>NW_025814834.1:39417500-40617500 GCF_022079265.1 Lynx rufus | reverse complement strand
AAAAATTTCTGCTTCAGTAGCTGTCTGGCTTTCTATTCAATTCTTGTACTAAAAAACTGCCTAAAATAAGGTTGCAGAGTAAGGATTGGTTATCATTATTTGCCATCACATCTACCTTAAGATTGGTTACCAAAAAAAAAAAAAAAAAAAGGGTGTATAATGCTTTCTTCTTTTGAAGCAGACGACCAAATTGGAGTAAATGGATTAAAGCGTCCAGTTACCACAAATATAGGAAGAGGATTAAAGTATGCAACTGAGGGCTGAAACCAATATATTAATATCTTCATGTAATACAGTGATGCTTTGATTAAAGAGTAGAATAACAGCATTCTAGTCATTTGACTAATATCTAGTCACTTTGGTGTGCTGAGCTCTCTGCTATATTTCTTTAAACATAAAGAAAAGAAAAAGTCTAACAAAAATTAGATTTAACCTACAGAAAGGAGTGATTTCTTTATTTTAATATATACGTATTTCATAAACATATATATTTTAGTATATATGTATATGTCATTGTGTGTATGGATATACCTACAAGTTGCTTCTCAACTAAGATCTCAGAGAAAACCAATAGGAATTAGAGCTGTAGCTATTCATAGAGAATAAGTGAGAGGTTTTGTTTTGGAAATAAATCACATTTTGAAGTCATTTGTTATTTTCAGCCTAATCTGGCCTATCTTTATTGCCATACCATATTTTAAAGCACTGATGTTATTAACCAGGAATTCCATATTTTAAGCCTAACATGATTAGTGACTCTTTTCAGACATTTGTTTTGCCTTCTCTAAGTCCTAAAGAACCCATCTTCTCATACTATCACACCTTTATAATATTGGAATTGATCAGTAATTTTGGAGAGCATATAGAGCTCTGTGCCAGTCTAGAATTATACTGGTCATAAGATATTCACATATCACAAAATTTTCAATTTTACAAACTTATCTTAGATTTTGCCATCCAATATATAGGTCACTTTTCTCACAGAGTACCCTCATCTTTATAATGAAAAAAAAAAAAAACCTAAATATTGTTTTAGTTCTGGAAACTGAGTTTGGATTTTAGATATTCTGTCATCTTTAGTTTCTTTTTAAAAATCATCTTTAGTTTCAAATATATCATCTTCAGGTCTTCGTGCTATATGCTATATGTGTATGTAGTGCATGTTTCACAGTAGTGGATGTTGCAACAACTCTAAAGTTCTAGTTCCCCTTAATGTTGTTCCCAATTATTTCTAACATATTCATGTATCATTTTTTCACAAAAATCTGGCAAATACCAAGTAATCCCCAACATTCAATTTCTCTCATTTATACTGTCCTTCAGCATCTCTTCAAAGCTTCTGATAACTAAAAACCTACATGCTACCCATTGAGCTCTGCCTCCCACCTTGGACGCTTGAACCTAAATGTGGATGAGGCACTGCGGTCAATGAGCCACAGTCACACTATATTATTTTCAGTATATTCTCTGAACACTGAGAAGCCATTATAAGAATAGACCTTAAATTAAACATTATAAATATAACTATAACTTATTGAGAGGTTGTGATACACCTAACATTTAGCTAATCCTTGTAATACATTGTCTTAAATAATATAAAAATAATTGTATTCTACACTAATAATGTGTCATGTTGTATATGAGGAAAATATGGCCCCCAAGTAGTAAATAACACACTCTAAGTCATGCAAAACAGAAATAGAGGAGACAAGTTTAAACTTGTTTTTTTTTAAATATAATTTATTGTTAAATTGGCTAACATACAGTGTGTAAAGTGTACTCTTGGTTTTCTGGCTAAACTTGTTTTTAAATTAGAACCTGCACTCTTGATCATTAATTTATGATGCTTCTCTCATAGTACTCACTGTACATTAGCATCAGATTGCATTCTTTCTCAATATGCTACTCCGTTTGGTGTCCTAACAGAGTCTTGGTTAGATACCCAGCCACTCTCTTAGACATCCTAAGATATATCTGAATCCCAGTAGTTGACAAAATGTAAGCTCACAAAAATGTAAATTATAACTAAAACTTGTGCAAAATTTAGGAACGCTCCTAAAGAATTGGAAATATTCCATTTTGTCAACAAACTGGGGCCATATAGTTGATTTAAGAATATTTTAATAGGGCCAAATATATTCAGTGAATTTTAGTGATAAATGATTTAAAAACACATTTGGCACTTAAAAATATGCCTTTTTTTCCTAGACTTTTACATATTCTAAAAACATCATGTCAGCAGAACACAGTAAGAAAAAAACACACTTTACACTCAATAACTTAACATTATTAAGAATTACAAACTATTTCATACCTTTCCTTTTGAATCCATACTTTAAATGTTTAACATACATGACTAAAACTTGAATAGATATACCTACATATTTCCCAAAATAAAGATAAACAAATATATGAAAATAATCTATAATAACATAATGTAGAAATGTCAAATAATATAGGTATATTCGTATTTATATTATTTAGATAATGGGATTGCATCTAACCACAGTATTTTATAAAATGCTTTCTAAAAGCATTTTTCTTTTATTTTTTTATGTTTTTCTTTATTTTTAGCGAGGGAGACAGACTGCAAGTGGGGGAGAGGCAGAGAAAGAGGGAGGTAAAGAATCCAAAGAAGGCTCCAGGCTCCAAGTTGTCAGCACAGAGCCTGATGGGCTTGAACCCACGAGCTGTGAGATCATGATCCGAGCGGAAGTCGGATGCTTAACTGACTGAGCCACACAGGCGTCCCTCTAAAAGAATTTTTATTGTGAAATATAACAGAACATTGCATAACATAAAAATAATTACGAGTTAGATTCCCCTGTGATTTTCAAATAAGTTAAAAACAATATTCCAGAAGGCTTCGCATGACTCTTCTTGATCATACCCTTCTTTATTTTCTGAGCAATAGTCACTAATCTAACATCGTAACATTTATCCACTGAGTATTTTTTTTTCTATTGTATATTAGTATCTATACAAAGTTTGGATTTTGTTTAAATGTAATCAAGCTGCATACATTTATTGTGTATTTCTCTTAACAGTATGTCTTTAAGATTCTTCCAGGTTTCTGGGGTGCCTTGGTGGCTCAGTTGGTTAAGGGTCCAACTTCAGCTCAGGTCATGATCTTGAGGTTTTTGAGTTCAAGCCCCTTGTCCGACTCTGTGCTGACAGCTCAGAGCCTGGAGCCTGCTTCGGATTCTGTGTCTCTCTCTCACTCTTCCCCTCCCCTGGTCATGCCCTGTCTGTCTCTCCCTCACCTTAAAGAATAAACATTAAAAAATTAAAAAAAAAAGATTCTTCCAGGTTTTGTTTGTTTATGCAATTCTTTTATTTCATTATTCTATAGTTTTTCAAAATATCAGTATCATGATTTGTTGATATACTCTATGGACATTTGGGTTTTTTCCAGCTTTGATGTGTCACAAACAATGCTTTCATAAACCCTGCGCATGTTTATAGATACTCGTAAACTTCCATTCTTGTGGAATGTGTACCTAAGCGTGGGATTGTGGAGTTATAGTTTATCTTTATCTTTCACTCTGTTAGATACTGTCCAAACTTTTCCCAATGTACTTGTTCCAATTACACATTGTTCCACATTCTCCCAAAACTTGCTCAGATTTTATAATTTCTCCAAACCTGACTGTGTTTCTTGGTATCTCCTTGTAGTTTTAATTAGCATTTACCTGATTAGCACTTATGAGACTGAGCACATTTTCATCTTTATTAGCCATTTCAATTTCTTTTGTTATGAAATCATGTTTTAGGTTTTTTACCCATATCTCTAGTTGTCTTTTTTTTTAACTGATTGATTAGTATACTTTACATATTCTGGATAAAAAGTATTTACCTGTTATATTCATTTCAAATGTGATTTGCCATTTTGCTTTGTGTAGCTTCAGTGGTAAAGGAAGCCAGGCGTTGCAGTACAAATGTTACAGGCCATTTTTACAAAGGAAATATTCTTAAATAAAAACATACAAAGAAAAGTACAAAAAGTATCAATTACATAAAAGGATTTCTGTCCTCATAAAATTCTAAATAAGTAATTAGTAAGTAAATAAAAAATTAAAAATAAAAGCATAAGCAAGGAGAAGATATTGTAAAACATACATTTTATACAATAATTAAATTAGATAGATAGTCTTACCAATAAGTAATAGAAAATAAAAAGAATAGAAAAGATACATGACCAAAAATGTTCACAGAAAGTGAGAAAAGAATAATTTATAAATGTAAAATTGAAGTTTTGGCTATCAGACGTAAAAGAAAATACTGAAAATACAAGATCGCTGGCCTCTTTTCCTTGACTGTTATCCTTTTTTTTTCAATGCCCAATCACAGGAAAGTAAGATGAGCCAAGATTTAATTGGTTTTAGATACTCTAAATTATATCAATTAATATAAAAATGAAAAGAAAAGGAACTGAAAAGTCTCTAAAATATTAGAAGATAGCCTTTTTTGGTTTGGATTTTTCTTCTCAAAATATTGCAAAGGGGAGGTGAAACTTTCCCAAATCATGATGAAAATCCAAGAAGCTGGAATTCATCCAGAGGAAGTCACCAGACTATTGGTGAGTTGGCAGTACATCATAGTGGTCTACAGACTTGGATATGAGATAGGTGGTTCCAAGTTGATATATTAGCATTCAATGGATTCTGAAAGTAAGACAATAAAACTGTAACAGTTGCAGCAATACTCTTCAGAGTAGTGTAGCAACCAGCTGACTATAGACTCAACTGGGGCAACATGTCAGGTAAGCCACGAGCTTTCAGTTACCTGGAGTGTACTCTTTATGGTGTTTGAGTTTCAGCATCACTGAGGGGTACCAAGACCAGGATAATTAGGAGCACTATCTTTATGGCCAAGCTGATAAAGCCTAATGGACCAGCACTGACCCTTTTGAAATCCCACCAAAGACTGTTGAAAGAGCAGGGTGCTGATCACAACTGGGAAATCACCAGAATGTATCCTCATTCCAACCATCAAATTAGTACCTGAACTGTGCTGTGTGATATAGATGAATACTGACAGTTTGTGCCAATCTTTATAATATGAACCAAAGAAATAGGGAAGATGGTAATACCACATTTTCATACTAGTATTAAGGTCTCTGATGGTAGGATATAGACAGGGAAAAATAATTCTAGATGACAAATGATAGAGATATAATAGATGGATGGATAGATAGATAGAAAGATCAGAAAAGAAAGGGGGGGGAAATAAAAGAAAGAGAAAAAGATAACCTCTCTTTCAGAAAATGGAGCTCAATCCTCTCCCCTTGAGTATGGGGTGGACTGAATGACTCACTTCCAAAAAACTGTATGGAATATACAGAAGCATGTAACTTTACAGTTAAGAGAGTGGCAGGGAACAACTTGGCCAAATTATTAAAGTTAATACCATCAGTGATAGATCATGTTGATATCATCCCCCGTGATATGACACAATGAGAAAGGGCAGTCCATCTTCGTGGTATTCTTTACAAAAACTCATAGCCCCAGTCTAATCATGATAAAACATCAGACAAACTCAAATTTAAGGTACTTGTCAAAGCTGGAAGGTCTTCAAAAACAAGGAAAGGCTGAGGAGCTGTCAGAGATTAGAGGAAGACTAAGGAGACATGACTGCATACAATGTAGTAGCTTGGAATGGACCCTGGAACAGAAGAAGGACATGAGTGGAAAAACTGGGGAAATCAGAATAGAGTCCATAGTTTAGCTAGTAGTATCATATGGGCTTTAATTTCTTAATTTTGACAAATATATCATGGCTATAAAAGATGTTAACATGAGGGGAAGGCAGTGAAGCGTATACAGGAACTTTTTGTACTATCTTTCTAAGTGTTCTAGAAATCTAAAATTGTCTCAAGTAAGTTTATTTAAAAATTGTAAAACTACCTAATAGGATGATAGGTGATGAAGTCAGTTCTAAAGATCATAACCGAAGTCACATAGTCACACATACGAAAAGCTGTGGGTGTTTTCAGAACATACTGTGCTAACGTTTAAGAGAGAAAGTATTTGAGTTTGGGTTAATCTATGGCTCAGAGAAGAGAGAAAGTTATATGAAATTCCCTAGGGCTCTATATTAAGATCATCAATGATCAAAAAGCACCTTATCCTGGGGCCTGTGTCTGATAACTTAACATCACTCGAATAGGCACGGCACAACCTGACAGCTTTTGTATCCTATCGTAGCTAAGAGGGAAAAAATCTTCCATATCAGTAAAATTATTGAACAAGACCCAGCAGAAAAGGATGAAAGATCTGAATCATCTGCAAAGGATTCAACTACATAGGTTTCAATAGTACTAAAGAAGTTCAGAGTCCATGTGTTCCCATGGAAATATCCCCAACTCTCATCTTAATAGGGTAACTATAGAGGAAAAGTAGATGGAGGGGAGCCTGGTGCAGGGCACCCTGCTAAAGGCCTTTTCATTGTTTGCTTTGACTCTGACGCAGTGATTCAAAAACAGAAGTGTATCACAGAAGATATCTGAAATCGAGGTTGTCCTGGGGCCTCCCCAGGATGAAAAGCTCAAAGAAAAAACAACAACAACAACATAGAGATGTTTTAAGAATCTGTATGTATAATTTTGCTACCAGCATGAATGAAATAAGTATAAGCCAGTCAGGTATAAGTACCTGGTTCTCAGAAAAACCTTGGCAGCAGTCAAGAAACACTGGCCAGATGACCATGCAATATCAAAGCCATGACATGAAACAACAGCAACTGCAAAGTCATCACTGTCCTGAAAAAAAGGATGTGTTTCCAAAGTAAACTGCAACACTTTGCGGAGCAGGAACACTCCCAAAATTTACTGGTTGCATGAGAATGCTTTGTTTTTACAATATGTAACAGAAAGGAAAAGTAGTCTCTAATGACTTCACACTAAGAATGGTCTCAGAGGACACTAGGAAATACCAGATTTGTGAGCTGCATGAGGCCCTTCAACAAATAAGACCATATATTAGATGCGTGAGTGACAGCAGCTCTCTTTGTTCCTTTGGGACAACAAAGCCAGGACAGGAGCAGAGGGAGGAGTGACCATGCCGACACCAGCTCCTCGTGCAATTGGGCATCTCAGTAGAACTCCCTAGAGAAGCACTGTTCTGAAACTCTAAGGATTAAGTGAAGGGGCAAGGGGAGTATGAGCCAGATGGGGCAGATTACATCTCTTTCGGATTACATCAGAGAACTGATGATCCCGATAGTGGAATATATTTCAGAGAATTATGAGGTGTGGTTGGGAAAGTCAGCTGAGGAACTCTCTGGCCAGGTCCACATCTTAGATAACTGCGTGAGACTCAAAGACAAATGCCAGCTTTTGGGCTCTGTAGAAATTACAGCTGAATTCCCCAGAATCAAATGAACTCTGTCTGGAGGCTAATGTTTGAGGGAGTCACTAGTGAAGTGGAAAAATCTCTGGGTGGATAGTCAGCTCCCCACAGGGCATGCTATAAAATTCATACTGCGATGGCCCTGATGCGTCAGAAATGGTGTCACACAAACTCTCAGCCAGTGAACAGACTCTGGAAGAGAGTCTCTAGGAATTTGCCCAGAACAATCAGTGGATCCCAGGAAATGATTGCCCATTTTTCTAGCATCTGGAAGTAGATACATCTTTGAAGTTAAAGATATTTCCAAGGAACAGTAATCATTCTTCTGATGGGGGGGGTGGTTTGGTGGGTGAGAAGAAGTTGGTCTTGTTTCAATGAAAAAGAAACAAATTTGGGTATGTCTGACATAGCAAACAGTACACTAATTACCAGAACCTCATGAAATACAAACTGACAAACTTTTTTTTTTAATTTAATGTTTATTTATTTTTGAGAGAAAGAGAGAGGGAGGGAGGGAGGGCCAGAGAGAGAGGGAGACACAGAATCTGAAGCAGGCTCCAGGCTCTGAGTTGTCAGCACAGAGCCTGATGCAGGGCTTGAACTCACATACCACGAGATTATGACCTGAGCCAAAGTCAGACTTAATGGACTGCCCCACCCAGGCACCCCTGACAAACTATTTACTATTTTTATAGACTGATATTTTTTTTAATTTTCTTCAAATGTTTTGTGAGGCAGACACATATTTTTATGTGGCAGACAGTCTGACTACTTTAACTCTATTACTTCTCCACCTTTTGTTTCAACACATTGATGTTCTTCAAGTATTGAGCTGAGATTACTTTATTCCAGAAAATGTGGACCTGGTCCCCAACATATGGCTGTCTAGTTGATAGACTTCAGGACAGTGTGCTGAAAAGGGATGTGGTTCTGGTGAAAGATTTTTTTCACTCCTTGATGAGAGACAACTTTTCAAGATTCCTTTTCTTGAATCCATGCCATTTTGTACATTTGGATACAAGATGTGAACACTCTTTGGAGCATCTTGTAAACATAATGAGATAGGCAAGAAAATCCATAAGATATGAACTACATCTGTCTATTTGGGCTGCTATAACAAAAATACCATAGACTGAGTGACTTAGAAACAACAGAAAATTTCTCACAGTTCTGGAGGCTGGGAATTGAAAGATCAAGGCACTGGCAAATTTTGGTGTCTGGTGAGAGTCTGCTTCCTAGTTCATAGATGACTATCTTCTTATTTGTCCTCATGTAGCAGAAAGGGTGAAGGAGCCTCTGGGGTCCCTTTAATAAGAGCACTAATCTTTTATCACCTCCCAAAGGCCCCACCTCCAAATATCATCACATTGGGAAAAAGGTTTCAACATATAATTTTGGTGGGATATAATCATCTGGTCTATAACAACATTATTGATAAAGAACCACCAAACTAGTTTTGCATGTCAGAAAATGCTAATCTCCAAACTACCAAATTGGACAAGTAAACTCATTTCTTGAAGCCTCTTTTCCTTGGGAATTGTTTTTTGCAGCTGAAAATATATAGATAAATGATAGATAGATGATAGATGGATAGAAAGATAAAATGAGCAAAGCTATCAATGAAATTTCAGAAGATATTTTAATGTAACCTGAGTTTTCCCAATTCTAAGTAGCCCATAGACACATCAATAATTTCCTTAATAATTCCTATTTTATAGTATTTGATTTTCTACCATGGTAGTAGAAATCAGCCTTGACATACACACAGTCATTGCCCAACAACATGATTCTGAGGGTCTCAAGATACTCTTATCAAGTGATTGTCAAATAATTCCATTCTGAATCCCTTTGAGCAAAATTACAATTTAGTTTGGCATTCATCTCCCCCCAGGGTTTCTCTGATGAGTACTATGTCCATGGACATTGAACTACTTGTAATATTGAAGCTATCAGATGCTTTATTGCATCTAACAATTCCTTTTTGTAATATGTGCAGTAGTCTGCAAAAGACCCAAAGCAATGCCTTTATGCACCCAAAGTATCCATTAACTATTTTTTTTATTGGCCTTGATGCTCTAAGCCCAGAATCAGGCATGCCTTAAATTATTCTAAGATACATTGTGCTCATCAAGCTTCTCCTCCCTTTGCCATCTTCCTAGTAATTCTCCATCTCATAAATCACTTCACTCTATGATTATACTTTTTTATAATCTTTTGAGACAGAAATTCTTACTTTTGCCTATACTAGCCACCTACATCTACCTGTAGGAATAGAACTTGATCTTCGTGTTACAACTTGATAAGATGATGTTCTGTTCAAGACCGTATAGACCATTTGCAACATTAGTTTCCATTGCCTGACTCAGTATCAATAGTTTCCACAAAATGTTGCAGACTTTCTCACTTCTAACCTAGGACATAACCAAACTGAATTAACCTGTTTTTTTTTTCAGACTTGTATTTGGTATTGCTGGCCGCCTCTTCAAAAATTCAGTCCTGCAGTGCTAAAACTCTTATCCACCCTTATCATTCCAGATTTCTCCTCACATGCCTTACTAGCAAATCCGTTTAGGGTGAATAAGAAGTCACTGCATAGTTTATATTTTCTGGTACGAGTATCATCAAATGTGTTTTCTATGTTTGATTGCTTTTTTTCTTCTTCATATATTGCTTTGCTGTATTTACTGTATGCACACCACCTAAAATACTTTTCAGAAGTGGGTAATATATAAATTAAGAATTAAGAAATAAGAAAAATAGGAAATTTGTTGAAGGTAGTACATTTATAATAGAAGAATTGGATTAGACTACAGTCTGTTTCTTCATTCTCAATTTACTTGTCTTTCCATTGAGTTACATTGATTGTTAAGCTTTCAGTAGGAGTTTTATCACTTAAAATACTGTCTTGTGATATGAGTTCTATGGAAGAACTACAATTATAATTGTTTTTAAATGTACCTACAGAGACAGAATTCTAAGATGGTCTCCAAGATTCTGCATCTGGTATCCACTCTCTGTAGAATCCCTCTCCTTGAGTGTAGGTGTATGAATATGGTGGACAGTCTCTCCTGCAATTGGGTTAACATCTAGGACAAAGGTGAGGGAATTTTGAAGGCGTAATTAATATCCCAAATGAGTTGATTTTTGTGTTGACAAAATCAAGATTACTCTGTGTGGACCTGTCTTAATCTGGTGAAAGTTCTTAAAAGAAGTGGTGGGCTCTTCCTGAAGAGAGAGATTCTCCTGTTGGCTTTTTTTTTTTTTAATGTTTATTTATTTTTGAGAGACAGCGACAGAGCACACGTGGGTAAGGAGCAGAGAGAGATGGAGACACAGAATCTGAAGAGGCTCCATGTTCTGACTTGTCAGCACAGAGCCCAACACGGGGCACAAACTCACGGAGTGTGAGATCATGACCTGAGCCCAAGTGGGATGCTTAACTGACTGAGCCACCCAGGCGCCCCTCCTGTTGACTTTGAAGTAAGTGTGATGTGAGAACATTAGAAGCCATGTAGTAAGGAACTGTGGAAAACTCTATCATCAGGGAGCCATGCCCAGTCAACAAGAGAGTGGTGACTTAAATCATACAACCTCAAGGAACTGAATTCTGCCAACAACTTGAATCAGTTTGGCAGAAGACTTCTTGTAGCCATAAAAAAGGAAGGAAATTCTGCCATTTTTGGACCTGAAAGACATTATTCTAACTGAAATAAGTCAGACAGAGAAAGGAAAATATTGCAAAATCTCTCTTATATGTAGAATCTAAAAACAAAACAAAACAGAACTCATAACAGAATAGTGGTCTCCAGAGGCAGGGGTATTGGAGGGCGAGTGAAATGGGCAAAGATAGTCAAAAAGTAAAACTTCCAGTGATATAAATAAATATATAGTATGATGACTATAGTTAATGTAACTTTATTTGAAAGATGCAAAGACAGTAGATTTTAAAGTTCACACCAAGAAAAAATGGTTTGTAAACTATGTGTGGTAATATGTTAATTAGACTTATTGTGGTGATCATTTCACAATATATACATACATTGCATCAATACACTGTAAATTTAAAACTAATATAATGTATGTCACAGATCAGTTAAAAACTGTTATGTCATCATTTTATTCTAATAATTAACAATAATATCATCATTATTCATTTTTTAAATTATTCATTTATTTATTTTGAGAGAGAGAGAGAACATGAGCAGGGGAAGGGCAGAGAGAGGAAGAGAAAGAATTCCAAGCAGGCTCTGCACTGTCAGCTTGGAGCCCTATGCAGGGCTCGAGCCCATGAACTGCAAGATCATGCCCTGAGCCAAAATCAAGCGTCTGATACTTAACCGACTGAGCCATTCAGACCCCCCACTATTACTCATTTTTAAATTTCATGAGAAAAATCTTGAACTTACAGAAATTTTACTCTTGCTTTTGTTGTCCTTTAAAAAAAAGTATTTCTAATGTTTACTTATTTTTGAGACAGAGAGAGACAGAGCCCGAGAGGTGGAGGGGCAGAAAGAGAGGCAGACACAGATTCTGAAGCAGGCTTCAGGCTCCGAGCTGTCAGCACGGAGCCCAACGTAGGACTCAAACTCACAGACTGCGAGCCATGGTCTGAGCCAAAGTTGGATGCTCAACGGACAGAGCCACCCAGGTGCCCCGCCTTGGTTGTTCTTGAAACTGTATTTTCATTCCAATTTCTTCACAGACTTTTACCTTAATATATTTTACCTTAAAATATAAGGTATATTTTAATACCTTAATATATTACCTTAATATAAAATATATTGTATTAAGACCCTTACCTTAATATATTACCTGTATATTTTATATAGTCTCTGCCATCATGTAAAATTTATCTATAATAAAATATGTATCTGGAGTTTAGTTATAAATTTTATTTTATTAGCTGAGACCATAGTCTGAGGTTGTTAAAACTTATTGTTTATAATTGATTTGTAATTTATAATAGATGTCATAATTATATTTTTAACATATCATTGACTAAAGAACTAAATATATTACTCGTTTTAAAAAATATTTTTAAACACAGGTGATAACATTTCACAGAAATATATATCTTATGAGACTAATCATAATCAACAACATTTTTAAAGGAACCCCCTTCTAAATATATACCTTTGATATTTTTTAAATAAAATTTCTCTCATTCCCTAAGCAAATTTCATACCATCATATTAGAAAATTATCCTTAAATAGAATTCAAGGGTCAAAAGAAAATTTTTTCCTCCTTTTAAATTGCTAAATTTTTGTCTAATGAGAAGGGCATACTAAGAATAGTTTCTCGTATAATAATTTGTGTATTCAGCATCTCTGCAGAAGCAAGAAAATCAAGCAAAAACCAGATAACAAAAAGGAAAAGAAACAAAATGAGCCAATAAACAAATGATAATTTAAGTATCATTAAAATTTAGTTTCAAGACAGCTTCCATTTCCATTCCTGCTTTATATAATAAGTGCTATGCCAAATTCACTTAAATCATGACATTAATTTGTGGAGTTAGACAGATTCAACCAGAAAATTTTACAATTCCTCAAAGCATAAAAAAACAACAACTCAGTATTGTAGAGAAAGTTGTCATATATTCATTACATCTGTTACTGTCTGCAGCTGAAATAAATTAACTTTTTATGTCTTACAAAGTAATTATCTAAACAACAACAAAAAATACAGTAGTGATTTTTTTCTAATGTTGTCAAGTAGCATGAGAAGCACCAGAATTCATGACATAAAAATACTAATGAACCATACATTAATATTAATGTACTCCTTTGGGAAGGGAGGGAGATAATAGAAATCTCAAAAAACTTTTCTCCTAACTTCAAATACAAGAGTAGATCATTTCTTATGCACACAAAATACAAATGAAAAGACATTTTGAGTATTTTATATTTTGTCTTTCTTCTCGCAAGTCTGGTGTTCATTTTTGCTGCAAAAACAATCACTTGGGGGATATTCATTTTACTGTTTTAGTTCAGCGAGTTGTGAATTCTACACTTCCTTGATTTTATCCAATAAGGAAGGATAAAGGATGGCTTGCCCCACAAATTTTATTGAACAAAAGAAAAAGCTAAGATTTGAGCCAATTCAGAGATCATATATACCCATATCCTACTGGGTTAAGAAAGAAATGAAATGTGGATTTATTGTCTTTTAAATCACTAATATGAAACATTAGCAGAACTAACTTTAAATCCATAACCAGGATTGTGTTAAATGGGATATATATTTTCATCCAAAAACATTCATCCAGTAACATATTAACCAAATCTGGGGCGCCTGGGTGGCTGAGTCTGTTGAGCGTCCAACTTCAGCTCAGGTCATGATCTCACTTTCATGGGTTTGAGCCCCTCATCGGGCTCTGTGCTGACAGCTCAGAGCCTGGAGCCTGCTTCAGATTCTGTGTCCCCCCTTCTCTCTGCCCCTCCCCTGCTCATGGTCTGTCTCTCTCTGTCTCTCAAAAACTAAAACTTTTAAAAAATTTAAAAAAACATATTAACCAAATCAAATTCCTTCAAAATGCATTATTTTATATCTACTTATATTTATGTAGAGCAAGCTAAATGAAAGGCGGCAACCAGAAAAAGAAAAGGAGATAAAGACAAGAACAATCATTGAACCCAGCGAATTATTTTCATGAAGAAAGATGCAGGAGATTAAATGACTTGCCAACTGGTTCAGATCTATGTAAATTAGGCCCAACTTAGGACTCTGAATTCTTAGCAACAACTTGAAGCACTTAAAAAATTCTGCTACATGAAATAAGAATTTAGCACAAATATCCAGGTCTTCAACACTATATCCAGGTTTTTCCAGTGTAGTGCCTAAGACCCCTTGCTCTGCCTTACAGGAGTGGATTTCAAATTTTTCAGGCATTTTGAGGGACAGTTTTTAAACACAGCCATTGTTAAAAATTTAATTATATAAATTTAAAATTAAATTATACTAAAAGCAAAAGTAATAAAATTATCATGTCCTAATTATTTTATTACATTTTCTATTTTCTATGGTCTTGATGTTATTTTATCTTTTATATCTTGATGGTGGAAATACATTACAATGGTATGCTATGGCATATCTCTTCCAACCTGTATTCATTGGCATCATGTTGGTAGCTGAAAATCAGCCATGATGGACTATTTTTTCATGGAGATCAACAGACTGTAAATTGGCTTGATTTATTATTTTATTGATTGTCTAGACTTAGAGATATGATGGAGAAATGTTAATATTTCAGGTTAAACTTAAAAGTGTGTCATGTCTGTAATTGTTATATTATGAATCATACAGAGAATTGAGGAAATATCCTTCTGTGTTTCAAGAATTATTAGTAGGGCCAGCCAAGAAGTGGCTTATGTCATTAACAAACAAGAAAAGTTCTGACATGCATCAACACCTCACTTTCTTCTTACTCATTAGTGTAAAGGAAAATATCAACCTATATGTGTGTTAGAACTACACCCATTTGTCAGTTACAACCACAATCAGGCTACACATTTGAGAGTCTGGAAAAAAAATCAAGCAAAGTATTCTGCAAGAATAAATTGTCTACATATAATTTTAAATATTAAAGAGTATTATATGTTTTATTATTTAAAAATATGTATAAGTTGCTAAAATTCTTTCCTTTAGTAAAAAACAAAAACAAACAAACAAAACACCTCTATTACTCTCTGACCTCTGAATTACAGCCCACCCACTTCATTAACCCACTGGGTGTTTGCATTACTTTCCTCATTGTTTTCTTTTCACATCTCTCTCCACTGCTTCAGTTTTTCTTATCATCACAATTTTTGTCAAAACCGTAATATGATCGTGCAAATCCTCCCCTGCCTACCTTTTAAAATAATGATATTCCTTACTAGGTTAAAAGAAGGAAATAAAACTAACAAAAAAAATCTAACAATTTAATATGAAGAGTTGGCAAAGTGTTTTTGTAAGGGACAGGGAGTAAACATTGTAGGTATCAAAAGTCATAGAGCCTAATGTCACAACTGCTCAACTTGCTGTTGTAACATGAAAGCAGTCATGGACAATATGACAATAAAAGTATGAGGGTGGCTATGTTAAAATACAGTTTTATTTACAAAAATAAGCAGTGGGCAAGATTTACCCTAGGGTCATCGTTTGTTGACCCCAGTACTAGATCACTGTAACTTGGTCCCAACATGGTTAACTGGCATTATTTCACTTGAATCCTTTGTGAGCATGGTAAGAATAAAAAATAGTTAAATGTCCATTATTTCCAAAATACTTTTCCATTGTATTATTCTATACTATTTCCTTTGCTTTATTCATCTCTGTACCTGCACCTAATTTACCTTAAGGATAAGAGAAGAAAGATGTATAAAAGTGCTTTATAGGTTTCTGTCTTGAAATCTAGCTTAATAGTTGAATCTTTCTTCTTTCTCTCCTTCATTTCTTTCTTTCTTTCTTTCTTTCTTTCTTTCTTTCTTTCTTTCTGGAAAATTAAGGAAAATAAATGAGTGTGAGTTGAGGGAAAATGATAAGATATATGTGGAATATGTTAATTCTTTTAGAAATCTGTAAGTAAGGTTTCAATGACCAAAATAAGCAGTTAGATAATTCAGAAATCAGGGGTACTATCTAAAATGAACTTGGATATTGTCATAATATAAATGCTAAAAAGCTATGGGGTGCTGCAACATGGAAAAACCTTGATAACTTACAAGTCATCATTCCCATTCTTACGAGAGAAAGTTGGAAAAAGTGAAAATCAATAACTATTCTTGGACTTTAGATCATGAAGCTAACTACCAGTCCCAAATCTGAAGAGACAAGTTGCTATGAGCTAAACTGTGTTCCACTACCCACAAAATATATGTTTAAGTCCTAACTCTGAGTACGTCATGATGTGACCTTATTTGGAAACAACATCTTTAATCAAATTACAGTGAGGTCATTAGAATGGGCCCTAATCCAATTTGACTGGTGTCCTTATAAAAGGGGAAGTTTGGACAGAGAGATGGATGGGGACAGAAAGAAGACAATGTAAAGGCACAGGGAGAATGCCATCCACAAGCCTAAGAATGCCTGAGGCTGTCAGAAATTAGGAAAAAGATGTGGATCAGATTCTCCTTCACAGTCCTCAGGAAGACCCAATCTAAACATGGGAGTGAATCTGGCCACTCAAGAAAATTATACAGTGTGATAAAGTGAGATATTGAAAGAAAAATATTTAAAAGGATCTGAGAAATGAATAACTGGTCAAAAACATGAATGATAAAGCATATAAACCCTAAATAAAATACATTTCCTTTCAAAGAAAGCAAGTCAATTCTGAAGGTCTGGAAGCCTTTAAAGAATCTGAAGTATTTCACTCAAATTCTAAGGGTTCTTACTGAGTAAGAAGTCAGAATCTGAAGTCCTTGTATATTGTAGCAATCGGTCTCAGATTTCTAACTGAAACTAATCCTTGTACTATGTTCTAAACTCATACTGCCAGATTGGTCCTGGGAGATAATGTCCTTTTGAGGGTTACAGCTTATGGCAATAGTGCACTACAGCAATTGTGAACTTTGGGAAATTTGAGTCGTAGATGATCATATGTTTCATTGCCTAGTTGGAGAATAGCAGCGTACTCCTATCTCAGAATGTGGCAGCTGTATGGGGGAGGGAGGATTACCAAGTGTTATCCAAATGGAGGACATCATATGTAGACCCATATTTGTCTGTCTTGGGAACATTAAAAAATAATTCAATACAAAATGTAAATGATGGCAAAATAGAAATATTTTAATAATTAATTTAAATTTAATACAGCTGACAACAGGGATTTGAAGGAAAATAATTAAAAATTCAAAGTTCTCTTCAGTAGTGGATCAAAGGAGGGAAAAAAGGTAGCAGAATTTATCCTATAGCAGAGGGTCAGTAAATCTTCCTTATTGATGTGAAAATATGAAAAAAGAACTTACTTGACATATAATATTAATAGAAATGAAATAAAGTAATAAATAATTAAACCAGTTATTTTTATATAATGTGGATTATAAAACAAAAAAACAGATCAGTTCAAGAAAAAAAAACAGCATTTGTGCACCAGATGAAATACAATGGGCCTTAAAAGGAGCAGTTTGGCAAATATCAAATTGAAAATGAATTGTCCATTTTCAGAGTCAGTAAATCTAGATTTGGTTAACCTATCATAAGAAAGGGTCTTCAGTTACAGGCACTCCAAAGAGTGGTCCAAGATTTTTAAGATTTTTAAATGGGTCAACAGATCAATTATGGGTTTGTAATGTGACACATCTCCATCAACACTGAGAAAAAAATAACAAGAGAAGGAACATTTTAGTCAAAGTAACTGAACACTTGGAACCTTCATAAATACTTTGAGTTTTAAGTAAAAGACCCAGCACCACTCAAGACATTTTTTTGCTTCTACTTGGCATTGCTTTCTGAGCATCATTTTCAAGCAGAAAAACAAAAGGAGCAGATTTAATATAT
Source organism: Lynx rufus (assembly GCF_022079265.1). Classification (NCBI taxonomy): domain Eukaryota; kingdom Metazoa; phylum Chordata; class Mammalia; order Carnivora; family Felidae; genus Lynx; species Lynx rufus. Next base: position 40,599,668 of record NW_025814834.1, on the reverse strand, counting down.
ATATGATATAAAATATATATAATATATTTATTATACTATATGTTATATATTATATATTATTATATTGTTATACTGTACTGCGGTAGTGTCATAAATATATACAAATATGTATTTTATATATGTATAAATAATATATAACACAACCAAAAAAGAAAATTGACCTGTAAGGAATTATGAATATGTACGTAATGATGAATAATGCTAAATTCTTACACTTCAGGGCTATAAACTGGTAAGAGGTAGCTGAGATTTAGATTTCAGTAGGTGTGATGCTCATATGCTAAGAAGTTGGAATTGTTAAAATAAGTTGATTTCACATCACATCTGTTTAATTTGAAAATCTTTTTGAAACAACTTCAAAAAATAAGTGCTAAAGTCAGGGTTTGGAGTCGAATTGAAACGACGTTGCACAGCTGTCCTGATAGATTAATGCTAACACCAGGCTGCCTGCTCAAAATGTATACACACACTCAGGTTTTTATAAAAATTAATTTCTAAAGTTGCTGTGTTTATCAATTTCCTGGCACAATGTCAACAGAGGACCCAGCTTGGTTCTTAAAGTATGAAGTGTTAATTATGTCTCTCCCTCAACTTCCGTAAAGGTGGAAAATCTTGGCAGTTACCAACAGTTTTGCAAAAATCTGATTGGCCTGTGCGCAGCTTCACGAATTTCAGGGTATTAGGCTAAAACTCTACCTTGTTAATTCTTCATATTCCTTTTGTGAATTTGAAGGCATGACAGAAAACTTCTGAGTAAAAATATTTGTTACTATAAATGATGCTAGTTAAAAAGATGCATGCTTTCAAAGTTGTTTTATAACTATCTCCTATTTAAGTAGGTACATTTCTAATAGAGATAATATTGCAAAGTGAGTAAAAATATTGATACTATCATAAAAAAACACACTATAAATTTTTAAGTTTTAAGAATCTGGGAGCCAGTAGAGGTGACAGAGAACATATTTTTACTATCCCTCTATATTAGTTGCCCACGGCTACCATAACAAAGTTCCACAAAGCAGGTGTTTAACACAACAGAAATTTGTCTCCCAGTTCTGGAGGCTACAAGTCTGACACCAAGGAGCAGCAGGACCAGGCCTCCTCTGAAATCTATAGGGGAATCCTTCCTTGCTTCCGGTGGTTTACCAGCAATCTTTGGCATTTCTTGGATTAGGAAACATGACTTCAATTCACTGCCTCCACATGGCCTGCTCCCTGCATCTCTATCTGCATATGGCATTCTTTTTAGAATAGAGTCATATTATATCAAGGACCCCATCCCAACACACCCCATCTATGACCTCATCTTAACTACATCTGTAACAACCATATTTCCAAACAAGGTCACATTCCGAGGTGCTTCAACATATACGCTCTTTGGGGGGATGGATACAATTCAACTCATGACATTCTCCCACTGTAGCAAGAAGAAAGAAAGAAAAAGAGCAGCAGACAGAAATAGAGAGAGGAAGGGAAGGAGGTACTGGTTCATAACCTTCTCAGGGCTTCCCCATTGTAACCTGAAACTGGGCCCCAAACACAGAGGGTTGAGAAAGACTAAAGAAGGAGGCAGGTCACTCCCTGTTGGCAGGTGGCAGTTTTAATAAATAAGGGAATTTACATGGGGTGCCTGAGTGGCTCAGTCCGTTGAGGGACTGACTTTGGCACAGGTCATGATCTCAGAGTTCATGAGTTCGAGCCCTGCATCCGGCTCTCTGCGGACAGCTCACAGCCTGGAGCCTGCTTCGGATTCTGTGTCTCCCTCTCTCTCTGCCCCTCCGCCACTCACGCTCTGTCTCTCTCTCTCCCTCTCAAAAATAAATAAATATGAATAAATAAGGGAACTTACATATGAGGCTTGCCTTGGGTGGCAGCAAGGCAAATACATCCTGACATCTGTCCACCAATCTGAAAAGTTTGTACAAAAGTCTTAACTGAATTCAGTCATATACATATCATAGGCATTCTCAATACCACATCATTATCTCAAGGCTGTGTCCTTGGAGCAATCTCTGTGAGGAAGAAGCCAAGTGGAATCCACATTCTGAGGATGGGAGAGGAGGTGAGGAGCCTCTGAGAGCGCAGTCCAGTTCACAGGTCAACCAGCAGTCACATCTTTTTGATGACATTCCCCAACAGGAAAAATGGAGGGAGAGGAAAGAAGGAACAGAAGAATAAGAGACTATCACAATTAAAACTACAAATGGAAGATTTTGGTCACTATATAGAGTGATATATGGACTGATTCTAGAGAGGGCAGATAGCTAGCTACATACATACATATATATATATATACACACACATATGTAGATTTAAACCTATGTTATTGATCCACAGTACACAAATATCTCCAAAATAGGGAAAATTAGAATTTCCTTATTGTTAAACATATATCAGTAAATGAGAGGACCACAATCTGAGCCCTTCCTCATACTGAAGATCAGGAGATAAACTGAATCAGAATCATTGTAAATATGCTGTTTGGCAGTAACCAGTCAGGAAAAATGCAAGGCAACAGGGGAGGAATAAAAAGAACAATTGGTAAACAACTGCGGAAATATTTTCCCAAACATTGGGCTTTACTGAGTTTGGCAGACCTGCTCATATTCAAAAGGAGAGAATAGAACTGTGAAGAAAGACATGACTCTAGCCCAGAAGGCACAGTGGATATCACAACAATGGTTTCTGCAACATTGTATGAAAAACAAACAAATAAAGGTTCCTCCCCTGAACCACACTTTTGACTCCACAATTTTTTTCATGACTGGACTGAATCTGAATTAAGGTAATTCCATTGAAAAATCAGTACTTATAGTTCTAGCATCAGCAATCAAACAACAAAAGGAAATCAAAGGCATCAAAATTGGCAAAGATGAAGTCAAGCTTTCACTTTTTCCTGATGACATGATATTATACATGGAAAACCTAACAGACTCCACTGAAAGTCTGCTAGAACTAATACATGAATTCAGCAAAGTCACAGGATACAAAACTAATGTACAAAAATCAGTTGCATTCTTATACACTAATAATGAAGCAACAGAAAGACAAATGAAGAAACTTATCCCATTCACAATTGTACCAAGAAGCATAAAATACCTAGGAATAAATCTAACCAAAGATGGAAAAGATCTGTATGCTGAAAACTATAGAAAGCTTATGAAGGAAATTGAAGAAGATACAAAGAAATGGAAAAACATTCCATGCTCATAGATTGGAAGAATAAATATTGTTAAGATGTCAATACCACCCAAAGCAGTCTACACATTCAATGCAATCCCAATCAAAAATAGCACCAGCATTCTTCTCGAAGCTAGAAGAAGCAATCCTAAAATTTATATGGAACCACAAAAGGCCCCGAATAGCCAAGTAATATTGAAGACGAAAACCAAAGCGGGAGGCATCACAATCCCAGACTTTAGCCTCTACTACAAAGCTGTAATCATCAAGACAGCATGGTATTGGCACAAAAACAAACACATAGACCAATGGAATAGAATAGAGACTCCAGAACTGGACCCACAAATGTATGGCCAACTAATCTTTGACAAAGCAGGAAAGAATATCCAATGGAAAAAAGACAGTCTCTTTAACAAATGGTGCTGGGAGAACTGGACAGCAACATGCAGAAGAATGAAACTAGACCACTTTCTTATACCATTCACAAAAATAAACTCAAAATTGATGAAGGACCTAAATGTGAGAAAACCATCAAAACCCTAGAGGAGAAAGCAGGAAAAGACCTCTCTGACCTCAGCCACAGCAATTTCTTACTTGATACATCTCCAAAGGCAAGGGAATTAAAAGCAAAAATGAACTATTGGGACCTCATCAAGATAAAAACCTTCTGCACTGCAAAGGGAACAATCAACAAAACTAAAAGGCAACCGATGGAATGGGAAAAGATATTTGCAAATGGCATATCAGATAAAGGGCTAGTATCCAAAATCTGTAAAGAACTCACCAAACTCCACACCTGAAAAAATAAATAATCCAGTGAAGAAATGGGCAGAAGACATGAATAGACACTTCTTTAAAGAAGACATGCAGATGGCCAACAGGCATGTGAAAAGATGCTCGACGTCACTCCTCATCAGGGAAATACAAATCAAAACCACACTCAGATATCACCTCACACCAGTTAGAGTGGCTAAAATGAACAACTCAGGAGACCATAGATGCTGGCAACGATGTGGAGAAACAGGAACCCTCTTGCACTGTTGGTGGGAATGTAAACTGGTGCAGCCTCTCTGGAAAACAGTGTGGAGGTTCCTCAAAAAATAAATTTTTTGCCTCAAATTTGGGCATTCTGGATCCACAGTCTGTCATCTGCACCATTATGTGATGCTGTCTTTATGGATACCAAAATCAACTTTAAGTCATTCAAGAAAGAAATGGAATTCAAAAAATAAAGTCAATAATGAATACTACTTTAAAAGCAGCACAGGGGCACTTGGGTGGCTCAACTGGTTAAGTGACCAACTCTTGACTTCTGCTCAAGTCATGATCTCACAGTTGGTGAGATCAAGCCCTACGTGAGGCTCCGTGCTGACAGCACAAGGCCTGGTTGGGATTCTTTCCCCCTCTCTCTTTCTCTCTCTCTCTCTCGAAATAAATAAGCACACAATTAAAAAAATAATAAATAAGTAAAAATTAATAAAAAACAGCACAAGCAGTGACTTCCTTTGCTACAGCTTGTGGCCAGTATTGGCTATTTCATTCTGGGTCTATTCAGAGTAAAATACCTCTAAATCATACTCTCTGGTTCTAATATTGGATTATTCCTATAACTTTAAAGCTTTGGCATGCTTTAAAAAGTCACTAAGACAAAGTACAGATGAGGAAGGGAATTGTAGGTGGACAACCATGTTGTGCACAATATTCCTCATGGAAGGAAATACTCACTAAGGGGATTCCCTCTCCCTCATACTTCAGAACGCCGAGAAGAGTTAAAGGCATGAGGCATCACTAAATTCTGTGTAGTCAGCAGCATCTAATTGCATGGGTTGCTCTCGTGGGATACAGGTCAGCTGAGATAATTACTTAGATGGATTCCACATTGCCCACTTTTTCATGGTTGTGTCTCTGTTGTTCTGTCTTAGGTGTTGACTTCTTTCTCAGACTGGTAGCAACATAACTGGCAATTCCAGTTTTCATATTTTAAACAACTACCATCTCTTCTTGTAGCTTGATTATGAGGAAAGACACTTTTTCCAGAAGATTCCAAACAGAGTTATTTTCTTCACCGAACAATAAAATTCCCTTCTAAGTATCTCCCTGAATCAACCTCTGTAGAAGGATAGATTATTAATCATTTTGGGTGTAAAGGATGTTTTCAGAGTGTCAGCCACAGTATCTCCTGACACTTTAAGATTAAAATGTATTGTTAACCTTCAAGAAAATATTTTAAGAGGAAAGTGGAAAAGGAAAAACTAATGTGCATAAATATATATATATATATATATATATATATATATATACACATACATGCATACATACTTACACAAACACACAGGCACCAAGCCAAAAACAAGCAACAACAACAACAATATATACAGTTATAGTAGTCTTCAATTTGGTAGCTGGTTGTGAAGTCATATTTGCTATTTCTAACTTACTCTTCCATTGCCCATTCCATGTTTTCTTTGGTTCAGCCAGGACCTCAGTCATTTGAGGTTCTTTATTTAATGAATTGACAGTAATTAGTTTATTTCCTGTCAAATAATTCTTGCATCCATATTTGCCCTGATTTGCTAAACCGGAGCTGGATCCTGTAAACACTTTGTCAGTTGGCAAAATGTTAAGCTCATAAGCTTAATTAGTAGTGGGCGCAATAGGGACACTGCAGGATGAAGATCCTTCTCTTCCTAGTTCCAGTGAGCTCCTCCTGCTTGTTCCTGTGACACATGGCATCCAGCGGAACTTGCAACATCCTGTAAGTTCCCAGCAAGTGTCTGTAGTGACCTTGAAAGTGGTTCCTCAGTGCATTCTGCTGGTATCCTTGATGCCTTTCCAATGAGTTTTACAGGCATGGTAATGGGATAATTTTCTGTGAGTTTTGGCAGAACCTGTGTGGAAGCTTCTCAACAAAGTCTCAAGCAAAGTTCCCCTGGCCAGTTTCTTAGTAAGTTCTTTCCCCATGCCAGCAGGCAATATCCTCTTTGCCAGCCTCAACCTACATGATCTCAGTAAATTCCTCCATGGTCCAGTGGCCCACAGCCATACTTCCTTCAATGAGGTCTGAATTTCAACCACAGAGGGGCTCTCTTGCAAATTTGTTTCTTCCTTTGCTATTCTGCTTCAGCCTCTGAGGTAATGGCTGATCTCTATATCTGCTCTTTCTGCGTTCCCAGAAGTCCTTTTATCCCCTAGTGGTTAACCCCTACTAGGGATTACCAGTTCCTCCTATTCAAATTATTGTGTAATTTTTGTTTACTGACTAGACCTTGACTAATGCAGAACTGATATCAGGAATGGTCCAAGGAAATATGTGTACAAAGATGAAATTTTGAGATTGGCCACTTTTGTCATTAGTCTTACATGGAATATTGAGTTCTCAGTAAGTGGGAAATAGGATGGTAATAATTCATGGCATGCAATAGCATCACAATTAATCAATCTATTACCTGTGTTTGATTTTGATGAATTGCCTACTGAAGCAACTACCATGGGATCCAAAGTAACTGCTGCATTTGACTGTTGTGACAGTGAGGTGACAACAATGCCTATGGTGTGAATGGAGTCTCTTGAGTGCACTGGGTTCTTTTAAATAAAAAAAAAAAAATGACAAGCTCACTTAATTGAACGCTCAGCTCAGGATGCCATCTGAGAACCAGGGAGTTTTGTGACAACCTTAAAAGAATTATTTGTTTGTTTGTTTGTTTGTTTATAGCCACAGGGCTGATATTAAAATGAAATGCAAATTTAAATTGAATGGTCTGAAGTCAGAGTCTCATCCTGTTTCTTATATGACAATTAGGACACTAAATGGGAAAGAATGTGACCCTAAAACTTTTTGGACCTAATGAAACTATTTGAACCTAAATGTAACTGAAGGTCTCATATCCCCAAAATACTCTTGAGCCTCCATTCCTAGTTGAAGTAGGTTGCCCTCCTACATCCAAGAATACTAACCTATGTTTGTGAAAATGCTTGATATATCATAACCCAGGGAAGATACTTTATAGGAGTAAGCCCATCCTCCTCAAGAACCACCACAACTACCCCTTGGTGCCAATAAACCCTTAACTAGGGTAAGTCTCAGGTTGTGCCTAGGGGTCAAGTATACACCATGACCTGCAAGGAAAACAGGTTATACGTTAAAAGAATTACAAGATATCGGGCACCTGGGGCTCAGTCAGTTAAGCATCTAACTTTGGCTCAGGTTATGATCTCGCCATTTGTGAGTTCGAGCCTGGAGTTGGCTCTCTGTTGTCAGCATGAGCCTGTTTCAGATCCTCTGTCTCCCTCTTTCTCTGCCCCTCCCTCTCTTCTATATATAGGAATATATGGGAGAAGAGATTCTAAGATTGTTAGTGTAAAGATGTCGGTGTATATAATACTAGATCAAGCCAAATGTATTAATCTGGGTGCACTTACTAGAGATCACTGATTTAATGTATTAGCTTGGACAATTGCAATTGCTTTTATTTTTTTTATTAAAATTTTTTTTTTTTAATTTTTTTTTTTTTTCAACGTTTTATTTATTTTTGGGACAGAGAGAGACAGAGCATGAACGGGGGAGGGGCAGAGAGAGAGGCAGACACAGAATCGGAAACAGGCTCCAGGCTCCGAGCCATCAGCCCAGAGCCTGATGCGGGGCTCGAACTCACGGACCGCGAGATCGTGACCTGGCTGAAGTCGGACGCTTAACCGACTGCGCCACCCAGGCGCCCCAAAATTTTTTTTAATGTTTACTTATTTTTGAGACAGAGAAAGACAGAGCATGAATGGGGGAGGGTCAGCGAGAGAGGGAGACACAGAATCTGAAACAGGCTCTGGACTCTGAGCTGTCAGCACAGAGCCCGACGTGGGGCTCAAACTCACGGACCACAAGATCATGACCTGAGCCAAAGTTGGATGCTTAACCAACTGAGCCACCCAGGCGCCCCATTTGCAATTGCTTTTAACACTTCACTTGGTTTGAAGACTGAAACTTGAACTCAGTGGAAACCAGTGTTTAATGAGTCAATATGTCACAAGTTTCCCAGCATGATATGGAGGAAGGAATCCAAATGTTTCAAGATTGGGACTGTTGTGATGCATTCATCACATGCAACCTACACATCTATTTCTAAACTACATTCTCCTAGAAGATCCAAAACACCACCTTCATTAAGGTGTTGAGAAATACGTTACTGAGGGGATTCCTGCATCCTTGAAATGGTCTATGGGTTTCTCTCGTCAATAGGCCAGATGTGACTGTGAGGGATGTTTTCACCGAGGTGGGTTCACTGATGTCAGTGAGGATGGTGTAATCCTAGAATGACAAAGCTGCAATACATTACTGCCAAAGGCAATATGAGAGCATTATCCAAATATGAGAGCAGATGTGTAGCGATGATGGGAATGCCTGGCCTACAGGGATATTTGATGATGGCTACTTAATCATGGTGAGCCTAGGAATTTAAAAGATGGGAACCTTGCTCCACATAACAGAATTATTGATTGCTCCATGTAACAGAATAAAATAAAAATCTCTACGCCTTAAGACTTAAGACCTTACTTAACACAATGGAGTATCACCCACACTGGCTCCCCAACCCACGTGGCAAAGGCTTAATGGAAGCACCCACAGTGTCTACCTGCCTACCAAGAGACTAATGTCACATCCCCATTGACCTTACCAGTCTGGCCATGGATCTTAGATAACTAACTAGGGACAACTACAAACATAATCAGATGGTGAATCCAAGTGCAGCTGTTTTCCTATATGTAGTATATTTACTGGACCAAATCAACACGGTCCCTGTTATTGAACGATTTGGTCTAGCTACTGTATTTTTCTCCATAAGCATTTAAAAGGACCACTAGAGGCACTATGCCATTATCTAGCTGAGCCAGCATTACGTCTTGACCCACACGAACAGTTTCCCAGGGGATGTCCTCCTAAGTGCCAGAATGAATGACTTCCTAGGAAGCCCAACAGGTACCTCAGAGGGCAGCTTGCCAGCCAGTTTCAGTGACACCACTGCCAGCAGCTTTCCAGTGTGTCTCAGTATCACCCCAAAAGTGCAGCCACCCTGCTTGCCAGCTTAGCCTGCTCCCTATATCTGCCATTTCTGTGTTCCTTGGCATTCTTTTCACCCCTTGGTAGTTTATCCCTTTTTACTAGTTAACAGCTTTTTCTGTTATATTTACCTTTCAAATTACTAGGATGGTTTCTTCTTGTCAGTGAAATCTGACGGAAACAGTATTTAAGTTCTGCTTGTGGTCGGCTCTTCTGGGATCTCATCAGTCAGGGAGCCTATCTCAATGGCAACTCCCTCATTACAACAGACCTACATGGGAAAGCCATACAGAACTCTTCAAAGAGACTGTCACTAATGTATTTCTCAATGTTTTATTGAAGAGAATGGGCTGTAGGACCTCTAGGCATATGTGGTAGGCGAGGTGGGTATGCAGGTTACATGTAACAAACTTATTCCAAAATCCCTATATCCAGAGGACTTGATTCTTTTTGCTACATTACGCCAGGGAAGTTCATGCACCTCAACCTCATTAGCTTACTCCAGGGTTGATTGTAAGTTTGAGTCAACCAACTAAATAAAGTAAGGAGTCCTTCCAGTTTTACAAGTTAACACACCAAATCTAGAATCTCTGATGAATATACCTATATCAATAAATTTAGGCAGAGCCTTTGTTAAATTCCATCCTCTTTGGCTTAATACCCATACAATCTATCCTCATGCATGTTTTCCTGATTTTTGTTGATATAATTTACAAAAATTGTGTAATTCTTTTGATGAATAAGTGATTTCCTCCTGGTCAGACTCTGTACTTATCCCCCTGGAGCACAGGAAACTCACACCCTAGTTACTGGCCTCATGTAAATAAAAGGTCTAATACATAGAATCAAGCACAGAAAGGCTAGTCTCCTCAGAAATTGGATGACAAACGGTCAGATTACATGATTGTTAGCTGTGTCTGAATCCAACCAGATATCCCTGAGCCTTATTTCAGGCTTCCACTACTTCCTATCATCACGTTAACCTTCTTACAAGAGAGACGTGGTGATGCTATGAAAACTTATATTCTAATTATGTAACCTACACAGTTTAATTCCGTGTTTGATTTTCAGCACTATTGACCTTGCAGCTATAAGAAATAAACAATTTTTAATGGCTGCCTTAGACATTTTCTTATTATTTTACTATCACAGAGATGAGAATTTAAAGACACCAGCCTGTCGCCTTCTTCCTTTAAGCACTACACTGCACTCAGAAGAACTCATTCCGCACAACAGTATTTGTAACTGTAATTACTGTCCAAATGGTCCACTGTAGCAACAACTTGGCTGCCAAGACACTTACTTCAGTAGACATTTTTTTCAGAATCAACTACAGGTGATAATATGATTAATTGCGATGCCAACAAGTAAAATGGATTACTAGCATTCCATCTTCCATTGTTGAAGAGGACCAGCACTACATTCAAGCTCAAGGAGATGGCAAAATTATTAATAAAACCCCATCTTTGAGAGTCTATTTCTTTGAACTCCTCTGGAACTCCTTAACTTTAGTATCATTCAAGGTCCAATCAGGAGACATAGAACACTCCTCTTGAACAGAGCAAATTTTAAATAATTGTTAAGTACATGTAAGATTGTTAACAAAATAATTGGAAAGTCAATGAGAGGACACTAAAATATCAGAGAGGTAACAGTAGGAGAAAGCAGCTATTATACTTAGAACTAGAGGAATAAATACAGGAGGAGGGAATCATTAAAATATGGAAACATGTTAGGGAGACTCTTTGGGCCTGAAACCTTAGCCTTTGGGGAGAGTGTTCGCTTGGCTGTTACTGATGTATCTTGGATCTCAGAGCTGGGGCATCATGGAGCTGGAACCCAGAGCACTTTCTGGGTAGGCAGGAGGAGTGGTGGCCACTGGTTTTGGCACCCTGGGATAGAGAGGGGTTTGCAGACAGGCTGGTCTGCAAGTGACAGAAAAACTGAAACTGAATTCAACTGTCACTCCAGGAAGAAACTGCTCTTGCTGGGCTGAAGAAGCACACCATGCCTGGGAGCAGAAGGAGCAGAGCAGACCACAGGAAACATGGGAAGGAGCGAGCCCCTTCTTCCTTCAGTCCAGTAGTCTCCCTAAGGCCCCGTTGGCAGAGACTGACAGGGAAACAGCTACCGGAGAATAAATGTGCTTTCTAGGGTCCCAACTCAAGCATCACAAAGCAGAGTATATTTGGTGAGTTAGAAGCCAACAGACAATCATGGGATACCACAAATAGAAGCCTCTCAGAATCTCTTATACCTCTGATTCACATGAAATATAGTGTTTCTTGTGGCTTTTGTATGAAATAAGATTTGTGTGCTTGCCGTGTGGGCTTTAGAGTTGTGTCCATGTGTATCATCTTAATTAGAATACATAAAAATATATCTGATAAAGAGAGAGAGAGAGGAAGGGAAGGGAAGGGGAAGGAAGGGAAGGGAAGGGAAAGGAAGGGAAGGGAAGGGAAGGGAAGGGAAGGGAAGGGAAGGGAAGGAAAGGAAAGGAAAGGAAAGGAAAGGAAAGGAAAGGAAAGGAAAGGAAAGGAAAGGAAAGGAAAGGAAAGGAAAGGAAAGGAAAAAAATAGACTATAGCTGTGTTAAGTTACAGATCTTTGTTTACAGGTAAACAAAACTGATTCTAGACAACTTAAGAAAAAAATTATTGGATAGATGTGGAATAGCACATGTAATTTGAGAAACTTAACAATCAAGATTAGAGAGGCAAAAACCAAGAACTTCCTGCCAAAATCACAGATGGAATGCAACAGATAAAAATGGTAAACCATGATCATTGTTTTGTAAGTTTCACAATTACTTTATAAAGGCTGGCAAAATTGACAATCAGAAATTCACACTTCTGTACTGCAAAAACATATTCAGTAAAAATGCCATTTTTTTTTTTTTTGTTAGTACACTTGGGAGAATTTATACTAGTTTTGGGAATATATACATATTATGCATGTCACTGACTATAGGATTTAGTGTTGGCCAGTTTATTTTGTTAATCATATTGACTGACATGGGGTAGTTAGGACAGAGTAATTTTTACCACAGTTAAAAACTATTGTTAGCAGGCTTATCTCTTGATTCTCATCTATTACCCAATATAATATAATTTGAAATAGTACCTATTATTAATCCCTTAGTATCAATCACATGTTTTTCAAGCAGAATTTGAAAGAAATGATAAAAAAAAAGTAAATAGCATGTTTCAGATGCTTTATCATAAATACTATTAATTTAATTTTGCCCTACAAAATATACAATGAATTTAATTTAAAAATAGGTAGGTGACTGAAAATGAAATACATGGTTTTAATTTAAAAGGAAGACTTAGAACACATTTAACTATATTTTTGGTTAGTGAGAAATAAACTTGAATATGGGGCTTTGGCACATCATGTCAAAATTATTAGGGGATTTGAAAGCTTGTTTTCTGATCTCCCAATGAAATATAGGGGAAGGATAAACTCAAGAAAAAGAGATAATGACTATATTCTTGCCCTTATAAAATATTAAATATTAACTCAATGGCCTAATTGTTCAAGAGAAGTTTTAAAGCCACTCATTTTTCAAAAGCAAGTATGAATATATAGGGTAGTGCTAAAGTGAGGCGAATATGACCAATTATGACTATAATTTTGCCCTATTTTCATTCATGCCTTAAGTTGCATTTTACATTACCAATTTAATTGTAAAGAAATAGAAAGGCACACCGAAATTTTATAGTACATTTTGAGGCTAAGGAGGATGCTTCCAAAGAAGGACTATCCCTTTTCATAAAAGCTTTAATGAATATATTGGCAATAAAACCATTGCTGCAGAGTTCAAAATTATCTGTGACAGTTTCAGAAAATGGTTGCTCTACTTTTGTATTTAATTCATAATACTGATAAGAAGTGTGATTTAATATATTATTGCAAGTTTAGGAAGGGATGTAAGGGTTTTAATCTTATGAAATTCATTTTTATGAGGCTAGGTATTTTTATCACATTAATGAAATCATTAATTATGTATTTCTAGAGAAAGAAGATAGGGAGGTCTATAACATGGACTCTCACCTCAGTAGCAAATTTCTAACTTGGGACACCAACCTTGATGTAACTTCCCTTGTCCAGTAAATTCTATTTCCTAACAATAAAAGTAAAGATGGGAATAAGGCTAAAGAATTGGAAAAGCTAATGACACATTTTAAAAGTGAATAAAGATATTTTCCAGTTTGAAATTTATAATTAACTATGTAGTGTCTTTCCTGATTTTTAAAACTATCTTATTGAACACAAAGAGGGGACTATTATCTCAAGTCATATATTTTATCATTATTTTTATACAGTAGGTGTATCAAAGACAAGGTTGGAAACAGTTGTCTAGTAGCTAAATTATGTTTTATCTCTATGGAACATCATCCTAGACTTTTACATATATAAGAATAGTTTCTGGTCCAAATTACACTATCATTTTTAATAAGATATGGCTTAGAGGGGTAAGAGGGCATAACTGCAGTCACATGACTAGTTATTAAAAGAAACAAATGATAAAAGCAGATAAATTTTCATTCACTGCATTTAAGAATTATTCTGTGTCAAATACGATTGTAGGTAGCAGGGCTACAAGAAAAAAATAAAAATAAAAAAGAACAATTGAGTCAATTACTTCAGGTTTTACTTTTTTTAAGGATAGCAAATTATTAAATAAATACAACATGCATAATAAAATAATAAAATAAAATAAAACAAAAAACAACCAACCAAGTAATAGAAGAAGTGATGTTAAGTTAGCACATAGAATTGGTACCTATCTGGAACCTATAGAATTACACAGTATCAGGGGTCTTTTGTGTGATTTATTCCCTGATATATATAAGGGTCTGAAATAGTCTCTGGCACATGATAGGTGCCCAGTAAATATGTGTTGATTGAATAAATAATTCATGAAGGTGGAAACATAAGCAAATTGAACAATGAAGAGGTATGTATGCAATGATGACACTTTTGTAATTAATTAGGAAAACAATGAGAGGTCACTGAAGACACTGAAAAACAGAAATGTTAAGCCAGGTTGGTATTTTAGGAAATTTGATTTAACAGCTAGGTGGAAAATAGACTCAAGAGTCAAAAGGACAGGAAAAGAAAGGAAAGGGAAGGGAAGGAAAATTAAGCACTTAATAAAATAAAAATAAAAGAGATACCAGTTAGGATTCTATTGAAGGACTGAAGAATGGGATTGATAGTGGCAGTAGAATTGGAGAATAGTGCAAAATATCACAACATGCTCATGAAGCAGAGCCTACAGGGGTTGTGACAGAGCTTATGTGGGGAGTTGGGGGGAGGCAGAAGGTTTGTGGGCTTGAGAAAGTAGGAAATTAGTGTTTTCATTTAATAAAATGGGTATGATAGGAGGGATCACAGTTTTGGTAGAAAGATGGTAGAAAGATGGCCGTGATAAATCTTAGAGCCCCTTTGTACCTCTACATCAGAATATCCTTGTAGATGGCTGCATATAGTGATCTCAATGTCAAGAGAAATGCCAGATTGGATATTTAGATTTGATGATGTTAGTATATCAAGCTGGAACCATGAAAATGAATGATGTAGGGCTGTTGGAACTGCCATCCCATTCCTTAAGCATTTCTGCTTCTTCCTTGGTAGAGAACATTCCTGCTGACAATTCAGATTGTCAGTGTATATTCCTCTCCAGCTCTTTACTGTTCAGAATGGCAGCCCTCCAGTAATCTATGATTAGTGTTGGGTGGGGTTACACTCCTTCAGATTAGAATTCACAGAAGATATGCTCTTCCTTTTCCTGATGCTGGTTGGCCAAGACATTCAGGTGGGCCCAAGTCACACAGTTTAGTAAACAAACAAACAAAAAAACAAAACAAAAAAAATTCCTACCTAAGTATTTACCATGAGCTTGCCAAGATGTTAATAAATCAAATTACAGTTATGATTATACTAACACCTACACCTCCCATAGGTAGAGTCAGCTTAAAAGTTCATGAGAGAGAACAAAAGGCAACTTACCCTGGATCCCTAAAAGATGAGTGTCACCAATAGGAAAATATATAATAGAAATATTGCACAGTGGATACAAATTCTGAGTTTTGAATCCAAGAGACAGAAGAAGAGGGGGCCACAGATTTTGGAGTTCTTAGGGTTATAAGCTCATCAGTCCTCTATCATCAGTATATGTACAACCTCACTAAAACCATAGCCTTCAGACTATCAAAGTTAAACTCATGATGTTTATATTTTTTATGATAGGTTATATATATAATATATATATTACATGTATATATAATATGTATATTATATATGTATATATAATATATATATTATATATGTATATATAATATATATATTATATATGTATATATAATATATATAAGGTTTTATTAAATTCCAATTCGTTAACATACAGTGTAGGTCATATTTTTATACCCATAGGAAACTCAGATTTTCCAGGCCATCTCTTAAAATCTAAAGTGGCTCATATCCATGATCTTTTGTGATCTTAATTCACACCCTTATTGGCTTCTAAAGGGTGTTTACTGTTAGTCATCAGTAAAATCATCCATATCTTCAGTCTCTTCCCAGAACATATGCTCACCTTCTTGCTCTAACTTAAATATGGCTTTCCCTTGAAGATTAAAAAAATTAAGAAAATGATATGTACATGACAAAGGCTGACTTTGACTTTCAGACCCAAACTTGCTGCCTCCAAAGGGAGCCCAGAGCCATGCATTAACCACCTCTTTCCTCAGGGATCATTTTTTAACTTCCTAACAGCATTTAGATTATATTGTATGTCAATGTCTTTAAAACATATATATAACAAAATCTAAAATCTTTCTTCCTTTATTTTCATTTCAAAATACAACTCCATCTTTGTCCTCCTTCTTCCACTATAAACACCATGTAAATCTCTGTCTCAGACTTTGAGTCTCCAGTTCTCTTTTGTCCAGCAAGAAAACGGACACAGAATTAAATGCAGGAAAGGCTAATGCCCGGGAGGAGACAAAAGCCCGGAGTAAGGGTCCCTGCTTTGTATTTATTAGGATCAGAAGGCTTACAAACGTGATGGATGTGCAGAAAGAGACAATGAAATTGTGAACACTTACTCATAAGTGTAAAGATTTCAAAGATACGGGTTTCAAAGATATGCAGTGTTAGGGGTTTGGGTCAACACAAAACAAAATCCAGGGGCCAGCAGATTGCTGTTTACAGCAGGAACCAGGAGCTGTGTCTGCTTATCTTAGCTTGCCTAAGGGTTAAGACAGAGTGAGCTACCTCCAGGTCCACAAGGCACCTTTCTTTTGCTAATTAGTTCCCCTCCTGGCAATTTCACTCTGCTAAAGTGGTCTATAGCCCTGTTTACCTATTCAGGACCTTCCTGTGAAAGAGCTTTCTGCTTTTGTACTATGCTAGGGGTGCTTTCTCCCTGTTTACCTAAACTCAGATGTTTTAGTCCTAAACCTTGTTAACCCATTGGTGCAAGCTCAGAGAATTCCTAAACTTATTCCTCCCAAATTTCAAATGCATTATGTTTAAAACCAGGTATTTCATATCCTTCCTCCCCCTTAATCTAATTCATCCCATGCAGTCATTCAAGCAAAGGAATTATAGCTCATCTGACTCTCTCTTTTCACTCATCTCTCCACATTAGTTAAGTGGAGTCTACCTAAAAAAAAAAATGTTTCTTAAAACCACCCTCATCTATTTGTGTTAAGTCATTTTCTAGAGTTTGGCTCTTCATCTTTCACACAAGTCTCTTGCAACACCCTTCCCACTCATCCTTCATGTTGCCAGAGTGAACCCAGCTCATGTACTTTCTTAGATGCACTTAGCCATGGGTTCTAATTTTTGCTACTTATATACTCTGCTATCAACCACATTCCTGTAGGCCACAGAGAGAATATTTCTATTTCTTTGAAGAAAGTTTGAGCTTCAACATCATTTTTATGAAAGGCCACATTGCTGTTGTGCTGCTTGTCCAGCAGTATCCGGTATGACATCTGTACCCATGGTCATGGAATAACTCAATAGTGCCTGACCTCACACTTTATACCACCCACTTGTTAACTGAATGCTTCCCTGTCACTTACGAAGTATGACATGCCATGTGATATGCTTGATGCCCACATGCATGCACTCTGCTAGACTGAGAAGGTTATACAACTGTGAGCCACAGGTAGGCAGGGTGCTGCTGGCTTTTACATTCTTGCCCTCTGCCCTGTGCTCTGTGACTTATGTCATGGAGATTTCTGCTGCTGCCAAATAGGATTTAGTTCCCCCAGGATACACACTGAAAGTATTTGAGAGTTAGCATCCAGTACATAAACTCTGAATGAGTTATATGGAAGGGTAACGAGATAGCTGATACATATACTTTTTTCTCTTTCTCCTCTCTAAGAACCTGTTTCAAGACTTAGTATTTTAGTATGGATTTTGACATTAAATTCAATCTAAGATTTCCTTTTTTTCTTAGACACAAATGTGATCAAAAGTTGACCAAATCATGTTCAGGGGCAGTCTCTAGAAGAGCTTCCCTCGGGAATCCTTGCCGGGATGGGGGCAGAATCGAAAGCAAAATCTGGCAATCGATTCTCAGGAAAAGTAAATAAATGAAATATTATAGTTTTCTCTATAATACTTCCAGCAGTGAGTATAGCCACAGAAAATTCATGTCTGGACACCATAACTGTAGGTCAGCATCACACGATAGTGTGTGGATGTATATGCATGTATATATTTATATCCATAACATCATTTCAGAAAAGTGTTTCAAAAGACAGCATTTCATAGATGTTCCTCTAATCCATTTCACATAGTTGCAGTGTATTGCATTTTCAGATTCCCCGCGTTTATACCATGGAGAAAGACAGTTCATCATTTTTTTTTTTACCAGAAAATAATTATTTGCAGGATGGACACTATTTCATCAGACACTATTTCAAACTACAGATGCCTGGATAAATCAGTTAAAGGAGAAAATCAATACAGATGACCAAGGTTGTATGCTTTGTTTGAGACAACAAAAGTTATCCTTGAGATTTCTTTATGCAAATATATTTCACTTGATTTTATCTTCTCTCTGTTCCAAGATCATACCACAGTTTATCATACTAACTTGCAATTTTGCTGTTGGAGGGGTACATAGCCAGAATAATTACATTTCATAGATGACTGAATATAAAATAGTAACCTTTTCACATTAAATGAATGTATTAAAATTGAATACTGTATGATGAAATGTGCACCAAATCTACATTAGAAAAAAAGCTGAACTCACAAAGAAATCAAAGATGAGAAGAGAAAAATTAAGAGCTGCTTTTAGTGGAGGGGCGTCAGATGTATGGTAGTTCTTTATAATGCAAAGAGTGGAACTGGCAGTTATCCAGTGACATGGGGCTAAGATAGACAATAATTTACATAAGTACATTCAGGTTGCAGTCAAGAGATGGAGTCATATGCTTTGAAGAAAGTTTTCAGTTCAAAAGAGTTTCATGAGAGGTAAAGAGGACAAAATGCCAGCCAAAAAGAAAAATTAGCTATATTAGAAGGTAGGGAAGGAAAAAAAGAAGAAGAAGAAGAAAGAATCAGATGACTGGAAGTTAAATTTTATTAAGCTCTGCTTCCCTTGTCTTGAGCTGTAGGTATCCTCCAGTAGCGTTAAGAATACAGCTTATTATTGTACTCCTTATCACATAGTTTATTAAATATGATAGCTTCACTTAATAGACAAAACTCACAAATCTGCTGGACTGCATTTTCAATTGAACGACCATCTGTTATGACCTGGAGATCCATTGTCATTCTGAACTCAACGTAAATGATAACAAACTCATAATTATATCCACATAAATTCTCTTCTAGACTCTGTTATTTCTGTCATCAGTCACTACTTTCTTCCATGTATCTAATTTATAACATTTGGTAATATTCACGGACACACCATCCAACGCTCCCCCTACTCTCATTAATAATGGATGTTGATTAGTCCATTCTCATTCCCCTTGCATCTATGCATTTCCTCTTCCCCACGCCTGCTGCTGCAGTCCTATTAGGAACACAGCTTCATACCAGACTACTGAATCACATCAGAAAAGACTTGACAACACTGTGGTTGTGTAAGTTCTGCAATTAAACAGACCTAATACAGAAAGTGGTGGCAGTATTTGATAATTGTGAAGGCCTGAGAAAGTCCCTTAACACCTCAAATCACAAGACGCTCATCTGTAAAATACGTTTAAGTAAAACGATGAATTAGCCTATTCATAGAATTTAAACACTACTTTCACTGACGGCCACATTCTTCTGGTGCTCTGACTGCTTGTCCGGCAGCATCATATGTTTCTTATAATGTGTTTTTAAATCATTTTTTTGACAGTTTACAATGTATTTTTTAATCCAAATATTGGAATAAAGGTTTTCAGGGAAAAATAAATGAAATTTTATATTGTCTTTTACCCGAGGAGAGGTTTATAC
This sequence comes from Lynx rufus, assembly GCF_022079265.1. Lineage (NCBI taxonomy): Eukaryota > Metazoa > Chordata > Mammalia > Carnivora > Felidae > Lynx > Lynx rufus. Next base: position 40,579,958 of record NW_025814834.1, on the reverse strand, counting down.
CCTGTTTTCTGGAACTTAGTATTTTTTTTTTTTTCAACGTTTATTTATTTTTGGGACAGAGAGACAGAGCATGAACGGGGGAGGGGCAGAGAGAGAGGGAGACACAGAATCGGAAACAGGCTCCAGGCTCTGAGCCATCAGCCCAGAGCCCGACGCGGGGCTCGAACTCACCGACCGCAAGATCGTGACCTGGCTGAAGTCGGACACTTAACCGACTGCGCCACCCAGGCGCCCCATGGAACTTAGTATTTTTTTACTACAAACTGCAGAGTTATGTTTTTGTTTTTGTTTTTGTTTTTGTTTTTCTCTTAAAGACACTTGACTCAGTCCCAAGTCTTTTTGTTTATTTTGTTTTTGGTTGTTTTGCTTTTATTAAATTGTTTGAGCCATGTCTTGTTCTTACAGCCTAAAAGTAACTTGAACTTTGAATTTTTTTAAGAAAAAAAAAGAACAAAACTGCTAGCAGAAAATAAGCAATTACTTATTTAAAATATGTTGGGGCGCCTGGGTGGCTTGGTTGGTTAAGCGTCCGACTTCGGCTCAGGTCATGATCTCACAGTCCGTGAGTTCGAGCCCCGGGTCGGGCTCTGTGCTGACTGCTCAGAGCCTGGAGCCTGTTTCAGATTCTGTGTCTCCCTCTCTCTCTGCCCCTCCCCTGTTCATGCTCTGTCTCTCTCTGTCTCAAAAATAAATAAACGTTAAAAAAAATTAAAAAAATATGTTAATATGGACATTATTTAACTATTGTATCAAAATGTTCAAAAGCAACTTGATCAGATTTATCTTTTTCCTTTCTCTCTCTCTCTCTATCACTTTAGAAAAGTATCTTTAAAAAAGTCATTTTACAGTAATGCCATTAAATATATATCTATATAGATATAGATATAGATATGTATATATACAGAAAAATTTGGAAGACAATTCTCCATACCCTGTGCTCTTTGAATATTATTTTAATTCAAGAAATATGTTTTTATTCCTTATGTGCTATTTTTTAAAATGTTTATTCATTGTGAGAGAGAGAGAGAGAGAGAGAGTGAGCGTGTGTGGGGACAGAGAGAGACGGAGGGGCAGAGAGAGAGAGAGAAATAGAGAGAGAATCCCAAGCAGGCTCTGCGATGTCAGCATAGAGCCCGATGTGGGGCTTGAACTCACAAACTGCGAGATCATGACCTGAGCCAAGATCAAGAGTTGGTCTCTTAACTGAGCCACGTAGCTGCCCCTCAAGTGCTATTTTTAAGGTGAAAATTATTTTTTATCCATTAGAGAATTGCTTATACTGTAAAACAGAGCTGCATATAGAAATGTATATATAAATTTCAGTATCAATTATATATTTCTTATTAGACAAAAATTCTTTATTTAAAAATATAACTATTCATCTTCCTCATTAGCTCTTCACGGTTGAAAATTTGGACAATGTCAGAATTAAATTTGGTCAATTAAATACACTTTTCCTAAGGAAAAGTCTTGTGTCAATAAAATATTGATGAAACGAAATCATTGGCTATTATCTTTTCAGGTATGGCCTCTAAGGACTCAGTAATGCTTAGAAAGTTTCACTCTATATTGAGACAATTAATAGATGTGGTTTTGGCATCCTCACAGGAAGAGATTAATAAGTTTTGGGGATACTAGGTACAGGGAAGGTTTTAAGTAGAGAAGTGAAATATGGAATGATTAAAGTGTAGGCAATCATTTTTCCAATGTGACAATCTCCAAAACAAGCTGCACCCCACTCCCTTTAGACACCTAGTCATTGTTAAAGTTTGCAACCTCTTCTGGGTATATAGGAGACAATAAGGTATAAAATTTTTACCTTTCCTTGGTAATCATCATCTTTACCCAGATACAGCGTTTCCATCCCAACAGGATAAAACTTTTGCATTTTTCATTTTTTAAAGACAATTTAGAGCATAATAAATGTACATGTTTTAGGACAGCAGAATGGACCAAACTATTAACACACAGGAAATAGTTGGGGGAAAAAATCTAGCAATAGCATCAGAGAAAAGGTGAGCATTCTTAGAACAACTTTTGATCAGAAGTATAGATGCTAGTCAGAAAACTATGGCCTATTGGCCAAACCTGATCTGACAGTAAATGGATCATGCCATGCCATTTGTTTGCATATCTTCTATGGCTGTTTCATGCTAAAACATCACCAGAGTTTACAATGTGGAGTAGTTGTGACAGTGAACATATGACTGGTAAAATACTCACTACCTGGCTCTTTTTACTAAAAACAAATCTGCCAGCCCTAGATCTAAGGAATCTCCAAATTAAAGAACCAGGGTAGAACTAGGTATTTGGAATGAAGTTTAGAGCAGCTGTAGGTATAAGGTGAATTTAAGTAAGGAGAGCAGAAATTGTGTTCAGCTTCTGAGAACACAATGTCAGAAATGAATTAATAGAGTCAGACTTTCTCCTCAATATAGCCAGTCAAGGCAATCTTCTTCAAATTTATTGACCCCATAATCCTATCGGCCAAAACTTTTAAGCATATGCTCTCTTATTTTACTTATAAATACATGTGTTTATATCAGGAATACATGCACAGAAATTGAGATTGAAAACAAATGAAACAATATAAGTAAAATCTAGCATTTTGGTTCCACATTATGAGTGCCTCCTGGGGTGCCCACACTTCCCTCTGGAAAGCACTGAACTAGGGTCAACGACTTACAAAGTTTTAGCCAAGGGAACATTTCTAATAAAATCGCATAGGAAGGAAATTTTTCCCAGAAATAAGTCTTCTTATGTTCTCTAAGGATGTAGGAGTAATTGGGGTAGAATACATAATCGTATAGACTGACTGACTTCATGATCTAGGTAATTGTTATGGTAGGGAATCAATAATAATAGGGAAGATGGAGGGGCAGAACAAACTGGAATTGACAGGTCATGTGATCTAGATGTGTCTCATCACTGGGCAGGTAGACTTTTACTTAAGATGACATCTATTCTCTTTAATAATTATATATGTCATGGGTAAAAATGCACAGATATCTAAAGTAAAAAGGGGGGAAATTCTGGTTTAAAGAAAAAAAATCTTACTTGGAAAATTACTTTATAGTTTTCAAATAGTTTACAAATATTTATCACACTCTCTTATTAAAATTATCAATGGGCCATGAAAAAATGTGGGAGGTGTTTAATGAGCTTAGCATAGATATCTTAGTATTAATTAAAGATCATGTAATAAAATTATTCATTATATAAAAATGGAAAACAAATTATAAAAGGTAGATGATACTAGTAACTTAACAAAGGCAGCACATATACAAATTATAGTTCTTTGTAATTATAAATTATATACCTACGTACCTATATTATCTATAAGTGAATATAGGTAAACATTCATGGGAATACATTTTCCATATTTTCTTTAAATTTCAATTTATTTCATTATGTTGAATTTAAATCATAAATCATCATAGTTTACACACTACGTGAAAATGACTTAAACGACTTGCCTCCCTAGCATGAAAATTAGGTTGCAAAAATGTTGGTGCCTCAGTGCTATAAAAACCTGTCCTTAATGGTCTTTTAAATAATTGGTGTTTTTGCAAATAGTGTACTTTTTATATGCCTCTTTCACATTAATAAAGTCAATGGCAGTCACCTTTGGACCATGTATAAGATTTTATCCACTTGAATATAAGTTATTGATTAAAAAAATAGATCCAATTATAATTTTCATTCATTCCTGCTTTGACAGTGTTTCACTCATTGATTTCACTTTTCCAACTATGATCTGAGTAAAGTTTATGAAATGTTGCAGAAAATAACTTATTGTCTGTGAAGTTTATTCAGGAATATGATTTTATTCACAACCTCAAACTCAAAATGTAGAGAAAGCAGAGCTGAGGCAAAAGTGGTATTTTTCCATGCTATCAAAGTTTCTCTAAACAAAAGAAAAAGAAAGTCACCAACTGTTTTGCCAGAATTGTCTGTAATAGAGACAAAATCAGAAATATACGGAGCCTGATATTGGCATAGTTTGAGTGGAAGTTATGATACCACAGTTATAATATACATTTCTTAATCTCCTGAGAAATTTTCCATCTAAATGAGTTGATCAATATCCAAAGGAGTACTAGGGTTAAGACCGTCTATGAAAAATCTCCTTACAGAGAAGTTTAATAGTGTATGTGATATGCTAAACATAGTAGAATTTAAGAGATTTTAAATACCAATGCTAATGACTATTTGTGTTGAATACATAAATGCTTGATTTTCAGAAACACAGTAGAAAAATGTATTGGTTTGTAAATAAATAAATAAATAAATAAATAAATAAATAAATAAATAAATAAAAGAAGTATAGCTTCATGCAACATTTACTCCTCTCACTTTAAAATTTTCATCAAAATATTGTGAAAGAATGAAAACATCTTCTAAACGTGTATCCCAGGGCACCTGGGTGGCTCAGTCGGTTAAGCGTCCAACTCTTGATTTTGGCTCAGGTCATGATCACACAGTTCATGAAATGGAGCCCGGTGTAGGGCTCTGTGCTGACAGTGGGGAGCCTGCTTGAGATTCTCCCTCTCCTCTTTCTCTGCCCCTCCCCCCTACTTGTGCTCTTGCTATGTGTTTGCGCGCTCTCTCTCTCTCTCTCTCTCTCAAAATAAATAAACATTTAAAAAAGAATACAAAATAAAAATAAAAATCTGTCCCAATTTTAAAAGTGAGAATTTCTGCCTGAAAAATGGTACATTGTATTAGTTTTCTTTTTGCTTTTGTAATAAATGACCACAATTTAGTGAATTGAAGCCACAATTTAGTGATTTACAACAACACACATTTATTGTTCTAGTTCTAAAGGTTGGAAGTCTGACAAAGGGCTCACTGGACTAAAACTGAGTATCGGTAAGCTCTAGGGGAGAATCCATTTCCTTGCCTTTTTTAGTTTCTAGAGGCTGCCTGCATTTCCTGGCCCCTCACACCCTTACTCCATATCTAGGCCAGCAAAGTCAATTCGTTCTGACTTTTCTTCCTGTGGTCACATCTCTTCTGACTACTTCCAGGGAAAGTTCTCTGTTTTAAATGACTCTTGTGATTAGTAGGTCCACTCAGAAAATCCAGAATAATCTTTCACTCTCAAGGTCCTTAACCTTTATCACATCTGCAAAATCTCTTTTGTCGTGTGAAGTAACATTCAGTTTCCAGCTCTAGGGATTTGGATATTGATATCTTGGGCAGGGATATGAATTATTCTGCCTATCACACTGATGTTTAAGGCACTATAATTTTTATATGCATACTTTTGAAATAATATCTGGCAGGAAAATAAAGTCTTTCTAGATCTACAGGTATTAATGTATATATATATATATATATATATATATATATATATATATATGCATGCTTTGGAGGTTGACATAGAATTTAACCAAGATATATGCCTAATATAGGAATTAAATGAAAAAAAATTAATTAATTATATAGTTTTTTCTAAGCTCTTGCTCTCACTCCTACCAACTTTAGATTACAATTGGAGGACAAATATATCATCTAGATTAATTTAATTTTTTTACCTCTTAAATTATTTTCATTTTCTCTGCAACCCATTCATTTAATACAATTTCTTTTCAACAACATTAATGACTATAAACACAAAAGCCTTATTTGGTTTTATAAATGAAGCAAAACAAATATAAATAACCTATTGTACTTGAAAGGATTTTCTCTTCTTAATTGAAAACAAACGGAACCTAAGCTAAATTAAATGAATGTTTAATCTTTCATTCCAACACAAAGGTTATTAGTTGGTGCAAGTGTGTACACAGTTATAAACAGAAGAAACAAGCAGTTGATTACTTTAACTTTGGAGAAGTCTAAGCTTAACAATTCGAAATGTCAATAAGAAGAAATAAAGAATTGCATTTTAAGCAGTTCAGAATATTTTAAAATGAACTTCTCAGTGTCTGCTTATGACTGTGTGGGTTTAGTAAAGAATGAGTACATTTGCTTGTGAAGAGCTCTTTATTTGAAACTTTTCTGAGGGTTTTTCTAAGAACATAAAGTGACTTTCTATTTAAACGAAACAAAATAGTACAGGGGATTGAGCTGCTTGCCAAGGACAATATGTTCATGCTATAATTCTTTTAAGAACTACCTTATTATTAGCTGTGACAAATTTCAGGGGCTATTAACTCAGGTTTTCACAACTGTGACTTCATTTTCCTATAACTGGATACATTTATTTCTCCACACCAACCCCAAATTTGCCAGAGGGTTAAACTTAACCCAAATCTAAATGACTCACTTAGATAAAATTTAAAATGTATTAGTTCTTTTACTTCCAGTGAAGACTAGGATATCTCTTTTATTCCTTCTCCACATAAGTATATATACATTTCAGGGTTTAACAAGCATCAAGGAGAGGTGAATGATCCTTGCTTGTAAGGTCCATACTAAGGTCTGAGGCAGCTTTAACTCTCACAACTTGGACTTACCTAGAGGGCTCAAGTGAGATGCTCTGAACTTGCCTCTTCAGGTCCACCTTCTTAGGACCTTCATATAGCTGTCCATCACAAACTGCTGACCTTCTGCAACATCCTGGGAGCCTTCCCCTCTCCACCGTGCCACGTGTGAAGGACAGCAAAAGTTACCTCTCTTCTCAGTCCCCACACCCCTTGGCGTATTCTGTCCCCATCCTGAGGATTTGTATTCTTGGAACATTTTAAGTCCAATTCAAGAAGTTCTAGGCATGGCTCAAGAATATAACCACTGATTGTTGTGTTAGATATGTTAGATGTCAGTTCGAAATCTAATAAACACTAGAAAAATTTAAGTTGGTAGATACGATTAATGCAGAAATAAAATACTGAAGTGTATATATTAAATTAAGTTAAATATATGTGTTCATATATAGTATATCTTATTTCCAGAATCATCTGTGGCCAGAACATTATGCAGAAATCTGTAACAGAGGGACATAATAATGTTACAATGCAAATTTCCACCCTGTGATATGCCTTGGAACTGTCCTCCATTAGTTGGAACTGTCCTCCATTAGAATAAGGTTTGATGGGGGGTGGGAGGGAGGGGCGGGTGGGTGATGGGTATTGAGGAGGGCACCTTTTGGGATGAGCACTGGGTGTTGTATGGAAACCAATTTGTCAATAAACTTCAAAAAAAAAATAAAATAAAAATAAAAAAAAAAAAAGAATAAGGTTTGATGAACCTTTGACTTTCCTTTCTGCCATTCTGACTTCACTGTTTTAGTGTCTAATATTGTGCCTAAACTATATCAGGCATCAAAGATTATAAGGATGAATGATCTTATAAATAAAGTATGAATACATAAACAAATAAATGAATAAGTAGGAAGGAAATAAAGTGTACTAATACTCTGTATTTAGGGATAATTAAAAAAAAATAGAGGTGATTTGCAAATAGTCTTGGAATAGAGAAATAAATACAATTGTAAAATTTTGCTGAATTTTGAATAAGAGAATGGAGTCACACATTCCTTTCTGAAGGAGGTAGAATTTAAGTTGGATTGTCCCAAAGAATCAGGAAAATAAACGTTTAATAAACTATGGTCAAATCCAAATGTTTCAAAATGCTGCAAAGAGCCCAGGATAACAACACAGGCAAGTTGCAGAGTTGCTTTGGGAAAAGCTTTCTATTAAGGGTGCTTTTATTTCATTAATCTTATTTGCTGAGACATCTACCCAATTACAATGAAGAAGTGAGATTTTTGCCAGAGTCCTAGAAGTACTTTGCATTGATCTGACTCCAGCTGGAGTATGTGGTTCACTTCTAAACATTTCATTCGGGCAAACGGAAGAACATCAGAAGAGTGAGAAGGAATAGGAAACGCTGGCAAACAATGAAATTCAAGAAAGTTGCGAGAGGTTGAAAAGAAGCTTAGTGGGGATTTGACAGCCATTTAAAAATATTTGAAGAGGTGTAGTGTAGAAACAGTTTATCAGACTTGTTGATCAATGCGGTGCCCGCAGGACAAGCAGTTGGTAATTTCAAGAAGGCAGATTCTAGCTAAAATTAGGTGGGTCTTTTCAAAAATTAGAATTGAACAATATAAGTGGAAGAAGCTGTATTACAAAACATTAAATGCTTTAGGTAAAGGCTTGAAAACATCTATCAAAATGTTAAAGAAAGGATATTTGCATTGAGTAAAAATGGAAGTGGATGAGATCAGGCAGCTTTGAATTCTAAGATTCTACACATTCATTCTATAAAATTTTTTCAAAAGAAGGTTTTGATGAGCTTGTGTTGATGCTCAGCTATTTCATCAAATTTGGCCTCACGTACTCTTCATTCAATGGAGGAGAGAATGGAAATATAAAAGAAAGTCTCCTCTGTATATCTCTGTCACTCTCACCACATACATTCTTTATAATAGAATCTCAAATTTGAAGCCCAGAGAAAACAGGTACACATAAATCAGGGATTTAGGGAGCTTGGGTTCAGAATTCAGATTTAATTCTTCTACAATAAGCTTCTAAAATAAGCTATTAATTCTGAGAAAGCGGAACAAAGTTGAAGAGTGTACACCATCTGATTACAAGTCTTACTGTAAAATTACAACACTCAATACAGTTTGCAATTAAAATAAAAATAGTATAAAAGTCAATGGACTAGGGAATCTAGAAATAGACATATATGCATATATATATACACATAATATATATATATATATATATATACACACACATATATCTCGCAAATTTATTTTTTATAAAGATGTCAAAGGAATTCAATGAAGAAGAGAGTCCAAATAGTGCTAGCACTTGAACATTTGGGCATTCATTAAAAACAAACAAACAAAATACCAAACAAAATCCCTTTATCCTTTAACATCATAAACAGAAATGAACTTGAAACAAAAAAGTTAAATTTATAAGCTACAACTACAAAGCTACTAGAGGAAATTATAGCAGAACATTTTGTGACCTATAAGTAGACAAAGACTTCCTAGAAAGGATACAAAAAGACCAAACCACAAAATAAGAAAAAAAAAATTGATAAATTGAACTTCATTAAAACTAAAATCTATTCTTCTAAAGATACTACTAAGAAAATGAAAAGACAAATTATAGACTTGGATGAAATATTTGCATAACACTTACATGATAAATAAATTGCATTAAAAATATATAAAGCACTTTTACAACTTAACAATAAAAGATAAACAATCCAATTAAGTAATGGGCAAAAGATCTGAATGGACACTTTATCACAGAAACTATATGTTGGCAAATAAACCCATAAAAAGATGTTCAGAATCATTAAATTTCAGGGAAATGCAAAGTTAAACCACAATAGCTTGGCACTTCTTACTTATTAAATGGCAACACGCGCACATGCGCGCACACACACACACACACACACACACACAATCCCTGACTCTACAAAGCACTAGAGAGGATTAAAAGCAAATGGAGCTCTTCGATACTTCTGGTGGTAATGAAAAATTATAAAGCCACTTGAAAAATATTTGGAAGTATTTTATCTAGTGAAACATTTACTTATACAAGTCAGAAATCCCACTTTCTGGTATCTACCCAGGAAACATAAAAATATACACCTACACAAAGGCTTTGATCTGAATGTTTATAGTAGGTGTATTCATATTTGCCAGTGACATAAACAATTGAAATGTCCATCATCCAGAGGATGGATAAACATACAGTGGTTTATCCATACAATGGAGTACTACTCATAAGGAAAAATAAATGAACTGTTAATACTTGCAAAGGCATGAATGGATTTCAAATGCTTTGTGCTAAATGAAAGAAGCTGCACAAAAAAGCTATATACTAATGATTCCATTTATATGACACACTGGAAAATGCAAACTAGAGAATAAAAATCAAATAATGCTTGGGGTAGGAAAATAGAATGGAGGAAGAGAACTGACCACAATAGGCACAAAGAAACTTTTAGGTTTAACAGCTATATTCTCTATTTTGATTGTGGCAACATTCACATAGCCATATATGTTCATCAAAACGTGTCAATCTGAACTCTAAAACATAATTAATTCTACTGTATATAAATTATGTCTCAATAAGCCTTTTTTTAAAATAGCAATCATATAAAATACACACTATCTACACAAAAACAATTATCGATGAATATAAATATCTTATAATGAGCAACAATAGGCCAGAAGCAATAGAATAGTATCTTTAAGTGCTAAGGGGAAATAAATACATGACAGCCTATAATTTTAATGACCACCTAAGCTCTTTCTAAGAAGAGGGGCACAATATTAACATCACCAGACAAATAGAAAAGGTAGCAAATAGAGCCCAAATCAAAGAACTACGAAAAAATGTGTTTCTGTAAGAAGAAAATTACATGCAAGAGAAAGGAGTCAGTTGCAAGATATACATAAAAAGAGTGCAGAAAGAGAACTTGGAATGACATTAAATATTGCCACAACGTGTAAGCATCATGAAGCTTAGTCACAACAACTGGATTGTTTCTGATCCCTCCCTATGTATACCTTTGACATCAGAGATAGCCTTAAGTGCATGCACTTTAGATTTAATTCCTTATTTAAGAAATATACTGAATTTGTTGTCATTCACAATTTATCCCAGTGATGTCACACTGTTCTACAATGAATTTTCTCTAATCATGTGCTTCTGTTCACCACAACCTTGCACACAGCAAACATCATCGCCAATTATCAGTACATTTTAGAGAGCTATTTACTCTCCAAGAATTTTAAAAAGATAATTTCATTTTTTTTTTCCTGGCCTTCTTTCAGTGCCTCGTTCTCTCCAAGTGCATTCCAGCCTTAGGGCCTTTGCACTTGCTGTTCCCTGTGCCTAGAACACTGTTCCTTCAGAGTGTTATATGATTGGCCCCTTTGTGCCAGTCAGGTCCCAGTCTGACATCACCTCCTCAGAGAAGTCTCCCCCAACCACCGTGTTTAATGAAGCCCACACTGTTGTTTCCTACCACATACTGTGCTCACACTTGTCACTAGCCTAAATTTATCTTGTTATGTATTTGTTTACCTGTTTATTGTGTATGTCCCCCTTTTATCCCCAGGGTAAGCTCCATATGGGCATGAAGTTGCTTGTCTTAAAAAGATAATTTCTAATCAGAGACTTTTATTATATACTTTTATATTTAAAATGATTCATTTAATTTTAAGCAAAACCTCATTTTCCAATAAAACTCTAAAAAGTTTACATTGGGGTAAAATTGACTAAGTATATGTTTTTTAAAAATGATTTTAAATGTGAAATTAACGTTTGAAATTTTACTATTTATGTCATTTACAAACATAGACGAAAAGTGCTTTTGACATTTGAAAGCTGTCAGATTGTCTTATCCTGTTTTCTAGACAGATAAACACTACTTAGTTCATAACTATTGGAAGCTACATTTACAGCATTTATAGCACTACACCAAACGCCTTTTCCTTCTCAAACAAAACCAAGATTTAAGTTTTAATGGGTGTCAAAGTCTGGTGATACAAAGAATATTATGACAAATTACTGTTCCCAATTCTTTACCCTTTCCTGTCTCCAAGCCCTATGCTACATCATTATATGATTCCTCCAACTACAGGAGGAATATGCTTTCTGTCCTTGGTGTTATTGGACTTGACCATGTCACTTTAGCCAATGAGATGTGGGCAGATGTGCTCATTTCAAGCCTATGCTTTGACACACTGTAAGTTTCTGCTGAACCGTCCTACAATTCTGTCACAGCTAGTACATTGGGTCAGAGAAGATGAGTCACACGGAGTGGATCTGGAATAACCTGAAGCTTAGAATCAAACCTGGCTAAACACAACCTGGATTTACCAACCCCAGCTGATCCACAGTTTAATGAGGTGGGAATAAATAATGACACTGAATTTAGAGATGGTTCATTATATAGCACTATTGTGTTAATAACTTACTGTTACAAACATTTATTAACAATTGTTGTAATGTAATAATCAAGTCCCAAATTCTTATATCTACTGATTTCTAATCCAGATCCTTTTGTATTTATCTCTTCCTACTTAATGTTAAAGTTGAATACATAATTTTCTGTCATTTTTTGGTATATTTCTCTTGGGAAGAATAGTAGCAGACTAATTATCATTTAATAATTCTTAAAACCTTGATTGAGAGAAACGATGTTTATGGACATCTGGTTGAATGGTCTGCCACTCAAACCTTGTTCCAGGTATTCTAAATGACATCTAAAGAGTAGTAGGTCAGTATCAGACAAGAATATCCATCCAAAGACTTTGTGTTACTTATTGTCAAGAAGGCAAAATAATCTGGGAGATTTGCAAAATACAATTAACTGACTGCTTCTAATGGGCGTATATATAAAATACAGAATGATGAACACATGTAAAATGCTGAACATGATAACTTCAGAATATGCATAATTAAAAAATAGAATATTTGTGAAAAATAATCATACTGCACCACAAAATAAGGCATAACAAATTTCAAGAAAAAAGTATTATCATACAGATTATATTCCTTTAGCACAATAGTATTATTTGGAATAAGTAATAAAAAAGAAGCAGGGAGGCACTTGGGTGGCTCAGTCAGTTAAGGGTCTGACTTCAGCTCAGGTCATCTCAGGGTTCGGTTCATGGGTTTGAACCCTGAGACTGGCTCTGTGCTGACAGCTCAGAGCCTGGAGCCTGCTTTGGATTCTGTGTCTCCCTCTCTCTCTCTGCCTCTTTCTCTCTCTCTCTCTCTCAAAAATAAATAAACATTAAAAAAAAAAAAGCAGGAAAGCTCCATACAATTATTAAGTTCCTTAATTTCAAACAAATTAAGGGAGGAGGTATATATTATAATGAAAATTAGCAAATATATTTTTTAACGTTTATTTATTTTTGAGAGACAGAGACAGAACACAAACAGCAGAGGGGCAGAGAGAGAGGGAGACACAGAATTGGAAGCAGGCTGACAGCTCAGAGCCTGATGCAGGGATCAAAGTCAAACTGCAAGATCATGACCTGAATCTAAGTGGGATGCTTCACCAACTGAGTCACCCAGGTGCCCCCAAATTAGCAAATATTTAGTAGTTACCAATAAACAATAATACATATGAAAAACTTTGATGGTACAGATGAACAGTACTTAAATGGAGCAATTTATGTCCTTTTTAATGGCTTATATTCAAAGGGAAGAAATATTTAAATCTAATAAACATCTATCTTGACTATAAAAAATAAACAGCAAAATAAAACCAAAAATATTGAATAACAAAGATAGAAGAAATTACTCAAAGGAAAAAAATACTACAGAGATGATCAACAAAGTGAAAAGTAAGTTCACTAAAAATGATCAATAAAATGATAAAATTTTAGAAAATCCAATGACAAAAAAAGCAAAATGGCAACTGGTTAGTAAGGTAAAAAAAAACACTTGGCTATAGATGCTACTGGTGCTAAGATAAAATTTTATTATGAGTAACATTATGTGACCAATTTTAAAACTTGGAGAAATGGTAAAATTCACAGAAAAATAGAACATAAAGAATTTATTCCAGAAGAAATGTAATACCTGAATAATTCTAAAATATACTGAAAGGGTAATTTAAAATCTCTCCCAAAAGAAATATCCAAGTTCAGATGATTTTAAGTGAGTTGTAACCAAAATGAAAGAAACGGACTTCCAAGCTTACAAACTATTCCAGGTGATATAAAAAGGAGTCCACCTCAGCTTACAGAATAAAACCATCATAATTCTAACATCTTCAGGTCAGGAAGGGAAATAATAGTTATTGGACAATCTCACTCAGAAGTATAGTTGCAGAGTCCAAACAAGTTTAGGAAATCAAATTCTGCTATATATAAAAAACTAATACCCCTTAAGTACATGGAGTTTATCCCAAGAATGCAAGGTTGACTTTAATATCCGAAAATCAGTAAGTATAATTCATCATCTTAACAGATCGAAGACAAAAATCAATGATATCAACAGTGCATAAAAGCAATGGATAAAATTGAACATTTATTCTTTGAACTTTAAGAATTCAAAGAGATTTTACTAACTTTAATGAAGATTATCTATAAGAATTTTCCTTAATTGCGAAGTGTTGAAAGAGCATTTTTTGGTAAAGAGTAAGGGGAGGGTGGCCACTATGCTGCCTTCCATTCATATGGTATTTGATGCATTAGTTATAACTAGGGTAGGAGTTATACACAATATTTCCGTAGGATTAACAAAATTCTCTATATTAATGGTCATTGATATTTTGTCTCATTTCTCTGCTTTTCTCACTCTTTTTGTCTTTCTCACATTGGCCCCTTCTTCATCATATATTTTAAAGAATTTTGTCTATTTTATTAGATTTTCTAAGAAATAACTTTTGAGGGGCGCCTGGGTGGCTCAGTCGGTTAAGCGTCTGACTTCGACTCAGGTCACGATCTCACAGTCCGTGAGTTCGAGCCCCACGTCGGGCTCTGTGCTGACAGCTCAGAGCCTGGAGCCTGCTTCGGATTCTGTGTCTCCCCCTCTCTCTGACCCTCCCCCGTTCATGCTCTGTCTCAAAAATAAATAAACATTAAATAAAAAATTTTTAAAAAAGAAATAACTTTTGAATTTATTAAGTTGTTTACCTATTTGTTATATACGTTTTCTGTATGTTTCCTAATATTTATTTCTGTGTTTATAAAATTTAACACATTTAACATTTTAACATTTCTCAATTGGGTTTTGAGAAACATAATTATGAATGAAATAACAGAAGTCCTAAGAAAATATGTATAATTAGATACCACTTTTATAAAGTTCACAAATATTTAAAAATTTAAAAATACATTGTTTAGGCATACATATCTGTATATTACAAATACTGGTTTTAAAGTTTGAGAATTAGGGGCGCCTGGGTAGCTCAGTCAGTTAAGTGTTGGACTACAGCTCAGGTCATGATCTCACAGTTTGTGAGTTTAAGCCCGCGTCGGGCTCTTGTGTTATCAGTTTAGAGCCTGGGGCCTGCTTCAGATTCTGTGTCTCCCTCTCTCTCTGCCCCTCGCCCACTAGCACTCTGTCTCTCAAAGAATGAATAAATGTTAAAAAAAAAAATTAAAGTTTAAGAATTATACAAAATTCAAGATTGTATTCCATTTGTTTACTTTTAAGATATTTTTAAATTTTTTTTAGTCAAATCAATAATCTGTTTTATACATAAATTGCACGCTGTTATACTAAGTATGTGAAGTTAACTATATCTATTCAAACTTTACAACTCTATGACCAAGCATTTATATTCTTTATTTATTTATTCTACTTTAACATCTAAAACAATTGTGTTGGAATAGCCCATGATCATTATTTTGTGTTTATTCCTATGTATAAGTTTCTACCTTACATATTTAATAGTACAAAATTTTGTACATGCCTTATGTCCTCTTGTTTTGGGCCCTTATCAACATACAATGGTATAAGATGACATGCTTTCCCATAGTCAATTATCTTCCATTATTAATTCTGATGAACTTCATATTATAACTGGCTCATAATACATACATAATATTCACATAGAAAAACCATATCTCTTTCAGGGAATCTGAGTCAAATATGACCTCTGTGGAGCACTTAAAAAAGTTACAGTAAAAGATATAGATCTCATATATTAGTTTAAAATCTTAAGCCACCGCAAATATTTTATAAAATGTTGTAATAATTGCTTCCTCATCTATGAAATAGTGTTTGAATCAGAATAATACCTAAAATCCCTGAGAGTTCTAATTATAGCTATTTATTGGCAGTTAAAGTTTAAAATAAGTCTCTAAAGAAATTTGTAGGAATTTGTTTGTTTTCAAGTGGATTTTCTTGGAATGTGCTTTCCAGACACTAAGAGAATAAGGCAGGGTAAGAGAGGAAACAGTCTGAAGAATAAAGGTATGAGCTATTTACCGAGATCTCATCAATCCACACTGCTTATTATAGAATATCAGGTGCAAGACTCAATCTCCTGTCTTTAATAAGATGAAATGATTTCATTACGACGGCTAATACAAGCCACATAAAGCATAGACTGCAAAGTTTTTGGTTGCTTTACTTAGCTAAGAGGATGCAGCCAGAATCAAGAAATACTGTTTTGATCTGTCCCCATTATAAACCAACCAGTTAATTTATTATAGAACAGTAGGCTTACAGAGAGTTCATGTCCAAGGTTGAACTCTTCAAAAGTTCTCATTCATTTCAAGAGGATGCAGTGCTTATTTCAAGTTACAACAGGCCAAAGGGATATGATTGAAACAAATGGCCTCTCTAAAGAAGTTTTCCAACTAAAATCTATCCAGTAAGATTGAACAGTTCCAGAACACAGAGCCTTCTTGGGTACTATCATTATCATCTTACAGGGATAAAAATAAATTATACCATTTTTTCAATCCCTTACTACCTGTCTGTACAAGCAGACAAGAATCAATTCTATTGATTGTTGATGCTAGATACTTCTCTTTTTTTTTTTTTTAACAAAAAGAGGGGACTATGATCCCCACAATATGTTTGCTTAAAAAAATTTAACATTTATTTATTTTTTGAGAGACAGGGAGACAGGGTATGAGCAGGAGAGAGCCAGTGAGAGAGGGAGACACAGAATCTTAAGCAGGATCCAGGCTCTGAGCTGTCAGCACAGAGCCCAATGTGGGGCTCCAGCCCACAAACCGTAAGATCATGACATGAGCCGAAGTCGTACGCTCAACTGACTGAGCCACCCAGGTGCCCCTCTTTTGTTTTAAGGTTATTTACTTATTTTGAGAGGGAGAGCAGTTGTGGATGCAAGAAGGGCCCTAGGGAGGGGCAGAGTGGGAATCCCCAGCAGGTTCCACACTGTCAGTTTAGAGCCCCACATGGGGCTCAATCCCACAAACTGTGAGATCATGATCTGAGCTGAAATCAAGAACTGAACACAACTGGCTGAGCCATCAGGCATCTCTGATTCTGGATTCTTCTGTTTTCAAAGCTAATTGTTCTCTGAATAGTAGAGATGAAGGCCAAGGGCAAGGGGGGGAGAAAAGAATGTGAAATTGGGGCCTGTAGATATTAGGATTCTTATGGTATGTGGCCAACTGTATGTATGTAGGTAAAGTTTTGACTATTCTAAAAATCTTTCAACAAAACTGACAGCATATAGAGATACACATGACTTAATAAACTCTTTGATGCTGAATCTATCAAAAGACATAAAATGGAAACCTTCCCCTGCTTTCAGTGACCTAACTTGATGACAGAATTAAAGTCATAAAATATATAAAGCTAAATATAATTGGAACACCTGGGTGGAAAAATGTTTATAAATGGCATTGCTGCCTTAACTCTAACATGAGTACAAATACTATAATCATGTTCAGTGGTAATATGGAACCATATGTGGTGAAATAAAATACAGGACAAATATACAAACACATCTGCTGCTACAGATTTTCAGCCTGTTACACTCATAGATGTCTGTTTGGGGTTTGACTCTGACTGTATCCCACTGTTTTATGTATTTTTCTGTAATTTTATGACATTAGCAGGGCCAACTTATAGAACTCGGCTAAAAGTTCATTCTTTTCTCAACTTTTAGAGTGTTGGGATTGTAACGCTCTTCTTCTGAATGAGCAACCTTCAAAAACAGTTTTGGCACCATGGTAGGCATTTAGTTAATTGTTTTAAAGTCCTTTACTTGTCAGCCTAGTGTCTGAGCTTCCTCATGGAAAATTCCATGTTTCTTTATGTCTTACACTTTTATTCCTTGAATTCAGGTACTTTAGATAATCTCTGGATATTGAGAGCATCTCTGGATACAAACTCCTCCACTCTAGAGCTTATTGCTAAGTAGTGACCTCACTAGATTGGTTTAATGAACTCTATTTCTCCCACAGCCTCCAATGTTGTTCCTCAGACAGCACCACCTTGGGTGTGTGAACATACTTGTTGACCAACCGGAATGGCTATAATTTGCCAGATTCTTTCTGACTAGCTTTCTTTGATTTTCCTGCTAAGCTTCTGGCTGGTCTTCCATCTTATGGAACCCAAACGATAGCTTCTACTAATTGGTATATCGTCTCTCTATAGTGTTTGACAATGCCCTGGAGTTATTGATGGCTCCATAGTCTGATTCAATTAGAGTTGAACCCGTTTTGCAAATGCAGCGTGTTGCCAGTCTCCAAACTTTCCTCTAAATGGAGGGGCATTCTTCTTATCTGTCTCTTTTCCTGATTCTCTCTGTTAAAGTTCTCTCTGATTTGGGGCGCCTGGGTGGCTCAGTCGGTTGAGCGTCCGACTTCGGCTCAGGTCATGATCTCACGGTCTGTGAGTTCGAGCCCCGCGTCGGGCTCTGTGCTGACAGCTCAGAGCCTGGAGCCTGTTTCAGATTCTGTATCTCCCTCTCTCTCTGCTCCTCCCCTGTTCATGCTCTGTCTCTCTCTGTCTCAAAAAAATAAATAAATGTTAAAAAAAAAAATTAAAGTTCTCTCTGATCTACCATTATTCTTGTTGCTAATAATATCGAGCTACCAATCCTTCTTCATTATTCAACAGTCAGTTGTTTCTTGTTTTCAATGTAACGTTTAAGAATAAGTTTCCGCATGTTCTGTCCCAAATAAATCCAGCCCCCATTTTGGGCAAGCTATGGACTTATCTATCTTTACATTCTGCTTCCTTCTCTAGTCCGAGACTCTGAGCCACTGCACTGAAGCTGAGGGCGGGAACAGCAGCCACTTCTTCTAGTGTAACAACATTTCTCTATCACCAGTTTGAGGGGTGTGAATGATAACACTGTTCTCAACTTGGCCCTCCTGGCATAAAACCTGTGATCTACAAACAACCTGGGATGGGAGCAATTGGGACCAGATATTTTTAAATAGCTGCACCTGGCTAGACATAGACATTCTGTGAATGGGGCTGGATGCTCCAGTCCTTTTCCTCACATCCATGCCTGTCTAGAATAAAGTTACCACAACACAGAATGAGTTGGTATGAGTAATGTCAGTGGCCTACCTCTCTTGGGGTAAGATCATAGCGATAGCCTGAACCTGGGGGAAGAGGAAGTCTTGTTTTCTTGACCACATGCACCCAGAGTAAAGGTGTCATCACACTTAGCTGGGGTAGAGAGGGGAGGAAGGGGAGAATTATGGTTCAAATGCCACAGATGCTAACTGTTCTTAATGAAAAGTTAGTCAATTTTCTTGAATAAATATTTCCCCATTTACTATGCGCCCTTGAGACAGTCTTAAAAGTTTTGAATTTAAATTCATTTTTTTAATTTGTAATTTTTAAAATATACTTTGAATTTTTCAAAAATAATTTTCACTATTTAAATAAGTTGTTTTGCTAGGGAGAGGATCCATTAAGCGTCTCACACTGTGATTCTGGATATCCACAACTTTTTGGTAACTTACTCTTTTCCATTTTGCAGCCATGGTTCTATTTATATATAAGACACAGGACCAGTAGAGGAAACCTAAGGGTGTTATGTGATGAGAAGCCTGGTGACAGCAGCAATCTCAAACCAGCTAAAACCTGTACTCTCAGAGTCCATGAATTTCCTCAGTCAAGCTTTCTGGAGAATCCAACATTTTTAGCCTGGACCCAAAGCTCCCTACTGCTGGTCCCTAGGTAGGCACTTCTCTAGACCAAAGAAAAAAATGTTGCAGGCCAGCACCCTCTATTTAGAACTCTGTAGACCATAAACTGACTCAAACTCTGCAAGTCCCACCAATCTGCTAGATATAGGAAGATTTCCACCTCAGAAAGATAGATGGATGAGAATTGGGAAATCAGAGGTAGTATGGACACATTCAAGACGTCATTGCACAGGAACTCTTTGAAGAGCCTCTTCCTTTTGGGCAAATGAATATTATCATTATTTATATAATTACAAATAAAATTCATATACAGATAAAAATGCAAAGGGAGTATAAGGGAGAGGAAATGTTCAGAAAATACCTGGCTGTAGATGTCTGAAGTGAATTTAGGATCAGATTTTTAAACAGTAACTATCCTACTCTTTAATAGCAATTTACAATCTATTGTAGGTGATGAATTTTATATTCGTTTACCCGGTGGACCTTCATTTTGAAACACAATTAGAGAAATGTGTATATAATTTAATTCCATGCTTCAAATAAGCCACATGCACAATAATGTACCAACCACAAGTTTATGAGCAAGATCCATCAATTTGCTAGTCAATATGAAATCATTATATTAATATAGTATTCATTTTCTAAAGTTGAAACAATGCACATATTTTACTTCTTGTGACCAGTCATGTTATCATATTTCTCAATCTATGAGAACATCAATTTTAGTTATTCAAATAATTCCAATACTATCACATGCTCTTGGAATGATTTGTTATCTAAGCAATAGAATTCATTTTGAAAAATACATATATTTAAACTTTTTTCCACTTGTTATCAATACATAAAATAAGATGGTTTTGCTTTTTATTACATTCAAATTCCCTGATCAAATAATCTTTTTGCATAATGCATTTCTTTTCTATCTTCAGTTTACATCAATTTTGATGCTTAATAACAAATAAGGCAAACAATTCTCTCTAGCTTTACTAGAAACTTCATGGCATTTTGTGATAATTTCTGTGCTGCTGCAAAACCAAACAAAATATTCAGCAAAAATTAAAGTTTAAGCAAACTATATGAAAAAATAATGGAAAAAAAGCAATTTTGGAATGAACTAAGTTATTTCAGTATATTCATCTAAACAATTTATTTAAAATTTGAAAACTAGCAATAGCAAACTCCTTCAAATATGAGACCATGGGATTCAGAATTATATTGCTGTTATAAATACATAGGAAACATCCAAGTAAATCAATGATTCTAACTTAATTTATTTGAATAAAAACAAAACTATAAGTGTTTGTAACTTTTATATGTTCTTTGTTACCTATGTTTATGTTCTACCTTTGATTAAGGTTGTATTTGAAATATTCACTAAAATCTTACAACCCATAAAATATATTTTAGAGCACCTGGGTGGCTCAGTCAGTTCAGGGATTGACTCTTGATTTCTGCCCAGGTCATGATCTCGTGGTTGTGAGATCAAGCCCCACGTTGAGCTCTGCACTAGACGTGGAACCTGCTTAAGATTCTCTCTCTCCCTCTGCCCCATCTGTGCTCTCTCTCTCTAATATATATTATTCATATATATATATATATATACACATATATAGGTACATATAGATACATATTTTAAATAAAACTGTTAGGTGGGTAGAAAAATACTAGCTATTTTATGATGATGACTCTATCTCCATATTTTATCTCAGATGGCACCTGCTGCTTGAGAGACCATTCCTACCTAAACCCATAGTTTCCTAAGTACTTGTGCTTCTGTGGCTCTAGAAGCCACTTTAAGTGGGGCTTAGAACAGGCCAGAATAGTTGGTGAGTCTGCATTCTCAGGAATCACTCTCAAAAAATGAGGACACAGGAGTTAATGGATTAATAGCCCAGCTTCCTTGCTCATTGGTGGGACAAGTTTGAAATGTGTTCTACAAACAGATTTTTAGAGCTCTTCCATAAAGATTAACCTCAATTGCACATTCTGATCATGAATGGCAACTTTGTTGACTTTCCCTCCCTTGCTTGACTCACCTCAATACATCCTCATCAGGTTTTTGGAACAATTTCCATAATGCACTCCTTGCACTCATCCTTACCTCTTATCTTAACAGTCCCATCAGGGTGCTCTGTGATCAGGTATAAGACAAAAGAAAAGCATTGGCATGAACGGGTCTACCGCTTGAAAGACATGAGGGCCAATAGTAGTTAAAATAATTGGAGATTCAATTCTCTTTTTTAACTGTTTTGTTTTTTAAGGTAACATGAATGGCAATAGCTCATGTATGGTTGTTTCCCAGGGGCAAAATATATTGACAGCCAATGAAGATATTTTCTGGCTTATAAAACCAGAATGTTCAACAGTGGGTGAGCTGAACAATGATGGCAGCAGTTATAACAGAAACCATTATTCCTATCCTTATTTTCATATCTAAACCTATCAATTGAAGTAGAAACCAAATGTCCCTGAACAGGGATCAAATAATGCCAACAGTAGACTTAGCAAGAGAAACTACAAGAAAATCTCAGGACTTTTTTAAATTGGACACATTTTAGGTACAATAACAATTAAGATATAAAGACAAATACTCTGGATCATTTTACACCAATAAAAATGAGTAAGAAAATAACTTAGAATGCTAAAAGACCAAGAGAAAGTCAGTGTACAACTGAGGAAGGCCTGGAATAAGATGAATAAGTAGGGTTGATATAATGCAGACCTCTCTATGGCATGATAAAGAGTTTGTTGATATTTTAAGCATGATTAGAAAGTCATCAGCAAAGAAATAAATGACCTAAATTACATGTCAAAATATTATTCAGGCTGCTGGGAATATTTTATACCTTTGTAATAGGGAAAATCTTTTTTAAAGAAATTTTCTTTTAAAAGCAATAATAAACTCTAATTGAAGACAATAAAATATTGTCTTTTTTTTTTAATTCCTTATTCCTCAATGTAGAAAAAGTTAAAAACTTATACTGATAGGAATCAGGGAACTCTAGAAAACTAACCAGCAAGAATTACTTATCCATATCAGTGCATAATAGTGGTAGTGAATGAAATTCTACCATTTTTTCCCCAAAACTCTACTAATAAAGGTTTTAATTTTGTATTTGGTTACAGCATTTTGAGAAGATATTTTGGCTGTATCTGTAAAAATAAAACTAAACTTTTCACTTATCAATTCCATTTTAATAAATGCTCTCAAGAATTTTATTGCAGTTTTTGGTGTACCAGCAGGGATTCAATCAGAGAAGTATAACTGCTATAAATGACAAAGAATGAAACAATTATTGTAGGAATCAGATTTTATGTAATTGTGGGAGCTGATAGACGAGTTTGTGGGGCTATTGGCTCTGAGTCTAGTATTAATCCTGATGTCACTACAGATCAATCTGACCAACAATCAGAAGAGATGATTGCCAGAAGAACAAAGACCCTATATATGTCAACTGAAACTTACTAAACCTTACATAAACTGGGACCTTCTATGAGTACAGCTGAAATCAGCTAAAACATAGGGTGAAAAACTAGCATCCGTGTCTCTCCTTTACCACCATGACATGCCATGATTAACCTGAAAAAGAAGCTGGCATCCTTTGCCACAGAGCTGCAGCACACTTAGCCCAGGTTTGCAGAGGTTGAATTAGTAGATCTGGTGGTAGCTGGTTGGTCTAGACTCTTTCTCAAATACATTAGGTATGCTAACAGATAAGCAATAACTTAAAAAAGATACTAGGCATCTGATACATGGATCCTTGCTTCATTTTTACAAGTCTTGCACAAGGAAAGGGGTTCTGGAAACACAGTTTCATTTTACCAGTGTAGACATAGAACAAAGCGACTACAATGATCCTTTGTTGTTGTTGGGTTTTTTGTTTGTTTTGTTTTGTTTGGAGGGTAGAAGGTAAAAAAGAAAGAAATGGCTGACCATTTTCCAATTCCCCTGACTACATTGTGATTTCTTCCACTTTGAGACAGTCTCTATCCAAGATAAGTCAATCAGATGTTCCCTACAGGAAATGAATCTTTAACACAGGGAAAAATGGAGGGGTGTTAGAGATTTATTGGTCTTGCCAAAGTTTTCTTTCCAATATATTTTTTGTTCTAGTTCTTGTTCTGGAACTGTGTTAATTGATGCTTTCCCTCCAAGCAGCTGATTGACTTCATGAGCCTTCAACACACCTTTTTTTTTTTTTTTTTTTTTTTTTTTTTTTTTTTATTCTCAGTTAACATGCAGTGTAGTCTTGCCTTTAGGGGTAGAATCCAGTGATTCATCACTTACATATAACACCCAGTGCTCATACCAACAAATGTCCTCCTTAATGCCTGTCACCCATTATGCCCACCCCCATCAACCTTCAGTTTGCTCTCCCTCTCTGTTTTTATCTTATTTTTCCTTCCCTTCCCCTATGAAAATATGTTAAGCTTCTCAAATTCCACCTATAAGTGATATCATGTGATAACTGTCTTTCTCTGACTTAGTTTGTCTAGCATAATACCTTCCAGTTCAATCCACATTGTTGCAAATGGCAAGATTTCATTCTTTTTCACTGATGCACAGTATTCTGTTATATATAATCAGATTAATTATACATATATAGTATAATTCCTTCATATATATATATATATATATATATATATATATATCTCACATCTTCTCAACCCATTCATCACTTGATGGACATTTGGGCTCTTAGCATAATTTGGCTATTGTTGAAAGCACTGCTATAAATATTGGGGTACAAGTGCCCCTATGAATCAGCACACCTGTATCCTTCGGGTAAATTCCTAGTAATGCTATTCCTGGGTCGTGGGGTAGTTCTATTTTTAATTTTTTGAGGAACCTCCACACTGTTTTCCAGAGAGGCTGCACAAGTTTGCATTCCCACCAACAGTACAAGAGGGGTTTCCCTTTCTCCACATCCCTGCCAACATTTGTTGTTTCCTCAGTTGTGACCGGTGTAAAGTGGTATCTCATTGTAGTTTTGATGTAGTTTTGACCTGTGGCTCAGGTCAAAGAGGTTGTTGCCTGTGTTCTCTTCTAGCATTTTGATGGTTTCCATCTCACATTTAGGTCTTTCATCCATTTTGAATTTATTTTTGTGTATGGTGTAAGAAAGTGGTCCAGTTTCATTCTTCTGCATGTTGCTGTCCAGTTCTCCCAGCACCATTTGCTAAAGAGAATGTCTTTTTTCCCATTGGATGCTCTTTCCTGCTTTGTCGAAGATTAGTTGGCCACATATTTGTGGGTCCATTTCTGGGCTCTCTATTCTATTCCATTTGTCTATGTGTGTTTTTGTAGTACCATACTGTCTTGATGATTATAGCTTTGTACGCTGAAAACTACAGAAATCTTATGAAACAAATTGAAAGACACAAAGAAATGGAAAGACATTCTATGTTCATGGATTGGAAGAACAAATATTGGTAAAATGTCAGTACTGTCCAAAGCAATCTACACATTCAATGCAATCCCAATCAAAATAGTGCGAGCATTCTCCAAAGAGCTAGAACAAGTAATTCTAAAACTTGTATGGAACCACAAAAGACCCCAAGTAGCCAAAGTAATGTTGAAAAAGAAAACCAAAGCTGGAGGCATCACAATTCCAGACTTTAACCTCTATTACTTGTATTTAAGTTGTAATCATCAAGTGAGTATGGTATTGGCCTTCAATAAACTTCTCACAAATTCCTTTCTACTTATGGGAGCCACAGGAAGTTCTACTAATTGAAAAGAAAAATCCTTAACAAATAAATACAAGTCCACACGTGTACAACTATATATGTGTTACTCGCATTATGGTTTATGATTAATGGTAGACAACATATATGCCTAACAATAGAATGATAAAATAAATATACTATCATATATTAAGGAATATATATTATTTGTTATTACATCAGAGCAAACACAAAGTTCTATGTGAAATGCAAAAACAAGCATTTATTTCACCCTAACAGACCTGAGTTTGCCTGTATTAGGAGATTTGGTATTGATAAGCGGATACACTTCAACTGTGGGTCTACTTCACGTGTGTCACATTGGGATCAGGCAGAAGAAACAGTGGCTCCCTGAGGTTTTCTCTTATTGTCAAAATGGTAATAACATATTGGAGTAAGCACTACCACAAAAATTCTTTGCAAGACTCTGCTTTTATCCTATGCACTACCGTGCCATTGGCCAAAGCAAGTTGAAGGGTCAAGCCCACAGTCAAGAGACTGGAGAGTACATTTCATCCACCATGAGGCCAGAGCAAGGATGTGGATGTAAAATACTATTAGAGGAGAGTTAAAAATTGAGATCAATAATTTAGTCTACCACAGATGACAATGAAGATTTTAAAATTATAAAGCGTATCTACATATGCTGTCATAGAAAGATCTCAAAGGTATGTGAAATGAAAGAAACAAAGTTCAGAAATATATGAATAATATTTTATGGAAAATATGTATACATATTTCCTTTCAGAACCAAATACAGATAAAAAGGTCTATGTAAAAATGTGCATAGTTATATAAGGATGCCCACTGACTATGATTATCTGTTACCTCTCCAAAGGACACAGTTGCTTTGAGTGGGAGTTTCATTACATACTTTAGTATTTATTGATTTGCAAAGATGTATTGGTACACTAAAAATTTTTAAATAAAGTCTCAAAATTTATCCTTCAAATAGACTCTCTCTACTATATTCTTATTTAACTAAGTCACGGTGTCAAGTGAGAATTAAGAGAAAACTACTACTCTGAAATCCGCAGGTATCTGTGTCCAAAATCACATTAGTTTATAGCTCCCATATCATACCCAGGCCCAAGAATGAACAAGTTCAGTCATCTTACTACTGAGAATTTTCATATATGCCCTATTTTTCTTCTTTTATATTTCTTGTATTACTCTTCTTACTCTTAATCCAGCTCCTAATCATCATTCATCTGAATTTAAAAGAAAAAGTCTTTAACTGGACAGTTCATCTGCCTCTGCTCAGGCAAATACTTTAAGATTGGTCAGTTAATCATGTCACATCATGAATGGAAGAAAACCACAATATGACAAAATTTCATCACCTCTATGTTAGGCCTTTTTATTATTTTTTTAATTCTAATTTAATTTAATTAAAATTTTTAAGTTTATTTATTTATTTTGAGAGAGAGAGAGAAAGAAAGAGAGAGAGGGAGAGACCAAGTGGGGAAGAAACGGAGAGAGAGGGAGAAAGAGAATCCCAAGCAGGCTCTGCTCTGTCAGCACAGAGCCCAACTCATGAACTGTGAGATCATGACCTGAGCCAAAAGATGCTTAACCGATAGATCCACAAGGTGCCCCTATCTTATGCTTTTTTTAAAATCAAACCTAATAGCTTGATATTCAAATTTATTTAAAATTTGGCAACTCCATCTCTTTTCTACAAATGTGAGAATTACACCTCTTTTGTAAAAATTTGTTAAATATAAATACATATCTCCCTCTGCTCTCCTGCTTCTTAGCAAACCCTCCTTTTTAACCAAGTGTTTTATTTCTGTTTTCCCTTATTGATACATGAATATATCTTGTACCTTGCTTTAGGTTAAGGTGCTTTCTACAAATTCCCTCTTTTTACCCTTTGTGTAATCCAAACCATCTTTTTTTTTGTTTTGTTTTAATGTTTATTTATTTTTGAGAGAGAGCGAATGAGTGCAAGCAGGGGAGGGGCAAAGAGAGAGAGAGACACAGAATCCGAAGTAGACTCCAGGCTCTAAGCTGTCAGCACAGAGCCTGATGAGGAGCTCGAACCTATGAACAGCAAGATCATGACCTGACCCAAAGTCAGACGCTTAACTGACTGAGTCACCCAGGTGTTCCCAACCATCTTTAAAGCGCAAATTAAGTTTTATTTTTTCCAAGAGACTCTCTTGAACTCCAAAGGCATAGTATTCTATGGAGCACAATATGAGATTTGCCTGCAATAACATGCTAGACTTGGTCTTTTTAAATCAATTATAATAAGCTCATAGTAACTTCACCCATATTTCTCATGACTGAACAATGCTAAGTACTTAGTATATGCTTGATAAAGTGTTATGGATTATCGAGAGTCATGCTAATCATTTATTATCTATTAAACAAAAATTCAAGTTGTGAATCACCCTTTCTGTGTCTTCTTGGGAAACACTCCCCTATTTTTACTAACGGAGTGGACTGAACATCTGTGAATTTTTCTTCTACCATAAATCAACTTTGTTGCCATTCATTCAATATATGTTAAGCTAAACAGAATTCCAAAATCAAAAGTGAAAAAATTTGTTTTATATCCCTGACAAAGAATAACTCTCTAGATTTCTAATAGCACAGTAATAACTACTAAAGAAAGAAAATAATTAGTCTAAAATAAATCTAGACAATTTAAAATTTATGCAGTTTCTAATCAGATGATTCCTCTTTGAGAACTCTTCAATGAAGGAAATAAACTTAGAAATATTCCCAGATTTATTGTATTTGTGTGAGCTATATGTCAACATACCTGGCTATATTCTTACTTGGCAGGATTCATTGTTATTTTTAAGATTCTTTTCTTTAGAAATGTGAAATATATGAGATAACCCAGTGTTATTTTCATGAATGCCTATTTCTGAATATTTTTCCCCACTCTTCTTGCTTGCAGAGTATTCTTTTTGGAAATAACACACTTAAATCCCTAAACCTGTTCTACCCAACTCTCTTTCCTTGCATTTACTTTACACTGTTGTTATTTTAGAAGCTATTCTTTGTAGGATTCTTTTGTAGGTCTTGCTTCATTCTTTTTGAATCAAATTCACATTTTTCCCAGATATTTATCTGTCATTTTAGTTAAATTCCTTGACAGTGAACTAATCTATTTTCTATTTAGTTGATGAGATCTTTCCAGCAAATTGCAGTTACTATTTATAGAAAAACAAGATATTTGCAAACATCTATTTTTCACAAGAGTATAATCTTAGTGTTTTTTCTAGAAGTAACTGCAAATGTGATCCAGGTTTTACTTATGTTTTTCACCCCATTTCACATGTCATGAAATAATGGACAGTTTCTTCAACATGTCTACTTCTCCCAGTGATAACATCACTGAAAATTCCCCCAAAATATATAAAACCATACAGAGTTCACATTTAGCAACAATGATGAAAAACATTATGGAAAGATTAATCATCCACTTAAAATATATACCTAGTAAGGAACCCTTATATATTCTTCTAGCGGAATATTCTGCCAAAAACACAATACTATTTGATCATAATTCTGGGCTGTCTTGAAAATGAAGAGAGTTTTATTCATAATGATCATCATTCCATGACAAATGTAGTTTTAACAGGTGTGAAGCAATCTGACAGATTCAAGCTGTCTCACAGTGTGTTGTCCCATTGGTGCAGCTACACTTAACAAGCCTGGGTCAAGTCCTCAGTTCTGTCTGTCTGGAAAGTCAATTTCATTTATTCAACTAAGGGTATGTAGACACTATGAAACAAACCTATGATGACAAAATTTAAAGGAAACTGGTTTCTCCAGTCTTTTCTCCCTTCATTCTGTCTCCCCTACCTCTCCCTCCCCCCTACTTGTTTCACTCAGATTAACTTTCTGTTTTACAAATGCATAAGCATTTGCAATTCTGTGACTTTTCTCATGCTATATACTGCTTAAAATATCTATCCCCATTCTTTCTGCTGAACACTTACTCATACTTCCAAACCCAACCTAAAATGTGAACCATTTTGTGAAATGAATGTGAAAAGCAATCTACACATTCAATGCAATCCCAATCAAAATAGCACCAGAATTCTTTTCAGACCTAGAACACACAATCTTAAAATTTGTATGGAACCACAATAGACTCTGAATAGCCAAAGTAATGTTGAAAAAGAAAACCAAAGCTGGAGGCATCACAATCCCGGACTTGAGCCTGTACTACAAAGCTGTAATCATCAAGACAGTATGGTACTGGCACAAGAACAGACAAAAGACCAATAGAATAGAATAGAGAACCCAGAAATGGACCCACAAATATATGGCCAACTAATCTTCAACAAAGCAGGAAAGAGTATCCAATGGAAAAAAGACAGTCTCTTTAGCAAATGGTGCTGGGAGAACTGGACAGCAACATGCAGAAGAATGATAGTGGACCACTCTCTTACACCATATATAAAAATAAATTCAAAATGGATGAAAGACCTAAAAGTGAGATGGAAACCATCAAAATGCTAGAAGAGAAAACAGGCAACAACCTCTTTGACCTGAGCCACAGCAACTTCTTCCTTGACATGTCTCTGACCTCATCAAGGTTAAACCCTTCTTCACAGCAAAGGAAACAATCAACAAAACTAAAAGGCAACCAAAGAAATTGGAGAAAATATTTGTAAATGGCATATTGGGTTAGTATCCACAATCTATAAAGAACTTACTAAACTCAACACCCAAAAACCAAATAATCCAGTGAAGAAATGGGCAGAAGACATGAAGAGACATTTTGCCAAAGAAGACATCCAGATGGCAAACAGACACATGGAAATATGCTCAACATCACTCATCATCAGGGAAATACAAATCAAAGCTACATTCATATATCACCTCACACGGTCAGAGTGGCTAAAATTAACAACTGAGGAAACAACAGATGTTGGCGGGGATGTGGAGAAAGGGAAACCCTCTTGCATTGTTGGTGGGGACGCAAACTGGTGCAGCCACTCTGAAAAACAGTGTGGAGGTTCCTCAAAAAATTAAAAATAGAACTACCCTATGACCCAGAAATAGCATTATTAGGAATTTATCCAATAGATATAAAGATGCTGATTCATAGGGGCATATACATCCCAATGTTTATAGCAGTGCTATCAACAATAGCCAAATTATGGAAAGAGCCCAAATGTCCATCAACTGATGAATGGATAAAGAACATGTGGTATTTTTAGAATTTTTTTTAATGTTTTTATTTTAGAAAGAGAGAGAGAGAGACCGAGTGTGAGTTGGGGAGGGAAAGAGAGGGAGACATCTGAGGCAGTCTCCAGCCTCTGCACTGTCAGCACAGAGCCCAACGTGGGGCTAGAACTCACAAGCCATGAGATCTGATCTGGGCTCAAGTTGGATGCCTAACTAACTGAGTCACCCATGCACCCCAAAGATGTGGTAAATATATACAATGGAATACTCTCCGGCAATGAAAAAAATGAAATCTTGCCATTTGCAACAATGTAGATGGAATTAGAGGGTATTATGCTAAGTGAAATAAGTCAGTCAAAGGAAAGACAGATATCATATGTTTTCACTCACATGTGGAAGTTGAGAAACTTAACATAAGACCATGGGGGAAGGGAAAGAAAAATAAGTTACAGAGAGGGATGCAAAAGAGACTCTATATACAGAGAACAATCTGAGACTGGAAAGACTGAGTGGGGAGGGGCAGGGAATATGGATGATGGGCTTTGAGGAGGGCACTTGTTGGGATGAGCACTCGGTGTTTTATGTAAGTGATGAATCATGGGAATCTACTCCCGAAGCCAAGAGCACACTGTATATGCTGTATGTTAGCTAACGTGAAAATAATTTATATAAAAATAAATCAATAAAAATAAAATTGTTCCAGAACTTCAAAGAGAAAAAAAAAAAAAGACATATTCTCCCTATTCTTGACTCTTCCCCAATATAGTATTCAGCACTTACTATGTTGGACCAGACTAGAGATCTGCTTCTAACACATGGCCTAGACATATTAATTTTTAAAGGGTATGATTACGTTTTTATTTTAACAATGAGAACAATAATTTTCCAATGACTTGCATTCTCCCCTCTACTTAGCACACTACTTTCCCTAGTATCAAAGTTCTGATATATCAATTATCACAAACATGGTTGGGCATCATGATCTATTGGGATTTTTACTAGATATGGCTGAGACCCATAAAGCTCTACATAGAGTACCTAAAATTATCAGTAGTCAACTTGTAGAGATATTATCATATATTATTTGTAAAGCAAAAACAACAAATTTGCTATTGGCCCACATGTTCCCAATACACAGCATAAACCATTGCAGTGCTCTTGAGCTGAAATTTCTGCAATGAAAGAATTGTTCTATCATTGCTGTGGTAGCCACTAACTACATGTGGCTATTGAATACTTGATATGTGGCTAGTACAGCTAAACTGAATTTTTTATTTTATTTAATTTTAACTAATTTTATTAAAAATAGAAAAAGCCCGGGGCGCCTGGGTGGCGCAGTCGGTTAAGCGTCCGACTTCAGCCAGGTCACGATCTCGCGGTCCGTGAGTTCGAGCCCCGCGTCGGTCTCTGGGCTGATGGCTCAGAGCCTGGAGCCTGTTTCCGATTCTGTGTCTCCCTCTCTCTCTGCCCCTCCCCCGTTCATGCTCTGTCCCTCTCTGTCCCAAAAATAAATAAATGTTGAAAAAAAAAATTAAAAAAAAAAAAAATAGAAAAAGCCGCATGTGGCTAGTGGCTATCAAAGTAAACAGCAGAGTCTACAGATTCAACTACAGCTAATAATATGGTATAATAAGTTAATCCCACATATCATATTATCTCAAAAATATAAGATATTTTATAAGATACCTTCAGTAAATGTGTAAGAGAAGGAATTTAAGTGAAAATATAAGCCATAATGTTTACAAAAGGAATGAGTGCAAATTATTTAGGAACTATTGTCAATTTTATCTTAATCACCATATGGAGTAAAACATATTAAATAAATATTAAAATACATATATAAATAGCAATAGCATCTTTTACTTGAGGAGTTCACAATCTAAAAGAGAAGCATTTTTTTAGAAACAAACACTGATTTCGAGGTCTTCTATATATTTAAACACACTATCCCCAATTACTCTCAGAGCACTTTCTTAATTTCTGCCCCAATTTTTTCTAAAAGGAGACTCTCTTCATCAAATGGTCATTAAAAAACATTATTTGGAAAAGAAAACTCAGATTATTCACTAGTATACTGATAAACTTTCAATGAGGGATGTTCTGAACTGTGTCATAAATGCTAACAAAAGAAGAAAAATGATTGTTCTCTTGCTAGTGTTACTACATCTGAACATTTAGACTGAATCATCTATTTTGATATATCAGAGATCACGTAGAATAACTTAGTGGTGAATTTTCTGACAGTTAATCTAAACATTTAATTTTTTAAGAAATTTTCTCTGGAATGTAAACATGTAAACATATTTGAGTATGGGTATTTTCTAAAATATGTAATAATAACTTAAACAAAATATAATTTATTAATATTTTAATTTATGCATAATAGAATCATGCATAACATTTTCAACGAATACAGTTTTTTTAACTTAAAAATCCAGAGTAAATACTTTTCTATATAATTACACATTTCTAAGCTTCCTTTGATGAAAGTGTATTCATTTGGTATTTGGATTTTTTTCCCCAAATCTATTTTATAGTCTGCTAGATAAATCCTCTTATTCATTTGTTTCAATGGAGCTTAAATAAAGGTCATTTAAACTGGCTCACCTTTCTTATCCCCTTGTGCTTTCCTATAATCTCTACATCCATTGTAAAAGGATCACAGCTTCCTTCTCAATATACCTTTTCGGTATGAGGAGAAATATTAACATTTCATTAAATAAACCTGAGCCTATTAGACTTTAAATCCACACTCTTGTGTGGTTTTTTTTGCGTGTGAAGATTATTGAGTGCCTTTGTATACTCTAAGCAATCTTACTGAACTTGCTTCCTATCGATTATTTTGCAATTTTTATATGCAATTAATACAGTACATAAATGTTGAAGTTTAATATTATGAAGGAAAATTCTTCCAAAGGCAATGTTTTTAATATCATAAACTGAGATCTTCAAGTCATGTCCCCAACCCCTGTTGAGTTCCCTGACTTCCTCTTTTACAAGGATAATTCTTGGTTATATTATTGTTTCCCAAAATACAAGGCTGAGTTGTTAATAATTAAATGTAATGTCACCGGACACAATAAATAACGAAATCCATTTTTTTCACTTTAGTACAAGAAAGTAATATAATGCTTTTACTTGTGATACTTATAATGAAATTCTAACTTGCTATTATAGGAACCAATATATGCTCTTACTTAGTGTTATAAGAACCAATATAGGTACAACCCAATTAGTCCAGAAAATTTATTGATCATCCATAGTGTGTGCAATACTGCAATAAACTCTAATGAGGAATTTAAGCAGGACCAGAACAAGTCATTTAGTCCCATCTCCTCACATGCAATTTCTGAGACTTGTGGGGAATAGGCTTAGGAATTCCCTGAGTTTCCACAGATGGCTTAACAAGTCATAAAGAAAAAGAAGGCCACAGGATGAATGCATCCAAGATTAGGTAAACAAGATTAGGTAAACAGGGCAAAGTCCCCCAGTATAGGACAAAGGTATTGGAATGGGAAATCTCAGGATGAAAACATCCAAGATTAGGTAAACAAAATTAAGGTGTTCAGGGCGGAAGCACCCCCAAACTTAGGACAATAGCAGAAAGCTGTTTTCCCTGGAAGGAAGGACAAAAACAGGAAAACAGGACTTTAGACCACAGCAGGGCAAAGTTGCCCAGAGTGGAGTTAATTAGCAAAAGAAAGGTGCCTTGTTGACCCAGAGGTAGCTTGCTCTGTCTTTCTTATCCCCTAGGCAAGTTTAGGTAAACAGAGGTGGGGCCTCATGTCTGCTGTAAACAACCATCTACCTGGCACCAGGACTTTGTTTTGTATTGACCCAAATCTTTAACACCTCATATCTTCAAAACCCCCTTTCCCTCACGCCCTTGAGCTAATGTTCACGATTTCATTGTCTCTTTGTGCAGGTCCATTATGCTTGTAAGCCTTCTGATCCTAATAAAAACAGAGGAAGGACCCTTACTCGGGGCTCTTGTCTCCTCCAGGACATTAGCCTCTCTCACATTTCAATCCTGTGTCTGCTCTCTTACTGGACAAGAGAGAACTACAGACCTAGAGTGCATGACAAGACTGGCCTACAAATTTTGTGCTGCTTTTGCCAAAAGAAAAACTCGCCTTTTAGCTGAATTGTATATAAAATTCCCATGATATTTGAACCTTAATCAAAACTATCAGTGTCAGCTCACTTGTTATCCCCCAGTCTTTGAATGCTGTCTAGTAACAAGTTTCCTGAATACAAAATCTTGTTCAAATGTCTTGTTCTTAGCTATGCTAATTGATATCAGATAATCCATTGTCACCTACTCAATAGTCATCTCACTCCTCATCTATGCTAACAAAAGCTCGGTTTGTTCACTCTCCTCTGAATAGACATGTCCCTCAAGGATGAATATTATCCCCAGAGAATGAAATGTGAATGGTCTAAGCTAAGGTAGTTGGTTTTATAACTCTTATCAAGTTCAGGCATATGGAATAGTTCTGGCCAATGATACACACAGAAAAGATTTTCGGGCAGCTTCCTCTTTAAATGTCTTTGCTAATTACTGTCAGAATGTGGGATCTTCAGAGTTACCAAAGCATCTTTTGATCCTGAGTAACTAAAACTAACATGGTAAGAATGGCAGAACAGAAAGATGGAAGGAAATAAACTGTCATTTATGACTTTGTTAAGTTTATGAGTCATGTAAAATAGTACATACCCTTTATGTTTAAGGCATAGTTAATTGGCTTTAGTTTTATGCAGTCAACAACATTCTGATTTATACAAGTACCTGTCTGTTGTCCAGGGTCTGTATGCTCTGGACAGCTGGTCTAGTAACTCATCTACTTTCTAACATAGAATGTTGATCATTTGAACCAAATACCTTTGAATTTGGTTTGTTTACCAGAAATTATACCCTACTAGAACATGGCTACCAGAGTATTAAAATACTAAGTAACTGTCCATTTTTAAAGACATTTTAGGAGTACCTGGGTGGCTTAGTGGTTTAAGTGTCCGACTTCAGCTCAGGACATGATCTCACATTTCCTAAATTCAAGCCCTGTGTCAGGCTCTGTGCTGACAGCTCAGAGCCTGGAGCCTGCTTCGGATTCTGTGTCTCTGTCTCTCTTTTCCCCTCCCTTGCTTGCATGCTGTCTCTCTCTCAAAAAAAAAAAAAAAAAAAATCAATCAATAAACATTACAAAATAAAGACATGTTAAAATATTTTCAGATAGGATAAGACTTTTATCTGTAATGCTAGCACTGTCTTGAGTACCTGGTAACAGTGCACAACCACCTTTAAATTCAGCTAAATTTCTCTTTACCCACACCTTGTACACTCTAACATTGTGTGCATTTTATTTCAATCTTAACATAAATGGCTACTCTTTATCCCACATACATTAGTTACTATAGATCTAATGTATTATAATGAAAGGTATAAAATAAAATCTACTTTTATATATCAATTTATATATTTTTAGGAAGAAAATTAAGAAAGTCAGTGAGTCTAAAAATGATTTCTTAAGTATACTTAAAAGCACAAAGAAATTTCAGGCAGAAAACATTTAATAGCTAAAGCATCCCAATGGATGCAACATCTGGCATGGTGATTCCCCTTCATGACTTGTGGCAAAAAAATTTTCTGTCGTATTTATCATACGTGTATGAATTGGAAATTCCAATTAAGAAAATTTAGCTTTGGTATCTGGATTCTAAAATGCTACTTAGGTAATTTTGATGTAAATTTCATTTGAAAACTACCTAATGAGCCCTTGTGAACATTGAGGGATACTCTGTAAGCCAGAAGTACCGAATATCAAAAATAATTATTCAAAATAAACGAAAAGGGAATGATGACATTCTCTGAATAGGTCCCTGAAACTAAATTCAGGGAGGCCAGCTGTGTTATTTTGCTGCTTATTTGTCTTTTGTTTTGTTTTGTTTCTTTTATCAATAGTATATACATTTCCATTTTGTTGGATATAGTACTTCTGTCTCATTATTCTTGTTCTTTGCTTCTTGGGAGAGAAATGATTGAAAATATCCACGAATAAAATCCATAGTGTCCCAAGACCAAATATATATATATGTTATATATATATTTATATATATATATATAACATATATATATAACATATTTATATATATATATATATATATATGTTTTCACTGATAGCTCTATTGACTGCAGGTTTGTTTTGTTTTATTTTGTTTTGTCTTACTTTGTTTTTGGTGAGAGATAACAAATAAAGATGTAATTTACATTTTGGGTTTAAGTAAAATGACAGAAGTGTTTAGATTCGAGCCACACTTTTAGAAAAAGACACATTAAAGGAGCTCCTGGGTGTCTCAGTTGGTTAAGCATCCGACTTCGGCTCAGGTCATGATCTCGCAGTTTGTGAGTTCAAACCCCGCGTCGGGCTCTGTGCTGACAGCTCAGAGCATGGAGCCTGCTTTGGATTGGGTCGCCTTCTCTCTCTCTGCCCCTCCCCAGCTCACACTCTGTCTCTCTCTCTCAAAAATAAATAAACGTTAAAAAAGTAAAAAAAAGAAAAGGAAACATTATCTTGGAAAATAGACCTTACGGAGGGTCCAGCCAACATCCTGTCTTACAATAATCTCTGCTGCTGAGTGGACAAGTAGCCCCATGCTGTTTCCAGATTGCTGATAGGGCTTGCCAAAAGAAGAGAGACATTCAGTTGTTTTTAAAATATACCAAAATCTGTAACTAATCACTTAATTCCAAAAATATGTCCTCAAAATAGTGAGAAATAGAAAATAAATCCAATGTCCAAGCTTCCAATTGCAATGAGAAATGCAATGAAGGAAAAACACTAAGTGCCATGAGCAAATGTTCTAGAAACAATTAATACAATTGAAGGAAGGCATTGTTAGTGAGTATTCTATCAGGAACTGATATTTCAGCTGAGATCTGAAGGATGAACAAGAAATAAGAAGGTAAAGAAAGGGGGTGGGAGTGGGAAGACCTTTCAAGGCAACAGAAAGTATAAAGGCTCTGAGTTAGCAAAAATCATTATTTATTTGAGAATATGAAAAGTTGGAAAAAAACATAAATATGATATAAATATATGGGATAGAGCAATGGAGATGGATTTCAAAAAGTAAATTTTGAAAACTGTTTATTCCGACAGTTTTTGGAATTCATATTGGCTGAGAGAACCATTTGGACAGGGAGAGTAGATGTGAGAAGACCAGATTGTAAGCTATTGAACAGTATGAACTATGGTATTAGCAATGGAGAGAGAAGAACATACAACTTAAAATCAACAACAGTGTATTTAGATTGGATGTGAAGTGCGGGAGAAGATTTCCTCCTTCTGTAATTAGACAAATGTGTGTGCCTTTCACTGAAACAGTGAATACAGTAAAAGGACATATTTAGAAGCAAATTTTTTTGGACACATTTGCTTCTGAGAGTCCTTTGAAACATCCAAGTGGAAATGTCAGGCCAACTTTTGGATATATATGTTTAGAATTCAGTAAAGACAAAGATCTGGCTAGGACTGGCATATCAATAGGAAGTGAGGAAATGGCATTAGTGAAATTGATAGAGTGCCTAGAAGAGGTCAAGGATCAAGGCTTGATGCAAGACTTAAACTTATTAAGGAAAATTTGTAAAGGCAAGAAATGGGGTGCCTGGGTGGCTCAGTCGGTTGAGCGTCTGACTCGTTATTTGGGCTCAGGTCATGATTTCAGGGTTTATGAGATCAAGCCCCTTGTCAGGCTCTGTGCTGAGATTCTCCTTCTCCTTCTCTGCCCCTCCACTGCACGCATGCTCTCTCTCTCTTTCAAAATAAATATGTATACATTAAAAAAAATAAAGCCAAAAGTTATTATTTAAGAAGACTCAGTTATTTTACATGCCAAATTCAAAACAGATTACTGTGGTTAAACTAAACAAAATTACCAACCAATTGTCAAAATATCTGTTCATAAATAAAAGGTGGATATAGTATTAAATACCAATATTTTCTTATTGCATTATTGGTAACTATGAGCAAGAAGTAGGCTACAAACTATTTTCATTATTTTTATCAGATCCACTAATTTTTCCCAAATTTAACATACCTAATCTGTTTCTTTGCCCTATATGCAGTCATGTCTGCCTCTGTCAAAAAGGTAACTTCACTTTACAGGAGATGGTATGCTGTTAGAAGAAACATATCATTCTAAAGGTTATCAAATGCTCTACATTCAAGTTTTTAACTGAATGATATTCTTATTGCTTTAGCTATTTCTTTAAAAACAATTAATGCTTATTTTTGAAAGAGAGAGAGACAGAGCACAAGTGGGGGAGGAGAGAGGGAGAGGGAGACAGAGAATCAAAAGCAGGTTCCAGGCTCTGAGCTGTCAGCACAGAGCCTGATGCAGGGCTCAAACCAACAAACTGTGAGATCGCGACCTGAGCCGAAGTCAGGTGCTTAACTGACTGAGCCACCCAGGCAGCCCTAGCTATTTCTATTCCAATGTGCAAATTCATAAATTTATGAAATACTGTACATTTTAGAGGTGTGATTCTCCATCTATGTCTTCTACTTGAAAGTGACTATGAATATCACTTTAAGAATATCTTGAACCCAGTGCTACCAAAGTTTCACTGATTTTACGTGGGTATGAGTTTATTATTTAGATTAAAAATTATGAAAAAGACTTCCTCATTATTCAGAAAATTATCTCTCTATCCAAATATCATAATGTTGTATGTCTGAAACTAATATAATGCTATATGTTGATGACATTTCAATAACAAAAGGAAATAACCTATCTCTCAGATGGCTTCCTTTCTCATACACCAAATGACCCTCAAGTTAACTGCAATCTTCTGTTTGCTTCTAGCAAACAGACAGTGGGGATGTTTTCCTACATGAGTAGAACAATATGGGTGACTTGTGCTAAGTGCTGGATAACTGTTGGAGAAGTAAGTGAATAAATACTTTTCAGGCATCTTGGAATCAGCTGTTGCATCACGACCATCACTGTTAGATACAGATAAAATACAAAAACTGCACTGTGCCACGAGAGCAGGATTTTTCTGTACACATGCCAATCAGCATAATGACTTCTTAGGCAACATACATCTTAATGTCCAAAATGAATCATAAAACTTTGAGTCTGATTTTGGTTACTGTGATTCCTAAGAGAAGCCATTAGAGATTTTATAACAAATTGAAACTACTCCTACCCACTGTCTCTTCACAAATATGTGGATATTTATCTATCACCTCCAATTGTCTAGTTGTTAAACTATCTTTTCATCCTAGCACAGTTGAATCATTCTATAAAATTGCCATGAACATTGAATTAGCAAATACTGAACCATTGCTCCTAGGACATCCATAGGGTTAGGTTTTGTGATCCTCTGGTCACAATATTTTGCTCATCGATCAATATATAACCTTGTTTTAGGTATATTTCTTGTTACATGTGTAGTGTTGACTCATTCACGTTGAACTCATAGCTATCAACACCAGTAATGCATGTCTAAATGAAGCTTACAGAACACATGAACTTTCTCTGCAGGCACAACACAGTCTTCTTACACTTAGGAATACTAGTCAGGACTTCGGCACTACACTTGGAGGATATCTTAAACAGTGAATTATCGAAAAAAAGCACAAAAAACGTTTAAACATCACACTAAAAAACCACCAGAAAGAAACTCATTTATAGTATAAAAGCTAAAACAAGAAGTCATGCTTGTCTGACCTCAACTGGGAATGTACATGTGAGGCAACTCAACTTTTTTATTGCCTTGCACATGTCCACACATGTCTGCAAATGACCTCAAAAGTATTATGAGTATTGACTTTGGGGTTGCAAATTAATTTCATGTCACTTTCTGTTTTAAAGTTTATTATTTATTTTGAGAGAGAAAGACAGAATGTGAGCAGGGGAAGGGCAGAGAGAGGGGAAGAGAGAGAGAATCCTAAGCGGGCTCCACACTGTCAGTGCAGAGCTTGATGTGGGGCTTGAAATCACAAACTGTGAGATCATGATCGTAGCTGAAAGCAGGAGTGGAACCTTTCCCCGGCTGAGACACCAAGGTTCCCCGCAAATAAATTTCAGCAAGCAGGCTAATTCCCAAATACGGAAACCACAAGTAATGGGATGCAACATATTTCAGTGGATCACAAAAGGTGTAATCTTCTCGAAAATATTCATTGGTGGCCACATTATTCAAAGACAGGAAAGTAGTGACTAACGATGCATTTCTCATGTAACAATGAAAAAAAGATATTTATTAAAAATGGCAGAGTTGGGGCTCCTGGTGGCTCAGTCAGTTAAGCATCTGCTTCGACTCAGGTCGTGATCTCGCAGTTCGTGAGTTCGAGCCCTGCATCAGGCTCTTGCTGACAGCTCGGAGCCTGGAGACTTCAGATTCTGTGTCTCCCTCTTTCTCTGACCCTTCCCTGCTCATACCCTGTGTCTCTCTCTTCCTCAAAATAAATAAACGTTAAAAAAATTTTTTTAAATGGCAGAGTAAAACCCCCATGAAATTTAATTGTATGTTGACTCTGCGTAGCTTTATATCAAATTGAGTAAAAATCAATTACAACTTTAAGGTTTTTTTCTGAAATAGCAAATACATGGCAAAGAAAATTGCTGATTCCCTCCCAGTAGGCTTTCTACCAACTAAATGACTTCAGATTTCTGCCTTTGTACCTGGATTTACTTTCCAGTCTTTTAATATTAAATTATAATGTTTCTAATATTTTAGGAGATTTGTCTGCTATGTTCCTAGAAAACAGGGATTATGTACCTTACATTATCCCTTTTGTGTATATTTAAACATCAGGCATAATATTGCATCCAGAAGGGGGTTGACAGGTCAACTAATCCTACTCTACAATTACATCTGAAAAAACTGAGGTCAAGAAAAGTTAAGTGATGAACGTTTCCACACAGAACTTTAAAACTTCCTGACTAGATTAAATATGTGGTAACTTGACAATAATACATCTTATCTTACACTGAATTTTTGGAAGTTTTGTTTCTAGAATAGACTCAATTACCCTTGGTTTAGAAGCAACACCCAAATAATTAAGAAACCAGAAATAACTAAACCTATCATTTGGCTTTTGAGGATACACTATGATTCAAATAATTCCCATGATATTTGTTCTTGTTTCCAGGTTCTCCACCTGACATTTCTGGGTTTTTTGTTTTTTGTTTTTTTTCCTTTTCAATGCACATTTCTCTCAGTCGTGTATTTTTAATGCCGAGCTTTTGCTTTGAAAAAGCACAAACTGGAACAAAGCAAGTTCATACTCCCTAAAAGATTGGATGTGAAAAATAATCATGGGTGACTGCTTGGTTTACCTTGAAAATATACTGAGAATAGAGTTCTACTTTCTGTTCATTATTAGTTGCAAGGTGACTCTGAAATAAATACAGGTCTGTTACTTTCTCATACGGTCTGGTGGTGTTGCAAAGAAGTTTTTTTGCCCTTCTGATGAATAATAGTAAGTTGCAGACACATAGGAGTTATAAAAAATGTTTGCTAAATGATTGTTAAATGGCTGAATGGTGGCACTGATTTAAATAAGACCTTGAAATACTTTTATAGGCACATCTGGTTTTCCTTCTCCATCAGCTTTTTAATTCAAATTAATCACTTGAGCCACAACCTGACCATATTAGCGGCACATCTAGTTTCCCATTCTTGAGACCTAAAATTAACAAATAGTGTTGAAGTTTTAATCAACCCAAAGCCAATTTTGTTTCCAAACACCAGGAAGAGATCTGCTTTGAGAACCTTAATAATCCAAATGCATATACCAATGTTTAGTTGTTTTTGTATCTTTCACTGCCACAGAGGTCACATTTAATGCTAGTACTACTCCTTTTGATATGTATCTATTCCTCAATAAAGCTCTTACTAAGCCATATCCCCTGGGAGGCACAGTAGTTACTGAATAATGTGATCCTACTCTCTTGTTTGTCTGAATCTTCTTTGATGGGAGTTAAAGTAAGAATAATCCAGTGGATAGTTTAACATCCTGCCATTGCTCCTAGATATGGTCTCGCAGTGAGGATGTCTAAACCAGCCGAGAGGAACACTCAGATGTCAGGCACAGTCTGGGACAAACCCAGCTCTCCAGTGCTGCCTATCAGACCTTGATATTAAGCTGAGGACACCATGCAGATTCCCCTTTCCTTCACGATGAGTTCCCTATCACAGAACTGGGTATACTTACAGTCAGCCAACTGAAGTTAGGATCATCTCTGTTTGTCAGATAGATTATAAAAACACTGAGCCTCATAAGGTACTAGGCAGATTCTATCTCCTTTCCTTCCAAGGAAGTTCCTTTGCACCAATACAAAAATAACTAAAAAGACCATCACAAATCATAAAAGGTCTATCACTAAGGATCCCTAGGGCAACAGGATTGATTGTCCTGAGACTTACACAACAAATGGGAACATTCAAAATTGTTCTCCACTGAACCAGGGATCTGTCCTCTGGATGATTTCTTGCATCCAGCTGATAGAAAACAATGCAGAAAAATTTTGTGACAATCTCTTGAAGGCCTGTCTACCTCAGTGTCCTTCTTCATAAATATTATGACACAGGTACTCAGTTGTTCCAAATCTGACTTTTCGTTATAATATTCTCTTTTGTTGTCCTCCTCTATTTTTCCCCTATCTTCACCCTAAACTAAGTCCTTATTAGCCTGCATCAAAATGTGTTCCTCATATTTGCAATACGATTCATGGTTAACAAAGCATTTTCAAATATCTTATCTCACCATAGTCTTCACCACTAAATTGAGAAAATACAAACAATGACACTAACAATGTTTCTACTTCCATAGAAAACCTGCACTCCTACCTATACCTGCAGCCACATTTTCTAAGTTCCTTATATGTAAAATATATAAAACCAAATGTCTAATGAAGTTTGCCTAGAAATTGAGAAATATAAGTCAATTATGCATTAACCATAACCTAGAATGGAAGGTGACACAGATTACTCTGATGATGAAGGAAAAAGCTAGATTTTAATTAAAAAATAAATAACATTTGAATATTTATAATGCTATATTATTCTCTCATTTGATACTCACAAGTAACACTAAGAGGTGTATGTCATTATATCTATATACAAATCAGAAAACACAGATTTAAGAGTCAAACCTAAAATAAGGCTTTCGTTAAGGTCAGAGAGATTTGCCTGCTCTCCTTGAAAAAGTAAGCACCAATGAAATCTACCCAGCAAGGAAATGAGTTTTGCCAGTAAGCATGTGAGCTAATAAAAGATCCTGAGCACAGCTGGAATGAATCCCCAACCCTACAGCATCCTTGAGACCTGACCAGGGGACCAAGATAGGCTGTGTCTGAACACCTCATATAACATATATGTATATAGTATATATGTTTTTTTTAACTGTTAAATTTGTAGCAATTTGCTTTGCAACAATAGAATTAATACATCTTCCAAAGTTCACAGAGTTAGATGGTGTGGAAATCAGAACTTGAAGCCAGGCCTGTCAGATCCCAAAAACCAACTAAATGAATAATTTCTATCATTTATGTTTGGTAGAAGAATAAAAACATATAGATAGATAGGTAGATAGATAGGTAGATAGATAGATAGATAGATAG
The DNA here is from genome assembly GCF_022079265.1 of Lynx rufus. Lineage (NCBI taxonomy): Eukaryota > Metazoa > Chordata > Mammalia > Carnivora > Felidae > Lynx > Lynx rufus. The sequence continues at coordinate 40,535,902 of NW_025814834.1, read as the reverse complement.
ATAGACACAAAAACAGTTGGATAGATAGAGAAGATAGATATTTTTATCAAACTGTAAAAATATGGAGCTTCAGGGGTGTCTGGGTGGCTCAGTAGTTAAGCATCTGACTTCAACTCAGGCCATGATCTCATGGTAAGTGGGTTGAGCCCTGCATCAGGCTCTGTGCTGACAGCTTGGGGCCTGGAGCCTACTTTGTATTCTGTGTCTTTTGTACTCTGTCTCTCTGTCTCTCTCAAAAATGAATAAACATTAAAAAAATTAAAAAAATGCGGGGCTTCCTGTAGTATACAAAAAAAAAAAGTCTTAAGTCACTAAAGCCAGAGATGTAAAAGCAACCAAGGATGTTTTTATTACTGACATAAGTTCTAAAGGGGGCATTTAAACTCTAGGATATAAAAAAGAATGCAGAATTACAAGTAATGGATAATGCCTGTGAGAACATTATATAATAAAGTTTAAAAATGAAGTAAAAGATAAGTGAGAATCCCTTTCATTTGGCATTCTTAAAGTAATGCTTTGAAATCCTAAGCTAATTTTCCTCTAAACAAACCTGACTTGACATTTTAATTTTGAAAGTTTTATTTTTCCTAGGCTGCTCTGATATACTGCTCCTCTTTCCCTGAAAAGCCATTAATTCTTGGCTAGTGGCCCTACCACAGTGCTTATGGATGTGGGCATGGAATTTGGAATCAGACAATACAGATTCAAGAAATGCTAACACTTATTGGCATAGGAACTTAGAGTACCCTTTAACTACCAAAGTCTAACTTTCTTATTCATACAGTGCAAATGAGTGTAACAGTTCCCACCTGTCAATGTTGCTATAATTATCAAATGCCATGATGTGTTTCAATTGTTTAGGATACATCTATTGAATGCTCATAAAGAAGTTTCCTTTTGGTATTATTTTTATCATTGGTGGCTAATGTTCAGGCACAAGGACTGAGAGCCATTGGAATGTGCAAAAAGCTGTTATAATGATAACAGCTTAAGTCATAATGATTTCAGTATCAGAAATTATCACACTCCTCAGGTAGATTTTAAAGATCTCAAGAGCAGATTTATGTTTAAGAAACATCTGCTATGTGCTAGGAACAGTGGCAGACATTCATATCTTAGGAGTCATTTTCTTAATCTCCAACCAAACTCTAAAGGGTGTGTATTAATACTTCATTTTCACATGTGGGAAACACCTCGTGATAAAGAGCTCCCAAAGATCTAGGACAGAAAAAGTACAAAAGTAGATTTTTCTTTGTTTCTGTTGTTTGCACACAGTGAACAGCAAAGCCCTAAACTAAAATTAAGTTCTCTTTTCAGCATCACTGCTAAAGCAGTACTTCTCAAACTTGTAACACAAGCAAAGCAATTGAAGCTATTGGTAGGTTGCCGTGAAAAATGTGTCGGATCACTTCTCTGCTGGCAAAGCTGAGGTAGAGCTGCTAAGCACTCAGTTTGCACAAAGGTGCAAACTAGAACGTGCTGAATCAGGGCGAGGTTCCCAGGACCTTTAGGTGGGTCCCACAGTACTGTGTTTGGAAAAATATGCAAATCAGCCAAAAAGATGGCATGGACAGTTGGTATAAAAGAAAGGCAACTTGAGATACAGAATTACCCAAATGAGTGGTATATAATACCCTCACCCATCAGGCAAGAATGAAAAATTGAAATTCAAGTTCATGTCACTGGTGGTTAGAATGTCCAAATTTATATTACCAATATGTCCATAAATGCAAAGGTAGACAATGAATGATTCAAGACTAATGGAATAACTGGAACCAGTGAACAGTAATGGAATGAGTGAATAAGAAAGTGTTTTAGGAACATATTTGAACCGATCTTTATTATCACTGAGAATGACAGATAAAAATGTTTATACCTGATTATACCAGGTACCACACCTTAGTAATACTGTGTTTCATATAATTCTGAAATTGGTGGGACTCATGCAAAATGGCCTATAACATATACCCAGGCAAAACTACATGGCAGTTTATCCTAGACATATATAAAAACAGTTATATTCATTTCAAAATGCCTGATAAGACCCTCACTCAGAAGTCACCATTTGGAACTGTGTTCCCACTGCTGAGGCCTATGGGCTAGAAATATCTTATGTCCCAGACACAACGTTCATTCTCTCTCTATATCTTGATTATAGATAGTAACCTACTTCTTCAACATTTGGATGAGCAAATATTATTTGATGTATTCAAATACTGCCTATGTCTGCTCTTTCTATCCCTATATCCATACTATTGACATTTGTCAAGAGAATCTTTGTTCAGACATAATCATCATTGAAGTGGTTAATATTCTAGTATCTCCTGTTAATCTACAAGGGAGAATCACTGCATACTTTCATACGTAAGTATATTAATATTTAATACACACAGATATATATGTAAATACATGCATTTTATATACATAAATTTACAAAGATACAGATATACAGAAATTTATTTTTCATCGAGTATCTTAAGGAGCTTCAGTTTCAGAGAAGAAATGTACATAACATTGGCTTAAGCTAATGATGTTCCAACTCTAGCTGAACTCCATTCAGCTCAGTGTCAATTATAATTACCTTTTTCCCCCCAAAATGTTAGGATTTTATTTTCAAAGTTTCTTTGTTGTACGGAAAGTAAAAATGCTGTTACAGTCTTGGTGTAACTGCTAGCCACAGATGACTCACCAATCACCACTATCCATGCTACAGCAAGAGTCTTAACACAAAGCTAACAATGCTTACAATTTTGTTGGAATGAAGACCCCAGGTTCAGTGGTCAACTTCCGAGAGGGACTAAATGGAGGAAGGTGTAATGTCACAAGAACTATTCTTTTCCTCTTTGGGTGGGTGGGTGTCCTGGGTTTGTTATCACAGCTACCTTTTTCTTAAAACAGCTACCAAATCCATATGAGCACTTCAACCAATAATGAATAGTTGTTCATTTGTTTTGGGGTTTTTCAGAGGTTATTTGGGGTCTTAACCATCTTCTCCTTCACCATCTTGTTTCTTCCCTCCTCTTCTCACCTTTCCCACTTTCTTCCTCATCTTATCTTCATCTTCATCCTCATCGTCTTCATCCAACAACTTCTCCAGCATGTCCAAATTCTTCTTCCTCCCTGACTTCTTCCTATTCATCCTCTTCATCATCTAACTCCTCCTCTTCACCATCCTCATCCTCCACATCTTCTCCTTCTCCTTCCTCCTCTTCTTCACCCACACCATCCACTTTGGCATCTGAGTCACGGACCTGCTGATCATCTTGGTCATGGTCAAGAGCTATTTCAATTTCAGTCATTTGGGGAGATTTGAAATTGAAACCAAGCCTCCAATTATTAAACCAAGGGACTCTAAGTTCACACTTTCATCGGTTAAGACCTCAATTCTCCTATCATTTGATTTGCAATTGTTCAAGACAAGTTTGCAAACAGCTGCCCAGGTTTGGTTCCTCAGCTCCAGCTAGATTCTCCTCTTCATGTCCACGTTTCCTTCTTCTCCTCTGCAAAGTTAACTTTCTTTGGCAAAGGCCAGAGCAGGGAGAGGCATCCCAGCCTGCGCAGCAAAGGCCTTTGGAAGGGTTCTGCTGGCAGCAGAGGCCAGATGCATAGTCACAGGTGGTGGGTGGCATGTAGGCAGGTGAGAGGAGCCCCAGGAACCCCAATTCACTTTTTTATGTGGGTTTTCTATCATATTATATTGTGGGAATTACACTGTGGTTGTCTCAAAAATGGCATATTTAATTTTTTCAAATGCTAATAGATTGGATATATGTATCTTTTTTTGTTTTTGTTTTTAAAGTTTTTAATTAAATTCATGAGTTAACATACAGGTGTAATATTAGTTTCGGGTGTAGAATTTAGTGATTCATCACTTACATACACCACCCTGTGCTCATCACAAGTGCCCTCCTTAATCCCCATTGCTTATTTCATCCATCCACCCCACCCACCTCCCCTCTGGTAACCATTGGTTTGCTCTTTATAGTTAAGAGTCTGTTTTTTGGTTTGCCTCTCTCTCTCTCTTCTCTCTTTCCTTTTTTGTTTCTTAAATTCTACATATAAATGAAATCATAAGATATTTGCCTTTTTATGACTGACTTATTTCACTTAACATATTATTCTCTATCTTCCTCCATGTCTTTGTAAATAGCAAGATTTCATTCCTTTTTATGGATGAATATTATTCCATATATATATACATATATATGTGTATATATATATATTTATTCCATATATATATTCATTCCATATATAATATTCATTCCATATATATATTCATTCCATATGTATATATACATACGTATGTATATATATACATACGTATGTATATATGTATATATATACATACGTATGTATACATATATGATATATATATGTATATATTGTTTTGGTGTTTTTCAGAGGTTATTTGGGGTCTTAACCATCTTCTCCTTCACCATCTTGTTTCTTCCCTCCTCTTCTCACCTTTCCCACTTTCTTCCTCATCTTATCTTCATATATATATACATATATATACATATATATGTATATATGTATATATATATGTATATATATACATGTATATATATGTATATATGTATACGTATGTATACATACGTATACATATATATATATATATACACATATGCACACATACACACACCATTTCTTCTCTATCCATTCATGGATAGTCAATGGACACTTGAGCTGTTTCCATAATTTGGCTATTATAGATAATGTTGCTATAAACAATGGTATGTATGTGTCTCTTTGAATAAGTATTTTTGTATTCTTAAGTATACTGTAGTGCAATTGCTGGATGATGGAGTAGTTATATTTATAACTTTTTGAGGAACATCCATACTGTTTTCCAGAGTTGGCTGCATCAGTTTGCATTCCCACCAACAGTGTGAGAGGGTTCTCCTTTCTCCACATCCTTGCCAACACCTGTTTTTTCTTGTGTTGTCAGTTTTAGCTATTCTGTTAATACAAAACTACTGTAGTTTTAATTTGCATTTCCCTGATGATGAGTGATGTTGGACATCGTTTCATGTGTCTATTGGTCATCTATATGTCTTCTTTGGAAAAATGTCTATTTATGTCTCTGCCCATTTTTTAAAATATAGTTTATTGTGAAGTTAACTAACATACAGTGTATACAGTGTGCTCTTGCCTTCAGGAGTAGATTCCTATGATTCATCACTTACATACAGCATCCAGTGCTCATCCCAACAAATGTCCTCCTCAAAGCCCATCACCCATTTTCCTCTCCCCCCTGGCCCCCCACCCCCTTCCACCCTCATTTTGTTGTCTGTATTTAAAAGTCCCTTATGGTTTTCCTCCCTCTTTGTAACTAGTTTTTTTCTTTCCCTTCCCTCATGGTCTTCTGTTAAGTTTCTCAACTTCTACACATGAGTGAAAACATATGATATCTTTCTCTGACTGACTTATTTCACTTGGCATAATATCATCTACTTCCATCCAGGTTGTTGCAAATAGCAAGATTCCATTCTTCTTCATTGCCAAGTAGCATTCCATTACACACACACACACACACACACACACACACACACACACACACACACATTTATACATATACCACATCTTCTTTATCCATTCATCAGTTGATGGACATTTTGGCTCTTTCAATAATTGGGCTATTGTTGATAGCGCTGCTATAAACATTGGGGTACATGTGCCCCTACGAATCAGCACTCCTGTCTTGTTTTTCAAATTTACATCTAAAAAAGTATGTAAAATTATTAATTTTGACTGGGTATTTCAGATATTTCTTTTGATATTTAATATTTTCTGCTAAACAAGTGGATTTGAGATCACAAAGAGTTGAGCACTATTTTTTTAATGTTTAGTTTTGAAAGAGAGAGAGCACACACGAGCAGGGGAGGAGCATAGAGAGAGGGAGGCAGAGGATCCCAAGTGGGCTCCGTGCTGCCAGCAGAGAGCCCAACAGGGTCTCAAACCATGACCTGTGAGATCATGTCCTGAGTCGAAGTCTGAGGCTTTAACCTATTGAGCCCCCCAGGCACCACAGTACTATTATTTAACAAAATTGAGAACTACTTTAATGATGAATACTACTAAAATGAATGAATACATATCATCTTCAGTATAAGGCAAAATAAATTTAAAATAGTTAACATGCAAAACTTGTAGAGTCCCAAGCAAATACCTAATTCATTTTCTAACATAATAAATATTTTTATCTTTGGGAAAAAAATGGTGACAAATCTTTAAACATTATGTTTAAAAATAAAAAAAATCAATTTAAGTATGATAAAACCATTATCAATAAAAGAACAAAATATATGTTCAGCATTACTGTTGGGTTTTATGAAATTTAAATTTGCTTTCGAATTAGACTGCATTTAAGACTATGCCAAATGGATCACTACGATACAGTTGTAATGAACATTACCTTGTCCTGTACAGTAAGGAAATAGAGCTTAGCTCACCAAAATAGCATTCTTGGAAGCTCTGCCATTGCAAAAAATGGCTTCCTTCCCTGGGTATAATATTCAGAGGTTTTAAAATTCTTCAGAGAATTATTAGAAGTTACTTGACAAAAGAAGCAAGCAATTGTGAGTTTAAAACTGCATCACGCTGCTTGTTCTCCATCTCAGAACCCTTCTGCTGATGGCTGTTTGTCACTTTGCATGGTCATTCAGGAACTATATTGTGACCATCTGCCACTTATCTCTTTGGCCACAATCTTCTCTTCTCTGATCACTATTGATTTTCCAAATGGGCCCACCATAAACTAAATGTAGCAAATATGACATTTAGGTTAGAAACAGCCTTTGCCTCTGTAGGTTGTATCTGGATTACTGAAGAATCAGTCATAAAAACCAACAAAATATAAGCATTTGCCGAAGGCAGAGATTTTTAAATTGCTACAATTAAGTTTAAGTTGATATTATCATCATTAGTCCATATTTTCTATTTTTTAAATAAATTAGCCGCACAAATTCCTACATTTAACTCCCAAGCAAATGCTAACACAGCTGGTCCTCCCAAATGCACTCATCATATACTTTTTGAACTATGTGCCATTTCTATTCAAAACTGGAATATCCTTCAGGAAAAAGAACCATTTAACATAAAAAGGTATTTGAATTAGAATCTTTTCTCTGGAAAGGAAAAATTGTTGAGGCAATAAAATTATCTGTGGTTGCCAGGAGCTGGGGGTCATGGAGAAGGGATGAATAGATGGAGGACAATGGATTTTTAGTGCAGTGAAACTCTTCTGTAGGATAACATAATGGGAGATATATAACTTTATACATTTGGCAAAATCCCTAAGTATGTACAACACAAAGAGTGAACCCTAATGCAAACCATAGACTTTGGTAGTAATATATCAGAATAATAATTCATCAACTATAACAAAGGTACCGCACCAATGCAAGATGTCAATAATAGAGGAAATTAGATGGGGGTAGTGAGGGGATGTGGCAGAGTAAGGAGAGGCTATAAATGGAAACTCTGTACTTTCTATTCCATTTTTGTCTAAACCTAAAGTGTTCTAATAAATAAAGTCTAATTATTTAAAAACAAAATAAAATCCTCTCTCTCACTTGCCTCTTTGTACTTCATTATGATTTTGTGTATCTGTCCTTAAATTAATGTAGATATATGTGGAGAAGAAAGTTTTGAAAGTCTGTTGTGAAATAAAATGACCCAAACTAAAATCTCATGAGAAACTCAAGCATAATTTCTGTCAACACATATTGTAACATATATCGTGTTGGCCTGCCTGTTTAATTTCATTGGGGGTAAAGCAGGGATGGTGGAGCAGAAATTCCCATTTATAATTCCCTGAAGGAAACCAATCAACTGATGACCAGACAGGTATTTCTTGCACTTGATTGACACAGTTGATGTTTACAGGCTACCAGTCCTCCCACATGTCTCCAGTCCCCAGGCTGTACACGACCAGGGACCCATTATGGATTTTTTTTTTTTTTTTTTGCTTTTGGGAATTTTTGTTGTTGTTGTTTTTAGTTCTTTTGTATGTCGAATCTGTATGTTTCAACTTTCAATACGCATCATGGTGTTAGCCCTGTCTTTTGGGGTTATTAGAAGGAAAAGGATAAGGGTCCATGAATGAATGTATGGATAAAGGAGACACGGTACACACAGGCACACATACAGACACACACAGTAGAATACTATTCAGCCACAAAACAGGATGAAATCTTGCCATTGTGACAACCTAGACATACCTTGAGGATATTGTGTTAAGTAGGTCAGACAGAAAAAGATAAATACCACATGATCTCACTTCTATGTGGCAGCTAAAACAAACAAAGAAACAAAACAAGCTCATACAGAAAAAAGACTGCTGGTTGCCAGAAGCAAGATGGGAGCGGGAAAAATGACTGAAGGGTATCAAGAGATACAAACTTCCAGTTATAAAATAAATAAATCATGCAGATGTAATACATAGCTTGGCGACTTGTAATGATAATGTATTGCATATGTGAAAGTTGCTGAGAGTAAATCTTAAAAGTCCTCATCAGAAGGAAAAGAAAAGAAAAAAAGGAGAGGTGATATAAAAAAGAGAATAAAGGAAGGAGTGAAGTGGAAATGGTGATTAGGGCTTCCTAATGCTGGTAGGCTATGTTGCTACTGATAGCACCTGTATGAGCCCTCAGTTATTGTTCTTAAGTAAATGTGTAGATCCAGAAAATCCACTAGTAGTATTTTTTCCTGCCCATTGGCATCTAAGTGAGTATAATTCAGTTGGTATCATACAATGCAAATAACACATATTTAATAATCTAATCAAATAGCATGTTTACAAATAGTGATCAGTAGAAGAAAAAATTCGTCTACTCTGAAATACTCAGATATTTGAAGGCAGTTTGCTAACAATTTAGTTCACTGTGCTTTAATTGATGAAAGCAAGACTAGGAGGTAAATGAGGAAAAAAAGGTGAAAAAAATCAATCCATATCCACCGACACTTCTAGGCTAACATGTACTATGCTGACATTTGAAAGAGACTTACTTACAACACATTCATGAGAGATGCTACCGAACATTGGAAATCACAGAAATGTGCCCTATATATGTTCCTAACTCAAACCTAAATTCCCCCCATATTTGGAATGGCTACATTAACTCAAGGTTCACACTATTATCTCATTTTCCAAATCTTATTATTTTCTCTGATAAAGAATGTCTCCGTTAAATAAGTGGTAGAGAATAATTTAATGTTTCCTTAACATTAAATTTTTGGAATGAAAGAAAAATACGTTTAGTTTAAGTAGGGACATGATGTGCAAATAGGAATGAACAAATCTATTATCTCTAACCCAAGGACATTAAAAAATCCTGCTATAGTAAGAGTCTCCCACATATTCATCATTCTCAAGTTGAACTGTGAAACTTGCTAAAGAATAGATAAGAAAAGCATTGCCAATATGTCAACCACCTTAATACCGTCCAAACTCCTTGCAATTGCTGCATTTTCTTCTGTAAGAAATGTCAAGATTTCATCAAAAAGTCTTTTAATTTGGATAGTCTCCATACAGTTGTCTGGCTATTTTCACTCTCTGGTTTGTAACTTCTCTTATACCAGTTGTCATTTCTGTAACCTTTCCAACAGCAACTGTGCAGTCTTGGGACCACGATGCAGAATATCTCACTCAACAATCCTCCCACAAACCATCTGTTTCTAGAGACATCAACAACTGTTGGCATTGAAAGACTCTATGCAAAATGGGGAAGAAATTGTTCAAAATGATAAAGTGGAACTTTCTCAGAGATCTTAAATCCCTAGCATAATAGGAAAATAATTGACATATAAAAAACAATATTATTTGAGTAAAAGATTTCAAGTCTGGAAAAAGAAAATAAAACAAATCCAAAAAGACCGAAGCCCCTCACTTACCGTTCCATCACATTTTATAAAAAGTTGCATATCAAAAATTTTTAATTATAGTAATGAATCTCAATAAAATTATGTAATATGCAAACAAAACATCTACCAAAGATGTGAAAACATTCACAAGACATTCACCGGACTGACTTCATCAAACATGGCTACATATACATCTATTCTTTCATTATAAAATGACACACATCAATCCTTATGCAAAAGCATAAATGGAACTTTACTACCTTCCTGCATCTTGATTTGGAAATTCTACTGTCCTTGAGATGTGAATGATCACCAATAATTACTTTTAATTCACTTTCATAGGGCAAATAAACTGTTTTGGATAGATTCTGTAAGAATTAAATGTCCTAAAGAGATGAATTAGTTTTATAGTTGGCAATGTGATTTCTTATACATCTAGTGTGATTTCCAAAATAACCTTATGAAATAGTGGGACAAGTATTATCACTGATTTACAGAAAAGTACTTGGTGAGTCATTCAAAGTCACATACCTTAACAGTAACAGAGGCATAACTTAGAAGCTATTTTTACAATTCACAGTTAAATTCTATTCAAAAATTATTGTTTGGATTGAGTTTTTAAAATCAAATGTGCTTGGGGCTCCTGAATGGCTCAGTCAGTTAAGCGACCCATTCTTGATCTCACCTCAGGTCATGATCTCGGCTCACGTCATGATCTCATGGTTTGCATGGTCAAGTTTTGTGTCGGGCTCTGTGCTGACAGTGTGGAACCTGCTTAGGATATTCTCTCTCTCTCTCTCTCTCTCTCAAAATAAATAAATAAATAAATAAATAAATAACTTTTAAAAATAAAATAAAATGTACTTTTATTCCTTAATTTTCTAAGATTACTTACCATCATATCATCTGGGTACAGAGATGATAACTGATTTGAATATAGCATATTATTTTTAAAAAGATTTCAAATGTCTACTACAAATACCAAGATCTTAAAAACTGCAGGGTTTTACAGGTTAGGAACCACATCTGTTTAGTCTTACATAGAATTTAATAACAAAATATTATAATGTTTGTCTTATTTTAAAGACTGTTCCTAAAGATCTAAGTTGCCACACAATATAAATTAATTCTGAAAAATAACTCATAGGCAACATGCCTTTCATATTCACTGCCCTCTTTTTTAATGGATTATTTTGTTACTTTTTGTTAGCTCCCAGGCTGTTAACTTTCATGTCATTAATGCCTAATAGTTAATGTTTTGGTCTATTTAAGGCCTAAAGCTTAAATGATTTGAGTTTGATGATTAGCAAGTCTGTAATAGGGCTCTGCCTCATTTTGGATCTCAGGTCTGTGAACCAGAGTCAGACCATGTTTTATCTTGTATGTATTATTCATCACTCTCATACTCAGAGGGAATTTTCCCAGACATGAAAGCACTTTAATTTTTCTTTTTCTGAGGACATATTCATGTCCAATTGGACCAATTACCACAGCCAGTTAACTCTCAATTATGTGGGCAAAACAAATTGTATCATTTAAAAAGGTGTTACTGTCACAACAAGTGATCTTTTTGTAAATGGGTGACTATGTCAGACTTAAAGAGTTTCTGTCAAAAGGCTGAGTAATTACAAATCTCCCAGATGTTAGCAAACAAATGTCACCAGACTGATGTCAAATATGGGCATTCCATTCCAGTATTTAAAAAAAAAATTAATGTTTATTTATTTTTGACAGAGAGAGAGAGAGAGAGAGACAGAGCATGAGTGGGGGAGGGGCAGAGAGAGAAGGAGACACAGAATCTGAAGTAGGCTCTAGGCTCTGAGCTGTCAGCACAGAGCCCGACACAGGGCTCGAACTCACAGGCTGCAAGATAATGACCTGAGCCAAAGTTGGATGCTCAACCGACTGAGCCACCCAGGCGCCCCAACCGTTCCAGTATTTTAGATCATTGGTTCTCAGAGGCAATTTTGCCTCTTCATGTAATACTCAGCAATGTCTGAAGACATTTTTGGATGTCACATTGGGGAAGAATAGTTATTGGTGTGAAAATGTCAATAATGTCATGGTTGAGAAACCCTGGCCTAGATGGGATCGTACATGTAATGGCTATTAAAAATAAAATTTGGCCAATCATAATCCTGATCAGTTTGTTTTAAATTTAAAAACTGAAGAAATTAGCTCAAGTCAGTACCTCTCTTCCTGTAATATCTGATTATTTTAATTCTATTTTCCCTATTGATTTCCGTATTACATATGGTTCTAAACTTTCACTTGAGTTCCTCTTCTGCAGTTTCCAGTGCATAATGAATTAGAGAAATGACAGATTGTCATTTCTTTCTTTCACATTGGGAGAGGAGATCCATAAAGACCTAGTTCTAAATTCGGGTTATGAGCATTTCAGCAAACTGTTCTACCACTGCTCTCCACTTAAGTCGGTTTACATGAAGAAAGAAAGACAGAGATGTGGATAAGGGTGGGGTAGATACATGATACATGGATGAATGGAAGGATGGATAGATGGATAGATAGATAGAAATAATAGAATAGATATGAGCTTGAACCCTAGAGAAAGACTCCTTACGTGTACATCTTGACTTCACTACTTACTAGCTATGGGTCCTTTGACAAATAATATATTAGGAGCCTATGATTTTAATCTATAAAATTGGCACAATATAACATTGCCTACTTCATTAGGGTTGTCCATAGGATGAAACAACAAAGCCCTTAGAACAGTTCTTTACATCTAATAAATGTTTGAAATTATCAGCCCTCCATATCTTTATTTATACAGATGTTTTTAAACCTCCAATAATAGTACTTTAAAAATAATAAAGAATTGTATTACTTAAAATAATTTTACTTCTTCTGAAACAGTAAAACTTCTGAAAATTATGCAAGTGCTTTCAAGAGCTTCAAATGAGAAACAGATGTATACAACCCTGCTCCTCAGTAAAATTAATCTCATGCTCAATGTATTTTTGATCACTGGAAATGAGGAATAAAAATGAAATTACTGTGGCACTAGAAAATAAATAGATTTACCAATTCTGCTTTTCTATTGATATTGATTAAAGTACTTTTTGATCACCATTTCAAATGTAGAGTGAAGATAAAATGTTTGCATCATCAGAAAATAACTGGATTGACCAATGCTGCTTTTTCATTTATATCTATTAATACTTTCATGCCTTCAGATTCGAATTGCCCAGGCTTCAGTAATTTATTTTTCCAGGCTTATAAAGTGCTTTGGGTGTTTTTGATTGAAGTTACTCATTTTTCATCACTATCATTGATCAAAGTCTTCCTACACTTTTCTTTTTCTCCACAGTGACTTAAATATGTATCCTTGTCTTCGACTTTCTGCTTTAATCTTTATCTTACAATGTCTTATCTCACCATGTTTGTGCTGGTTTGTTCCAAATGACTCTTACTTGAGGATTGCCTTCTGTTATACACTCCTAAGTGATTCAATTCAATAGGTACAGAGAAATTACAGATAGATAGATAGATTGATTGATAGATTGATAGATGATAGATTGATTTTATATATTTGCATGTATAATATATAGCTATAACAATATATATTTATGTATGTATATATGTATAATTGTATTTTATTTTTAGCAGTATTTTTTAATGTTTATATATTTACTTTGAGAGAAAGAGCACAAGCAGAGGAGGGGTAAAGAGAGAGGAAGGAGACAGAATCTTAAGTAGGATCCATGCTGTCAGCACAAAGCCCAATGCAGATGCAGGGCTTGAACCCACAAACCATGAGATCATGACCTGAACCAAAATCAAGAGTCAGACACTTAACCAAATAAGTCACCTAGGCACCCTAGTATAGTTACATTTTAAATATATAGCTGTGAATGATGAAAGAAATGGTTGGGTAAATCTTTAGTTTTGCCTTATATCAATTTTGATGTTTAACACAAAGGATATGAAATCCACATTGTAGGTTTATACGGAAGATTTGGAGTTGTCCTCCATTTAAAGGACATATCCTCCTGGGGTGCCTGGGTGGCTATCAGTTAAGCTTCTGACTTTGGCTCAGGTCATGATCTCATGGTTTGCTAGTGATTTTAAGCCCCTCATCGGGCTCTGTGCTGACGGCTCAGAGCCTGGAGCCTGCTTTGGATTCTGTGTCTCCCTCTGTCTCTGCCCCTCCCCCACTCATGCTCTATCTCCCTCTCTCTCAATAATAAATAAACATTAAACAAGATAGTCTCCAAACCATGTTGGTGATTTAGTTCAATGGTGAAATCCTCAATTATCTGGATATTGCCTTCAATAACCTCAGCCTCTAAAATGGTATTAACTTTAAGTTGGAAGTTGGGGACAAAAAAAGTCCTTGGTGTCCCAGAGAAGGCATCTGGAGTAGTGAGAACTGGTAGCTCTATCCTATGTGAATTTACAATCATACAATTAATTTTGCTGGGCTTCATGATGTCAGTTTTTCAACATAATATCTACAAGGAAATAGAACAGTATTTCTCAAATGCTCAGATTTGCAGGGAAATAACCAGACACAAGAGAGATAATACAGCCAATAAGCAAGGGAATATGAGACATATTGCTATTTTTATATATCAGTACCAAAACAATATGTTTTTTGGAAAGCTTTTTAAAAACAGAACTTTCTATACCACATGCTAAGTAAATAAGGAAGTTTCATAAACCTTTCTTGAAATACCAGATGCAATATTTTACAAAATAAGAAGGCTGATCTTGACCCTGTTTAATCACACACCTAGTTCTAAAGTGACATAACCTTATAATAATATTGAATATCAATTCAGAGCTGAAAAATGTGCAAAACATTTTGCTTAATTAATGTTAACTTCTCTCCTCTCTTCTCCTCTCCTCTCCTCTCCTCTCCTCTCCTCTCCTCTCCTCTCCCCTCTCCTCCCCTCCCTTCCTCTCCTCTCTTCTCTTTTCTCCTGGTTACTATCACTTCTGCTAGATGCCCATATTCTTAAGCAATGGCTACTCCTAGGCTCTGGATTAACTTTAAATGGTTTAACTACACGTCTGAAAAAGGGCAGCCTGGCGCTTCTGGAAAAAGTGTCATTGGACCTTGAAATGAAAACTTGCTTTTTTTCTTCATTTTCCTGTCCTGCTGTTTCCATAGAATCAGCTCAAGTGAATACAGCACAGGAAACAGATCAAGGCAGTCTTTTCTTCTCCCAATATTAATACATTAGTTGGCCTTAGGTAAGTAAATCACTTACCTGGGTGTTTGTCCTTTTCTTCTCCAAATTGTATACTACTTGGAAAGTAACACTATTCTCTCTCAGGCTTAAGTTTTTCAGGATCCATAAATTGATGGTTTTTTTAAATACTTTGAGATATTTTTTAGGAGACTAAATAAACCACATTCATGACAGCTTCCTTAAGGTTCACCTTGTGTGGGAGATGCAGGAGAGAAGCATCAAAGGAAAAGATTCCAAAAGGGAAGGGCTGGAGAAGGTGCAAGGCCTTAGGACATGTTTACACAGCTGAACATGGCTGTGGCAGTAAGGAACCCCTAGAGCCATTAACACTGTCCAGGGCCGATCCTCCTTCACACCTGACCCTTCCTAGTGTTACAGAAACCAATTAACTCAAAATTCAACCTTGAAAAGCTAAACAATCAGATTGATGAACACATTTGCTTAGCTGACTTTATGCACATAGTCTTTAGCAATTATCCTAATATTTTATCCTAATAAAAAATCTTCATCCTGGAGTCAAGGCCTCATCCAACTGGATTATGAGGGCCTTCACTTAACTGCACTTTGCGGACTCATCTTTTGAGACTCTGGCCATATTCCCTGCAACAACCTTGGTCAGGCATATGCAAAATTTTGACTCCGAACATGCACACCTAGGATTGTGTATGGGTTTTTTCCTGCATTTCCAGCAGCAACAACTATAACAAATGTCCAGTGACTCACACAGATAATATTTCTGCTAAATTATTGAATCAATAATACAAATGCTATGAGAAGTATTATTTGAATAGCCAATTAAATTAATAGAAAACTATTCTAAATTTAAGAGCATGGATTAATATTCATTTGACATATCTTATGCAAGGGGTGTAGGACATTATGATTTTTGTGAGGCCAACAGAGACCAAAGTAAGAACTACATCAAGAATCTCAACACTAACCTTGTTGGGAGATGAACGTCATTGCTCTTAAGAAGTTTCCAGTTTTTTTCTCTTCCTTTGGTGTTTGAGCTCTAACATGATTTTGGTACCATACAAACACAAAATATTCTAAATATTTAAAATATTTAATGTATATAACAAATTCAAATTTTACATAGAAAATTAATCTTATTTATATAGAAAGTGTATTTTTTAACATAGCATCAAAAGCTATTATATTACAGGTATTTCAGACTGTGAAGTTTACCTGAAAATGAATACAAGTGATTCTACTATGTAAAGCTTTTATATCTCACCACAGTGTCAAGAACTTAGTTTTTCACACCTGACTAAATGCTCCATCTTGCCCATACCTGTCTATTTTTTCTCAATCTATTTTCTTTCTTCAGCTCATTCCATGCCTTTCCATCTCTACTTTTCCAAGTTACATTTGAGGGGATCCTAAAAATGATACTTCTCTGCCCATTTCAGAATCTATTTAGAAACAAATGTAAAAGTGTGATAGAGGGATTTCAGATTAAATATCAGGGAATTATAGAGAAAGTTTTGCAAATTATCCTTTTCACAATATCAAGCAAAAACAAAATCTGAGCAAAATATAGACCAACAAATAAGCAAATTTATTTGAAGCCATCAGAGAGATACCAAGGAAGGCAGGACTTGATGAGCCTGTATCCTGAGGAGAAAGAAGCTCTTTTAGGTAGGTCCAACACTACTTTTCCCTTGTAGGATAATTCTTAAGAGGCAACAGATGAGAGGATAAGAAAATGGAGTAGAGAATGGCAGCTGAATCGGAGGTACTCTGAGTTTAACATTAGGCACCATCAGGGGGCTCCATCTCAAGAATTATGACTCTGAATCACAGAATATATCACGTCTTCCTTCCTCTTGTATATAAATACTGATGGCATACAAAACTTTAGTTGGGTTTTAGATCTTCCTCTTTATGCTAGATGCCTCTAGGGTCATCCATGTACCAATTCTTTTGACTTCTACCTTCTGACCCACATACGTCTGGACACTCCAACTAAAACCTCAACGTAGGTATAAAATTGAATAAATGTCAAAACCTTAGGCTTACTTATTTTTCTTAGTTTTCTAATTTATAGCACATAAGAGATGGATGTTTTGCCACACTCTTCTCCACTCGATTCAGATTATAATAAACTCAAAATAAACAATAGAAATGATCCCTGAAAGTATAGTCTTTAATAAACTGAAAATAAAAAGAAAATTCTGTTCAGGTATTTTTCATTTTTATTAATATATTTAATCCAAGAGAATTTACTTTTATGTCAATATAAACCTCTTTCTCCTATGCAGATTCCATGAGTACAAATCTCCTTAAATGCTAAAAGTTTTTCCCATATCTTCTAAGCTATCTCCAAATCTTATCACTTCTAACTGCAGAATTCAGGTCAGCTTAGTATTTATGTAGGGTGACTAATTTGTCAACTTGTGCAGATAATGTCAGTCAAAATTACTGAAAAATAGCAAAACTGAGTTCTAGGAGCAAGAAATTGTTTATTAAAAGGCCCAGGCTTCTTCTTGGCACATTCATATATATTATGGCTTTAGACATTTTCTTGTATTGAACCATTTAATAATAAATATAAGTTTTGTAATGGAACCTTTCACTTACAGTTTTTATTTTTCAAGTTTTATTTATGGAAATAATATAATTATCTTCTATTTTATAAGCAATTTCTATATAAACGAAGTAGAGTACTAAATAGGATACTAAAACTTATATTTACATTTATTTTCACCAAAAAGTGAATAAAGAAATGTAGATTTGCTAATATTTAACATATAAACAAACATCAGGTTCTTAGTCAAAAATAATATGCTAAATGGAATAATATCAAAATAATTTAAAAAGTCATAATTGCTAAAGGATTCATACTGCCAGAGACATGTACAGTAAGTACACTTAGAGTTAAAGTTTGAAACAGACTAAGAATTTAAAATAAATCCAGGTGTAATCTTCAAAAATTTGAGTATTTTTCCTCACTTGATCAGCCTTTGCAGAAATTAAGTGCATAGTTTCTGTATACATACATAAATACCTGCATTACTATTTCAGTTTCCAGAAATGGGATGAAACCAGAGAAATCTGCAGAGCGTCTGATTAGTGCTTAACACAATTAATTGGATGGCTAGTAGATTGGAATTTAGTCATTTCAGGAATTAAATCCTGTGGGACACAGCTGCCAAAAGTGTCCTATATTTCACAGATTAGACAATGTTTAATTAATAGATTAAAGGTAAGCCAAGCAAATCATAAGCAATAATCAGATTTATATTTTGACTAGTCAGATATAGTATATAGCAGAAACTTATTATGCTTATTTAACAGGGAATCACTCAATTTCAAGCTAAAAAGCATTCACTGGTTTGGGTCATAAATCATTCTATTTGAGTCACCATCAGCTTTTTTTTTTTCCATTATTTATTTAGCTCATTATGTAATACTATTCATGATACATAACAGAGGCCATTACTTTGTGCAAAAGTATTCTGCCATGGGATTTCTAGAATATTCATTCAAAAATATTTCCCAAATGAAAATTACAGAAGGTATATTTATGGGTATTTGCAAAGAAACATGTACAAAATTATACCTTTTTCCTGTCTTGGCTAATAAATGATTCCTTTTTGACAGGCAAATGCTACAGTTTCATATGCTTGCATCCTATTTATTGGAGAATACTGAGAAATTCTGAAGATGAAAATTACATTGTAGAAGGAACCATATATATGCATCCCTAGTCTAATGAATCATAAATGTGTCACTGTCAACTCTTTATATACTAGTCAAAACTTGCTGTGCCCCACAATGAGTCAGTTCTGTTACTTACACTTAAGGGTAGTGACCAAGCACAGTATGTAAAAAAGCCTTAAAATGGGGGGATTTAGTGTTAAAAGCCACAATCTCAAAGCCACAGTTAATATTCATTACTTTTCTTTTCCACCGCCCTTTCTAGATTTCCCCTTACCTTCAGCTAACATTTCCACAGATCTACATCTCTTTCTGGGGAGTGTCATCAAAACATTATCAGTGAGGGGCTCCTGGATGGCTCATCTGGTTAAGCGTCCAACTTCAGCTCAGGCCACGATCTCGCGGTCAGTGGGTTGGAGCCTGTATTGGGCTCTGTGCTGACAGCTCAGAGCCTGGAGTCTGCTTCAGATTCTGGGTCTCCCTCTCTCTCTGCCCCTACACCACTCATGCTCTCTCTCTCTCTCTCTCCCTCTCTCTCTCTCTTTCAAAAATAAACATTTAAAAAAAAATTATCAGGGAGGTGTGAGTCCCTAAATACTTTACCCTTACTAGGATATAGCTGATGCGATAACTTATGTATCTTTATTAACACATATGGGAGCACCAATAATTCCCTTCATAAATCTCTTGAGTTTCAGGCATATTCTTTTTGGACCCCATTATGTCACAAGAACTCTAGCTTCTCAGGATGATTATTTTCCCACCCTACTATAGTAACTCCTTTTTTGCCTGTTTGTCTATTAGAATGAAGAACCCAAAATTACAAGGTGAAAATTATAGCTCTAAGTTCATCAGAATTTTACTGAGGCCCTGATGGAATCGTGCCCCCTTGAAGACCAGAATTTTAATCCTTTAAACCCCAAATTCTGGGGATAAGAACTACACAAATTACATAGTTCCCAAGAGGGTGACTTGGCTAAGCAAGGAGAAGTTCTACTTCTCTTTCTACCTCTTGTTCCTAGACTCACCTAATCTGTCAGAAACATAGCATATACAACAGTTAATGGTTCAAAGTATATAAGATATCTTAAATAATAGGACACCGACCTTGCAAAGTGTCATTCTCAAGATAGTGCCTTAGGTGTGTTTTAAAAAAGAAATTTCCATTCTTTCAGGAGAGCAGCTACTCAGTGATACATGATAGAATCCAAAGATCCTACAGTCATGTGCTCATTTTCAAACTCTCTTTGATTTAAAAGCATCCCTTGTCTCTACCAGATACTCTTACCTGCTTTGTCAAAGATTAGTTGGCCACACCTTTGTGGGTCCAATTCTGGGGTCTCTATTCTATTCTATTGGTCTATGTGTCTGTTTTGTGCCAATCCCATACTGTCTTGATGACTACAACTTTGTAGTAGAGGCTAAAGTCCAGGATTGTGATGCCTCCCACTTTGTTTATTTTTTTTTTCAATATTACTTTGGCTATGCAGGATCTTTTCTGGTTCCATACAAATTTTAGGATCGCTTTTTCTAGCTTTGAGAAGAATGCTGGTGCAATTTTGATTGGGATTGCATTGAATGTGTAGATTGCTTTGGGTAGTATTGACATTTTAACAATATTCTTCCAATCCATAAGCATGGAATGTTTTTCCATTTCTTTGTATTTCCTTCAATTTCCTTCATAAACTTTCTTTGGCTAGGTTTATTCCTAGGTATTTTATGCTTTTGATGTAATTGTGAATGGGATCAGCTTCTTTATTTCTCTTTCTGTTGCTTTATTCTTGGTATGTAAAAATGCAACTGATTTCTGTACATTAATTTTGTATGCTGCGACTATGCTGAATTCATGTATCAATTCTAGCAGACTTTTGGTGGAGTCTGTCGAGTTTTCCACATAGAGTATCATGTCATCTGCAAAAAGGGAAAGTTTGACTTCATCTTTGCCAATTTTGATGCCTTTGATTTCATCTGCTGATTGCTGAAGCTAGGACATCCAACACTATGTTAAACAACAGCAGTGAGAGTGGATATCCCTGTCGTGTTCATGATCTCAGGGGGAAATTTCTCATTTTTTCCCCATTGAGGATGATATTAGCTGTGGGCTTTTTGTAAATGCCTTTTATGATGTTTAAGTATGTTCCTTCTATCCAAGACAATCTCTTTAACAAATGGTGCTGGGAGAACTGGACAGCAACATGCAGAAGAATGAACCTGGAACACTTTCTTACACCATTCACAAAAATAAACTCAAAATGGATGAAGGACCTGAATGTGAGACAGGAAACCATCAAAACCCTAGAGGAGAAAGCAGGAAAAGACCTCTCTGACCTCAGCTGCAGCAATTTCTTACTTGACACATCCCCAAAAGCAAGAGATTAAAAGCAAAAATGAACTATTGGGACCTCATCAAGATAAAAGCCTTCTGCACTGCAAAGGAAACAATCAACAAAACTAAAAGGCAACCGATGGAATGGGAAAAGATATTTGCAAATGGCATATCAGATAAAGGGCTAGTATCCAAAATCTGTAAAGAACTCACCAAACTCCACACCTGAAAAAAATAAATGATCCAGTGAAGAAATGGGCAGAAGACATGTCTTCTTTCTAAAGAAGACATTCAGATGGCCAACAGACACATGAAATGATGCTCAACGTCACACTTCATCAGGGAAATACAAATCAAAACCACATTGAGATACCACCTCACGCCGGTCAGAGTGGCTAAAATGAACAAATCAGGAGACTATAGATGCTGGAGAAGACGTGGAGAAATGGAACCCTCTTGCATTGTTGGTGGGAATGCAAAATGGTGCAGCCTCTCTGGAAAACAGTGTGGAGGTTCCTCAAAAAAAAAAAAAAAAATAGGTCTACCCTATGACCCAGCAATAGCACTGCTAGGAATTTACCTAAGGGATACAGGAGTGCTGATGCATAGGGGCACTTGTACCCCAACGTTTATAGCAGCACTTTTGACAATAGCCAAATTATGGAAAGAGCCTAAATGTCCATCAACTGACAAATGGATAAAGACGATGTGGTTTATATATACAATGGAATACTACTTGGCAACGAGAAAGAATGAAATGTGGCCATTTGTAGCAATGTGGATGGAACTGGAGGGTATTATGCTAACTGAAGTAAGTCAGGCAGAGAAAGACAGATACCATATGTTTTCATTCACATGTGGATCCTGAGAAACTTAACAGAGAACCATGGGGGAGGGGAAGGCGGAAAAAAAAAGTTACAGAGAGGGAGGGAGGCAAACCATAAGAGACTCTTGGATACGGAGAACAAACTGAGGGTTGATGGGGGGGTGGGGGAGACAGGAAAGTGGGTGATGGGCATTGAGGAGGGCACCTATTGGGATGAGCACTGGGTGTTGTATGGAAACCAATTTGACACTAAATTATATTTAATATAAAAAAATAGAAGCATCCCTTGATCCAATACAATTCTAGCAGGAACCCACGTAAGTAAATCAGAAACTCTGAAAGTCCTAGGATAGAGATGCCAAAAAGGCACCAAGCGCACAGATAACAAACACACAGCTAGAATACAATTCAAATCCTGGGGGTGACATATCATTGTTCCCTCCATGTGAGAGGAACTTAGGCAATCAACTTGCTACTGAGTGATACCATATTAAAAACTCAACTTCCATCAGGCATTGAGCAATGGCAGTAGATAAACCATTCTCAGTAAAAGGGGCTGGCATGTTGTTGGGATCATGCTTAGACTCTACTTGGCTATCACCATGTCTATTCCATTCATGGCCCCATTGTACAAGTACTGGGATGGCTGAGGACAGAGTTTGTCTGACCTATCTGAGTCATCTTGTTAACCTAGTCATGAAGTGTCTCTTTTGATTAAGTTTTTAATATATTAAAACAACAACAAAAAGAATCTGCATGTGTGCCCACTAACCACTATCTGTCCATCAATACACCTCCAGATGTCTTAGTTTCTGATCTTTCCTACTCCTTCCAGACTTCTGACCAACAAACCAATTTACCACTTCTCAAGATCTGAGTATACCCTTATGTCTAATAACTTCTCTCGTGATATTAAGGGGACAAACACGTGTACTACTCACAGTTTAGCCTGTTGGGAAGATTCCCCAACTATCCTTATGGCTATACATGAATGTAGCTATGGTTCACTGGCAGTCCATTTTCAACTTGCATCAATATATAGAGCTGACCCATCTGTGAGCCAGATTCTAATCTTTTCCCAAAACATAGCTATGAGAAATATTTTCCCTTACTCACAAAGACATAGATATGAACCTTTCTGTTCTGTTGGAACAGAAAAAAGGTGACCTGTTCATAAAACTTAATTGTATCTCTGGACTTAATCCAATCAGTTTCCGAATAACCCATTGCCATGGTATGTGGGATCAGTGCCATGCCTGCCCAACTTTGTGACTTAGTAGATCTAATAATACCCATGCCTTGATAATTAGGACCACTTACCTAGTCTTATTGTCCCATGATTGGTCAAATAAGCTCTACTAAAGTCCAATGTAGGTTTAGAAGTTACTTTTGACAAAGAGTGATTTTCTGCTGCAGAAGACACTGCCTTCCTCCAGAACATGAAGGATCTATTATGTCTCAGGGGGTCTAAGTAGTGCATGTGACTATTTTATTGAAAGATTTCAAGAGACTTCAAAGCATTGTATCTACTGGGTCATATAGCCTGAACAGAAAAGAAAAAGTAATATACAAAAACTTGATATGCAGAACTGTCTACTACAACTGTATATGCGCTCAGAAGACCAAAAGGATATGGAGTGGGTCAGCGACAGTTAGCATTTATCTATGTATGCATTGTTCTAGCATTTATCTATGTATGCATTGATTTATTGTGCATATGTTTTTTTCTTACATAAAATACAGCCAAATAAAATATAATTTGAATGAAATGTAGAACATAGCGTAAAAGAAAAAAAATAGCCAAAAGTAAAGGCCAGGAATAAAATTTTATGCATAAAATCACAATGTGAAGTTTGCTGTGCTGAAAAATATAGAAATTGAATTTTACTGCTGGGTTGATGGAACACATTTCATGGATCTGCTTTGTAAAATATGGATTATCGTCAGTAACAATAATCTTGTGAAACATCCCTTAGCTTTCATTATATAATCAAAAGACACAAGAAGAAAAGAGTGAAAGGTAGAAAATTAAAGATAATAAAAAGCTAGTAGAAGTTTGTGAAAAATGAAAGTAAGAGCAAGCACTAAAGCTGGTCCTTCGCAGAGACATATAAAATTCATAAAACACTAGCCAGGCTAACAAACAAACTTAATGGGCATACTTAAATGGGCAGAGATTTAATGCTTTCCCACTAAGATCCTTGGAAAGTGGAAAAGACAAGGATCTCTTATTGCGCCCCTCCTATTCAACTATTCAACATTGTACCAGTAGACAAACCTAAGTGCAATAAGATAGCTTGACAGTTTTTTACAAAGCTAAACATAGTCTTACCATATGATCCAGCAATCATGCTCTAATAGATTTGTATGTATAGATCTATACATCTATATATATGTGTATAGATAGATATAGATGTATACACACACACACACACACACACACACACACACAAGTATATATATTTACTTTCTCAACTCAGACAACCTAGAAGTAATGGCAGACCATTGGCAACAACTATACCCAATATCTAGATTTTAGTTTCTAATGTTCTCAGTAAAAGGATTCAAGGTTCCTTGGGAAAATGACCTTTTATAGGGCTCTGGCAGGAAACATGCAAGATGTTCTTGAAGCATCGAACAGTGCCAGAAAGGAGCCAAGTAATAAAACAAACAGAAACACCAACAAAAAAACAGTATTGGAAGTGTATCATAAGGGACACGGGAACCAACTGAAAGAACTACTAATGCCCATATCTGAAACAATTTGAGCAACAGAAAAGTGGCATTGGATTATAATACAAAGGATAAAATAATAAATATCCAATATTGCTATCCATATTAATAAAAATAAATTTCCATATTAATGCAAATTATTGAATAAAAACATGTTTAAGAAAAAAGATAAATATCCTATGTAGTTAAATTTCAAATAATTTATGTAGATATTCAAGAACGGAAAGAAAAACTCTCCATGTCTTAGGTGTGGACTGGCATAACGACTTCCTTCTGAAGTGCACAGTACAGGATGGGGCTAGGGGAAGAGTAGCTGTACAGTGAAGAAACTTAAAAACCACTACCTCAGCCAGGTGATCAAGGTCAACATCAGTAGTGATAAACAGTGTTGACATCATGTACCCTTGATATGACGTGATAAGGATAGCAATTTACCTGCGTGGCTTCCTCCCAAAAACATTTAACAAAGTCTAATAATAAGTAGAATATCAGATAAATCCTAGTTGAAGGATGTTCTACAAACTATCCCACCAGTAATACTCACAACTGTTAAGGTTATCAAAATCAAGCATCGTCTAAGTGTCACAGTCAAGAGGAGCCTAAGGAGACACGACAAAGTATTATCCTGAATGTGCTCTTGGAATAGAAAAAGGATATTAGATAAAAACTAATGAATTCTGAATAAAGAAAGGACTTTAGTTAATAACTATGTGTCAATACTACTTCATTAATTGTGACAACCGTACCATTCTAGTGGAAGCTGTCAATAATAGGGTAAACAGGGGCGCATGGGTGGCTCAGTTGGTTAAGTGTCTGACTTTGGCTCAGGTCATGATCTCATAGTTCGTGAGTTTGAGCCCCCCATCGGGCTCCGTGCTGACACTTTAGAGCCTGGAGCCTACTTCAAAGTCTACGTCTCCCCTTCTCTCTGCTCCTCCCCCACTCATGCTCTGTCTCTCTCTCCTTCAAAAATAAATAAAAATATTTTTTAAAAATTTAAAAAAAACAGGGGCGCCTGGGTGGCGCAGTCGGTTAAGCGTCCGACTTCAGCCAGGTCATGATCTCGCGGTCCGTGAGTTCGAGCCCCGCGTCAGGCTCTGGGCTGATGGCTCAGAGCCTGGAGCCTGTTTCCGATTCTGTGTCTCCCTCTCTCTCTGCCCCTCCCCCGTTCATGCTCTGTCTCTCTCTGTCCCAAAAATAAATAAACGTTGGAAAAAAAAAATTAAAAAAAAAATTTAAAAAAAACAGGGAAAATAAGGCACAAAGTCTTTGCAAATTCTTTGTACTAGTTTCACAATCCTCTAAATCCAAAACTATTCCAAAATAAACAGTATTAAAAATTAAGCATCTTAGTTCAAAGATTAAAAGGTACATACTAGAATATATTATATAAATAAGATAATTAAAAATCCATTAAAGATAAGGTAAAATTTCAGAATAATGAGGGATAACACAAGATATTAAGAATGAGTAAAGAAGTAATTGACCTATGTAAAGTATGAGGGAAACGCTTGAAAATAAAAAGCTACAAGATAAAAGCAAGAAAATAATAGAAACTCTAGAGAGACAAGACCTATGTGGGAAGCTCAGAAGCGGGAAGCTAAAGCTTAATGAGGTAGAGGCTATACTTAAGGAGAAACAGAAATTAAATGAAAGAGAGGGTTGGATGAATGGAGAAGCGAAACAATCCATGTAGAAACAAACCATTTTCCAGTAATATCCTCTATGTAAGAAGATTGCTGTGGATTATGCATTATGTGGATATGGATTATGTGGATATAAACACCACCCTGGGTAAGAACCCTAGAACAAAGGACTGTCTTTATATTTTTCTCTCTGCCTTTTTGTTTATGCCTGTTCTTAAATCTCTAGAAATGAGCTAACCTTTCCAAAGTCCTATGCATTTATACCTCAGATAAAGTTGAATGGTAACAAGGGTTGTGTGTCCAAAGAATTTATGCATTTGCTTGTGCTGTTAAAATTAAAAGTAAACTTGAAAAAGGAAAGGAAAGAATAAGAACCTTAATGTGTGAATATATATTTAAAAGTTTAGATTTGGCATTTCTTGAAAATAATACTATATAAAAAAGTAGAAGACCATGTATCTTTTTCAATCACAGATGTTATATACCATCTTGAAGATAATTAACTAGAAACATTAAAGGTATACCTATCTTTATTTATTCTAAATAATATTCTAAATGAGTATGTATCAGTTCACACACATTTCTGCATGGTCTTATAATTAAAAATATTCAGAGACGTCTTTATCATTTTGTATAATTTGATTTACTTTTCAGAAATGCTTTCTTTTGGTCTTTATGTTTCTTCTATACTATCTTCAACATGTTCTAATAAACTTGTAGAAAGGCCAAACTTTTATGAAATATGTACATCTCTTTCTGAGCTTACCGTCAATATACCCCTTTTCTCAGCAAATGCTTTCAAGTCATTATACCCCCAGAGGCAAAGGTCTAAAAAAGGCAAATGGGAATCAGGGTATCTGTTATATATCTAAGTACTTTAATAATTCATTAACTTAGAATTCTTTTACCCTTTTCTTCATCATGTAATATAGCATTTGTTTGGGTGAGAGAAAGAACTAAATATTTTATGTAATAATATTTTAAAATGAATGTGATATTTGTTAATATAAAAATACAGTTAAGAGTGAATAATGGAAATTTTTGAAAGCAAATTATTCATTTGTGCATATTTCAAAAAGCATATAAATACTGTCACTTGGCCAACTTAAATTGCCCCAATCTTTTTCACATATACCACTTTTTATTGATATTGACTACATTTAGCATTTCAAGTAGAACTTATGACTGAGAATAGTTTAAGAAATTAAGTAAATTAAAATTTAGACAGAAATATGTCAGACATTTTTATATATGAGAAATTTCTTCATTATAGTTACATTAAAATTTGCAATAATTGACTAACAGAAATAACTACAAAAATTGTCTTGAAGTGAACATTTTTGTTATTGAACACACTTAAAAGAACTGTGGTTTTCTACAAACATCTTACAATTCCTTTTACTACCACATACATAGCGAATTTTTTCACTTTTAACTAGATTCTATTTTAATCTGATGGCATATTAAAGAATGTATTAAGTCACAAATTTGTACTATTTTGGAGCTGTAAGAAAGATTCCAGTGTTCATATAAATTCCTCTTTGTACAGAAGAAAATAAGTTCAGTGCAACAAAGTTAGCTATTAGCAGAATTAGAATCACATTATCTACACAAGCTATCTTTGAATGACATCAAAAGAGATATATATCTATATGCCATCTGACGGATGAATATTCTAGCTTATAAAGGTGCACACTCCACTAGAATTTTTAAATAACCACAAAGAATTTCTATTTATGACTTACGTAGAAAATATAATTTTGTTTCTTGATGGTTTTCTAATGCGGCACATAAAAAGGAAAGACAATTATTGCCTATGTCACTAGTTGGCATCATCCTAGACCCCTCAAGTAGGAAAGTGACATTTTTTTATTAAAAAAATTATTTTAAGTTTATTTACTTATTTTGAGAAGAAAGAGAGAGAGAGAGAGGCAAAGAGAGGGAGAGAGAGAACGTGATGCAGTCTCTGTGGTGTCAGTGCAGAGCCTGATGCATGGCTCAAACCCAGGAACCATGAGATTTTGACCAGAGCCAGAATCAAGACAGAAGTCAGAAGCCTAAATGACTGAGCCATCCAAGGGCCCTTCAATGACCACATTTATTACACAAAGATTTAAAACATTAAGTGCACACACAGACATGTACAAGTACATAAAATGTATATAAAGTACATTAAAAATTTAAAGTATAATTTTTATATAGATAGATACCAAAGGTATACAGAAAATAGGAAATAGAAATATGTTAATGAAATGGTTAAATGTTTATTAAAAGAAAATGTGTGGTTTTAAGCTCCTTTTCGTTTTTTACTTAAACTTATCTATATTTTCTAATTTTTCTACAATAAACATGTTTACCTAGTGAAACCTTTTAAAAACAAAAAAATATTAAAAAATGAACCCATGTTTCGAAGCATATTTAAATATTTCTTTATGAAAGTAAATTTAATTCATATATTTTTCAAAAGTAAAGTGTGCTAATAGCTAATGGTATATTTTATATATGTATTTTTCAGAATAATAGAAAAAACAGTAAAGGATTATTTATAAGTATCTAGGTTTCAATTTGTAGTGTTTAGTTTATCAAACTCTAAATATAAAGTGTCATGGAAGCCAATTTGACAATAAATTTCATATATTGGAAAAAAAATAAAAATAAAAATAAACATAAAAAATAAAGTGTCAAAGCATAGTTCATTCCAAAATGCTTTCTTAAACTTCTATGACATACATTTTTTATTATATACTTATGTCTTTTTAATTCCAGTATAGTTAAAATGCAGAGTTATCTTGGTTTCGGGTGTACAATATAGTGATTCAACAGTTCCATACATTACTCCGTGCTCACCACAACAAATGCACTCCTTAATCCCCTTTACCTGTTTCACCCATCCCCCCACCCCTCTCCTCTCTCTTTATTTTTTTTCTATAATTCATTAGCAGCTAGATACTTGAAAATTGGAATAGATTAAAACAAACAAAAAACTATTTCCCAAATGAAAACAACTCATCACATGATTGTAATTTCTATTTAGAACCTTTCCAACTTCAGATGCTTTTAAAATCAGTTCACAAAATTCCTTGACCAAGAAAATATTTAGTCATGTGGAGATAAATAGCTTTTTTCTTGTTTTTACTTAAAATCACACCAACAATAAGAAAATGGAGGAATAAGGGAGTGGGAGAAAATAAAGAAGATCTCATAAGAGGGTTACAGGATATTGCAAAATAGTATATGAAAAATACATGGAGGGTGTTGGGGTGCCTGGGTGGCTCAGTCAGTTGAGCATCTGACTTCAGCTAAGGTCATGATCTCCCAGTTGTGAGTTTGAGACCCGCTTCGGGCTCTGTGTTGACAGCATAGAGCCTGGAGCCTGCTTCGGATTCTGTGTCTCCCTCTCTCTGTCCCTTACCTGCTCATGCTCTGTCTCTGTCTCTTGAAAATGAATAAACGTTAAAAAATTAAAAAAAATACATGGAGGGTGTAAATTGTATGATAAATCATATAGAAATGGCTAATTACCATTTTTATGCCTCACATGTCTGTTCAAGTGAGTTTCTCATTTGTCATGGTGTTAAAATTAAATGAAAAAAATTCAATCATCATTTTTGGTTTTATGCCATGTGACTTTGGTTCAGTTTTTGAGCATCTCCAAACCACATTTTCTGTAAGTCTAGAATAAGGTAAAGAAGAAATAATAAGTCCATTCTGAAGGCTGGTCACAAGGATCAACTCTTTGAGCTTATTACTTGAATCTTTGAGGGCAGGCACTCCACCCTCTTTGCCTATCTATTCCCAGCACCTAGCCCAGAGCTGGTGCATAGTACAAAATAATTGATAAATACCATTTCCTTTCTATATGAATAAAGTTTTTCCAAGCAGATCCTTGATTTTTAGGTGTATTGGAGTGAACATATTTTAGAATCCTACAGACAGAAGTCTGAATTCCCGCTATACACTTTCAAGTTATATAACATTAAGCACATCATTTGATCCTCATTTTCATCACTTATCAGATGAAAAAAAAAAAAAAAACAGAGACAAAAGATCTGTCTACCTTACAGCACTGTTGGACAGATGAATAATGTTTATTGTGTGCCCGGCTTTTCTTTTTTACTTGATCATGTCAGATTTTGATATGTGTTCTTTTGAATCTGATTCCCATGCTGACCAGGTTCCAGTGAAAAAGCAGCCCATTCCCTCCCCTGGCAGACCATGGAAGGTACTTTGGTTAAAATAAGTGAATAGAACTAACACACAATTCACACCTCTCTAAATCCTCTCCTGGCTTTTGAAATAGGCCACAGACTCAAAGTTAGAAGAAGCAAAGCCTGTGGTTTAAGAAAAAGTAAAATAGCCACAACAAAACTGTTCATTTCCTCCTACAAGAGCTATATCACGGGATGTGGCTGTGCTCTCCATCTAAAATTAGTCTTCGTATAGCTTCTTGCACCTTTAAAAAATTGACCTCAAAAAATGGCTTTCTTCCTCCTTCTCCCTAAATTCTTTGATATGGAATAGAAGCTTAAAAGTTGAATTTCTTGTCTCTGGTTTCTTCACTGCTTATGACAAATCTGTGTCAGTCTTTCAGACAGCCCTACCAACATGTACTGGAAAACAGAGACTCATTGAAAGTTACTTGGCAATTTTAGTTTAATCAAATCCAAGTCACCTAACACTTTCCTTCTCATTTGAGCAAGTCTGTCCTGCTAGGAACAAAGGGAACCATGTGCTCAGGTTTGTGAGCCTTGAAATGCTGGCTGGCTATTTGTATGAGCCCAAAAGATGTATTTACGAGTGGGATTTTCTTTTCCTTTTAATTTATAGCTTTACTGCTTTTGCATATTTGATCCAAAGGGGAAGATACATTCATCCTCCTAATGCCCCTGTCTGGGGAATAGAGTGGGAATGATAAATGCTGAATGGTTCTGCCATCTAGTATAGAGAGGAAACAGAGACAATGTGATAAAGAAAAGAGGTCCTGCACTGAATGTCCTATTTGAATGCCTTGTAATCACTTGTCCATTAGCTCATAGCAAGGATCAAATGTAAGGGATTTGGAGATGTTTACCAAAAAAAGTAGGAAATAAAGCCACGAAACAAGGCAAATTAATGTAGGAAAATACTATGCTAAATCCATTCTCAGAGTAGGAAAGCAGATTAAAATTAGTGGGTAAGATAAATGTATATATAAGAAAATATGATTCCATAAAATTTCAGAATAAGCATATGAGCAGAAACCATATTAGTAGCTGTGATGTTTCCAATATTATTACCATGATCACATTATGGCCATAAAGTGGACCATAATATGACTTCTTATTATTACCATGTCCTTCTAACAATGAATTTTATAGTATTACCTTTTTATAGTGGCAATCTTGCTTATTATCCAGATGGGATAAATATTTCTGTTTCTCTCCTGTGTTTGAGGTAAAAGAAAATGACAGCATGTTCCCTACTAAGTGTCAAAGTTAGCTATGCACTTATTGCCTTTCAATCTCAAAGTATACACAACATATTGAGGTAGAAAACATTACAGCCTTTAAAAGAAACACAGAGATTTCTTAAGTAAGAAAGAAATTAAGATTAATGAGGT
Organism: Lynx rufus; assembly: GCF_022079265.1. NCBI lineage: Eukaryota > Metazoa > Chordata > Mammalia > Carnivora > Felidae > Lynx > Lynx rufus. The sequence goes on along the minus strand of NW_025814834.1, from coordinate 40,504,026 downwards.
AATAATGCTTGGTTTAGTATGTAGAAAATAGTTCCCTATGGGCACGTATGCCTCATTTTTGTAGTTTATTTTAAGAATAAATATTACTTACCGTAGAATCATTTTCCACACAAACTGTTATTGTCACCTACAGACGACTGGTAGCCTATCACCATGTGTTTTGTTTTGTTTTTTACTCAAATAAATGAACCTAATATGTATATGATCCTACTTTCTTCCTCTGGTTTAGTCTTAAATCAAGGGAAGTAAACACAAATGTACTCAACATAAAAAAAAAAAAAGAATACTAGATATACAGGCTTTTTAAATTCTACCCAATCTCAGGTTTAAAATGTTATTTGGAACAGTCACAATTCTAGATAAGATTATGGAAAAATAATCAGATTTAAGAAACAATGGTTAATGGTGTTGGGAAAACTGGACAGCGACATGCAGAAAAATGAACCTGGATCACTTTCTTACATAATATACAAAAAGAACTCAAAATGGATGAAAGACCTAAACATGAAACAGGAAGCCATCAAAATCCTAGAGGAGAAAACAGACAACAACCTCTTTGACTTCTTACTTGACACATCTCCAGACACAGGGAAACAAAAGCAAAAATGAACTATTGGGACCTCATCAAGATAAAAAGCTTCTGCATAGAGAAGGAAACAATCAGCAAAACTAAAAGGCAATTGATGGAGTGGGAAAAGATATTTACAAATGTCATATCAGATAAAGGGTTAGTATCCAAGATCTATAAAGAACTTATCAAACTCAACACCCAAGAACAAAATAATCCACTGAAGAAATGGGCAAAAGACACGAATAGACCGTTTTCCAAAGAAGACATCCAGATGGCTAAGAGACTCATGAAAAGATACTCAACATCACTCAACATAACGGAAATACAAATCAAACATGATGAACTACCACCTCACACCTGTAAGGATGGCTAAAATTAACAACTCTGGCAACAACAAATATCGGCAAGAATGCAGAGAAAGAGGAACCTTTTTGCATTTCTGGTAGGAAAGAAAACTTGTGTAGCCACTCTGGAACAGTATGGAGGTTCCTCAAAAAATTAAAAATAGAACTACCCTATGGCCCAGCATACACTACTAAGTATTTTTCCAAAGGATACAAAAATGCTAATTCGAAGGGGCACATGCACTCCAATGTTTACAGAAGCACTATATACAATAGTCAAAGTATGGAAAGAGCCCAACTATTCATCAATTGATGAATGGATGAAGATGTCATAAATATAAACAATGGAATATTACTCAGATATCAAAAAGAATGAAATCCTGCCATTTGCAACAACGTGGATGGAACTAGAGGGTATTATGCTAAGTGAAATAAGCCAGAGAAAGACAAATATCATATGATTTCACTCATATGCAGAATTTAAGAAACAAAACTGATGAACGTAAGGAAAGGGAAGAAAAAATAAGATAAAAACAGAGAAGGAGACAAACCATAAGAGACTCTTAAATACAGAGAACAAACTGAGGGTTGCTGGAAGGGTGTTGGGTGGGGGGGGGGGTGTTGGGTGGGTGGGGCTAAATAGGTGATGGGCATTAAGGAGGGCACTTGTTGGGAGAGCACTGGGTGTTACATGTGAGTGATGAATCACTAAATGCTATCCCTGAAATCATTAAAAAGAAAAAAAAAAGAAATAATGGCTTTCCTAGAATATGGCTATATAATCATGGCTTGGTCATTCTTAGCTGCATTGTTGAAATTGTTTTATTTTTAACAGATTGAAGCAAGTGGGGTAAAATGTACTAAATGTTTGCATGCTGGAAAGAGTGGAGGAGTCAGTGATTCTCAAAAATATGTCAAAACTGAGAATATTTGCAGTTGGAGATTTTGCTCAAAAATGAATGTTTCACTTCTTTATGCCATTTGGGCTTAGAAAATGAAGGAATTCTCAAAATTTCAGGGCATTGATATCATGCTTTCATAAGTTGGCTACAATTACAGGTGTATACATAAATCTGATACAAGTTTCAAGTATATTTTTTCCTTAAAACTTTAGATGTATGCAGTAAATTAGAATGAATCATTTCAAAACTAACTAGCATTATATAAAAAAGTATCTTGAGTACATGATTCAAAGTGGTGACTCTTACCGTAAAATACTAAAGAAGAGAGTCCTTAATTTCATGGAGTGGTAGGAAGGCACTGTTTTTCTTGGGCTAGTGCACTCAAAAGTGAAAATGCATCTTTATTGTTGTTTTATGATTATTTTGCAGTGGTAGTAGTGTTTTTGGAAAGCAAGAGGAGACCACAAATGACCACCATTTCCTTCCTCAGTCTCTCAAATATTTACTTATATATAATTATATAATGTATATGTTTATATTTTTCTAGATATATACACATATATCTTGTTGGTTTACACCATACCCTCCCATCCAATCTCTATTACAGGTATAAAGGGTGATGAATGTACATGTGTCTTCCTTTCTTTCCACTTCGGGAAAATCAACTAGCTCTTGTGTGTGTTTGTGTGTGTGTGTGTGTGTGTGTCTGTGTGTGTGTGTGTCTGTGTGTGTTTGTATTTTGTTAGCTTATGTTTAGAAATTAGAAAAGTAATCAAATGCATGTCTTCTACAGAAGTATTACCATTCATGTTATTTTCTCTCCGTTCACAATTCAAATGGATTGCTGAAGCTCAAGTACAGTCTAATCACTATTGCACATCTACACTTTGTTATTCCACCTTTTCTCCCTTTACTCCCCAAAGTAACTTCTTCCCATTCCAGGTTAATGTCTCTCTCAAAGTTTTATGAAAACCCATGCATACTACTTCTTTTGTCCATTTTCACATTCTATTCACTAGCAGTTCTATCACCCTTGTTCTACTCTGATCACTATTTAATTCACTTTTGTTTTTCTTTCCTTCAAGATGTCACACAAGTCTAACTTTCTTACCATTCTACTGATATATCCAGCGTTAATTACTGAATTCCCACAGGTCATTTATTTAACATACTACTTTGCATTTTTCTCCTTCTTTTTGTGAACATGCTAATCTCTACAGAATTTATTTGAATATGCATTAGAAGTGGACATCATGTCTTCAACAAATAAACTCCTGAGTCGGAAGACACTTGGATTTAAACCTGGCTCTGCTGCTTAATGGTTGAGATAGACAGCAATTAAATTCTCTTAGCTTCAGTTTTCCCACAGGCAAAATGCAAACAATGAAACCCACCCATGGTGAGATAAAGTAACTCATGTAAATTGTACAGCCCATTTGTGGCTTGTAGAAAGTTACCAATACATATAGGTTTCCTTCCACCTCTTAAGTACCCAAGGAGTGCCTAGTGGAGTGACTTCTACATAACCTTGTTGGGAAAGTCTTGGTAATAATTGAAATACTGATGTTCTCATATTGAAAAAAAATTTTTTTACATTTATTTATTTTTGAGAGAGAGAGAGAGAGAGAGAGGCAGACAGCAAGTAGAGGAGGGGCAGGGAGAGAAGGAGATAGAGAATCTGAAGCAGGTTCCAGGCTCTGAGCTGTCAGCACAGAGCCTGATGTGGGGCTCAAACTCACAAACCATGAGATCATGACCTGAGCCGAAGTCGGACACTTGACCGACTGAGCCACCCAGGCGCCCCATAATGTTCTCATATTAGACTGATATTTTACATTCACTATTTTGCTCACCTATCTTACAAAACACAATTTAATTAATTCTAGACTATCTTAAGATAGTGAAATCATGTTGAAGATGTCAGTAGTATTAGAAAGGTAGCAATCCTATAAACTTCAGTCTACCTCTTAATTCTTTTCTAAACCCAAATTTCATATTAGAAATAAATAATACTGTATCTCATTCTGAAAGAGGGTATCTTTTTGTTTTTCTTATGTTTGTTGTATAGCTGGTATAATCCTTCAAAAGGAAATCTTTAATTATATTCCCCTAGAATAGAGAAATACTGTATTTAATTACATGAACAAAGAAATTTCTTAAACAGAGTAAGGTGAAAATGAAAAAGAAAGACATAAACCTTTAATCTTGAAAATCATTTGGTCTTGTTACTAAGAAATGTAGTAATTGTAAGCAAGGCTGTAATAACGTGATTTAATTTGGGATGTATGGCTCCAACATAACTATATTCATGCTATCAACTTATAAACCTTTTGTAAACCAGTTTTTTTTTTGTCCCTTCTGAATACCTATCTCATGAGAAACCATCTCTAATATGTGAGTACTGATTTCTTGGAGATAAGGTTGGTAGGTAGAGGATTCTTTGATCAAAACAACTGAGGATGTCAAGGAGCAGGACCCGGTATAGGGCTAAACGCAGATAATGTAAGACTTCTAAAATCCATAATGCTCAAAGAAGATGGTAAAGTGTATCAAGAGGCCTTGGGCCTAGCATACAAATAAGCATATGGGACCAAGGCTCTTTGTATTATACATGCAAATAGTCAGTACAAGCAAGTAAAGAGTAATAACTTAAAACAACTCTGAAAAAAAACTGGTTGGTTGAATCCTTGAGCTAGTTTGAGTTTGCTCTTTTCCTTTGTTCAACAATATTCAGGGGTTTATCCATTAGTTCTGAAATTAAAATGTTTATCTTCACAGAAGGAATTTTTAATTTAATAGGGATGATAAGCAACTAAGAATACTAAACTCAAATTAGGGAGTATGAACTATAATTACAATGATGATATTCGGAATTCCTGAATGTTATCTCTATTGTCTATTTAGAAAACTCCTATTCATCCTATACAGTCTTACTCAAACAATATGATTACATTGTTGCTTCTGTGAGCCTTAATCACTTCTCCAGAACAATTCACTCTCTTCTTTCAATCATTTGTATCCCTTGCATATCATACTAATACCACACTTACCAGAGGACATACATTTTAAAAATTATTATCTCCTTTCAGTTTCCTACTCTATACTTAGATCCAACAAAACAGTGTAATTTTTCATCATTATGATCTCAGTTTCAAGTAGAGTTTGCTAAATGGTATGTGTTCGATAACTCGTATTTTCACTGTACTGAAAATGATAACAAATCAAGTTATTTATTATAAAGTAATAAGGTGCATTTTAATGTGTAATAAGTAAGCTTTTCCTAAAGAATTTGAAAAAACATATACCAAAAGATTTTAAGAAAAATTTGTAAATATCATTGAAAACAAACTACTAGTCAGGAGGACTACTTCGGAATAAAACATTCACATGGAGGTGCAAACTCTCATTTCCTTTCAGCTTTCAATATGCAGTCCTCTCCTTGCTCAAAAATCTTGGTGACTCCTTTATTTAGAATTCACATCTAATGGTGCTCACATTTTATAAGTCATCATCTTCCTTCTGCAATGTGTTATCATGAATCTCTCAAGAAAGCAAAAACTATTCTGGGGGCTAGGTCTGTTCAGCTGTTATATTTCGATTGGTTTAAGAAGAATATGAAAATGTTTGGATTAGTTACTGGGGTGTGAACAGGGAGACGTTTTCATACAAATCTGGATGTGTATCTCTCTGGAACTGTGAGATTTGGCTACAATGAATCCACTTCCCTACAGGTCAACAATTTGTTGGAGCTACTTCATTCAAATGGGTACATTTCATTGGTTTGCTACAGCCCCTATCTGATTCCTTTTCCCTCTTTTCTGTTCCTGCCTGTCCCTTGTAGGTATTTGAATTTATAATCCTTGGACCACACCTTCTCTTTTTTTATTGTTTACCTCCCCAAATATTACTCCATCCCAAATACAAACATATCACATATACTCCAGTATATGTCTACTCTTGGCTTCACCATTAAACTGCAGACAAATCCAAGGAAAACTATAACTTTAAAAAAATTTGTTATTTTATTAAATGAAGTTTTAAGGTGGATGATTTGTGTTTTGAATTTCAACACCTTTAGGCAATGGCCCCAAATCTTGATAACAAGACTCTACCTTTTGATAAAGATAAGTAAACTATAAATTAAGGTTAGGGGCGCCTGGGTGGCTCAGTCAGTTAAGTGTCTGACTTCTGCTCAGGTCATGATCTCGTGGTCTGTGAGTTCTAGCCCTGTGTCAGACTCTATGCTGATAGCTCAAAGCCTGGAGTCTGCTTTAGATTCTGTGTCTCCCTCTCTGCCCCTTCCCTGCTCATGCTCTGTCTCTATCTCTGTCTCTCTCTCTCAAAAATAAATAAACATTAAAAAACAAATAAATAAAGATGACTCTGTGAGGCAGATTATCCTGTTGGATGTTAAAATGAACCACTTTAAAAAACTAAAACTATCAAAATTTCTTTCCACACTTAAATTGGTCAAAAGGGAATTAAAAAATGCCACTGGCTGTGGATTAAAATTTCAGAGGGGTTATTTGCCTCAGTGAACCCGAGAATCTAAATCATTTCTTCTGGAAAGAGTTACTTTAACTTAGTAAACATGGTACTCTTATATTAGAGGAGTATTAGAAGCATAATTATGATTCCATTTTTGCTGTAAGAAAGTCAGATTTACTTATTTGATTTTGGTTTCAAAGCACATTTAAAAGGACCAAAACAACAATAACCATGAAACTATTTCAGAACAACTAAAGTTCTATCTGTATGGGTAGAGCTGAAAATATTTTTTTCTTCAGAAAAGCAGACTAGTTATGTGGTCAAAAGTGTCAAGAGAAATAGCCTGGGTTTGAAATCTGGATCCTCTATTTATAAACTGTGTAACCTTGGGTTGGTTATTTAACCTCTCTGTGCTTCACTTTTTTTAATTAAAATTTCTTAACGTTTATTTATTATCAAGAGACAGAGAAACAGAGCATGAGTATGGGAGGGGCAGAGAGAGGGGGAGACACAGAATCCGAAGCGGGATCCAGGCTCTGAGCTGTCAGCACAGAGCCCGACATGGGGCTCAAACTCAAAAACCACAAGATCATGGGACGCTCAACCCACTGAGCCACCCAGTCATCCCTCTGTGCTTCAATTTTAACATCTGTAAAAGGAAGATAAAAGTAGTACCAAACTCCTTGGACACAGAATTTGATGAGTAATGTATGCAAAATACCCCTAAAGTCTCTGTGAAGTTTCGGTTTTTTACAACTACTTCCGTGTAGTATGGAACAATGGACAAAATGCAACAGAGGAAGAATCTACTCAAATGTAAATAAAATTATTAATAATTTATTTGTTCTAATTGTGTTTATTTTCTAGATAACACATTCACTTTATGATAGTTATATTAAAATGTATCCAAAATTATAATGGCTATTTGAAAATCTAAATATCTGCAATTAAATGTTGAGTAATAGTTCCTACTCATCTCAGCCAAATATAGAAGGCTGGCAATGGCTTTAATTCAGGTAATAAAGCTGGGGAGGAGAAAAGTAAGTAAAATTGCATTTTTCAGAGTATTCCCTATAGAAATAAATTGTATGAGGATGTTATATGACAAAGACACTATATAATATAATACATAACAATATGTTTGCAATAAAACAGTTCTTTATAAGAATTAGCATAAGAGCTTTTGATAAACTTTTTAAAAAGTATTTGAGTTTCTATTTCATGTAAAGTTATATTACAGTTTATATATGTTAGCATGATTTCAAGACCCTGAAGGTAAATGTAAAACGTAGATAATTTATTTTGTTGATATCTTTCTTTCTTGTAATTTTTTGGTTAGATGTTGATATTATATGAATATTTAAATTTCATGATAGCAACTATATTTATAGATAATTGAAGCCTGCACATTTTCAATAAAATAAAGATATTTCTTTGGGCACTCTTTTAGCAAACAAAACTACAGTTCATTGGTTATTTCTTCACTGAAGTTTGCCACAAATAAATTCCAAATAGTCATTAATGATCTAGCAGGACAAAAGAAACCAAAAACTACATTACAGTTTACAGTGAAAGATGGGACAATTATTCATGATCAAGTAGGGTTTTCTAGAGAATGAGCTCATCTCCATAGTACATAAAAGCAATCTATTCCACTATAACACAATAAATAGGCTAACCCCTATTAAAATCTTGGAACTTGTTATCCTTTCTAGAAAACGAGACACACTTCACAGAAAATTGGTAAAAGAAAAGAAGTAATCAGGGATTTCTTTCTAAAACTTGGCTTAATTATTTCTTTTTGGTCAATTATTTCTTTTGTGTTTGTGTGTGTGTGTGTGTGTGTGTGTGTGTGTGTGTCTACAATAAGGCAGACACAATTCTAGATGTTGGAAATACAACAATGAATTGGATACAATTCCCACACTCAAGGCACAGACACTGGATGAGGCAAGAAAATAGGCTGTCAAGCTTACATTGGTGTGATAATTGTTGGGTGAATGACTTAAGAAGGGTCACTGTGGCCATGAAAGGGACAAAAATGGGTCTCAGGATTTCAGGAAACAGGACTTAGAATCAGGTAAATGTTGAAGTGAGCTATAGATAGATTGATTGATAGATTGATGTATTTATGTGTTTATGGAAATTGTATCTGACATAACTGAGGAATAATAAGTAGACATTAAGTGAATAAAGAGGCTCTCCACATTAATGACCCTTCCTTCTATACGTCATATATTACACCTGCCTTGGGCCTCTGTTTATGCTGCCAAATAACACACAACTCTAAGTAAGTCATTTTGCAATCTAAGAAATTAAGATTCTCTGAGATAAAAAGTATACTTCTAAGAACATGGTAGAGTACTACAAAAAACTCTGAAATGTTTGTCTAAAAACTTCAGTTCTAATCAAGATTCTAGTATGATTAATTGGGTGAGCTAAAGCAAGTTAGGTAATCCCTATGTGCCTCAATTTGCTGACCTAAAAGTATAAGAATTGAGTTTGATGGTACTTAGTACCTTAACCAAGTCTAACATTCTTTGATAACATGTACATTTTTGATGAACTCATGAAAGTGGTCATCTTTCCTACTGGAAAAGTTCCTAAGTTATAACTCATATATTAAATTGTTTTTCACTCTTTATATTCAATTTGGACCAACAGATGTTTGATAGAATTCAAAAGAACAAGGACTGAACCATACGTGAATTTTAATATCACCTTCTTCTACAGCTCTTTCATTTGTGTTCAATGAGTTTTACTTAGAGTTATTATGGGGAAATTATGAAATATAGATTAATGGTTGCATTTTTATGCTTTTGATGTGTTGTTTAATGAGGTATGTGCTGTTTTATATCTTACATCAAAGAGACATCTGCTAGAAACCTTCTTATCACACACATCAAGTGACTTTTGCACTAATAAGCATAATCATCTGAATAATGGAATATGGTATCTCTTTTTTTATACCAATGAACTTACCTTATAAATTTAGTTCCCATTTTGAAACATAGCTTTTAATTTTGGAATTTAAATTTCACTTATTATTGGACATGCCTTTCCTGAAATCAACTTAAATGGTATGTAAGATTAGAGAAACAACCGAAAGATACAAACATTTAATAGTCCTAAAGGTCACATAATGGAGTGCAGGAAATTCCCATAATGACCTGCATCATTAAAAGTTTCCTTTCTATAGAAGTTATCAATTACCTTGGATTTATGATATGCATTTCCAGTCACTGAAAATCATTAATTTGATGAAATAGTCATCATATTCTAAAGTTAAAATGAGACATCGGTTCAAGTTATATAATAGTTTAAACAAAATCACCATATTGATGATCGGATTCCCTTAAGTTCACCTACTCCATGCATTTTGAAACCTATGCCTGCATGATTTAAAATCAAATTGCCCTTTCAGTGAATTATGATGTCAATATTTTCTGTATTGCTAAAGTAAATCAGTAAGATGTCTTTGTAAGACATAAGACAATAGAATAAACTATAAAATCAAAGAAACCAGACAAATACTACACAATTTATCATTCTATTTTTCCTTGTCTTTCTTTTTTTTTTGCATGTAAACATAAAATTTTTACATAAACCAATCAGAAACAGACAAGGACCCTGGTGTGCAAATTCATACTATCACTCAGTAAGCAATATGGAATGTAGTTACTAGAAAACTTATTTGAAAATGTTAAGGTTGAAATACCAAGTATTAATAATTTCTCAGGGCAGATAAATAACCTGTTACTAGCATGGCAATTACAGACAGTCCCCAACTTAATGATTTTTTGACTTTACGATGGTGTGAAAGCAACACGTTCAGTGGAAATTATGCTTCGAATTTTGAATTTTGATTTTTCCTGGGCTAGTGATATGAGCAGCCACACCATCACAAAGGCAAGCAACCAACACACTTGAAACTATTCTATAACCGTATAACCATTTTGTTTTCACTTAAAACATTTTTTAATGTTTATTTATTTTTGAGAGAGAGAAAGAGAGAGAGAGAGAGAGCACAAGTTGAGAGGAACAGAGAGAGAGGGAGACACAGAATCCGAAGCAGGCTCCAGGCTCTGAGCTGTCAGCACAGAGCCCGACAAGGGGCTTGAACCCACAAACTGTGAGATCATGTCCTGAGCCGAAGTCGGTCACTCGACTTACTGAGTCACCCAGGAGCCCCTTTTTTGTTTTCACTTTAAATACAGTATTCAGTAAATTATATCATAAGATATTTAACACTATAAAACAGACCTTGTGTAAGATGATTTTGTCCAACTGTAGGCTAATGAGGTAGTCTAGGCTAAGCTGTGACATTTGGTAGGTTAGGCAAATTAAATGCATTTTTAACTTAGGATATTTTCAATTCATGATGAGTTTGTCATGATGTAACTCCATAGTAAGTACAGGAAGATCTGTACTGTATTATCCCTGTCATTCCCAAGTGTGAAAACCTAAGTAAAGTATGTAGGGAGATTTTCACCTAAAAGTGAGAATAAAACATCAATTTGTTTTAGTATGTGAAATAAATGGCTGTATTTAAAGAATGAAAAGCACAAAAATTGTCCTTTAAAAAGTTTGGTTTTACGTATATATCATAAACTTGATGTATTAATTGGTGTTTATAAAACTAGACTATACACTAAATTAATGGAAATATTATATAGAGAGAAGAACCTTTCCAGAAAATGAAAATCAAATCAGTGACTGAAGTGCTATCAAAAAACAAACAACAGGGGCGCCTGGGTGGCGCAGTCGGTTAAGCGTCCGACTTCAGCCAGGTCACGATCTTGCGGTCCGTGAGTTCGAGCCCCGCATCAGGCTCTGGGCTGATGGCTCGGAGCCTGGAGCCTGTTTCCGATTCTGTGTCTCCCTCTCTCTCTGCCCCTCCCCCGTTCATGCTCTGTCTCTCTCTGTCCCAAAAATAAATAAACGTTGAAAAAAAAATAAATAAATAAAAAAAATAAAAAAAAACAAACAACAATAAACCCACATACAATAGCAGTGCACCATTAAACCTAGGTTCAAGTTTCAAGTTTCAGTCCTTCATTTAACTTGTTTACTGAGCTTACGCAAACCATAGGTTCTTTGGGCTTTGTCTTTATCTTTAAAATAGAAGAAATTTAGTGAAAGGACCCTAAGGTCATGGTAAAATAATAAATCTTTCGTCCTTTAACAATACATTTCACTGTTTATTCACAGCAATTATAAAGATACAGCTTCCAAAATATTATTGTAATATACAATAGCTCTTATTTTTCTGTGTTTTTAAAATGTTGCACAAGCCTGCTCTGTATCACACTTCTAGATAAAACTACACACTGTAAATAACATATTGTTTTTAATTCTAACCAGGCAAATACAGCTGTCACCATTAATAGGTAAGTGCTGTTTAGGTATGACATAGTTCTATCAATTGCCTGTAGTATGCTGCATTACTTTAACTTTGTTGATCTTTTTCTGTATCTCAGCATTTCAGATAAATTACTAAGTCTCAGTTGACATTTGAATTAAAATTTCTCTGTGTCTCATTCCTACATATTTTTTGGGAAACGCTTTGAGAATCCAGGGCAGAACCATTTAATCTTACTTCTGTTTGACCTTGGTGACCTCAGCTCGGAGCAATATACAACATGTCATCCATCTCAATTCCTAAATTTTGTGCCCTTTATCTCATTTCGTATGTAATAAATTGCCTTTTATATGTATAAGTCTGAAAAATGACTCGAGAAGAGAAAGATTAGGTTTTAAGACCAAGGATGGGGGCAGAAAATCTACTTTTAAGCAAAAAGTAAATGTCTTCCTAAACATAAGGGGGTGTGGTGAAGATGCTTTTGATAAAGCAGAATATAGAAAGCGTATAAAGTGAAAATTTTCAAGGCTTTTTTAAATGGAAGACTATCACTGAAAGAGGTCACTGAGCTATCAAATAATACGTGTGCGTCTTCATTAAGGAAGATGATTCCCCAAATATGTGTGTATATATATGATTGTGTGAATATATTGTCACATTTTAAAGCGATTCACTTTAGATGTTGAGTAAAACACTCATTTTGGAAATCATCTATAACCTTGAAATACTCATAAAATGTTCTTAAAAACAATCAAACTTGAGTCAGAAGAAGCTTCCAGATTAATTAGTAAAAATGCATGGGCAGAGTGCCAATTTTTAAAATGTATTACAAGTATACAATCAAAACAATTTATAATGTAGGGAAGTTTAATGGGAAAAAGCTCAGTTCATCCATAGAAAAGGCATGGAAAAGGCAACCAATAGACTAAAGGAGAAGTCAACTAAATTCAATGTATGAATTTTATTTGGATTACAATTCAAATAAACCAACCACAAGTCTTTCTCTCTCTCTCCCCCATATATATATATATATATATATATATATATATATATATATATATGAAACTTGAAAATTCACTGAAACTTGAACAGAAACTTGAAAATTCACTGAATATTTAATAATACCATAGAATTATTGTTGTTTCCTTAGGGGGAAAAATCTGTGAGTCTGACATGTTTCACTGGTCACTAATTCAGGACAAGTCATCTAAATATTAGTATATCGCCTAATAAAGTAGTCACACAATAAACTCTTGCTAAGTGTTGTCATTATTGTTTTATTCCTTAATATTTTAATATGTGGAATAGAAGCAAACAGTTCAAAGTCATAAGCTGCAAGTATATAAAATTTTAAAAAATCATATGCAGTCTAAGAGTCATGACAGAGTTCAGGACACATTAATTTATTCAAATTTGTATGCTACATCAAAATAGTTTAATTTCTCTCTCAGACCTTGTTCTTTATGGTGAAGGTCAAAGGTTTAAATTTACATGCTCATATCTCTTTTTGGATTCCAACATAGTCCTAATTGAAATTTGACGTATATGCCTATTAGTTGAAATTATTCCTTTTCCATGCTTCATTAACAATGCACTTTACTATACTACAACGATAATGTTCATAATAAAAGTCTTCTATGCAATGTGGATTACATTGAAACATGATTGATTATCTCAAATGTAACATGGAATTCGTACTATAAAATTTCATATGGTGAAATTGAGTCTGTGACTAGAATTTAAATATATACTGAAACAAGCAAAAACAGTTTTTCATTGCATAAAAATGAAAAAAATTTTGAGAAACAAATATTTTTTTTTACTTGGCTATGTACCAATTAAAGATAGATACTACATTCAGGACTTTAGTCAAGACATTTTATTTTCCTGTATTATTTAGGGAGTGACATCACCAAAATGGCAACATAGGTCATTCCCAACTTTGCTCCCCCTCACAAGAAGAACAAGTAACGTCTATTCAAAAGAGGATACCATTGAAAGAATCCTAGAATATGGGGTTGAGCTTGAAGTACCCCCTCAATCTGAGAGACATGACAGACCACATTAGAAGGGTAAAAGAATCAGCTAAACATTGAGTACATTCCCCATCCTCCAGGCCAGCAGAACTCCACCCACACAGATCTCCTGAGCCTTCAGCTCTTCCCTTGGGAAAAGAGAACATAAGTGACAACCAGTCTTTTGTGGGTCATCTTAGGATACACTTTGTGGGTCATTTTGGGGGGCTCTTACTCTGATCTTACACCGTGGTGACTGCCAGGAAATCTTCAGTTCCCACCCATTGGGAATCTGACTACTGGTAGGTGCGGGGGATAGGAGTGCTTCCAAAAACCAGCACTAGGATCTTGGCAGACCAAGTTTATACCTATAGGGCCTCAGTAGTAATTCCAACAGTGGCTTCACCCACCAACAGGACCAATTTGGGGCATACTCTGACCAGGGAACTTGGCAGAGTACAGATCTGCCTCATTTGTATTCTCAAATACAGAGTTGTGCCAGCCCAAGAGTCTGGTTTGCTCACATCCAGGCAAGGTGCTAAGTCACGGCACCACTCATTGTAGAAAGTGTCTTTCGCCCATTTCACCTGGTGAGCAGGTGACAACTCCTGGAAGTTATACAACTCAGTGGCCCTTGAGCCAAGAGGTGGGCAGACAGAACTGATTTGCTCCAAAGCAAAGCTAGTACTTGACATGGAGGCTCCTGGCTATGCACAGGCAGGGGGATTAATTCAGTGCCTAGGCTGAGGGTAGCTCCTAGTCCTCCTCACTCAGAGAGCCTGTTTGGAAAACTAAGAGTAGCCTGAAGTATTATCTCCCCCTGATTCCCAGGCAAGGGGGCTGAGACATAGCCCCGCCCTGTGTGGTGAAAGTCTTCTCACTCTATCTGATTAGAAGGCCTGTGACAACTCCTGGAAGCTGAGCAGCTCAGTGGCACTTGAGCCAAGAGTCAGCAAAACAGAGCCGATCGCCCCCAGGGCAAAGTCAGTGGCCCTATTTAGCCAAAACACTTGAGGTGCTGGTTGACTTAAGACAACAAACTAAGAAGAGCTAGTAAAGTTTTAGAGCTGCTTCTCTCACTGTGTCCAAGCAGGAAATCTAATTTAATCCCTTCTTATCACAGAATACAGTATTCAGCTTTTCTGACCAGGAAATCTAACACAGGACACTGGATAGTCAATTCAATAGCCCAAAGTACAGTGGCACTTGAACTGAGACCACAGACCATGGCTTTCCTTGTCTGCAGAGCAAAGCCAGGGGTCTCACCTGACCAGGGAATTCAGTACACACTGACACCTGATTCAAGCTCCCACATGTTGTGCTGTACAGGCCCTGGGCCTGTAGGATAGCAGGCCAGGGCACTGAAGCTAATTCATAGCCCTATCTATTACCTAACACAGTATTTAGTGTCAATCATCTAGTAAGTCTGACCAAAGAATTCAAGGAACTGCAGAGCCATCCTACAGACTCACATGGGTAGGGAACCAAGTCAGCAGTCTTAGCCACTGTTCTCAACCAGTGGGATGCCCCCACCTCATCACTATCTTCAGAACTCAAACAGTTGCCTCCCCCCAAAATAAACCATAATAGCATTCCCACTTGTACAAAGACAATACCAGCAGTCACACCAAGAAACCCGAACTGAGCTGACTGGTGAAGAAGAACTGTCTCTCCATAGCAAACCTGTAAAGTCTGGAAGAGGAGCTGAACTACTCCAATGCACAAATACCAATGTAAAGAATCAAGGATCACTAAAAATCAGGTAAATATGACACCACCAAAGAAACTAATAGAGGTCTAATAACAGACCTAACAAACATGAAAATCTATGAACTTTCAGACAAAGAATTTAGATAATCCTCTTAAGGAAGTTCAGTGAACTATAAGGAAACATAGATAGGCAACTAACAAAATTAGGAAAACAATGCATGAATCAAACAAATAGTTTGCCCGCATGTAAGCACCTCAGGTACAACATTGTAAACAATAAACAATTCTCCATTCCCACCACGCACCTGCCTGTTGGTTATATGATGGCCCGTGCTATGGAACCACTGGAAAAGAAGATCTTTAAAGGAGTTTTAGTAGTTGAACTTGTGGGTGTTTTTGGAGCATATTTTTTTGTTTAATAAGATGAATACAATCCAAGATTTTAGGCAAACAATGAGCCAGAAATTTCCCTTCATCCTCGAAGTTTATTACAAATCCGTTGAACGGTCTGGAATGCATGGAGTCAGAGAGAAGATCAAGAAAAATGGCTGAATAGCAAAAATTAGGACAAGTCATTGCATTCAGCCTCCCATCTAAGCTGTTTGACACCATTGTGGGGGGAGAAGATGAGCACACCATATTGTAGACTCCTGGCCCCACAAAACAAAACAGGAACTTCTGGTCTGCCATGGCTTAGTCATTTCCCATATACTATGCAAATCCCCTGCTTTTGCTTGTTGCTTTTCTTCGGCATTTATTATAAAAGATTATCGTTTAACAAATAAAAGACTAGGACATGAAAGGAAAAAAAATAGTTTGACAAGGAAAATGTAAGAAACAAAAATTCTAGAGTTGAAAAATGGAAAGTAACACTCTTCTGAACAGCCCATGGATTAAGAGGAAATTAAAGATGGAAAAAAAAGGTTTCTGAGATGGAACAGGAAACACAACATACCAGAATTTATGGGATGCGAGAAAAAGCAGGTCTATGAGGGACGTTCATAGCAATAAATACCAACATCAATAAGCAAAAAAAGATCCCAAATAAACAACCTAACTCTATGCCTTAAGAAATTAGAAAAAAAAAAAAAAAGCACAAACTGAGTCCAAAGTTAGCAAAAGAAAGGAAATAATAAAGGTTAGAGCAGAAATAAATAATATAGGGGTACCTGGGTGGCTCAGTTGGTTAAGCATCCAACTTTCAGGTTATGATCTTACAGTTCATGTGTTCGAGCCCCATGTCAGGCTCTGTCCTGACACGTTGGAGCCTGGAGCCTGCTTTAGATTCTGTCTCTCTCTCTCTGCCCTTCCCCATGAGCTTTCACTCTGTCTTTCAAAAATAAATAAACATTAATTTTTTTTAAATAAATAACATACAGAAAACAGAAAAAAATAGAAAAAAGTAACAAAACTAAAAGTTGGTTTTTTGAAAAGATAAAATTGACAAACCTTTAGCTAAACTAACCAAGAAAAAAGAGAAAGAATCCAAACCAACAAAGTTATAAATGAAAAAGGACATTATAACTGACACCAAAGAAATTCAAAGGATCATGAGGCTGCTATGAATAACTATATGCAAACAAACTGTACAAGCTAAAAAAAATGAAAAAAATGTCTTAGAAATATACAACTCACTAAGCCTGAATCAGGAAGAAATAGAAAATCTATATAGACCAATAACTAGTAATTAAACCCTCTCAACAACAATAAAAAAAAGCCCAAAACAAAACAGCTTCACTGATGATTTTTACCAAACATTTAAAGAAGAATTAGCACCAATCCTTCCCAAAATTATTTAAAAAACTGAAAAGGAGGGAACACTCCCAAACTCATTTTATGATACCAGCATCATTCTGACACCAAAACCAAATAAGGACACTAGAAAACTATAGGCCAGTGTCCCTGATGAATATGAATGCAAAAATTCTCAGCAAAATACTAGCAAACCAAATTCAACAGGAGCTTCTAAGGAGCTTCAAGGTCTCTACTCTGAATACTATAAGATACTGGTAAAAGAAACAGAAGACACACCAGTAAATGGGAAGGCATCCCAATTTGGGATTGGAAGAATTAATATTGTTAAAATAGCAATATTATAAAAGCCATCTAGAGACTGACTGCAGTCTCTATCAAGATTCTAATAGCATAGGGGCACCTGGGTGGCTCAGTCGGTTGAGTGTCTGACTTCAGCTCAGGTCATATTCCCATCATTTGTGGGTTCAAACCCTGCATGGGGCTCTGTGATGACAGCTCAGAGCCTGGAGCCTGCTTCAAATTCTGTGTCTCCCTTTGTCTCTGCCCCTTCCCTGCTCATACTCTGTGTGTCTCTCTCTCTCAAAAATTAAAAAAAAAAAATTAAAAAAAAAGATTCTAATGGCATATTTTATACGGATGGAAAAAAAACCCTAAATTTTATATAAAACCACAAAGACCCTGAATAGTTACAGAAATCCTGAGAGAGAACAAAGCAACAGGAGGTACCACACTTCCTGATTTCAAATTATATTATATAAAGTTGTGGTCATGAAAACGGTATGGTACCAGCATAAAAACACATAGGGATAGACCGATGAAATAGAATCAAGAATTCCAAAAGAAACCTAAACATATATGGTCAACCACTATTTGACCAGGGAGCCAAAATACTCACTGGAGAAAAGACAATCTCTTCAATACATAGCACTGGGATAATTCAATATTCACATGTAGAGGAATGAAACTGGGCCCATATCTTACACCACTTACAAAAGTTGACTAGGACCTGAACAGATATATCTTCAAAAGAAGATATACAAAAGACCAACAAGCACATGAAACAATGCTGAGCGTAATTAGTCATTAAGAAAATGCAAATTAAAAGCACAATGAGATATCACCTCATGCCTGTTAGAATGGCCTTGATAAAAAAGACAAATGATAACAATGTTTATACATGGATGCAGAGAAAAAGAACCCTTACACACTGCTGGTGGGCAAGCAAATTGGTATTCGCACCTATAGAAAACAGTATAAAGGATCTTCAAAAATTCAAAATTAGAACTTCCAAATGATCCAGCAACTCCTCTTCTGTGAATATGTCCACATATAATGGAAAATGCTAACTCAAAAAGATGTGTGTTCCCTCATGTTTATAGCAGTATTATGTACAAGAGCCAAGACAGAAATAACCTAAGTGTCCATCGATGGATGAATAAATAAAGAAGTGTGGGATGTGTGTGTGTGTGTGTGTGTGTGTGTGTGTGTGTGTGTGTGTGATGGAATATTATTCAGTCATAAAAAATGAGGAATTTCTGCCATTTGTAATGACATGGATGGACCTTGAAAGTTAAGTGAAATAAATTAGACATTTAAATACAAATACTTTAACACTTACATGTGAAATCAAATCAAACCAAACCAAACAAAAAATCTAGAGAAAAAGATATCAGACTTCTGTTTACTAGAGGTCAGGGTTAGGGGAAGAAGGAATTGGAGGAAGGTGGTCAAAAGGAACAAACTTCCAACTGATCTGGGGCACCTGGATGGCTCAGTCAGTTAAGCTTCTGACTTTGGCTCAGGTCATGATCTCTCAGTTCCTGAGTTTGAGCCCCACGTGGGGCTCTGTGCTAACAGCTCAGAGCCTGGAGCCTACTTTGGATTCTGTGTCTCCCTCTCTCTCTGTTCCTTCCCCGCTTGCATTCTGTCTCTGTCTCAAAAATAAATAAAGATTAAAAAAATTTTTTTAAAGGAACAAACTTCCAGTTATAAGACAATTAAGTACTAGGGATGTAATGTACAGCACGATGACTATAGCTAATAGTGCTGTATGATATGTAGAAAAGCTGTTAAGAGTGTAATTCCTAAGAGTTCTTATCACAAGGAGAATTTTTTCCCTTTATTCTTTTCTTCTTTCTTTTCTTTTTATCTTATCTATATGAGAAGATGGATGTTAGCTGAACCTACTGTGGTAATCAAACATTTCATAATATATGTATGTAAGTCAAACCATCTTGCTGTATGCCTTAAATTTAAATAGTAAAGCATTTTAATTATTTCTCAAAAAACTGGAGAAAAAGATTTATTATTACAAATTAAAAAGTTTGTAATTTTTTTCCAGAGTGCATATTTCTGTTACGTAAACTTTTTATTGAATCCAAAGTATTGTATTTTGAAAATACATAGCTATTTACCAAGTCTAATTCTTCAAAGTACATTTAACAAAACACCTCTAGAATAAATATCCGCTGGCTTCTTCTCCAGGATAGAGTTCCTTTCTCTTCATCCAGGTACCCTGGTTTTCCTTTGGTAGATTTCACCTTTCCCATGTGTTGTAGCAGTCCTGAAATCCCCTGTGGGCTTAAGCTAAGTAGCAAATGACCTGGTTGCAACGGTTAGCTTACAAACAAGTATGAAGGATATATTCATTAAGACTTTCTGGGAAAGTTTCTTTACTCTTCTTACAAAAACAAACAAACAAAAACCTCTAGTCAGTGTGATATGAGAAAATGAGTGACCTCTGTAATTATTAAAGGCATTTTTCTACCCAAGGGTGAATTGATGCCGGCGAAGTCAAAGTTGAAAGAATTGTAAAAAAAAAAAAAAAAAAAAAATGGCACCTAACCTTAATTAAATATGTCTGAAGACATTCTTACCTACCTATATTATTTCTATTCCATATACATCTAGAAAACATTGTAATTGTTTTAGGTAATTGTGTGAAAGGTCAGAAAATTTTATAACAGCTTTAATAAGGCCATTGTTTTATTGTGGACTGTAGGATGATAGTTTGGGGACTTCCAAACATATCTCTGGAGAAAGATCCAGGAACGTGCATTTACACAGGCATACTTAGATAATGCTGATGTTATCAGAATTAAATTTCTCTTTGCGTCAAAATCCCCTGGGATCTTTTAAAAAATGTAGATGCTTACCCCATCCTCCACCCCCCCAAACCTCATCCAAGTATTCTCTTTCAGTGATGGGGTTCAGGTGATGCTATCTACGCTAACTCTATAAGCACATTAATGTACAGCCATGGCAGATCACCAATGCTCCAAGGCTTCCCAAGCTTTAATGTGCAAATCATCCGGATACCCTGAGATAATACAGATTCTGATTCAGTAAGTCCGGGGTAGGACCTAAGATCCTGCATTCTTAACAGGCTTTCGGGTGGTGTCCAGGCTACTGCTTCACATACTACACACTGAGTAGCAATGACCTGTACATTTTTAATGGTAAATCAAGCTTGACACAGCCAGATATGTCACAGATGAAGTAGATAAGAAACTGGCACTAGTAACTATCCAATGTGTTAGGGCAGGCGTTAAGACCACAGATCCTGTTAGACATTTTAGGAAAAGTCCAGTCTACCAGCCAAAGATGATATTGAAGTTTATGACTTATTTCTGAATTATGATGTAGTAATATACTACATTGAGAAAAAGCAAATGCACTGTAGTGAAAGGGGACAACATTAATTTTGTAGCTATTAAGTCTGCAGTAGTAGGAAATGCATAATATTTGAATTTATTTTATAAGGCACATACAATGGAACTCGAGCAATTTAATAGTTTCTCTTTGGAACACTTTTTTTTTTTAAACAGGAAAGTCCATTTTGATGTTATGCATTTAAAAGACAAACTAGGTATTAGAGAAATTAACATTTAGCTTTTGGAAAACATTGACTTGGTAGCAGGGAGTCTGTTCTCCTTGCTGTTACCCTGAACATTTCAATTTCAGAAAGTTGCATGACTTTCGAATCTCCTCCATGTAAGACATTCTACTTGACATAAGGATTTATTTCTGGCTTTCCATCAGTTTCTAATTAATAGCACCACTGTGTGTTACATGATGTGAGAATTGAAAATCTCTAAACAGTACCACAGGAACACCACATTGCACTTCTACTTGAAAAAACACCTGATCAGTTACCCAGCTGTTTCCTCCAGATGTTGTCTGTAAACTCAAAGGTCATAGTTTCACTAAAACTAAGATTAATTTGACTTTATCTTACCATTAAAAAAAACACAGCTATTAAAATCAAGTTTTAAATAGCCACAAGTATACACAATCAAAACATGCAGAACTTACAAAATATATATATTTTAAAGAATTTCTGTCCACTTTTACAAATCTAAGTGCAAAAAATAGTTTGTATGATTTATAAATAAAGCATAGAGTGATATAATTTTACTGTTTTTAAGAAAAAAGCATTATCTTCCCTCTGAATGAACTCTCATGAAGTAAAAAAGCATATCATTATTTGTGCAGAATAATGACAGAATTTAGTTTAAGAGGAAAAACTCAGCAAATGGTGAATGCTTTTGAGATGGGAAATAAAATATAATATCAGTAGATTCCCTTTCTAGTCCTTATTTGCAAAACACAATTGACTCAATGTAAAAGACTGTGTGTGTGTGTGTGTGTGTGTGTGTGTTTTACTTTACAGACTTTTTGCTTAACAACATGATTCTACTGCATTGCATATGATCCTATAATAACAGGATATTATTAGAGTCTTAGGCATTAAAATTTGTCCTTCATAAATGGTGTTATGGCATTTAATTATAAGTATACTATTTTATAATAAAATCATAATGCAAATGTAAATCCCGCACTAACTCTGCATTTGATTAACCAAATATCTCTGTAATTCTATAATTTTTATGTTTTATATAGATTCAAAATTGTAAAATGAGATTTAAACTTGGATTATTCTATCGATGGGAATATAATTTATCTTCATTAATTGTATGTTTCATCTATTACTCACCAGAATAAAATAAAAGTCTTATGGAAAACTATAGCAATAGTATTTATTAAATGAGTATTTACCAAGTCTGATTGTGAATATGGCCTTGGGTATGTACTCTTCCCTAAACTATGGTTCTCTATGTAATACTAAGAGCATGACATGTATGCATCAATATTTATTTCTAAGATCCATGTCCCCTACGACCAAGCATAATTTGGTTTATAAATAAATATTCATTTCTTGTTTTCAAAAATTATTGTGCATTAAATTAGTAGTCCTTCCTTTAAAAGGAAAAAAAAAACTTTGAACTATAAAGTGAAGTTTTGCATATACCAATTTCACAACCAGATTAAAATGACCAAACCAATAACCAAAAAACACAAAACAGTAGATGGGAAATTGAAAAACACAATTGTTGATTTAAATAGATGATAGCTGGCTAGCTAGCTAGCTAGCTAAGTCAATAAAGAAAGAAGAAATGAAGGCATTTAGGTCTCCGTTTGAGAACGACAACTACACCAATAGCAGTAGTATCTAGTGTTTGCTACATACGAGGCACCATAGTAAGCGCTATATATTTGTTATTTAACTCCATGAATCTTATGATATGGGTAACTTTGTTATTCTCACTTTACATGTGAGGGAACTGAAGGTTGAAAAAGTCTAATTAATTCGTTGAATGTCAGATCACTCCTAAGTGGAACCACTGGTACTCGAACCTATATCAGACTTCAAAGCTTATCATCTTATCCAAGCTATACTGGGCAGCCAGGAAGCAGTAAACCTAAAGACACAGAAAATGTATGTTTACCATTATTTTGAAATAACTCTCCAGTCAAAATACATCTTTAGGATATACCATCGTTATTTATCAAGAACGTCACAGTAAAGCTGAAGGAAAAAAACAGTTCAGTTGATACAGGCAATAAAACAGCTGATGAATCGTTTATCGATACAGCACATAATTTATAAGCACTTTTATCTGGTACAAATAAAAATAAATTACAAATAAAATATTTTAAATACTAAGATGCTCAACATCACTAATCATCAGAGAATGCATATCAAAACCACAGTGAAGTATCACGTCACACCAGTCAGAATGGCTAGTATCTAAAAGACAAGAAATAACCAGTGTTTTCAAGTGTGTGGAGTAAAGAAAAGCCCTGTGCACAGTTTAGGAATGTAAATTGATACAACTACTGTGGAAGAGAGTATGGGGGTTCCTCAAAAAATTAGAAATAGAGGTACCATATGTTCTAGTAATTCCACTACAGAAAATGAAAACAGTGATTCAAAAAGACATGTGCAACCCTATGTTCATTGCAGCATTATTTACAACAGGCAAGATATTGAAGTAACATAAGTGTCCATCAATAGATGAATGGATAAAGGAGATGCAGTCTATATATACAATGGAATATCACTTAGCCATGAAAAAGGAATGAGATCTTGGTCTTTGAAACAACATAGAAGGGCCTAGAGGATATCATGCTAAGTGAAATAATCAGAGAAAGAAAAATACCATATGATTTCATTTATATGTGGGATCTAAAAAAATGAAACAAAGCAAAACAAAGCAAATAAGCAAATAAGTAAACAAAAAACAGAAATAGACTCACAAATGCAGAGAACAGCCTGGTAGTTGCCAAAGGAAGGGGAGATTGGAGGATGGGAAAAATAGGTAAAGGAGATTAAAGGGTACAAACTTCCAATTATAAATAAATGAAATAAGTCACAGAGATGAAAAGTACAGGATAGGGAATATGGTTAATAATATTGTAATAGCATTCTATGGTGACAGATGGTAACTATACTCATCATGGTGAGCATTGCACAATGTACAGAATTGTCAAACCACTATGTGGTGCACCTAAAAATATCAATGTATATACCCTTGTTCAAATAATAAAACTTTAAAAAATAAATAATATATAGCCACATTCTAACACAAAGCAAAACATCTCTCTTAATGAGAAACAGAACAAGAAACAGAGTGAAGGGGCGCCTAGGTGGCTCAGTTAGTTAAGCATCCGACTTTGGCTCAGATCATGATCTTGGGATTTGTGAGTTCGAGCCCCTCATTGAGCTCTCTGATACTGGCCCAGAGCCTGCTTCAGATCCCCTTCTCTCTATCTGTCCACTTCTCTCCATGCCCTCCTCTGCTCATTCTCTCTCTCTCTTTCTCTGTGCGTGTGTGTGTCAAAATAAATAAAGAAACTTAAAAAAAGAAAAAAAGAAACTCAGAGTGAAGCTGTGACTTAGGTAGTAAGGGTGCGACGGAAGGATCCAGAGCCCAAAAGCAAGCAGTGGACACACAAAGTTTACTCCTATGTAAAAATGAAACTGATTACACCTCATGTGAAAGAAGACCAAGAACCAACTTTTCTATGTGAAGCCAATAATTAGAATCCCGCTCACCCTCTCATCAATGAATACAGAAAAACGAGCAACTGCTGACAGAGTTTTCTTGCTGTGAGACAGTAACTGGGAACTAGGAAGTGGATTGTTGCCTGTGTGGGCTTGACGGGTTTACAGGACAATAGCATCATGGAGTGAAAGTCGAGCTACTAGACTAATGGCTTGGAAATCTGGAGGTCATTGTCTGAGATAATCATGGAATCACAAAACAGCAAAGGGAGAAAGAAGTTGAGAGAGAATGGAAGCTCCCTCAAGACATAATAAACTCCCAACACCTGATCACACATGTATAAAGAAACTAATACCAATAAAGTTCTTTGATAAACTTGAAAGATGGAAGAATCTATGCCATAGAAATAAAAATAATACAGCAATCTGAAATTGCTTTAAAATTAGAATGTTAAATTCCCAAATATGTAGAGTAGATATGAGCATACACAAAATAAAACCCCAAATCTATAAAGCAGATCAGGGATCTTTTACCTGAGAATCAAGTACAGGTAATTATGACAAAGAACCAACTGAAAATCCAAAAACTGAAAACTACAATCCTTAAAATAAGCATTTGAAACACTAAATAAATGGAGATAAACAGTAGATTCTATAAATGCAAAAGATAAATGAAAGTTTTAGATATTAGAGCACACCTACAGTTTTGATGTGAAATACAAGGTTAATAAATGGAGCTTTACAAAATAGAAAGTATGTTCCTTGATGCTGAATTCAAGAGTAAGTCTGTCAGATCAAGGAAGTAGAGAGAATGCAAAATCCTCATCACTGTCTTCAAAAAAAATTTTTTTTGTTCACTTTGTAAAACTGCTATAAAGGGGTCTGTGATACAGCAGTGGGAAAATAAATGAAGATCTACCAAATGAAAACAAGAGGAGGATATTTATTAAGAGACTGCTGTAGATGTCAGCCACAACCATTTGCATTTTGGCAGAAACTCAAAGGGAGGCAGAGAAGTAGAAAAGTTTTATAGTGGGGAAAAAGGAAGGCTTCAGGCCTACCCTCATTGAAGGCTGTTGGTACACAGAAATTGTAGATTTCTTTAACTAGAAGTGGAACATTTTATGTGATAGGTTAAGGGTACATCTTTGGCTTATTCTAGTTGGTCCGAAGTTAGAAGCAGGGACAAAAATTAAAGAAGCTGCCAGTTATTAACTAAGTTCTGTCTATGTGAATTCAAATGTTATAGGGGCTACTGTTTTGGATTTTGGATTGCTGGTGGAGACAGCAGTCTGACCTTCTGTAACTCTGAATTTACAGCAGGATGGCTTCCTGGGTTGGTCACTATAGAATAGAGATTGGTTTTCTGGACTGGTTGTGGGTCAGAGTCCTATTTCTATAGATGGTCTGACCATTCTCCCATCTATCACTGGATCAGTCTACTCTATTTGTCTATTCAGTCTCTCACTAGGTTACTTTTGCAGCAGACTTTGCAAAAGTCTTCTTTTTATTTTGACAAGATAGTAATGCTGAGTTCTTGAGACCCTTAAATATGTAGGCTGCCAATTATGGAATGCTCACACTGTCTATCATCATCGAGGAAAACACATGTAGTTCAGAATTTTTTAACTTTTTGTTGCGAAAGATCCCTGATCATAGCACTCATCTCATCCTTCATACTTGCCCCTATGCAGAATCAGCCACAAGCCATCAGTTCCTGTGCAGGCATCAGTTAAGTGATGGGCTAATTAGTGAGAAGCATTTTCTATGTTTTTCTTAAGTAGTTACTTAAGAAGTAGTATTACATGTCACTGATGTGCAGCCAAGCCTAGAGTCTTGATTGCTTGTTGGTGGTTATGATCATCTTTCTGGCATAAAAATCCACCTGAAATGTCTACAAGGATAAATGTCCTACAAGGAAATACATGCTCACTTTCAAGGCCTCTGAACAGCACCGCATATGAAGGTGAGTAGCCCCATGAACTTCCTGTCTCAGTCAAAATGAAAGACTCTTTCCCCATTTCTTTCCCAGTGAGGGGAAGTTGTGAAGCAGAAATTCATCTGCTCCCTCAGGATCAGAAGTTCCTAATTCTATCCCTTATTCTCTACAGCCTTTATCCTAAGATTCCGGCTTCTAACTGCTTGACAAAACACAGCTGCCAGCTCCCTCAGTAAGTGTCTTTATGAACACATTTGGCTGCTTGTCTTTCAAACATCCATAATTCCAGCAGGAACACTTTTAAATTTATTCCCACAGCGGTTGCCCTCTATTTCTCTCTCCTCTTGACTACTCCCATGTCTGTTTCCCCCCTCCCTGCCTCCTCAGTTCATCACGGAAACTGAGGGCACAAGCAGAATGCCCCGGGCTATGAATGCTAGCTGGGGTTCCCTCAGCAGCCAGAACGTCAATATCCACAGATAACGCGGGTGGCACTCGAACTGTGGAGGCGATTGTAATTAATTCAACGAAGATTTAAAGTTAACATACGGAACCAAATGTAGAAGTAACTTAAAAAGTGAGCTGTCTGGCGTGCCTGGATGGGTCAGTCAGGTCAGCATCTGACTTGGGCTCAGGTCATGATCTCCCAGTTCGTGGGTTGGAGCCCCGCGTGGGGCTCTGTGCTGACAGCTCAGAGCCTGGAGACTGCTTCAGATTCTGGGTCTCCCTCTTTCTCTGCCCCTCCCCTGCTCATGCTCTGTTTCTGCCTCTTAAAAATAAATAAATTTAAAAACAAAAACAAAAACAAAACAAAAAAACAGTGAACTCTCTGGTGAAAGAACTATAGAGGCACGTAAACATAACCGCTCAGTAAAACTGACTCCAAATCCTACACTAAATCTGGCAGTGATACATACGACAAAATCATTGCCTATTTCTCAGACCTTGTGCTTTTTCAGTTTTCAGTTTAGGAGGACTTGGAAGAAATCTACCCAACTTTTGGGGTATTTTTGGCTACCTCTTGCAGTCTTCAATGAATTACTTCAAATGAGTTAAGATTCTATCGAAGCTAGTCTGTTAGAAAGGAAAAAGAAAGACAAGTGCTCTATCCATGACAAGTAACTCAAGACCATACAAGTCAATCAGGCACCCTGCCAAACTGCAAATGCCTAAATTTCAAATCTACATTACAGTTCTAGAACAAAAACGGACAATGACCGGAGCGCTAGAGGAAGCATAGAAGCTGATTCGTCTGATTCTTCCTAAGTACTTCATTGTGTATCTTTTCCTCACAAGGATAATTATTCCCACGGTTTGGAATTGTTAGTAAGGAGACTGTGTCCAAGTGGACAGATTATCTATGTTTATCAGAAGAGGCTATTGCTTCCCCCCACCTTTTTTTTTCCAATGCAAAAGTCTAGAGAAACTCTATTAAAAAGAGGTTAAAGGAGATAGGAAGAGAGAGATTCTTCAATATTCACTTCTGAATTCAGATTCCTGACCCAACTTTATTTCATTTTTTTCTTTAATTCCTAATGGTCATTTAGGATGAAATAAACAGAAAACCAATGAAGGTTAAAAAAAAAAGATTTTTGTTTTTTGTTGGTTTTGTTGTTGTTGTTGTTGTTGTGTTTTGTTTTGTTTTGTTTTGTTTTTTGAAGATAAATCCAGACTCTAACAGGAAGCTTCACAGGTCAGTCTCCAAGTCAATTCCAAGATCCCCATAATCACATCAACAGAAAGTAGGAAGCTAAAGTGGTCCAGATCCTTACAAGAGATTTGTCACCCCACTCAGCTCTGGGCTTGGAAGAAATTGCGCAACGGAAATAACCAATACATACAGCATAAGAATGTGTTCAGTTACATTAGTAAATCAGGAAATTTACACCAGCTCCAGAGAGATGAATCTTTAATATCAGTGTCCAGGAAATACAGTATGTGGATCAGAGATCACAGTATGTTCTTACCCTTTTCTTATTTTTTCAGAGGGAGCTCATAATGCTGTTCCTGTTTGCATTTGCCATTAAAACTAGAGTACACTGAGGCATGAATATTTAGATGGTATACAATAATAAGGGGAACCACACCTAAAAATAATTATGAAACCTATGAGAAAATCTGGATGTGGAACTGAATGTAATATATGAATATGACACCAGGTTTGCTTGTTTGCTCTTTCCTTTGAATGAACTTAAATTTATAGGAGATATCATTGCATTATGTTTAGTCTGAGCATATTTGCCGTTTCCATGGTTGTCAGAAAAATAGGGAAGTGAGTTGCAATCAATAAAAAGACATGATTTCATAGGAATAAGGAGTATCACTCTTTCTGCAGTTTGCATAAACTACCAAACCTACCTTTTGCTTTATGCTAATTTGTGTCTTTTATTTACAGTTGAAAAAGCCATAAACAATGGGGTAGGGAGGTAGTGCAAGAAATGGGATTCTTGGGGTGCCTGGGTGGCTCGGTCGGTTGGGTGTCTGACTTCGGCCCAGGTCATGATCTCACAGTTTGTGAGTTCGAGCCCCATGCTGGGCTCTGTGCTGACAACTCAGAGCCTGGAGTCTGCTTCAGATTCTGTGTCTCCCTCTCTCTCTGCCCCTCCCCAGCTCTCATTCTCTCTATTTCTCTTTGTCAAAAATAAATAAAAACTTAAAAAAATTAAAAAAGAAATGGGATTCTTAGGAAAAATTTTGTACATGACCCCTAGTAATAGCCTTTTCCTCCTTGTTCCTACCTCTAATTAATATCCAGTCTCCCTTGAAATTTTTCTTCCAAATGATATCTTTTTAGTTTCCCCTCCTAGATTTTTTCCTACATGATCAATCTCACAAGGTAGTTGTGCAAAGGGAGTTTTATTGGAAGTTTAGTGGTGCAATGATAAGCATATAATGCTGTAATTTTCCTCCAAGCATTACTAAGGTGCAATCTACAAATTTGGATATGTTGTGGGATTGGTTTTATTCACTTTATAGTAATTTCTAATTTCCTTGTTTTTATTCATGGATTATTTAGAAGAAAGTTGTCTAATTTTCAAGTACTTGAATATTTTTTCATGACCATTCAATTATTGTGCTTTTTTTGTTCATTTCATTTTCATAAGCTAATATGTCCTATACGTAATTTCGATTATTTTCAATTTATTAACAGTAATTGTTTTATGGCTTAGAATGTAGATTTAATTTGTGAATGTTCCATATGAATTTTAAAAGAACGTATATTCCACAGTTGTTGGCTAAAAGTATTTTGTTTTTTGTTTATTCAGCCAAAATAACTTTGAAGAAGAAGAAAATTGGAATACTTAAAACTACTTGATTTAAAGATTTATTATAAAGCTACAGTACTTAAAACAGCCCCCCCCCCCACATACACACACAAAATTTGTGACAAAGATATCTCAAGACATTGCCAATTGTCTCCTGGGGTGCAAAACTGACCCTGGCTTAGAACCACTAATCCACCTACACCAGTTTTTTTCTTTTTTCTTTTTTAGAGCCTATCTTTTACCATAATTTTATTTTTAAACTTCCAATACCCTTATGTTTTAGGTATGACCATTTTATTTTTAATTTTATCTGAATATACCTGTCCACACACTGGTGGTTTTGTCCTTTTACATTTGTATTGCTGACATTTTTCAAACTCATCATCTTTTTCTATATTTTATTGTGTTCTTATTTATTTCCTTACATACTGGATAAATCCATTTTTAAAACCCCTTTATTCCTTCCACTGGTTTTCATGACATACACTGCATTTTTAACATGTGTACTTCTCAAGAAAATTGATTCACTAAAGTATGAAATGAATTAGCATTCTCTTTTCAAGAAATACAAGCAAGGTCTTCAAAATATTTTAGCTCCTATCCTCCCCCTCCCCATCTTCCTTATGGTTTTTTTTGGATTTTAATACTTCCTACAGTAGGTAGAGTAATGCTTCTCCCATCCCCAAAGATGTTCACATCTTAATTCCCAGAACCTGTGAATATGTTACCTTACATGGCAAGAGGGATTTTGCATATGTTTGACTTTGCATATGTGATTGAAAATCTTGAAATGGGAAAATTATCCTGTATTATCTGGGTGAGCTCAATGTATCACAGGAGTGCTTATATGTGAAAGAGGGAGGCAGCGGAGTGACAGGAAGGAGATTGGCAACTGAAGAACAGATCAAAATGATAAGATTGCTAGAAGGAGGGCAGAACCAAAATGATGCAGGCAGCCTCTGGAAGAAGGAAAGGGGAAGGAAACAGATGCTCATCTGGAAGCTCCAGAAGGAATGCAACCCTATCACCCCTGGATTTTAGCCTAATGATGTCCATTTCAGATTTCTGAACTTCAGGACTTTAATATAATAAATTTGTGTTGTTTCCAGCCCCTAAATGTGTGGTAATTTGTTACAGCAGCAGTCATAAACTAAAAAACCACATTTAGTCTATACCAGTCCCCATTCCCATCCTGGCACACTCACTATTTTTCCCTCAGTCAGTTTTCATGTAGTGTCTATGCTCATGGACTGATTCTTTACCACTGCCTCTTGCACCACATTATAGCCTGTAGGGTTCGATTTCGTTTGTCATAAAGAGTATCTTCATGTAGTTCTTTGGGTGAAGGTCTCTGTGTGACATGTTCCATATATCTTTTTGTGAAATTGTATTTACCATACCTTAATTCCCAAAAGAGTGATTGTCTGGGTAGACAATTCTATTTTCTCAGCACACTATCAAGCTATCATTCCACTGCCTTCTTGCCTACAATGTGGCTTTGGGGAGACAATTAGTCATAGTGTACCTTTTACTTTTGTTCTCCTATAAAATGCTTCCAAGTGTTTTAATTAGCTAATTCAACTATTTCCTTTTATAGTTAATTAGCTACTAAGAAACTATGAGACATTCTCAAACATAATAAAAAAATAATAATAAAAAGATTAGTCTCAGGATAGACCCCTTATATTTATTTTAAAATTCTACTGACAGCCAGTGCCGCAGGTGCAAGTGTTTGTGTGTTCGTTTGTTTGTGTTTTTTTCATCTTTCCCTAATCTTTACTGTTAGCTAAAGCATATATTTCTGTTATTGTTTATTTCCAGTGTCCTTTTAACCTTCTTTACTATAGTTCCTCTAGTGTGGTGAAACTTATTTTCTGCCTGCTTCTATCAACAAATTTTAAAATTTAAAACACGTGTTTATTAATAATATTAATTTGAATCCTCTTGTTTTTCTTCCCCAATTATTCTGGCTAGTGGTCAACACATTCTTTAACCTTTTCAAAAAACTACCTTTCATTTTCATTGATTTTCTCTATTGTTTTTCTGTTGATTCTATTTAACACATTTTCACACTGATCATTATTATTCTTTCTTCTATTCACCCTGGGTTTAATTTGCTTTTCTTTTTCTATTTTCTGAAGGTGGATGCTGAAAGCACTGATTTGAGACTTTTTTCTTTTTTAATACAAGTGTTTAGTGCTATCAATTTCCCATGAATTACTGCCTAGGGTTTATATATACACATTTTCCCCCTGTTTTTATCTAACTTTGTGAACATATGGAATCCAGTTAATACACTTTAATGATCTTGGCTGGTAAGTCTAATACGTGTGTCAGTTCTGAGTCAGTTTCAGTTGATTAATTTTTTTTTTCTCATCATGGGTTGTATTTTCTTGCTTCTTTGCCAGATTGCCAATTTTTTTATTGAACATCAGACATTATGAATTTTAGCTTCCTGGGTGCAGAATATTTATGTTTCCCTATAAACTTGAGATTTTTTCTAGGATGTGATTGGAAACAATTTGAATGGGAGTGGGGAGATCTTGTTCTGAAATTTTGTTGGATAAAACTGGAACAGCACTCCGTCTAAAGCTCATTTTTCTCAAAGACTTAGCCAAGATACTTCTGCATACTCTACACAATGCCCCGTTTCCAGTTTGCCTGTGGAAACCAACCGTATTCACCCTTTTTGGGCACTAGGCATGTTACCTCTAAACTTGTTGGGTTGATCTTCCCTATCCTCGAGTAGTGACCCACATGTATATTATGCTGATCAGTACTCAACTGAGTTGTCCAGATGGACTTTTTGCCCATCTCCAGAATCACAGCTTTGTGTACCACTCTCCTTTCTAATATTCTTTCCTGTGAACTATATAGCTGCTTTGGTTTCCCTGGACTCCCAATTCTGTCTCCTCACTTCAGGGAGTTCACCGGTTTCCATCTGGGTTCTCCCTTCTTGTATCACTGACTCAAAATTCTCTCAAGGCCATAAGCTGTAGTATCATAGGAATCATGTCATTAGTCTTATTTTTGTGGTTGCTGCTCATATGTTTTAGGTAGGAGGTTAAATTCAATCCATATTCATTTTAGCTGTAAGGAGAAGGTTCACTTTCAATAAATCTTAAAATTCTGTACTTGAATCTAAACTTTCATTGAGTTTTATGTCCGAATGCAAAATAATCTTTGTCCTTTTATCTATAATGCATAAATCTAGTCATATATATATATATATATATATGCATATACATACATATACATATATATATGACTTTATTCCTTTCTTGCATTTAAAATATGTCCTTGGTATTGTAAAGTTCTGAACAAATCTTTTGCCTTTCCAAATGACTGAGAAGAGTATACAAGGGAAATCTATTATTTAATAACTGCAATTACACTTCATGTGCGAAGTCCTCTGTACAAATAGTCACCCACTATAAGTTACTGACAAAAGGGCAGAGTTAACAGCAGGAGAAAAAAGTATTCAACAAAAATTTATTCTATAATGTAATGACATTAATTCACAAGATTACATTAAGCTGGCACTCTGATGGTTAAATAAAGTTGTTGGCATAAATAAAAATTATTTCTTTAACTTAATTTAACACACAATGCAGGGTCAGAGGCCTATAGGACTTTATACTTCCTCCTTCTCCCACAGAATTTAAATCCCAGCATGAGCAATTCTTTGGACCGTAAGAGTTTGGTTTACAAAAATGACTGTTAAGCATGTAAACTCTAATGGAAAGATTAAATTTTAAGTCTTTGTCAGTTAACATTTAACAGTGACCTAGAACCTCACAGCAATGAGACACCAGTTACCAAAGGGTCAAGGAGTCAGTTGTAAGGAAACAAAAAGTACTAGAGAGCGTATAAGAGTGGTGAACTGAATTCCTTTCATACTAACTTACAAAATCAGCCTAGTTGCTGTCTACATTACCTGCTGTACTATAGGGCTATTTTAACTTTTGTAACACAAACATTTATTCACCTTGATGCTTTAAGGTTCAAGGTTATTTTAGCCTCCATACCTCTATACAAAGGACATCTATCATCAGATTTTACTAGAAGGAGAAAATGATCTGCTAATTTTCTGGCACCTGCCTTTAAGAGGCTTCAGTTATCAGAGAGATCATTTGCTTTAGATAGGTTTTGTTTAACAGGTAGTATCTCACCAACTGTGATACATTTGGTCCTCCCATCCAAATATCTCTTCTGTGGACAATAACACTGAAAGTCCTTACCTAATTCAACATAGCCACAAATTAAAGTCAACTTAAATGAGAAAAAAAAAAGTTTTATAATTACAAATGCAATGTAATTTGAAGTATAAATTTAGAGCAGAAAGTACTGCCTACATTAGCTTCCCAATTCTCTAGTAGAGCATACAATTTCTGGACACATTTTATCAGATAATAAAAATGAGAATTCTATTCTTTCTTGCAACATATGATCAAGTAAAATCCCCACTAAACGTATATTTCATTAAATCAGAACAAAGTTTCCTTTATTTTGGATTCAGGTATAATTTATTTCCTCTATTTAATTAAATATTTAATTCTATTTTTATATTTTGTACTGCTAAAATACTATATATTTTATCAACAAAGAAATATTGTGAAGTGCCTTAAAATGTTCTTTTTCTCTTTCTTTCTTTCTTTCTTTCTTTCTTTCTTTCTTTCTTTCTTTCTTTCTTTCTTTCTTTTGTTAACATGCCCCATTTTATCTTCTGCATGACATATTCTCCCTACTCAGAATCTCTGAAGAATTACCTTAATATGATAGGTGAAATGGAGAAACCATCAATGCATACAAAATATTACAGTTATCATTTAAAAATTCAAAAGAACTTCAATCTTTTTTAATTTAAGGAGCAAGTGAATTGATATCTTAACACTTTAAAGCTGAACTCTAATTAATATTAATTGAACTAAAATAGCGGTGGAGAGTGGATTAAAAAGTAGAGTGTTGTAAAGGAAGGAAAAGAAAAGCTGTGCTAAGTTGCTTCCTTTCTCCTATTCCCCATCCCCCAGGCAGCTCACCACTGTAGTCAAACATTCCCAGACATGGATCTCAAAGTGCAGGCCAGTAACCAAGAATCTAGTGCTATGTTTCTGCTCCTTTTTCAGACACCCTCACTTTACTCCATGTTAATAGTGCAAGTGTCTTTTCATGAATATCAATATAAAAATGCATTTAATGAGTGTGACTTTGTAAACTATTAATTATAGGCACTAATGAAAGCATGTAAGAGAGGTAGATAGATGCCTGAAATGGCCAGCAAACCCTGTGCTGAGGGATGAAACATTACTCCACACTTGGCTAAGAAAGAGAGGAGAAGGCATGGGGGCCAAAGTTTGCAGACAAAGACCCCAGTTTGCCTCACTCACATTCTCATTCATTGCAGTGTCAGGCCAATCACAAATCTCAGTTGGCTTGTTGTGTACAGAGGGCGTATAACATTTCAGGCATGCAAAAACAAAGGGTGCATGACTTAAAGGTGAACAATCACAAGAGAATAATCCAATCAGAGATATACCACAAGAGTCTATGTGTCCTACTGTTTTCCCAAACTTTGTACACAATGTATAAACATATACATAACAGAGTTTCCCACACCTGGGAAGGACAGTCCGCTACCCCACCCCAGCCCGCCCAGCATTTGGCAGTCAAGGAGGTTATGCAAGCCCTGGCATTCCAAGAGACCCACCTCTTCCCAAGCTTAACTGCAGCCTACCAGAAATCTCCATGTTACATTTCAGCTAGCCAAGCATTGTGTATAATCTCACCATCCTGAGTAATAATCCCAACATTTCCCCCTTTTTGTTTTTTGTAGGGGAGCAGCTATCAGGCTTTGAGATAATTGAGCAGTGTGGGCGTGCTTGATGTCCCTAGCCATAGATAGTGCTTTCATTCCAGTTTGGCGGACTATAATAAAAAGAATAATTATAGCAACAATTGCAACACCCAAGAAACCCCACTCAGTAGTGCAGGACCAAGTGGAGGGGTTCAACCAGTGAAAATTACCAGCGAGTGTTTGCCACACATCTGTATGAATACTATGATTTTCCACCACTGCCAGGGAGGCAAGAATTTGATCCTCCAGTTGATTGATTGATAGATAGATAGATAGATAGATAGATACACAGACAGATAGATAGATGATAGATTATGTAGTCAATTTGGCATGCTTATGTACCAGATAGGTTA
This sequence comes from Lynx rufus, assembly GCF_022079265.1. NCBI lineage: Eukaryota > Metazoa > Chordata > Mammalia > Carnivora > Felidae > Lynx > Lynx rufus. The sequence continues at coordinate 40,468,119 of NW_025814834.1, read as the reverse complement.
CATTTTATAAACTATTATGACCTATAACTCCTAGTTGTAGTAAACAGAAAGACCAGTAGGATATTTCTTATAAATTATAAATTCTTTCTTCACATCTCTCTGAAGAAATCCTCAATAGTAAGATGCTAAATAATTTACTTTACAAGAAAAACTTCCTGCAAACAGCTATTTATTACATATTCCTTTCTAAAAATAAAAATTTTACAAAGTTGGAAAATTCAAACAGCAATCTAAAATCACCATTCTTGAGGTACTCTGGAAATTAACTGAAGAGATTTTCATAATTTCTATGCTATATCCACTCTCTGTCTAAAAAGTGTTGTCTACTAGATAGCATTATCTATTTACATAATTCCAAATACCACATGTATACTAATTTCATCCATATTACATCATGAGCTCTGAGACCATTAATGAATCCTGACGTATACCCAACTCACATATCCCTCTGGATATTACTTTGATTCGAAATTAGCTTGGCCATTCAAAATTCTTTCAATTTATAGTTTGTTGATTGAAAGTAGTGACAAATACAGGCTCTGGAATTAGAATGCCTAGGTTCAAAGACCGGGTCTATCACCTCTATTTGACCTTGGCCAAACTTCTTAACCTCTCTGACTCAATTTCCTCATGTGTGAAATAGTTCTAATAATAATAATGCCTTTATCATTAATTCCTCTATGATTAATTGTGATACTCATAAAGTCCTTAGTATTGTGACGGCTTAAGTGTTAGCTCTGTATCTTATTGATAGCCTGCTCCCAATATAAATATCATAGCCATCCATCTCCTGCATCTCTACAACCAATCACCAAGTCTTGTCAATTCTGCATTTATCATCTTTCTCCAATATATTCTAGTTAAAAAAAAAAAATCATTGGGAATGACTGAGTTCAGTTTCTTGCGATCTCTTCTCTAGAAATCTATGATAACTAGTTAACGGACCTCCCAGTTTTCTGACAGTTATATCATTAACACTTTCAACAGATTTACCTTCTGAAGTCATGAATAATAGTCACTCTGCTTCAGAAATTTCCCAATGGCTCCCCATTGTGACCCTCAATGCCTCCATAATCTGACTCTTAGTTCTTCGAGATTTAAAATTTCAGGGTTTGGTGCCTGGGTGGCTCAGTTAAGCAGTTAAGCATTCAGGACTCTTGGTTTCAGCTCAGGGTAGGATCTTACTTGACTTGGAGCCCTGCATTGGCCTCTGTGCTGAGGGTGCAGAACCTGCTTGGGATTCTCTCTCTCTCTCCCTCTCTCTGCCCCTCCCGTTTGTGCTCTCTCTCTCTCTAAACAAACAAACAAACAAACAAACAAACGTAATAAAATTTCAGGGCTTTTCTTCAGTCTCCCAAAACTTCTCGCACATTTTCTTATATTTTTTCTTCAGAATAAGTTTCCAAATTTTTAAACTTGCAATCTCTTTTAAGGTCCAGCATAAATGCCACTAACTTGGCAGACTTTCCTACCACTCATAGCACACATTAAGCATTGATTGCCTCAGTCTAAGTCACACAATTATGTTACTTATTATAGTTCTATTTTTGTTTTGAATTGATTGCATACAGCTTGGCCTGGACAAAGTATAGAATTCTTTGAAAGCAATGTCTTCATCTTCATTTTTGCTTCTGCCACAGTGTTTTGTACATGGTGAATATGAAACTTGCCCTATCTCTAGCTCTGATTTTTGACTCATCTTAAAGAGGCCAGGATATATATCAAAGTGATATTTTAAGAGTCATACAGAAGTATATTTTCTAAGTGTTTGAATAATAAAGTATCTTTTTATTAATATCTGGATACAACTTTCATTCTTCAAAGTTATTCTTTATTCCTTTCATTCTTACCTGATGATGAACATTGCTGAGAAGTTGAAGTCCAGCTTAGTATTCTTACTTCTTGGGCAAGACTTTAAATTTTTTTTTAATTTGTTTTGTGTTTTGGTTTTGAAATTCCACCAAAAAAAAAAAAACAACCATACACTTCTTCCATTCATTTAATAATCAAATAAAGACAAAATCTGAATAGATGTGAAAATCTTTTCTTTGATTTCCTTGTATCCCAGAGAAGCCCTTTCACTTTTTGTACTGAAGTCTGTTTCTTTGTTGCAGAAAGTTTTCAAGTACTTTAAAGTTTTTGTCCAAATCATTCCCGTTTCATTCTCATGAATACCTGTAATTCTAAGGTTTAATCTTCTTCTAAGGTTTAATCTCCACATTCCTCAGATAACACACATCATGCTCATTACTTGCTCCCTTTGGTCAGCATTCTGGGAATGTTATTCAAGTTTTACTCCACAACACTGATTCAATTTTCATCTATGTCACTTTTGCTTTTAACCTCTCCTACAGAAATTTCAATTCTACTGATTGGGATCAGGACATGCTACCCCAAAATATAGCATTTTGGTATATTGAATATTTTAAGCTGAAAGAGTTTGAGAAAATGACAGATGCAGAAAGGTCACTCTGACCTTCTTCCCCTCAGCCTTTTTTTCTAAAACAGGCCATAAATTCCTCTTGTGAGAGGTGCCCTCCCTACATCGAAGGGAAAGAAGCATCCTTATCTCTGAAAGCAAAGGGACATAAGGAAGAATCCTAACAAACAGGACTTGCTAGGTTTCCCCTAGTTTACTAAAATTAAATTACTTCCTACTCCTCAACCTATCATACTCCTCCACAGATGTCCATGTCTCATCAAACATACATAAAATACATAAAATACACAAGTGCTCCTTTGGGTCTTCATTTCCTTACAAAGGCTCCTAAGCCATGTATATCCTATATTAAACAAAGGTGTATGTTTTTCTCCTGCTAATCTGTCTTTGCCGGTTTAATTTTCAGAGCCAGCCAGGAACCCTAAGATGGTTCGAGGAAGGTGTGCTCTTCTCCTACACCTCAGTTATCACTAAATGTTCTCTGCCGTTATTTCTTACCTAAGCCCATCCTTTTGAAAAATCTCAGCTTCTTGTCTTTTCTGCTTACTCTCCTTGTCTTACTCTGTCATCTTGGCTGTCCATGTGACATATGCACACATTTTCTGATATTCTATTTGCTAGGATGACCATACATCTCAGTTTTCCCAGTACAGGCCTAGTTTCTGGATGTTGTTCTGCTATAATCATTAATAGTGCCCCTCTTCATTCTCAAAAGTATCCCACTTGATATGATAAACTATATGCGTGCCCGAGGAATGTCAAGCATGTCTTCTAAAATTTTCTATTCATCTTTTGACTAAATGTCAAGATTTTTCTGTTTTTTTCTGAATATTATTGAGATGATGTTTCCTTTCTCACTGCTCCCTTCTCTTGTTCTTCAGTATTATTTGATGGATCTATTTGTCCTAATGTTGACTCATTCATAAACAACAAAAGATCTATAGAAATTATTTGTGCACAGTGTGTATTTGATCTTAGCTCTACTTACCGAATTCATGACCTGTCACTTATTTTAATTATTCCTGTACCTGTTTGCTATACTCAAATTGTTACAATGACTGTCCTAAGTTCTAAAAGTACAAGTGCATTCTCTGATGTCTTTTTTCAAAATATGCTTCTACTTTTGTATAACTGTGAGTATGAATTCTCTCTAGAAAAATGATTGATTTCTGATTGATTTCAGAATGATTTCTGTTCCAATGGGAGGGATTCAATCAACTCATCTCACATTCTGGTGGTAGGTATATTTTATAGAGAATTTTATATATATATATATACACACACACACACACACACACACACACACACACACAGTAATAGAGCACAAAGGAATAGAGTAACATATATATATATGGATCACACATGTGCATGCACATGCTCCCATATTTAGAATCAGATTCTCTTTCCTTATTCCTGTGGATTATAAATATGACTTGTATTCAGTTAGATCTCCTGATTTAGCCATAAATTTTAAGGAATTAATAAAATCATCAAAATAGTAAAAATGCCATTGGGAAAGAGAGAGGATGATAACTTCAATAATTTTCTAATGTGTGTTAGCCTCAAACACTTTTTATGATTATCTTCCCTAATGCAATAAAATGCTCAATAATTTTTAAAACTCTATGAGACTTTTCCTTTTCAATAACAAACTGGGAACCTTCTAAGATAACAAAGAAAAAGGATAAGCACAACAAAATGCACATGAAGTTGACACGTGAATGAAGAATCTTACTCAACAAAGGAAAATTTCCTTTACATTAATATATTCCTCAGACTTTTCCTCCTAAATCATGTCATAGCTTTTCAGTATTTCTAAGTTGATTGTATGCATCTATCAATGGACCTTTAAGCATTCATGCTCTTTTCTCTTGTTTATGTCTCAGGAAATGGAATGACAAAGGATCTCCAATAAAACACTCAAATTTCCTTAAAATTTTGACATTACCAAAAACTTCAAATGTGTTTTACATTGATATGGAGACATCCTGATGTATCTCCTGTTCACTATTCTGAGAGCACAGTAATGTCCACACCCTCATTCCTAGAACCTGTGACAAAAGGGACACTGCAGGTATGGTTAAAGCTATATATCTTAAAACATAGAGATTATCCTGAATTTTCCATATGGGCTCAATTAAATCCCATGGGTTCATAAAAAAAGCAGAGAACTGTTTTCCAGTTCCAGTTAGAAATGAGGCAGAATATGGGAATGCAAGCTCGTGCAGCCACTCTGGAAAACAGTATGGAGGTTCCTCAAAAACTAAAAATAGAACTACCCTACGACCCAGCAATTGCACTACTAGGCATTTATCCACAGGATACAGGTGTGCTGTTTCAAAGGGACACATGCACCCCAATGTTTGTAGCAGTGCTATCAACAATAGCCAAAGTATGGAAAGAGCCCAATGTCCATCGACGGACGAATGGATAAAGAAGATGGGGTGTATATATATATATTACAATAGAGTATTATTCGGCAATCAAAAAGACTGAAATCTTGCAATTTGCAACTACGTGGATGCAACTGGAGGGTATTATGCTAAGTGAAATTAGAGAAAGATAAATATCATATGACTTCACTCATATGAGGGCTTTAAGACACAGAACAGATGAACATAAGGGAAGGGAAACAAAAATAATATAAAAACAGGGAGGGGGACAAAACAGAAGAGACTCATAAATATGGAGAACAAACTGAGGGTTACTGGAGGGGTTGTGGGAGGGGGGATGGGCTAAATGGGTAAGGGGCACTAAGGAATCTACTCCTGAAATCATTGTTGCTCTATATGCTAACTAATTTGGGTGTAAATTAAAAATAAATAAGTAAATAAAAATAAAAATAAAAATAAAGAAATGAGGCAGAATAAACAGTTGGGAAGATTGGAAGCCTAAGAGGAATTCAACCCACTGATGGGGACCAGAGAGAATGCATGAGAAGGAATACAAGGAACCTCTGAACAAAGACTGTCCCTTACTGACAGCAAGGAAGCAGGGGTCTCAGGCCTACAGGAACTAGATTCTGGCAACAACCCCAATGAGGTTACTAGAGGCTTTTTCCCCAAGCTGCCAGGTAAGAGCCCACTGGCCCACTACCTTCATATTGGCCTTGGGAAACAAGGAGCAGGGAAACCAGCCAAGCCAAACCAGAGAACCTTCTACCCTAAAGAAACTGAAAAATTTTGTTGGTTTTAAGCCACTAAATTTGTAATAATTTGTGACACCAGCAAGAGAAAACTAATGTATTAGTGAATGCCACTAATAAGCAGACTTGTTCACCCACACCCAGGAAATACCAAAGGAGGGCAAGATCCTACTGTGAACAAGCCCATTGAAGAGGGAGTACTTTGTATTCAGGCAGCTGCAAAGAAAAAGGAGAACAGCAGAGAGGGCATAGGAAGTCTTGTTTTTCTCTGCAAATTTGCCTCTCAATAAGTGATTATTCTTTCAGGGGGAGGAGAAACCCCAGAGGCCTGGGATAATGTTGACTAATAAACTTTCCTGGGAAGGAAACATCAGGAGTGGGGAAGAAGCTTTCCCCATTGAAACACAATTTAATTTCAATTTATGTACATATTTTGAGGTTAAAAAATGCTAATAATTGTTCAATTTTATTAATATACGTGGACTATATATATCTCTCTCTGAAAAGTACTTTATTCCTGATTGAAGTGGAAATACCATTTTGTATCTAAGCTTGAATTTCTTATTATCATTCATGCGGTATATTTTATAAAAAAACATAGTATTAAAAAAAGAACAAGGAAGTTTTAAAACTAAGAGAAATGGTATCATTACATATGTAACGAAAATATTACTTTCTCCAGAGATTGTCAAATTGAGTTTTCAGAACTTTATATTTATATTTATTGAAATATTCTAGAAAAAAGTTTTATTAAATATTTACTATATACAGTACCATTCAAAATTTCAAAATTTTATGTCAACTCTAAATGAATGTATATTATTCATATCAAAGTTACAAATGGATCTAATTAATTTTACAATTAACCTATAATAACATGAAGAAAAATATGTGACCTTCATTGAATTTGTTCATTATTTAGTTTCAGATTATAAAAGAACTCCTTTTAGCTAATAAAGCCTTCAGTCCCAAATGTTGATGGCATAAAATAGTAATTAATTAGCACATGCAAATGAAATGCATTGACACAATACTGCAACTCGTAACTTATGCTTACTCTACAGGGTTGTATTTCATGTGCAATATAAAGGCCAGTAATTTACTATTATTTTCAAGTAGACATGATAAATATTATTATTAAATATTAAACAATGTATTCTAAGTATGCTTTTTTTTAAGAAAAAAATACAGTTTTTCAGAATAAAGTATTCATGTTTCTCGTTTTATTCTTTTAATAGTGATGGGAGAGATACGAGGAAACCCAGGTATATTAGAATCAGTTCACTTACAAATTTAAGTAACATCTTAACAGTTCTTTTTTACGGATGCCAAATGTAGAAGAAAAGAGTCTGATTCCCACCCCAAGAAAGGAATATTCCACTCCCTAGTTAGCAAAACGCTGGGACCAATTCTGTTCTGGGCACTCGAGCCTCTCTCAAGCTGTCCACTCACCCTTCTTGTGATTGTACTCAATAAAGTCTGCTTGCTCCTGCTTTCTGATCTCTTGCCTGAATTCTTTCCTATGAGAAGAATAAGGACCAATGCCATACTCCTCTAGGTAGTAACAGATGCATCAGCAATATGTGGCATTAAAGAGTGACAAAATTTCATCTTCCTTATACAGAACAGCAGAAAATCCTTCCTGTCTTGTTTTTTAACTCTCAGTCACTCCTCTCCTATCTTTGCCCCTCTGGATGGACACTTAATGTTATCTCTTCAATTACTTTAAAATTGGAAGAGGGGCGCCTGGGTGGCGCAGTCGGTTAAGCGTCCGACTTCAGCCAGGTCACGATCTCGCGGTCCGTGAGTTCGAGCCCCGCGTCGGGCTCTGGGCTGATGGCTCAGAGCCTGGAGCATGTTTCCGATTCTGTGTCTCCCTCTCTCTCTGCCCCTCCCCCGTTCATGCTCTGTCTCTCTCTGTCCCAAAAAATAAATAAACGTTGAAAAAAAAATTTTTAAATTGGAAGAAGGAAGAAAGAGGGGGGAAAAAACAAGAAAGAAAGGGAGAAGGAAGGAGGGCTGAGAAAGAACTTCATGTAAATCCAGCTTCCATGCTTGCCTCTACAGACCTTCCACAAGATAACACGGCACTCACATTAATTACCTGCTGAAACAGAGGGAAAAATACAAGAATAAGTGCAAATAAATATCTCAGTAAATATTTTTCCACAAGGAAAAACAAAAGATGCTTTTTTTGTTGCACCTTCCTTGGTTTTCAAGGCCTCCCTAGAATGAAGAACTTTTTTTTTTTTTTTAGAAAGAATGACAATAGTACATGTGTATTATTCCTAGTAAAGTCCTCATAGAAATAATGGAAAAGCATCATAGGAACATCAACAATGCATTAATGTAAATGCAAATCACCATACATGAGACAGGCTTGCAAGTGGAAGGTCTTCCAACTGTTTACTCTTAATAGTGTGGGTGGGGAAAAAGCAATTGCAATCACATCTCTAGTGTCTGGTCCAGGTTTTAACATGATTAAGTTTTCCTGCATTGTGCCTAAAGAGAAGGCAATCAAGAAAATAATTTTGTATGGTATGTATGCATGAATGTCGTCCTGTTAATACTAGTAAAGGCACAAGCTGCAATGATTTTTTTTCCTTTTCCAACTCCTCATGCATTTAGTAGTTCTTCCTTAATACAATAGACTGAAACCACTTTTAACCTTAAAGAAAACAAAGGAACATAATGGCTTTTGAAAATTATCTTTTAGTATAAAAATTATCCTAATTTATACACTAACAGATAAAATTTACATGATCGTTTGAGAAGAAAGTGTTAAGAATCTATTTGGAGCTGGTAAAATGATATGCAAATGAAGAAATATATTGGTATCATTGTATTGGGATCCATAATGAAGAACAGTAAGCAATTTAATGATGTATAAGGATCTCAAATGTGAAAGTTCTTAAATCAATGCAGAAAACAGATAAGTGCTTCAAATGAAGATTAAGGGGTATAAAATCAAATCCTGATAGATTTAATCAAATAATAAATGAAAGCAAGCACAATGACTTCAATGATGAAAAATTACAGAATAGATTTTTTTCAACAAAAATAAAAACCAATGGCAATACCAATCTATTTTTACATGCTTATCCATTTGTGTTTTTCTCAGCCACTTAAGGCAGAGGAATAAGAATTGGATTTTGTGGCATAATGGACATAAAATGGTAAGTTTTATGTGGTAGAATTGACTTCAGAAAGTAAAAACAAAAATGCATTATTATTTGAATTTGAAAAGTGAAGTTTATTTACAAGATAAAGAGAACATATCATAACTGTTTTATATCTCCTCTAAGACTTTTGTAAAGGACTAATTTCACTAAATCGCTGAACAAGACGAAAGACATAGTAGGAAAAGGTAACCTTGCATATTCTTAAATCTCTGACATCTGAGAAGAATTTTGTGTTGTTTAGCTCATTTGAAATACAAAAAACAAATATATGTGACACTTTACTAAGCCAATTGCAGGTTATTGTAAGAACAAATATAAATGTAAAGAAGAATAAAAAGCATTCCGGGAGAGGATCAGCCTGGCTTCTGAGTGAAGTAGATGGTTCTTCGACACACATAACAAGTAATCTTGTCCCATCTTCACAACAGTAGAGGCAAGCACACTGCTCCTGCTTTGCTCTTTATTCAAACTGACCATTGTAGTGACAATTCAGGTATCCTTTTCCTTTTTCAATTTCTTCTGTTGCATCACTAACACAACTCCAACTTAGGTTTTTCTGCAAATTTCACTAAAGAATATATCTGATTGGTTGGCAAGTCATTATCCAGTAAACAGTGATCTATTTCTTAAGCCATACACCTCACTGGGCACCAGTTAAGCCATAGATGACATCCTTTTGATGGGTCGTTGATTCTAAGCTAAACAACTAGAGCAGGGTAGTGGATTCAATCTATGGCTTATGAATAAAGACAGCTCAGAGTTTTTCTGAAAAGGAAACAGTACCAAACAGCATTAAGGAACTCAGTTTCTGGAGCAAGACAAAAATCGGGGCTGAGCCAGTATTACGTATGAGAACTTACGAAAGGAATTTATTATCAGTCTCAATTTCCTCATCTGTTAAATGGGGATTCACCAAAATAATTTCTCTATCTCTACCGTGGGTTAGGTGCTGCTCTGGTCACTTGGTAAATATCTTATAAACACAAGTGACAAATACAGCCCTCATGGAGCTTATACTCTGATGTGAGAAATAAAGTAAATATGGATGAAATAAGAAAGAATATGGTATATTCAAAATGATTAAATGTAATGGAAAAGAAAAGACATGTATAGAGAAACACCAGGGTAAGAAGAATTGAGGGTGCACAGAAGATTTCCATTTAAAAAAAATTTTTTTTTAGTGTTTATTTATTTTTGACCCAGAGACAGAGCATGAGCGGGGGAGGGGCAGAGAGAGAGGGAGACACAGAATCGGAAGCAGGCTCCAGGCTCTGAGCCGTCAGCCCAGAGCCCAATGCGGCGTTCAACTCACAGACCGTGAGACCACGACCTGAGCTGAAGTCGGACGCTCAACTGACTGAGCCACCCAGGCACCCCAGAAGATTTCCATTTTCCCAGAATATTTTTATTTTTTAAAATATCACTTATTTCAAAAGTAAATTTTCATTTTGGGAGGATGCTTCTACTGGGCTGGTGTTCTAAGCACAAAACAATCTAGATTACTACTTATTCCTCAGATACCCTCAGACTAAACAGCTGACATTCATTCACACATTCTTTTCTCTCTACTATAAGTGATCCTTCCCCAGCAACAGTAAAGTATCAAAAATGTTGTCTTCTTGACTAGGACCCACATCAAATGCTTTCTGCATTCTACTTGATGAAGTCTTTCTTGATATTCAAACTACATATCACTTTTTTTTTTATGGTGAATCCACCCCTCTAATCATTAATTCCACATACAACAATGGTGAAATGTCTGCTGTGTGATCAAGTATATGCTATTGATAGAAGGGACAAACCTGAGTAAAAAGAGTACTTAACCTCAGGAAGTTAAATTCTAGTTACTATCTTCTTCGATGCTGTCTGACATTATTTCCAACATGATATCATTTTGCACTCTCATTATTTGTGTGTCATTCATATACACTTTTAGATTGTGGGGTTTCACAAGGCCAACCAGAGCTAGAATCCTCGTTCCCAAAGAACTATTTATGTGACTTTACGTGAATAATTTAACCATTCCAAATCTTAGTTTCCACACCTAGAAAATTGGGACAAAAAATACTGCAGTGGGTTTTTATGCAAAACAAAAGATACAGTGTATATAATAGTTTCAAGTCTTATTAAATTTATAAAAAGTTTTAGTACTTTCTTGGCTTCTTCCTTTGAGAGCAGAGATTATGATATATATTCACTTATTCCAAAGAGTACTCTCTAAATAGTGAATATTTAATATATATATTTATACGATAAAAGAAATGTCTAAAATAAAACCTATGTAGTTTTACAAGCATAACTTGCTAAAAATGTAGAATATAGGTTTCATAAATGCGGATTTAAATAAATAAAGGCCGATGTATTAGTTAACGTCAAAGTTTTCTTTAGTTCAAATGTAGTTAAGATAATACTATACAGCATTGACAAAAGTATTGATAAGAAAGTAATCTAGCACAATTTCTTTTCAAGATAATTTTGGACTATAAATCTCCAATTTAAATATGCTGCCTTTTGCCACTCTGGAAAACCATGTAGATGTTCTTCGAAAAGTTGTAAATAGAACCCCATACGATCCATCAGTTGCACTACTAGGTATTTACTCAAAGGATCCCAAAATACAGATTTGAAGGAGTACATGCACTCTGATGTTTATAGCAGCATTATCAACAATGGCCAAACTATGGAGAGAGCCCAAGTGTCCATCACTTGATGAATGGATAAAGAAGATGAGTATCTATATTTATATCCATATCTATGTCATCTATATATCTGTGTATCTATATCTATCTATACCTATGGATAGAATGGAATATCCATCAATGGAATATCTATCAATGGAATATTACTCAGCTATCAAAAAGAATGAAATCTTGCCATTTGCAACAACGTGAATGGAGCTAGAGATTATTATGCTAAGCAAAATAAGTCAAAGACAAATATCATATGATGGCACTCATACGTAGAATTTAAGAAACAAAACAAATGCTCACGGAGGAAAAGAGAGAGAGAAGCAAATCAAGAAACAGCCTCTTAACTATAGAAAACAAACTGGTTACCAGAAAGGACATATGGGTGTGGGTTAAATAGGTGATAGGGAATGAGTACACTTGTTGTGATGAGCACCAGGTGTTGTATGAAGTGTTGAGTCCCTATGTTGTACATCTGAGACTAATATTACTGTATGTTCACTAGCTGAAATTTAAATTTAAAGAAAACCCTGAAAAAACATGCAGCCTGGTGTTCAACAATTTCAACGCTAGCAATTTATCTTAAGTAAAAACATAAGCAACTATCCACGTCCACTGTAGCAATATTTACAATAGTTTCTCTCCCCTAGAAAAGTTGTTACAATATGTAAAGACAATTAAAAGTATTGTTTAATTAATGGAATACTCCCTGACATAACTACGTCATTTCACACATATTCATAGAGAATTTAATTTTAAGTCTGGTATAGCAATTCACATAACAGTCTGTACAGATTTATAGCATTTTTGTCAACACAAAGTCTATGTTTTGCATGTTTATATGTGTATCTGTACATATATTATTAAATTTTTGTTTATTTAGGATACATATCAAAATGTTTACCGCAGTGAGCTCTGGGGAGAGGGATTTGCAGTGATGGTGGAGAAATACTTTAACATTATGACATTTTCCACTGTGAAGTATTTTATTTACAGTTGGCATCTGTCATTTTGTAATGAATCCTAATTTGAAAAAATGTGCACAATGTACAATAGTATAGAAATAATAAGGTGTTTGACTTTACCATCCAGAAAATCTATTTTAAGTTGTCCTAATTGTCTTCTCATTCAGTAAAATACATATGCAAAACCATATTCACAGATCAAAAAAGAGTCAACTGGGGCACCTGGGTGGCTCAGTCGGTTAAATGTCTGACTTCAGCTCAGGTCATGATCTCACAGTCTGTAGGTTTGAGCCCCATGTTGGGCTCTGCTGACAGTTCACGGCCTGGAGCCTGCTTTGGATTCTGTGTCTGCCTCTCTCTCTCTTCCCCTCCCCTGCTCACACTCTGACTCCCTCTCTCAAAAATAAATAAACATTTAAATTTAAAAAAAAAAGTCAACCTAGGTTTTAGAATTGCCATGTTACAGTAAATTATAATTTTAATTGAAAACTTCTCTCTTTTAGTGTGAAATTTTAGTATGGCTATCCTTTTCCCTCGCCAGTTTCCTTTTTTTCAATCTTTATAAAGCCAAAGGAAGGTAGAGATGTTCAAAGGGAAGGCTTTAAGATTTATTTCATTTCAGACTTGACGATCAACCATCAGAGCATCAGATTTCACAGGAGTTATAATTCCCTACAGCATTTGGTTCAAGCTAAAGGGCCCTTTCTATTTTTGGTAATATCAAAATGCAGACTACCTGCCTACTTTAAACTAGAGTTATCTATGTGAAGTTACACCTTGACAGCCAGCTTCAGACATTTCTCCCATCACCAATGGCTAAAATTCAAACTGCCAAGGAGTAGCTCTCATTGTACTCTGACACACAACATGTTGATTTTTCTGCTTCAGTAGTAAATGAAAATGAAATTACCCAAAGGGTTTCCTAGTCCGAATGGCATTCTGTCATTCCTGACACTAGAAATTCTGTCTTCCTGCTGCAAAGTACTGTAGGGATATTCTGTGTGAGTTCCTAGGAACACATGAAATGGTTTGAAATGGGAACCAAAAAACTTCACCTTATTTTAGGATTTGATCAGCTTAAAAAATCATATGCAAAGACAAGGGGCTTTAAATAATTCTATATTTTCAAATTTTAAATATATGATGAAAAAAATGATGACATTCTAGTTACCAGTTGTTGTAATTATTCCATGTAATTTAAGGAAAAAAATGTTCAAATCGATAAAAATATCAGCTGACAATACCTTCTTCTCTTACTGAGAGCTTATTTAGATCTCTTGACAAAGCATCACAACAGTTTACATTTTTTTTTCCATTTCATACACGTAGATGGTGTTTGAATGCTAATACTTATATTTTGAGATACTTTTTGGTATTATTTAATATCTTGCTAGGACATTAGAAAGTTTTATCAACTATAGCAAGAAGTATACACATTAAATAAGGACTATAATTTATGGAGTACATCTTTTATGTCATTTTAAGTGCCTTAAATGTTACTTGAGGCTCTCCCAATTTAAGTCTCAAAGTATCTTTTTATGTGTAGTAGCAGCTATTGTGAATTTAAGACACAGACAGCTTCAGTGATTTGCCCCAAATCACTTAATTAATGGAACCAGGACTTGAATGCAAGAGAGAAAAGTTAAGATGGTGGAGTAGGAGGAGGACCCTATGCTTGCTTCATTCAGCCCTTGTACATAGCTAGAGAAATATCAAGTCATTCTGAACACACAGAAAATGTATCTGAGGACTGAGAGAACAAACTGCAGAGGAAAGGGAGCCCTGACCAGGAAGAGAGGAGAGAGAGATAGAGACAGACAGAGAACAGAGCACAGGGTATTGCACAAGAAAAAACTTCCCCAAACCAATGATGGGGGAGACAAAGGGGGTGGATTATTGCAAGCCTGTACAAACAGCAGAGCTCAAAGTCTGAAGTTTTTGAAATCCAGGCCACCTCTGGGTGTCCCCTGGTGGGCACAGAGGTGCTCCTGTGGAGAAGGAGGGCAGAGGCCCAGGAGCGGACAGTGTGGCCTGAGGATCTTCTGGGTCACCCTGGCAGAGATAGTTCTCTTGCTTGGAGTGAATTTGGGAGAAGTGGCACTGCCTCTCCAGGGACAAAAGAGCCAGTGGGTGGCACTGAGATGCCCTGTTCATTTAGCATAGGAGCAGAGATGCCTGGTGAGGGCAGCTAGCCTGGGCACAGACTTTTTGCTGTGCTTTACCATAATCTCCAAGACCCTGTGTATTCCTGCGACTGCCCTTCTGGGACAAACCAGTACCGGCCATGGCACGTGGAGAGGCTCCCCCAGAGGATCAGTGAAGATCTGCACAGGCCAGGACCCTAAAATCTGGAATTCTGAAACCCAGCTGCGGGCCCGAGATAAAACACTGGAGCACTACACCTCTGGGTGGGCAGATGGCTCTGATACAGATAAGGTGAAGGCAGGGATCTGAGGGAAACCTGGGACAAGTGAGGGGAAACTGCTCTTCTCTGAGGGCTTACTTCCCTCTCTGGGAATGAGACCATTCTTACCCCCACCCATCAGCACAGAGGGATGTCAGTTACAGCAGAGCTCCCACAGAGGAGGCTTGAACAGCTTACACCAAGCCCCACCCTCTGGGCTCTGCAGGTGCTTCCGAACTAGGGCAAGTGTGCCTGAGGGTCAGAGGAGCAGTGGGCCCCCCCCCCCGAAGACCAGCACACACACACCTCCCACCATCAACCACCACACACCAAGTCTACTGACCACAGAGTGCTGTAAAGCTTCAGTTCCTGGGGAAATAGGATCTAGCCTCCTTTATCAAGCAGACCAAAGTACATGGTTAAAACTCACCACACTGTGGAAAGGGTCCAAACACTCCCCACTGCAGGCAAGGAGAAATTCTGCAGACGACTGACCTGAGGGAAAGAGCAGCCAAAACACAACAGCAGAGGGCACACAACATTCACCAGAAATACTTTCTGAAGTGCCAGGCCCTGGACAGTAAATGGCCTCTTCTTAATACAGTCATTACTCTCAGGAGCAGGAAACAAAACAGCCTTTCCTAACACAGAGAAGACAGACACCTAGACAAAATGCCAAGACGGAAGAATCCATCCTAAAAGAAAGAACAAGAGGAGATCTCTAATCAAAACAGATATAAGTGATTCCAGAACCTAACTGTTAAGGTCAAAATGCACCTAATATACAATGTGCTGCCATTGGAATTCTTGAAGCAAAGCCCCTGTTGGGAAGGAAGACGAAAGCTCCAATAGACTGTTCACAGAAGTGAGAACCCCTGGAGGAAACACTGCGAAGGTGCGGGCTTTCACTGAAGAGCTCTGCAAGTGTCTTCAGACAACTGTTCGGTGACATACCTAGGGATATAGTTTCCTCTAAGTTTCAGCTCTATAATAACAATATAGCATGAAATTATAGTAAAAAGTTTCTACCAATTTGCTAAGTGAAATATCTAGTAAAATGTCAGGACTCCCCTTTATCATCTTGCACATATTGACTAATCATTACAATAACTAACTGCATAAATGCACTTTTTTCAGAGAGAGAGAGAGCAAGAATGTGGGAGAGGGGCAGAAGAAGAGAGGGAGGGAGGGAGGGAGGGAGGGAGGGAGAGAGAGAGAGAGAGAGAGAGAGAGAGAGAGAGAATGAATTCCAAGCAGGCTTCATGCTCAGCATGGTGCTAGACATGGGGCTTGATCCCAGGACCCTGGGATCATGACCTGAGCTGAAATCAAGAGTTGGACACTCAACCAACTAAGCCACTCAGGCACCCCAATTTTTCTGTTCTTTTTTAATCCACTGACAAAATACATCATCAAGAAAAACTACACAGCAGCTGGTAATTCTGTACCTGAAATATGTGTAGTATTCTTGGATCAAACACTTAGGGAATTCTTCTCATCTGAAGCACAGAAACTTAGAATTATCCCTTAGATTTTTAAAGTACTTTAAAATGATCTACCTACAACCAACAGCTGGTTCCCAATGTGTCTGCCAGTTTCAATGAAAACTTTCATCAACAGCCTGCCACACCTTGTAAGTCTATTGCTTTTATATTTAAATCCTCAGCAGAAAAAGTCATTTGAAAGCTCAGGGCTAAATATGCTGGGTGATTGATGATCATCCTAGTCCCCAATCTTGTGTCTGTTTCCTCTAACAAAACCCTTTCTTATACCTTTAAATCACTTTGATTACCTAATATCTCCTATCTTCTCTCCTGCCGACTATACTCCCATTCTTTCCTAGTTCTTGCTTCCAGTTCTAACAACTATCTTTCCTCCTCTTCTCCTCTCTTTGCTTATTTCCAACTCCTTGCTTTCATGGTCACTGTAATATGATTTTCATTCATACGGCTAAATTCAAATTGCCCTCAAAAGCTCACAAATTGTCTCCTCATAGCAAACTGAATGGTAGACTTTGAAAACTAAGCAGTATATGGTTTTACAGATTATTCTCTTCTTTAACAATTCCTTCTTTGTCTTCCAGGAAACTATACAGTTTTGGCTGTCTTACATCCCTAATAATTTTCCTCATTTTCTCACGTTGTTTCCCTTTCTTCACTTACTCTGTGAATATTGCTGACATCTAAGTTTCCTTTATTTCTTAAGGCTTTTTTCTTCCACTCCATGGTTTATTTTATTTTTATTTTTTATAATTTTAATTTTTCCACTCCATCGTTTTAATGCATACCTGTATGTCAATGTTTGCTAAAGACCTTTATAGACTAAATGTCTCTCCAGAAGTCCAGACCCATACTCCTCCATGCCTACCATACATCTCACTTGGATATCCCACACATACCTTAAACTTAGCAAACCTGAAATTAACATCTATCACCAAACCTCTATTACCTTCATCGCTCACACTCCTCTTCACAAACCTGCTGCTTTGCCCGTTCTAACCATTTCAGTTAATGACATTACTATTCAGCCAGCCACTCAGGCTAGAAATTATAAAGTCGGCTTTGATTTTACATTCTCAATACCCTTCCTCACCAATTACTCCTCCAATCAGTCTAAACACTTTTCCTCTTATACTCAGGAGACAAGTGTTTCTCTTTCTATTGATATTTTATCCACTCTAAATAAACGTAAACAATTTCCTAAAATTACTACATTATTACTGCATTGTATCACTACCCAGAAAGGTAGTACATTTCTAAACTATAAATACTCTGTATTTAGAATACTTTGATGATTCCTCCTCATCTTTAAGAAAAAATCTAAAGTCTAGGCTTTTTTTAGGCACCACATCCAAAATGGTTCATAATCTGGCTTCATGTACATTTTCAGTTTTATCTACTGTAATTCTCTCCCACGTTTTTTAATGAAGTTTTTTATTTTGAGACAACTGTTGATTCACATGCAGTTATAAGAAATAATACAGACAGATCATCTGTAACTTTGTCTAGTTTTGCACAATGGTAGTATCTTGCAAACTATAGCACCATGTCACAACCAGGATATTGAGATGTTTTAAAGACACAGAACATTTCCACTGACACAAAGATCTCTCATGTTGCCTTTTTTACAGCCCCACACAGGTCACGCCCATCCCTGTAATCTTCTGAACCCTAGAAACCACTATTCTGTTCTCCATTTCTATAGTCTTGTCATTTCAAGAATGTTGTATAAAGAGAGCCATATAGATGTAACATTTTGGAATTTGCTTTTTGCACTTGGCATAATTCTTGGGAGATTCATTTAAGTTGCTGCATATAGAAATGACTCCCCTTATACTACACTTGATTTACTATTCACCCATTGAAAGACATCTAGGTAATTTCAAGTTTTTTGGCTATTACAAATAAAGCTACTACAAATGTACATATTTCTGTGTGAACATGAGTCTTCATTTTTCTGAGATAAAAGCCTAGTAGTGCAATGGGAGGGTTGTATGTTAGTTGAAGCTCCAGAGTGGCTGTGCCATCTTCCGTTCCCACTAGCAATGCATGGGTGATCCAGTCTCTTTGCTTTCCCACCACTGTCTGGTGTTATCATTATTTTCTACTGTAACCATTCTAATAGGCATGTAGTAATATATCATTGTGCTTTTAATTTTTCTTTCCTTAATGGCTAATGATGAACATCTTTTCATGTGCTTGTCATTTATATATCTTCTTCAATGAAATCTTTTTGTCTTTTGCCCATATTTTAATTAAATTGTTTTTTTTTTACCGCTGCATTTTGAGACTTTAAAAGTATTTTCTAGATACTAGTTCTTATCATAATTAAGCTTTGTAAATATTTTCTCCAAGTCTGTCTTTACAGGATTTTAACAAGATACTTTTTTTTTTAATTTTGATGAAGTCAAATTCATTTTTTTTTTCCTTTTGTGAATCTTTCTCTGATATTAAGCTAAGGAATCTTTGCCCTGCCTTAGATCCTGAAGATTTTTTTCCCTATATTCCTTTTCTAAAACTTTTATAGTTTTATATTTTACATTTAAGTCTGTGACTCATGTTCAGTTAATTTATATAGGGTATGAGATTTAGACTGAAGTTTATTTTTCTGTCTATTAATGCCCAATTGCTTCAGCATCATTTGTTGAAAGGGCCATCTTTCCTCTACTGTATTGTCTTTGACCTTTGTAAATAATCAGTTGGATATGTTTGTGTAAGTCAAATTCGAAATTTGACTTTGTCAAATTCTACTCTCTGTCATTGATCTTCATGTTTAACTCTTTGCTGGCACAACACAGTTTTAATTACCTATATAATAAGTCTTGAAAACAAGATTTCTTGGTTGTTGGCTTCTTTAACTCTAAATCAGAGACATATGTGGCAAAAAGAATACTCAAGGAACTGACCATTATACCTTTCCTTGGGTCCTGATGTTCCTAATCATTGGACTTCTTCTCTACAACTTTAAAAGTTTTCTTAGGTTTGTTTCATATATATATAATGCCCAAGAGTTTTAGTTGTACTTACGGGATAAATACTCTTTCATATGTTTTATCCTTTATCCTTACCCAAATACTGTATGATCTTTTACACTTCTTTGCTTTTGTCTACTTTGATGAACATTAATCAATTTGCTTCTTCCAATTAAATTCATTTTACAGATTATGAAAACAAAACTCCATGAAAGTAAGTTGTACAGTTAGGAATAGGCACACTATGAATTTGAACACAGAACTATGAGATTGTGAAAAGATTCTCTCCCCTAACATGCTCACACCCCATGTTTTGTAACAAAGACTCTTGGTCTACATCATGCTTTGAATAAACTTCAGATATATAGAGGTATGACTGAAATTTGCCCATCTGAGAGCTTTGAGGTGTTAAGTCATTAGCCATTTAACTTCTCTGAATCTGTTTACTACTCTGTAAAAAAATAATAGGGATAATGATATCTATTTTGTAGGTTTATATTATGAATAATAATAATAAACATAAATCATGTCTTACAAATGCCTATTCCAGAGTAGTTATTCAATATAGGGTAGATGTGTTAACATTGCTACTACCGATAGAGTGTAAAAATTAATAGGTTTAACAGGAAACCTTAAAAACATAGGAGACTTAAGCACTTAATAGGAGCCTGTGCCAATTCTAGACACTCAAAATTGTTTTCCAGTTCTAAAATATTCAGCTGAGAGCATGAGCCTGAGCACATTATTTATATATCTATTACTGAGGCATTATGGTTATTTATGTGTTCACTTCCCTCATTATGTTACACACTTATCACTGAATAGAACAATTCCTTGACTATCTGTGAATCTCCCTTAGGATCTTACAGATGGAGGATGTTTAATTAACAATTATCATGTTAAATTGAAGTGATATTTTGACCATCTACTCTTCATCTTTACACTTTATAAAATCACATCCTAACACTACACTGACTAGGATATTGAATATATTTGAGTTCAAGAGCAAGTGTTGAAAAGATATGCCCTGCCCTGGACTAAAGTTCCTATTTAAAACTCTGAGCACAAACTAATTTAATAGTACAATTAGTCCTAGAAATGAATAACTACTTATAAACAACACTAGTGTTACCAAATCACTGACAAATGTTATTCTTTAGGATTTGGAAGCAAGATGTTTGATGGAATTCTGGAATTACTGAGAATTCCTGAAATTATTTATATACGTGTGTGTGTGTGTGAAATTTAAATATTGTAAACAATTTATATGCTGTATCCTATATCAAATAATCAAACACTGAAAAATGCCAGAGAAAATTAAGCATTAGGACATACTAACATGTTTAACAGCACAGAGCAGAATCAATTATGTGCTGAATGATTAAATGCTTATTTTGCTTCCAAACTGATTTTTTGGAATAGCCTTCATGTAATCTATGTAAAATATGCTGTTATGTAAAATACACTAAAATGTATATATGGACTAATTAATATCTATTTTATTTCCAAGATTGGCTCACCATTAGCAGCTGATAGGCCCCTAAACACATATTTATAGAACATGGCAAGAACTACAAACAAGATTGTCTGATGAAAATAGATCATGACCAAATCTCCATTTCATATTCTTGGAATTGTTGACTTTAACTTGTGATTGTGCATGTTGACATTCCCTGATCTTACTTTCAGTTTGACTTAGGTTAATTCCTTCTAACCCGTAACATCTTTATGTTGATGGTTCAGATTTACTTTCCACAGGAAGGTTATAATACATTTTCTTTTTTCTGATTTCTTGACTTATTGCTACTTGAGATTCATAAAATTATATAAATTTCTCAAGTAATGTCAATAAAACATTTCCTAACAAAAACACTAACCAACAATCTGGGCACCACACTCAATGTTTTTCCAATTATGCAACATAATTTGGATTTGTCATAAGTTTTTTTCGAAAGGTATTATGAATTACTATTTTGAAAAAATTAATAATTGTCTTCATAAATGTGGACACCCTTGCTGACATATCTCAAAATATGCATTCATTTACAGCCTGAATATGAGTAGTTCTTTCATTCATTCACTCATTAAAAATATACCATTTACAATATGATTTTGTAGGTTTTTTAAAGTTTTACTTTAAAGAAAAAAAATTTGCACTCATAATAATATTGGGTTAAAGAAAGAGTATGAAATTTTGAAGTAGGGCACTTGACTAATACCTCCCATCAATGGCCTTAAGTTACACAACATTTGCTAGATTTCAACTTTTCTCAACTGTAAATGAGGATTTGGAATGAGTTTTAACTATGTCCCATTTTAAAATCATTTGAGCTAATAAGTTAATTACTGATTGAAAATAAATGACTAAGCACTTAAGTATTATCGAATATTTATAAAGTATTCACCTTTAGAATTTCTTCTCCATGTCAATATACATATCTTTTAGAATATGGGACAAGCTGGTTAAGGAAGAGTTTATAAAACATATATGCTATATTCAACATGGAATCCTCCAACTCGAGCTTAATATTTTTAATGAAATATGATGATACCATCAAAAACACCAATTAGTGACCTATTTCACAGAGAAAATAATGAGTCATTAATCAGCAGGTAGAAGATCTGGGAGTGAAATCAAGGTAATCACTGTATCCTGAAACCTTTGTGATAAAATATATGAAAATTCATACTCCCAATGAAAATTACAGGACAAACACAAAAAAAGTCCAATGAATATGTGCAAGAAACATGAACATAATCACTTAATGGTCTTAAATTATATGCCTAAGTTCCAATGAGATGCTAAAGTGAATGGATTTTCTGAAATATAGTGATGCTCAGAGAAAACTTCACAGAGGAGGTGATATCTAAGCAGTGCTTAAAGGCAGGCAAGGTCATGAATGTGTAGAGAAGTAGCTACTAAAGGTCAAGAAATATACATGCATGGAAGTGATAAAGAAAGAGGGATGTTAAACCGTCATAGTATCTCCATAGAGTGTTTTTGTTTTGTTTTGTTTTTAATGAACCCAATTAGAGTCTGTATTGAGTGGGGGATGATGTTTAGTCCTTGACACTGAACTGCATCCCAAGTAGGTTAAACATAATTATAAGAACTTTCCAGAATGCATAAGTGATATAATAACTCAAACTATGTGGATTACAGATGAAATTTTAAAACATAAAAGTTCTTGAGAAAGTACCACAAATAAAATGCAAAATATCTACTAAACATGACCAATAAATGGTAATTACACCGTTTTCTTAAAAAATACATTATTTTTGTGAGAAATGTAGCTTACTAAAAGTACTTAAATAAAACTATTTTTTTTTCAAATACAATTCATCCAAGCATCATATGGTGTAGATGGGGGAAAGCCAAATAGTTATTTTCCTCAAAATGATAGAAATGTCCAGGAGTAAATAGGTATCTGAAAGAAATTCTACAAACATAGAGCAGCAGTAAGCCCAGATGCTGCTACAGCAACAAATATAACCACAAAGTATTTCTTTTCTCTTTTCTATTCATGTCATAAAAATAATAGGCATGGAAACATGCAACTTGCTGGTATATTTACTTTAAGCTGGAATTTGTTTAATTGCTTATAACTCAAAGTTTTCACTCTACTGGCACAAACGGTAGGATTTTTGTTATACTTCCTTGGCAACGAACTCCTTCGTTGTAAGAAAGCGCACCATCAAACACTATTAAGATTTTTTTCTTTTTCTTTTCAATTTAGCATTTTACTAGTAGCCTCAATTTAATGACGAAGAGTACCACTAATTTGTTCTACAAACTTAAGCAGAACATAAGTTTAAAAAAATGCCTAATGTGACAATTTTTATACCATTACCCAGAATGCTTTGTTAGCGCTCAACTACTTCTTGTTTTGGTTAGCATCTATGTTACTACTAAGTAACAGAGTGTCTTTTAGTCTATAAAGAGCACTTTAGAAATTAAGAAGCTGGAGGCATAAAGAACATTTTGAGGATTTAAAAATCTTTATACAGAAAAAAGCTTGTCTTCTTGGAGGTATAGAGGGACAAAATAGGACCATGATTAAAAGGGAATTTTGCCCTCTTTCAGGAGTACCAAAAGCTATATAGTTCAAGAGAACTTATGTGTAGTGTGAGGAATTAAAAACAGATGAAGGTAAATATTTTACTTAAAATAATGTTGAAAATGTCTTCTATGAAATTCTCTCCTCATATATTACATGATATAATAATCTTTGATTTAAGTTCCTCTGACACAGTATATTTACATATTCATCCAGAATTACAGTTCAAGAACTCAGTAACTTGTAAAGCACACAGATGTGTGTTGTTTTCTCTCGTTCCTTCAGTTCTATATAGCTTTGGTACCTTAGTCTACCCAGGTTGTGTGTTTCCATAAAAAACAAAACCAAAACAAACAGAAAAACACAGACTTCTTTACACGTATACTTTTTTTTAACAAATATTTAAGAACACACATAGAAAGTAAACAATTATATAGTTCATTTTCTGTATTCAAAAAAATTTTAGTCTAGACAGGATTTCAATACATACAAAGTATTATTTGAATGAATCTGTTTTAAATGGGAAGGAAGTGGTGAAATACCATGGTGAGGGTGTTTTGTTTAGTTGGCTGGACTGGTGGTCGGGTTGCAGGAGAAAGAGGATTAGTTGCTGAAGAATTTTAACTTTCTTAAGAAAGGGGACTTATTTGGGGAAAACTGAAAGACACTATGACTGTCCATTTTCCAGGGAAGGCAAGTAATACTTG
Organism: Lynx rufus; assembly: GCF_022079265.1. Taxonomy (NCBI): domain Eukaryota; kingdom Metazoa; phylum Chordata; class Mammalia; order Carnivora; family Felidae; genus Lynx; species Lynx rufus. The sequence goes on along the minus strand of NW_025814834.1, from coordinate 40,444,060 downwards.
GGATGAAAGAAGCGGATAAGCAACTCATTTTTGTTGACAATCTAAAAGGAGAACCCATAAGACTCCAGGAAGAGAGAGAGGAGGAGGAAAACACTAGGAGGTATGAAAACTCTAAAGTCTAATCTCTGTACAGGTTGAAGTAAAGACTATTCATGCAAGTTCTGAGGGGGAAAAAAAGGGGGTGGGGGAACAAGTCCAGAAATACATGCTAGAATAATCTCAACTAAGTTCAACTGCTAAAGGATTTTTTCCCTGGAAATCACAAGAGGAGACAGGAAATTTCTCAGGTTAGTCTTCCCAATCACTCAAAAAAGGATGCTAGGGGAATTAAAAGCCCTTATTTATGGGGACAGAAGAACTTTGAAAGGGACTTTCATGTGAGTGAGATCATTCAACCCAAGACTCACATGGAGAAGAGATTTCTCTTTACGTACAGGACTTAAATGGACAGAGTGACAGCTTAAATCCTAGCAAAAGTGCCCTGCAACTTTCTTTAAAACACTCGACAATCACCAAGCCTCTTGAGAGAACTGCATTATCAAATCTCCTCAGCCGACCTTTTCTCCTCTATGAGAACTTCAGGTATGTTAAACTTTACAGAAAATGGTAGCAGAAGTGATTCTCAGAAATCTACCATATACGTAACTGTAACCAGTCTAACTTTCTAAGCAGTCAATTTTGTTTTCTAATACAACAACCACAAGCAGTGGCTGATAAAATATGCTTATTATATTTTCCTAGTTTATGCCTTCACTGTATCATTTTTCACTAATTCATTTATTAACATATTCACCAAATGATTCCTCAACACCCAATTTGTAGCAGTCACTATACTATGTCTTTGAATACAAAGATGGAAAGGGCATGATTACTTGTAATGAGTGGAGTGAGGCTGCCCAAGAGGGAGTGGAGATAGGGCTTTAGAGATTATATTGAAAGAGGGCTAACAACACCAGAGGCTCCGATGCTATTTAGTTTGATAATGTGATCTTAGTTCTTGAGGGCTATATGCTGAAATTCAGGGGCCATGTTGATGCCTGTCATAAGTTATCAAGATGAGGGCAAACATTCTACTTCTTAAGTTACCAAACCCTGGTATTAGTCCAGAGATACATCAAAATAACTACTTATTTTTATCATGCAAAAATATGTCATACATTTAAATTCTTTATTTGAGATTTTTTTGTATACTCATTGGTAAAATTGGAAGAGCAAGAAAATTTAACAAGGACATTTAATTAATATGTAAGCATAAACATATTGTTGAATTTGCATGAAGTCAAAATATTAAATTTTGTAAAAATCCCCAAAATTGCCTTGTTAAATTGGAACAGAGGAAAGAATAAGCATGTACAGTCCTGGAAGTAAGGAGTTTACCAAAGAATTACTCAAAATAATTGCTATCATAAAGCTAGCAATGCTAAACTCAAGGAGGAAGTAGACAAAGTTATTATTGATGATTTCAACTGAATATTGTTAAATATGACTCTTCTTAAACTAATTATTCATATTTAATTTTCACAATACAGTCAATGAAAATCACCTCTTCACACTTTAAAAATATATTAATTAGTACTTTTTGTCCATCCCAAAGGAAATTTGGAATATTTGACAAAAGCACATTATCTGTAATAAAATGTGTGTGATAAAATGAAATACAGAGTATGGAATGTCTACAAATTAAAGCACAAAGCAACTTCTAAGTGTACTTCTTAAAGCATATTTTTAATCATTAATCAAATTAATCAAATATCATCTACGTAACTATCATTTGTTTATAATATGTCAAAAACTGATTTGGGATCTATGATATAAGGTGTCATAATAGTAGCTCACAATAATACCTAACATTTATTACAGTGTTACTATGCCATTAAAATGGCACCTGGTTAGATATTCTACATGTGTTATATGGCTCTGCACCCTCCCATCAACTCCATAAGGCATGTGAGTAATTAAATCAAAGTTTTCAGGGCGCCTGGGTGGCTCAGTCAGTTAAGCACCGACTTCAGCTCAGGTCATGATCTCGCGGTCCGTGAGTTCCAGCCCCGCGTCGGGCTCTGTGCTGACAGCTCAGAGCCTGGAGCCTATTTCGGATTCTGTGTCTCCCTCTCTCTGACCCTCCCCCGTTCATGCTCTGTCTCTCCCTCTCTGTGTCTCAAAAATAAATAAAAGTTAAAAAAATAAAAAAATAAATAAATAAATCAAAGTTTTCAGAGATCAAGAAACTGTTGAAAAATACTTAGCTGGAAAGTATCACAGCCTTGATTGAAATTTAGCTAAGAACCTAAATCATGTTTTCATTGACCCTAGGAGTATAAATGGACCTTCATATCATTAGTTTAAAATGAACATTAATGAAGATGAAATACCCCAGAAAAATCACCAATAATTTTAAAACAATCATATGTATAATGTATTTATATGTGTGAAAATTAACTAGCATATATATATACATACATTCCTTCATTTTTCTCTAGGTTATTTGGCTTTAATGTAATTGCCTCAAGGAAATTTTCACTTGCCTTTTAGTTCTTTGTCCCCCAAATTCTGAATACAAGTTCACAGTTTTTAAGAAGTATCAATTTTGATCACAGTGAAACTTAAAACTCTGAAATCTTGGATTATATGCAGTGTTGTAAATATGTGTCTCATCTTGTCAAAACAATATACATTCTATGGCAACATAAAAAAGCAATATATTTTAATCATGTCAATATATTCAGGTCTCCTATGTGTCTGGATAATTCTGATGTCCACAAATGTTTATATACTCTAAAGGACAAAATATTCATCTGTCTCTTCTCTACTTACAAATGAAAATATTTTTACTTCAGTTTCTTATATTCAGACTTTTGTTTTATTTTTAGAAATGTAGGAAATGTAGCGAAATTTATGGAAATGATTTGCCTTCTTATTGAAAGGTAGGTTCCTCATCTATAAAATATATATCATCACCCTCTTCCATAAAACAATGTATGTGGATTCTTATTTCTTTGCTTATATTTCTTTCTTTTAGGTTGTTACAGGGATCCAATAAATCCACATCTATTAACTGTTCACTTGCAACATATATACATATGTGCTCATAGGAACTTTGAGGATGAGTGAATATTGAAATATAAAGTTATTGTTTTAAGATTGTTAATACAAGCTTTGTTTGGGCTACAGTCATCTGAGAAATACTGTGGAAATAAGTTTATTTTTCCCTTTAATCCTAGACTGGTAAGATACTGTCAGTGTGAGACCACAAAAGGCTTTATGATAGAAAACACTAAAATAAAAAACATAATCCTTGTTATTAGAAAATTTCTAATACAATATAATTGTGACCCAAATATGATGTGACATTAAAGCATTAAGAAAATTACAAGCAAGGCACTAAGAAATTAGAAATCACTCAAATATAACTTTTGAAACCCGATTGGGTATTGTAAAATTGATGTGCAATTTGGTATCAGTCAGCCACATTATTTCCAACCATCTGGCTCTACCTTTCCCTCTGTCCTGAATTCTCCATGATTAAGGGCTCTGCCCTCCCTTTGGCATTTCACAGTAAGCAGTCAACATTTTGGAAACTGCTTTTAAGTTACATAGCATAAACTCAGAGAAACAGTAAGTTTGGTATCAGAATCAAGAGGTGCTAGAAAGCACCATTAAAGAAACTGACATTGGATTCTTTTTCCATAATTCATATTTGCAATCAAACAAGCCGTTCCAGCTATAATTAGAGCAATGCACTTTCTTTCTCTCCTCTCTCTCCAGCCTGGGGAAGAGGAGAGTCTTTTGTTAATAATTTAATTGACTACTTACAAATAGAAATAGGAAACCATAGTCATACCTTGGTATAGTCAGAGAAGTAGTGAGTAAGACCACATGGATCAGCATTGACCCAAATCTTATTCTATGCAGGCCAAAGCAGCACCATTTGAAAGTGAGATGGTGCTCCACCTAATAATCAAGTACTAATTCCACTGAAGAAAAGGAGTGGGGGAAGTTATGGGGTAACTTGAGCATGAACTTGAGATTGAACTTGAGGATGAACATGAGAATGCCTAGCCCATTAATGGGCTGCTCTGAGGACTACCTATAGAATTTCTAACTGAAGCCCAACACATATTTTATTGGTTGGAGATGTCAAATTATGGAAAGCCTTTCTAGAGAAGCAGGGATACCAACTACATAGTTTAGTTAGGTTTCCCCAAAAGTTGGATCTAGATTATACACTCGAGTTTGGAGAAAGAAGATATTTTCAACAGATAGGCAAAAACTTTAACAGAATATTAAATTTAGGAACTGGACATATAAATGGGAGTCCCTTTAGAGGAACACTAAGGAAAATATTTATCTTGTTAGGTATGTTTCCTTTGTACTGCGTGAACAGTTTCATTTAGCATATAGTTCTAAATGTTATGCCCTATGTTCATTAATTACCCAAACACTTTTTAAAGCCTATTGTCCTCTTTAGAATAGAGATGTAAAGATGAACAAAGAGATGAAGAGATTAAGAGAACCGTGGCATACTGAAACCGTCACTGCTCTCTGTTCAACAGAAACATCATCCAAGTGAGTAACATCACCAAAGTCAGTGTCAATCATTTTGGAGCTGGGGGACTTGGGAAAGCGCATGACCCTAAAGCAGACACAGCCCAGGAAGAAAGATAAAACATCTTTTTCAAAATATTCTGTAGGGCATGAGGAGGCCTGTGAAAACCATTTAACTTCTCTGAGACTTATTTTTGCCATCTGTCAAAGGGGAATAAAAGGAGTGTTTTGCTTAATTCTTAGGTTTACAATAATGTAAAATAATATGTGAGAAAAAGTTATAATTCCTGTAATACAAGGCATAAGTATGAAAAATAAATGCAAAAATAGTGGCAGAGTTCTTTATTCATAAACCTAACAAAAGACTCTAATATTAAATCATTTACTACTGGAACCACAGTGCCACCTAAAGACTACATACCAGAATTATGGAACAGAGACTTACACTTTTAAAAAAAAAAAATTTGTGGATATTTAATTGGCAATGTTCCATCACAAAGTGCTCTGTAGTGGTTCCAGAATTAAATTCAGTTTAGAATGTAAACCTTTCATCAAAGAGTCCAGAAATGTTTCAGATGTAAAAGTAAAGCAAATATAACCAAGAAACAGAATAGACATAGCATTTATACAATAACTTTACATTACATTGCTCTTTAAATGTAACAAGTAGGACTTTTCCAGGAAGTGTAGATACTTGGGTCCTTATTAATTGAATGCATATATTCTACACTAATAAAAACCTAAAAGAATATATTTTTATATAAGCATAAATTCAAGGAAATAGAGGATACTGATTTCATGCTTGGTAATAAATGACTTTGTGTCTTCACTTAGTATCCACTAAGGATGAACTTGGTTAATGTCCTCATAATGTAGGAGTGATAAAATCAGAAAACCTAAAGATCAGTCTTACTGCAATTAGATGATGGAATAAATGAAACACATATACTATGGAACCCAGCTAGAAAAACACAATGAGGAGAACCATTCCTTGAAATTCTGCTTAATTTCTTTTAAGGGATCCTACCTTTGTTAGGTCCTTCAGTGATACATTTTTATTTGTGATTCCACAAGTCTTCTATCATTTGATCCTACCAAAGCAGAGACAGCATGTATGTTATTAGGCTAAATGTCATAGGTAAATAGAAGTCCTTATCAAAATTATAATTAATCCTTAAAGAATACAAGAAAAAAATAAAGGTCTAGGCTTCCCTAGAAGACACATATGCTAGTTATTGGTCTAGGTACATATATTAGTCTAGACAAGATGATGAGAAGCAGAAGTTCTATGTGAGAGTTTGGGGGCAAATTTCTTACATAATAATTGATGTGCACTGTATGCTTCTTTTGTACCTGATTATCTCCTTTAATAATGTCAAAGGATTGGCTATAGATAGGAAAACTTATAAGGAAAGGTGAAGTTCAGGGACTCAGATTCCACCCATTTCTTTCCAAATCAGATACAGGACAAACTTGTATAATAGGCTTAAAATGAATATTTGTTTAACAAATAAATAGTATAGGGACACCTGGGTGGCTCAGTTGGTTAAGCATCTGACTCTTGGTTTCAGCTTAGGTCATGATCTCACAATTCATAGATTTGAGCCCCGTGTCAGGCTCTGTGCTGATAGAAGCTTGGGATTCTCTCTCTCTCTCTCTCTCTCTCTCTCTCTCTCCTCTCTCCTCTCTCCTCTCTCCTCTCTCCTCTCTCCTCACTTGCTCTCTTAAAAATAAACATTTAAAAAACTCTATAAATAAATAGTGTAAAACTTATAAACCAAGCATGTCTAGGATAATACACAGATATGCATGTGTCTTGAATAACATATGAGAAATTTTGGAACCAAGTACAATTATATTAAGAAGTTTCTGGTTTTGTTTGTATCTTTCACAAAGATTTGTATCTTTCACAAGTTACCTTCCATATAAAAATGCATTTCTACCAAAAAAAATCAAAGAAAGTACTTTGTCCTAGATTTTGTACTTTTATAATCAAAAGGAAAGTGATGAGGGGCAAGATATGTATATGTATTTTATTTCGAAAAAATTATTGTATAAATTACTTAACTATAAAAGCTTACTTAGATTTTGATAACACTTAAAAGTTGACTAAAACAATTATTTAGAGAGGACATTTCTCCTATATCAAGAAACTTCCAATAATTATAAAATATAAAATAATATTTTCAAGAAGTTATGAGGATGTACTTTTTGTTACACAAGCTGAATCTAAGAGAAAACTATGATATTTGTTCTTGACAAAATAAAGGAGCATGACATATTTATTATAAACTAAAAAAAATTCAAAGCACTTGTATTAGTCAAGGCTCTCTAGGGAAACAGAACCAATAGGAGATGACAAATAGATAAATAGATAGATAGATAGATAGATAGATAGATAGATAGATAGAAGATATACAGAGACAAAACCAATAGGCGACAATAGAAAAATACAGATAGAGATATAAATACATAGAAAAAGATTGATTATGAAGCATGGGCTCCACAATCATGGAAGCTGAGAAGTTCTACCATCTGATTTCTGCAAGCTGGAGGCCCAGGAAAGCCCATTCTAGTCAAAATCTGAAGGCCTGAGAACCAGGGTATAAGTCCCAGTCTGAGTTTGAAGATCCAAGAACCAAGTGGCTGAATGTCTAAGTACCAGAGAATATGGATGTCTCAGCTCAAGCAGAGAGCAAATTCACCCTTCCTCACCCTTTTTCCTTCCATTCAGTCCTTCAGTGGACTGTATGAGGACCCCTGCATTGGTGAGGGCAATCTTTTTCACTCATTCTGCTGAGTCAAACACTAATCTCTAATAAAAATATCCTCACAGACACATCCAGGTGTAATGTTTTACCAGCTATCTGAGCATTCCTTGGACCAGCATGGCACATAAAATTAACTGTCATAGAGTTAGAACAATCATTCGATATTCTTTAAGCAGATGTCAATGTTCAAGGTTTGATCTGAGATGGTACCTTACAAATGCACAGATAATAAAATATTATAGATATTCTTAGAATATTCTAGAAGAATTTATAAAACTAAAAGATTCTCAAATAGCTAATACAATTGAGTCCCAGTTCATAAATGTTGATAAAAAGATGCATTCATGTGTTATAAAACATTTTAAAATGTCAAGTTTAAAAAATCTTAGTAATTATATAAAAATACATTGCATTTTAACATTCTAGAAATGTTAGCTACATGGTAGGCCAATATTAAAATTATTGTGAGCCAAAGACATGTGAATAGAGCTAGACAAAAGTAGAACATAAAAAAAGGCAAAACAAATAATAACTTAAAAATTAAGTCCACCTTAAGAGCTGGCACTCTAAGTATTATGTGCCAAATACGGCACTGGGGGATTTTCAAGCACATGTCTCCTCAACTGTGCTGTCTGCCTTGTTTTAAGGAGCCTACAGAATGTCCATTATCCATTCTTAAATTGCTGCTCTGAAGAGTGGGTGTGGTCATTACTGATACTCCAGTTGACTCATACTTTGGCAGAATGACAAGCAAATCAGCATAAAGCTTCTGAAAGGTTATTAAAAATTCTCTAAATTAACCTACTCTAGACTAATTGGCTCATTTTTAAGGGCAGTAACAAGAAATGAAGATCTAATTAGGTACAACCTGGAGATACTCTAATAAACATGGGAGAAGAATATGTTTTTTAAAAAACAAAACTCTAGGAATTTTATAATCTTAAATTGATTAACAGTCCTTTTATCTGATCATATGATTTTCTCAGATTGTAAGGCAGCAGGAGTTTAAGAAAATGTTGCACCTATAAAATTAAATAGAGCCCAACAGCCTTAATTTGTACTTACTTTGAAAGTGTTTATTAATTTTTATTAAGGTTTCTTCATTGGCCTTTACTGTTTAACTTTCTACCTCTTGTGGATATATCATTACCAGAGGTCCTAGCCTGGAGGACAGCAAAATCTAATTAGAATGTATCACATTTGGTTATCACTTTTTCTACCTGAACTTCGTCATGCCTCCATGTACTGACATGGGCTTAACCCTTAGGAGAGTTTGAGAACTCATCATAGACGAGTCACAGAAGTGAGACTAAGTTTAGGGTGAAAAATCATAATCAGATACAGCACTCTCAAATTCCTTGACTTTTGAGATAACACAATCTTTTTAGCCAGAATGCCTGGGGAACAGAATATCCTGATTAAATTGATTTTCTGCCTAAATTAAGGTAAACTTATAAACTTTTTTCATTCTTTATTTTTTTTAAAGTACACTGAGTTATTGATAAGATTCATGTTTGATATAATGGAGGAGAAAGTGGTAATAGTAAAATACTCATGATTTTTTTTCTTTTGGAGGTACAGGACACATATATGTTGCATTTATATAGATAAGAACATAAAGACAGAGAAATAATGTACATAAAGTCATTCTACACAATATTGGATATAAATAAATTTATTTAAAACAACGTATCAGAGTTTCCTAAGCCAAAGAAGTTGCACATAACTCAGGTAACAAGAAGATGGCATGGTTGGCCATTGGAGATGGTCCTAGTTGTATATTTCAACACACATTAAAACTTTTCTAAATAGAAAAAAAAATAAAATTTAATTTTTTTTTAAAATTAAAAAATAAAACTTTTCTAAATGGAGTTAGGCTTATTCTTGGGTTGGATGGAGAGTACACCAAATAAATCTACTTTATTGATGGCCAAGGATCCAAGAAATTAAAGCATCATGAATGATTTTAAAAAGATCCATCCTTACTAAAGAAGATGTAAATTGTCAAAGAAAAATCTTCTAAAAACAAATACCCATAGAAACTCCTCATTTTCAAACTCCTGATTTTTCATAGTGTAAAGTATACACTAGAGATTAGAACAAATTCTCTACTTGTGTCTCCCTGCCCTATCATGTTTTAGGAGATGTATTTCAAGCTTATAGATTTTTTAAATCTTTAATTTCATAAATATCCAGTTAAAACACCAGCTATTATCTCTAATTTCAGTATCTGATGATATGGAATGTTTTGATTACTTATTTTCTTTTTCCTTCATTATTATTGATTTTTTTATTTGTATGATGAGAACATTTAAGATCTAGTCTCTTAGTAATTTTGAAGTACAAAATACAATGTTGTTGACTATAATCACAATGTTGTGCATTAGATCTCCAGAATTTATTCATATTCTAACTTCAAGTTTATATACATTGACTAACATCTCCCACTTCCCTAACCCCTGCCAACCACCATGCTACCTTCTGTTTCTATCAGTTTGACTTTTTAAGATTCCATATATAAGTGGTACGATGTAGTATGTGTCTTTCTTTGTCTGACTTACCTCACTTAGCCTACTGCTCTCATGGTTCATCCATGTTATCACAACTGGAAGCCTTTCCTTTTTTCTTGTGGCTGAATAATACTCCATTGCGTGTGTGTGTGTGTGTGTGTGTGTGTGTGTGTATGTGTGTGTGTGTTTAATGCTTTATCCATTCATCTACTGACAGAACACAAGTTATTTTCCCATCTTGGCTACTTTGAATAATGTTGCAATAAACATGAGAGAGCATATTGTCTTTGATATCCTGTTGTAATTTCCCTTGGGTATACCCAGAAGTAGGACTGCTTGATTATATGGTGGTTCTATTTTTATTTTTTTATTTTTTTATTTCTTTAAAGAACTTCCATAGTGGCTGCAACAATTTACATTCCACTAACAGTGGACAAGGGTTCCCTTTTCTTGGCATCCTCACCAACACTTGTTATCTCTTGTCTTCTTGATGATAAACATTATTTTTTTGACAGAGACAGAGACAGTGTGAGTGGGGGAGGGGCAGACAGTGAGAGGGAGGGAGGGAGGGGGAGAGAGAGAGATACCCCCAAGCAGACTCCCTGCTGCCAGCTGCACAGAGACCAATGAGAGGCTGGAACTCATGAAACCATGAGATTATGACCTGAGCCGAAACCAAGAGCTAGACGCTAAACCAACTGAGCCACCCAGGCGCCCCAGTGACAAACATTCTAATAAGGGTGAGGTGCTATTTCATTATGGTTTTGATTCACATTTCTCTGATTATCAGTGATGTTGAGCATCTTTTCACGTACCTGTTAGCCATTTGGAGGTCTTTTTGGAAAAAAATGTCTATTCAATTCCTCTGACCATTTTTTAATCAGATTGTTTGTTTAATTTGTTATTGAGTTGTATGAGTTATATATAAATATGTATATATACATATATATATATATATATATATATTTTAACATTTATTTATCTTTGAGAGAAAGAGAGTACAAGTGGGGGAAAGGGCAGAGAGAGAGGGAGACACAGAATCCGAAGCAGGCTCCAGGCTTGGAGCTGTCAGCAGAGAGACCAATATGGGACTCAAAATCATGAACCATGAGGTCATGACCTGAGCCAAAGCTTAACCAACTGAGCCACCCAGGCACCCTAATTATTTATATATTTTTATACTAACTCCTTATCAGATAATGGTTTGCAAATATTTTTCCTATTCTGTAGGTTGCATGATCATTTGGTTAGTTGTTTCTTTCACTGTGCATAAGCTTTTTAGTTTTATATAGTCCTAATTACTTATTTTTTGCTTTTGGTGTTTTGCTTTGGTGTCATAGCCAAAAACTGTTGTCAAGACAAACGTCAAAAAATTTTTTCCCTATATTTCTCCTAGGGGTTTTATGGCTTCAGGTTTTCTCTTTATGTCCTTAATCCACGTCAGGCTTATTTTTGTGAGTGGTGTAAGGCAGATGTCTCATTTCACTTTTCTGCATGTGGTTAACTAGTGTTTCTAATACCCTTTATTAAAGATACTATTCTTTCCCCATTCAATATTCTTGGCTCTCTTATGAAACATTAGCTGACCATACACATAGGAGTTTACTTATGGGCACTCCATTCTGTAATATTGGCCTATCTGTTTATTTTTATGTCCTTACCATCCTGTTTGGATTACTAGAGATTTGTAGTATCATTTGAAATCAGAATGTGTGATGCTTCTACCTTTGTTCTTCGTTCACAGGATTATTTAGGCTATTCGGGGTCCTTTCTGGCTCCCTGTAAATTTTAGAACTGCTTATTCTATTTTTATGAAAAATATAGACTGCATGGAATCTGTAGATGAGTTTGGGTAGTATGGACGTTTAAACAATATTAATTCTTCCAATCCATTAATATGGGATATCTTTCCATTTGTTTCTCTTTTCTTCAATTTCTTGAATCAAATTCTTGTTCATTCAGTTAGACAGATTTTTCCTTTCCTTGGTTAAATTTATTCCTAAGTATTTTCTTGGTTTTGATGCCACTATGAATGAGATTGCTTTATTTATTAGATATTCTGTTTTTAGCATATAGAAGCACAACTAATTTTTGTAAGTTGATTTTATATCCTACAACTTCAGGATTTGTTGATTGGTTCCAACAGTTTTTTGGTTGAATCTATGGGTTTTTCTTTATACAAAATCATATCCTCTTCAAATAATAACAATTTTACCTCTTCTTTTCTGATTTGGAAGGCAAAGTTCCTAATAACCTCTCCAGTGTGTCCAAACGCCTTTGTTTTTCTTTTTTCTACAGAGTGCTGGAACCTCTCTTCAGGAAACCTGGACTTCTACAAAGGCTTTCTCATCCATGGGAGACTGCCAAAATTAGCGCTCTCTAGGTAGTCCCTAACCATGGCCAAGAAGAGCTGAAACTGGTTCCAAGGCTCCTGTCAGTTCCACAGCTCTTATTGAGGTCTGTCTGCCTATTACCCGATGCACAGGTGGGTGAGACTCAACCTGAGGGCCTTGGCATATGGTGCTGGATCCCACAACTCCCACTGAAGCACTTTCGGTCATGGATGGATGTCAAATTTTAGTTGTTAAAAGGGGAGACCAAACAAAAAAGTTATCTATGCTACCATGATGCTGATGTACAAGTCTTCATTTTCTTGATGCTTCCTGTCAAAGATGGATAATGGTTTCTTACACATCATAAATCCATATTTATATTTATATAGTTGTAATTTCCTTCAATCAAGATAAACTATAATCTATTAGCTCCATAGACTCTGTTTCATAGAATGAATTATTTTTACATGTGTAAAGATTAAACATACCAACAAAAATAGAGAAATATTAATTGAATTTATTTATGTATGATATGGGAGTTTTACTATTGCTCTGAGATATGGGAGTTATGTGCCTCTTTAGAAAGGGTGCAAAACTCCTGCTATAGATACAGATCTATAAAGCATATCCTTGTTCTAACCTTCTAGAGTCATCCTATAAATTCTGAAACTCAAAAAGCAGTGGTATAGACTTCACACTTATGAACAGTGTACCATGTAACATGAGGTTACAAAATCTATTTGACTTGTCAGTGCTTATGAATTACATTTACAGAAATAATAATTTCTATAAATTGTTTGCATGGTATATGATGAGTTCATACTAATAGCCATAAATCAGCAAGTTAAAAACTAAGGCCATCTGCTACTATATTTTTAATTGTGATACTCAGACGTGAACTCCATTTTTACCATGGTAATTGCTCAACTGGTTTTACATATCAAAATCCTAAAAAACTATGTGAGTTTTTTGTTTTGTCTAATCTGGCTCCTTTGTGAACTTAATTAAGTTACTGATATCTCATAGTCCCTTTGTCTAAAAGTGTCAGCTCAAAGCCACAGAGAAACCAAGTATCTTAGGAATTAAATTCATTAGAAAATGTTTATAAATTATTTGATAATAATAAAATACATTTACTCCAATAAAAAAGCAAATAATACCTATTTTAAGATTTGGTGTTTTGGTCTACTTTTGTTTTTGGTTGAGTTGTCCAATTGATTCATTCATTAGTGGTTCATCATGATTTATAATGTGCCATATCTTCGTGTCAACTACAAGAACATCACATTTTAAAATAAATTTCTTCATAAAATTAACTATTCCAGTTTTAAAACCAGTGTGAAGGTAACCAGACTTTTCTTGTATTAATCTATCTGCTCATCATTCACCTTTCATACTCAGTATGAAACTGTCTGGAAACTGATAGTTCATGGCTAGAATTGTCGCTAAATAGAAGTAGATAGCTTCACCAAGAAATAAAGCAAAATAGTAAAATGAAGGAGCAGGGAGAGACTTGACCCTCTCCTGCAAATGTGGGGCTTTCCTGATGCAGGTCTGTCATTTTTGCTGTTCTTTTTTCTAAAAAGACAAATGAGGGGCGCCTGGGTGGCTTGGTCGGTTAAGCGTCCGACTTCAGCCAGGTCACGATCTTGCGGTCCGTGAGTTCGAGCCCCGCGTCAGGCTCTGGGCTGATGGCTCAGAGCCTGGAGCCTGTTTCCGATTCTGTGTCTCCCTCTCTCTCTGCCCCTCCCCCGTTCATGCTCTGTCTCTCTCTGTCCCAAAAATAAATAAATGTTGAAAAAAAAATTTAAATAAAAACAAAACAAAAAAAAAAAGACAAATGATACCTCCTCCCTTATGAAAACTTCTCGTTCCACAGCAATTGCTACTTTTTATAATGTATCTAGGTCACAAGTGGATTGCAATAATTTATGTCATCCTGGAATATGAAATCAATACCAAAAGGAGTGGACTGACACAAATTATTAAATTACAATTCCTTCAGTCAAATGATCAAGTTCTGAGATTTAAGAGTAAAATTTACTTCTGTCTATCAAAACCATGGAAAATACCTACTGGGTAATATTAATATATATTGATAAGCACTTTTAGAGTATCATGTTGATGTCTAGGTTAGGAACCTGGAAGCAGATTCTGCAGCTTTTAGAAATTGGTGGAGTTTTCCTGTGTTTGCATAATCACTACAGGCAATAATTCCTTGTAAATACTTCAACACATAAAATGCAAAAAGAAGATATAAATGCTGATGTGGAATATGCATATGAAACTGGAAACTAATATAAAATCTAAATTAGTGAAAGCAATGCATTAATGGCAAAACCAAACCACAGGAGAACAAAAATGAAACAAAACAAAACAAAACAAAACAAAACAAAAAAAAAAAAAACACCTTCATCTTAAAAAAAAACAAAATGAACTGATAAAAAGCAACATGAACTAATACATAACCTGTAGAGACTTTCACAAGCCCTGTGGACAATTCAGTTAGTGTCAAAAAAAAAAATCAAAAACTTCTCTACATCTAGAATATTTGTTATGAAATGAAGATCAGATGGAGTAATGTTTTGTGTATTCCAAAATTGCATTTTATAAACAGTAACTGTTAAATATTAAGTGCATGTGGTATTATCTTTATTTTAAAATTATTTTATTTGGTATTCATTTCATTTTATCTTAATATTTCATTTTTTGATGTTTTTGTTATTAAATGTCTAAATCAAATAGGAATGGTTTTCTATGTTAATGAAATATATAATCTTGTCACCATATATCAGTTCATACTATTATTATATTAGTATATTATTGCATTATTTCAGTTTGTTTCATAAAGAACCTCTGGGGGCGCCTGGGTGGCGCAGTCGGTTAAGCGTCCGACTTCAGCCAGGTCACGATCTCGCGGTCCGTGAGTTCGAGCCCCGCGTCAGGCTCTGGGCTGATGGCTCGGAGCCTGGAGCCTGTTTCCGATTCTGTGTCTCCCTCTCTCTCTGCCCCTCCCCCGTTCATGCTCTGTCTCTCTCTGTCCCAAAAATAAATAAAAAACCTTGAAAAAAAATTTAAAAAAAAAATAAAAAAAATCAAAATAAAAAAATAAAAAAATAAAGAACCTCTGAAACTTTTAGTACTGCCCTTTTGAAAAAATAATTCACTGGTTATTATCATGTGCACTCATTATTTAAATGTACTCAGATAAAGAATAAAGTATAATTTGATGGGGGGCCTGAGTGGCTCAGTTGGTTCAGTGTCTGGCTTTGGCTCAGGTCATAACCTCACGGTTCGTGGGTTAGAGTCTCACATAGCGCTCCGAGCTGACAGTTCAGAGCCTGGAGCCTGCTTCAGATTCTGCGTCTCCCTCTACCCCTCCGCCCCTCTTAAAAATAAATAAATATGAAAAGAATTTTTTTTTAAAAAGACAATAAACTTCATAGATTGAAAAAAAAAAACTAAAAAAAAAAAAAAAAGAAATCTACTCCTGAAATCATTGTTTCACTATATGCTAACTAATTTGGATGCAAAATAAAAAAAAATAAAATTAAGTATTGTGTTGAAAAAAATATATAAAAAATTAAAAAAAATAGAAATGCTATGGTAAAATAAAAAAAAAGATAAAGTATAATTTGAAAATTTGCTAAAACTCCAGGGAATTCTGAAAATTGATATTTGTCAGGAATTTGAAAACATTACCTGAAATGAGTATTGTTTAAAGTCCTAGAAGTGTTAACAGTGAAGCACTCCCTTATTTGTTTTCTTTTAATATATTGCAGTTTATGTGGGCCCAAACATTTTCCAGTTTTAATTAAACACACTCTCACCAAATAGACAACTAACTTTAAAAAAAAATCCAAGAAAAGAAGATATGAAATGAGGCCCAAATTAATAAAATCTGTCTAAAGCAAACAAGCAAGCAGTAGGAGAAATGAGGGAGCAGGGTATAGGAGTCATTTTTCAGCCATAGTGCTTTGTGGTCTATGCATGTGTGAAGGAAGGGATTAAATAAAAATTGAGAGACAGACAAAAGACTCAGTAGATTAAAATATTACTTATAAGGGCTAAATTGAAATACAAATTTTAAAACCAACATATGGCAGAACGATTTACCAATCCAGGAACTGGAAAGAAGGCCTCACCCTGGAATGGATAGCCTGGCTCTGAGACAGAGAACAGGGGGTCCATGCTGTGGGGAGAAGGAATCTGCTAAAAAGAAAGGAGTCAAACTGGGCATAACCAGTTTATTTTTCCCAAATTGACTAATTTGATAGGTTACTCCATCTCTGATCCCCAGGGAGGAAATAAAGGAAAGAGCGAAAAAAGATCAGAGTGTGACAGAGAATTCCGTGATTCTAAAAAGTCTCCCTAGATCCCCCAATTTAACATCTCTGAGATTTATATGCCTCTAATAATCAATGTCTTGAGATTAAGTTATGTTTTAAGATTACTGTTGGACAAGCAGCAATAGTGATAAAGTTGCCACTGACTACTTGTGGTTAACCTGACTTATTTTAGAGGACTTAACTAGACAACTACAACTATTCAAGAATCATTTGAGAAGAGAATAGAAATCCCAGTGTTCTTCAAAAACCTTTCCATGATATCACCTGGGGAAATTAAGAAAATGCCAGCATTAACATTTTACAATGAGCGTTAATAGTGTGGAAGAAACTGCAGCTATAATGTACCACTCCTAAGAAAAGTGGCATTAGGGATGTCCTTGATGGCTGCAAGAGTGATACATAGTTGAAAACATTTAGACATCAATGATGCTGACTCAAAGCTTATTCAGAAGAGTTGGACCCTGCATGTTAAGAAGTTTTGAGAATAACTTATCCAATTTGTTTCAATTATTCTTCCTTTTTTTTATGTATGCACTATAGGTAGACATGATTAAAATCTACATCTAAATGCAGAAGAGCTCTTTTAATAAGAATAAAATAAAAAAAAACTAATCCTAGTTTAATTGGCAGCATTTTATCCCCAGTGCTCTATATAACAATAGTGTAATCTTATAATCAATGTCAGCTTAGATTCAATGAAATAAAAAGAGTGATAATATGTAACTTTTATTGAACTCCTCCTATATGCCAGACATAGGACTTTGCATGTATTAATTTCATTTAATCATTACAAAAACTCTATAAAGTAGAACCTAATACTATGCTATTTTACACTTTAAAAAACCAAGGCACAGGGAGTATTTAATAATTAGCCAAGGTCGTATACAGCTAGTAATTGACTGAAGCTTCAAACCCAGTCTAACTATAAAGGCAGCCAAACTTAAACACTACACCATCATGTATCAGTCAACACATACTATTTACTTTAAACAACCATCTTGTTTTAGGGACAATGAATAACCTTAGTTCTAAAACTGAAATAGAAAATACTGTTGCTTAGAAAATCTCATCACTGTCTCTTATTTTAAAGATTTAATGGCATCCCGTCAATGATACATTTTTTTAAAAGGGATTTTAAAGTTCTGTTGTGAAATACTTCAAAGTTATTGCTCAATAAGAAATATTGACCCAATGTGCTCCAGTCTTTTAACAACTACACTTTTATCTTTTATGTATGAATGTGGGGTTGGAAATAGCTATGTTCTGTGTAGCCACTGACGGAAGGAAACAAATTAACCAACACTGGATCCATTTTTTTATGGGGAATTAGGTTTTAGTTCTCTTTGGCTATAAAAGGTAGTGTTTACAACCTCTAATTAAACTTAAAGAGAACTTAAACATCACCACTTTCAATATTTAGATATAAGCTGGCTCTGGACACCACTGCCAGACAAAAATTAACTCTGTATACACCTTTGGGATATTATAAAGCATGCAGAGAACTACAAAAAAATAGAAAAATTATATACAAATAATGTGTAGAGTACACAGCGTCAGAAGGAAAAAGGTCAAATTTATATTTATGAATCTCATTGATCAAAAATGACTTAAAATGCAGAAACATATAAAATTTGTAGTTGATGTTTTATCATGCATGATTCACTAAAAAGATTGTTAATCATGGCACACTAACATATTCTGCATGAATACCTATTTTCTTTGTCATAATTAATTGAAAATTCTGGTTTGCCCAGTTGTATTTCTGTGCTATCATGTATCTAAAATGCTTTTGCGCTTCTGCAAGATTGTTCCAAAAACTCTTTGGATGGAGTAAATACAAACATTTGCCTTGTAAAACATATTATCTAGGTTTCTTCAGCTGTTAAGATATTAATGCAACTAATTTGAGCAGACCAATTGATCCTGGGTAGAACATTGCTATCATTGTATATGTAATTATAACCGCATTCATGCCTAAATGTAATGACAAGGAATCATCTAGGGTTAGATGTCTGTGATACTAATTAGTTTTTCTTACGACATAGATTTTTTGCTTTAAACCCCACATTTTATATTAGCACACTGGTGGTGAAAAATATACGAGCACCCCAGACCAATTGGCTTGTAGAAGAAGGGATCATTTTCTACATCTCAAGTGATTAAAGTTAGTTTGGAGAAGAAACATCCTTTGGATCAGTGCCATTAAAACAGGAGTTTTCATAAATATGAAAAGTGAATAAATGGAAAGATTTTGTGAGACTTGGTAGTATTTTTAGATAGAATGAGATTTAACTCAGTTATCTTTAAAGATATAATTTATAGGGGTGCTGAGTGGCTCAGCTGGTTAAGCATCCAACTCTTGATTTTGGCCAAGTCCGTGACCTCTCAGTTCATGAGACTGAACTCCAGGTGGGGTCTGTGTTGACAGTGCAGAGCCTGTTTGGGATTCTCTCTCTCCCCCTCTCTCTGCCCTTCCTCCACTCAACACTTGTGTGCTCTCTAAATAAATAAATAAATAAATAAATAAATAAATAAATAAACAAACTTTTAGATATATATTTATATAACCCATATTTATAAACCATATAGTATTTTCCAGGGACTGTACTAAATGAGGTACTGGAGTAATAAAAGCAATATTCCCTGCCCTCAAATGTGGCAATAATCAAGTGTGGAAGATAGACAAGTGTAGGCACTCAGGATATCACCAAGTACAGGATATACATTGACATTTTCATGATGAAGATGAGTTCTTTCTTGATATAATTTTGGACAAGGTAAAATGAGATATCAGAAGTAATTTTAAACAGCCATATAACGTTTAATGCAAACATATTTGCTTATACTTGGATAACTAAGCATGTGAATCTGCTTGTAATATAAGAGTGGGGGATAATTTTATGAGCAGCTAAATCCTGTACAGCCACATATTGGAGGAAATATCTAGACTCACCATTAAATAAACGTTTGATTCTAGTTTTATAAAATATTCAATATAAAATGTCAACAGTAAAAATAACCAATAACACAACATCAATTTCTTTTTCAGAAATATGACATTTCCCTCAAAATCCAAAATTTGATTTTTAAAAAAAATTTGCAGTTGGAAACATCACTAAATCTCTGTCAAATTTATATTGCATATACATACATATATACATGCACATACACATATACATACACACACACATATATATACATATACTGAGAGAGAACACACACACACATATATACACATACATATATATAGAGAGAGAACACACACACACACACAGAAAGGAGGTTATGTTTTTATTTAAGGATCTTGAAATCAACTAAGAGTTATTAAAATTATATGTATATAATGTAATCTCTCTGCATTTCCTACTCTGGCTGAGATTTTTCTTTTCTCTTTGTTTCCAGGAACATATTGGAAAACAAAGATTAAACAGAATTATCAAGTAAGTCCTTTACTGAGAATTTAATTGTGAGCTTGCCAACCACGGTTTGATTTTTCATCATCTTGTTCCAGGGTTATAAACCTTTCAATTCATTTATATTTATAAACAATTCCCACCCTATTATGTGCATGGATTATTAGGAATGTCTCCCAATAGAATTTTTCAGCTTTATGTACACAATTAATTAAAAGCTTGGATTCATTTTTTATCAAACTTTTACAGTGGGTTAGAATATCTGAAATCTAAACTAAAAGTCTCTTTTAGCCCAAATGACGACTCATTCTTTAGTTTGGAAGGCTCTTTACTTCATGGATTTGAAAAGGGAGATTAAAGCCATTGGAGAAACCACCTAGGGCAGAATGTGGTTTTGCTGATAACAGAATTATATTTCACAGCAAAGGAATTCAGACCCTGTATCCAGTTAACAAACCAACTGTGATAAAAACAAGTCAATGGAGAAAACTTTTAGCCTAAAACTATAATACTACCTGCAAAAGAATGTAGAAGGTATAATAGCTGACCTCTGACCATGCAATATTTGCAAATTACATTATATTTCTAAGAGGAACTCAAATAAGAACAGTCTTCATACCCTCTGCAGCAGAGTAAAATCTTTAATCATACAACTCTATCTAACCCAGATTCTTCACAAAGGCACCTTTGAATCACCTAAGGAGATTTTAAAACCTATCAATGTCTGGGCTCCAGCACCTGGAGATTCTGTTTTAATTAGTCTAGGATTGGAAGAGAGAACGGTTTGTTTATTTTATATATATATTTGCATTCCTTCTATTTGTTAATTATATATGTATATATTTATTTATGCATATATGTGTATATATGTATACACACATGCACACACACACACACACACACAGGTAATTACTTTACGCAGCCTAGGCTGAAAATTTTGAAGTCCTAATCTGTTCATTCTGAGGGATTTGGAGTCATCACTTCATTTATTCCAGCGCTTCCTCAGCATTACCTTAAATTTTGAAGGATCAGTGTGAGTTTAGTGTGAAGCAGTAGGTAATAGACCTACAGTGCAGAATAAAATTGGCAGTGATAATAAGTTTATATTTTAAGTGGTACTTTACTAACTAAACTACTTGAAATCTCAAAGATCTCTCATACCCATTGTCTTATACACCTGTTGTTTCTTTTAGGCTCAAGTGCGAAACTTGAGTTAATTATATCCCTCTGCTCCTGGCACATTTACATTTTAGGTCCATGTGACAATCCTTCTATTATTTAATCTCCTACTCCTCTCCCATTTCCCCCACAACAAAATGGGCAGCAATTCTATGCAAAATAGTATTATTTTCTTACAAAAAAAAGTTTTAAAATACAGAAAGTTCTATTATTGTTATTTTTACAGATGAAAAAGCTATAAACCAAGTAGCGTTTTTATATGCATATTTTTAAAAATTGGAAATATTGGGGCATGCCTGGGTGGCTCAGCCGGTTAAGTGTCCAACTCTTGATTTCAGCTCAGGTCATGATCTCACAGTTCATGAGTTTGAGCCCTTCATTGGGTTCTGTGCTGATAGTGTTGAGCCTGCTTGGGATTCTCTCTCTCTCTCTGCTCCCCCCACCTCTTCTCTCTCCCTCAAAATAAATTTAAAAAATAAACATTAAAAAATTAAAAATTGGAAATATTAGTTCAGAGGGTGGAAATGCCATAAAGTTTTAAAAACAAATTTCTCTGCAGAGTGTATATCAATTGACATTCTCACTGGAGATAAATGAGTGCCTCATTTCACATGCAGTTGCTAAAACTACAAATTATCATTCATTATTATTATTACTCTGAGAGATGAAAAATTATTTCATAATGTTGCTTTGAGAATACTTGATTGCTAGTAAAGGTGGAACATATTTTCATATGCTTAGTGGCCATTTGCATTCCTTGTATTTTGAGTTGTTTGTTTTTTTCTTTACCTATTTTTCACCTAACCGTTTTAAAATTAAGGTATCTTAATTAATATACTACAAAACAGACAGAGTTTAAATACTCAGCCAAATCAATTTGAGCAGTTGTATCCATGTGTGTAACCATGAGGCAAAATAAGGTATAGATCACTTATTTCCATCATACCCTTAAGTTTCATGTCTCTTTCCAACCACAAGTGCTTCTTCTCAGAACATTTTGATATCTCTCATTTTAGATTAGTTTTTTCTGTTGCTAAGACTTTATATATCAATGGAATCATACAGTACACATGGTATCTGGATTCCTTGAGTTAATAAGTTCAATATTTGGCCATGTTGCATATCAATAGTTCAATCTTTTTTGTTTCTTATTAGTATTCCATTGTATGAACAGCATTTTGTTTTTATGCATACCACTACTGATGACCCATATTACCCAATATTTTTGACTATCACGAATGTGACTTCCATGAAAACTATTGTGCAAATTCTTTTGTGGATTTATATTTTCAATTCCCTTAGCTAAATATCGAGGACAGGAATTACTTGCTCATACTGTAAAACATATGTTTCATTTCATTTAAAAATCGCAAAACAGTTTTCCAAAGTGATTAAACCATTTTAAAGTTCCACTAGCAATGTCTGAGAGGGCAGCTGCTCCCTACGCCCACAAATATTTAATGCTTTGGGTTTTCTTTATATTAGCCATTGTAGTCAGTGTGAAATGATAGCTCACTGTAATTTTAATTTATATTTCCCTGGAGGATCTTTCTGTGATTATTGACCATGTATCTTCTCTTTTTAAACAAGCTAAGTGTTTTTGTAAAGAAAACACTTTAATTGGTAAAGTTTGGGCCCATTTTTAAAAACTAGAAGCCTGAGGCGCCTGGGTGGCTCAGTCGGTTAAGTGACCGACTTCAGCTCAGGTCACGATCTCACGTTCCGTGAGTTCGAGCCCTGCGTTGGGCTCTGGGCTGATGGCTCAGAGACTGGAGCCTGCTTCCGGTTCTGTGTCTCCCTCTCTCTCTGCCCCTCCCCTGTTCATGCTCTGTCTCTCTCTGTCTCAAAATAAATAAACGTTAAAAAAAATTTTTTTAAAAAATAAAAACTGGAAACTCATCTTTTAATTGCTAATTGGTAAGAGCTCTTGGTATATTCTTGATAAAAGTCCTTCGTTGCACATATGTATTGCAAATAATTTTTCCCTGTTGTGGCTTACATATTCATTTTCTTAATTATGTTTCTTGATAAACAGAAATTTTCAATTTTATTGATGTCCAACTTACGTATTTATTATTGTTAGTGATTCTAGTGTATTTGTTCAAGAAGCATTTTCTTACCCCAGAGGAGAAAAGTGTTGTTTTAGATTTTCTTCTGGAAGTTTCATAATTCGGTGTTTACAGTTTGGTCAATGTTTCAAGTTATGTTTATGTGTTGAATGATAAAGAGATCAGTTTTGTTTTGTTTTTCAGATGAAAATCCAATTATTCTAGCAACATGGTTAATAGGGAGAAAATGTTTGCAAATCATATAGCTGACAAAAACCTCAGCCTGGAGTATCAAACAGTCTTAAAACTTAATAGTAATAAACAATCCAATTAGTAGATAGGCAAAAGACATGAGATATTTTACCAAAGAGGTTATAAGATGGCAAATAAGCTCATGAAATGATGCTTGACATCACTAGCCACTACAGAAATACAAATTATGATCACAGTAAGTTATCACTACATACTTATGAGGATGGTTAAATGTTTTTAAAAAATGACATACCAAGTTATGGTGAGGATGTGGAGAAATGAGGTCTTTCATACATTGTGGAAATGTAGGATGGTATAGTCAATCTTGAAAACTGTATGGCAGTTTCTTAAAAAAAATAAACACATATTTATCATATCATCCAGCAATCACCTCCTAGGCATCTACTTCAGAAAAATAAAAACTTACACTCATAGAAACCATGTCCATGTTTGTTCAAGGCAGCTTTATTTGCAATGGCAAAAAACTAGAAACAACCAAAACATCCTTCAACAGATGAATGGTTAAAATGAAACATACAAAACAAAAACAATCTGTGGTTCAGGTGTACCTTGAAGTAATATTCAGCAATAAATACTACTCCCTCAAAAAATAAAAGCAAAAAAAAACAAAAAAAACAAAACCAACAACACGTAACAGCTTGAGTAGATCTCAAGGGGATTATGCTGAGTGAAAAAAGTCAATATCAAAAGGTCATATACTATATAATTTACATAACATTTTCCAAATGACACAATTGATAGATCTGATGAACAGATTTGTAGTTACCAGGGATGAGAGATGGTAGAGAGAAAAGAGTGCCTATAAATAAGTAACACTGAGATCTTTCTGGAAATGGGATATTTGTATCCACGGTGGTGATTCTAAAAATGTACACGTGATAAAATGACATAGAACTACACACATACTTCATGCCAGTGTCAAACTCGCGGTTTTCATACTGTACTATAAGTATTCTAAAGGTAACCAATGGAAGAGACCAGGAGAAGCAGGAAGAAGTAGAACTAGGTCGTCTCTGTACTATCTTTGCAATTTCCTGTGGACATATAATATTTCAACTAAAAGACTTTCCTTATGCCATTGTATTTGCTTGGCTCCTTGTTGAAAATCAGTTGGCCATATATGTGAGGGTTTATTTCTTGACTCTCTAGTGTATTCTACTGGCTTATTTGTCTATCCTTAAGCTAATACCTCATTAAATAGGATAAAGTTGTTTTATTGCCTGACTGGAACTCTGCTTTTCTTCAGGGAAACATGGGTAGCTGGTTTCGACTGTTTTGTCAAACGGTTCAGAGTAGTAACCAGATAAAGTCTGTGTGTTAAGCAACTCACCAATGATGGTGATGTACTGTTTAATCTTAAATTCCTTTTGTGACGTCCATTCAATGGCTTTCAACTGGCAAACACAGCATAGTTACGTGACCAGAACATTTATAAAAGACCTCACTGAAAATTTCTACCTTGGGCTCTCCTGAAGCCAAGATCATTACAAAAATCTTGATGGTTTATTCTTTTCTTGTTTCAAGTTTTTATTTAAATTCTAGTTAGTTAACATATAGTGTAATATTGGTTTCAGGAGTAGATTTAGTGGTTCATCACTGATACATATAATACCCAGTGTTAATCACAAGTGTCCTCCTTAATACCGCTCACCATGTAGCCCATCCCCCACCCACCTCCCCTCCATCAACCCTGAGTTTGTTCATTGTAGTTGTCTCATACACTTTGCCTCCTACTCTTTTTAATCCCCTCCACTATGTTCACCTGTTTTGTTTCTTAAATTCCACATGAGTGAAATCATATGGTATTTACCCTTCTCTGACTGACTTATTTCGCTTATCACAATACTGAGACCAAGTGTACCTTTGTGTAAGAAGTTGGGGGATCTATATCTAGAAGTCTCTCAAGCCCAATGCTTGTCTGCATTCTCTATTCCTTACTCTATCACATACTTTGCCTTTATATGCTATATACTCTTTGATGACCTGTCAGTCATTCAAATATTCAAAGATGAGTAATCTTCAAAACAGTTTCTGTATCACTACTGCAGCTTTATGATTTAGTACTAAAATCATATAGTATCTCCAACTTCATTTTATTTCAAAATTGCTTTGGTATTCTATATCCTATAAATTTACAAGTAAATTTTAAAAACAGGTTGTCAATTATTTTTTTAAATATCTGCAGAAAGTTTTATAGATCTATTTTGAGGGAATCTTATATTACTTTTTCCAATCCATAAACATGATAAATATCTCTATTTATACAGGTCTTCAATTTTTCTCAAAAAGACTTTATAGTTTAAATTTAGAAGTTTTGATGATATTTTATTTTTTCTAAGGTGTATGATGTCATTTTTTGGTGTTATTTTTTGGTGTTAAAATGTTAAAAATTTTTGTTTTCCAATTGTTCATTACTAACATAAAGAAATACAATCAACTTTTATATTATATTGAATCTGCATCTTGATACATTCAACTAGTAGTTCTGATTTTTGTTCCAAAATATCACAGGGTTCAGCATGTAAACAATTATGGTATCTGGAAAAATTAGTTTTAAATTTTTTCTTCCCAAACTGATTGTCTCTCTTTTTCCCTTGCCTTATTATACTTCTAGAACGTTTAGAATAATGTTGAGTGAAATTGGTAAAAGCACAGATACTTAGCAAATGCTTTATCTTATAAGACAAATTTTCAGTGTTTCTCCATTAGGCTATGCATGTACGTTAGCTCTGGATTTGTTTGACTCTGTTTGTTTTAATGAGCTTAAATATCTTGAAGAAGTTTTCTTTACATCCCAGTATGATGAGAGTTTTCAAAGGGAAGAGACACATCAAATTTTGTTAAATGCTTTTGCAGCATAATGAAATGCATGGTCTTTCATCTTTATTCTGTTAACATGGTGTTTTACATTGTTTGACTTCAACTTTTGAGTCAAACTTGCATTCCTGTGACACACCTGACTTGGTCATGATGATTTATCTTTTTTCGTGTATTGCTGAATTCAATTTGCTAATATTTTGTTGAGAATATTTACATCTGTGTTTATGCAGAATTTTAACCTATAATTCCCTTCTGTTGCATTTTTTCAGGTTTGGGTGGTATGTAAATATTAATCCATAAAGTAAATTGGGAATTCTTCACTCCTCTATTTTCTTAAAGAATTTTGAAACATTGATATTACATCTTTGTTAAATGTTTGGCACAATTCATTGATGAAGCCATCTGGACCTGGATATCTTTTTGTGAAAAAGGTTATGACTGTAAACTCTGTTAGTTTAATAACTAGGAGGCTCTTTGGGTTTTGGTGTTTCTTCTATGTCAGTATTAGTAATGTATGTCTTGATGGTTTTGTACATATATATATTGTCAAACATGTTGGTATAAAGTTTTCTGCAATATTCCTGTATCATTTTGAAATTTCTATAGGATTTCTGTGTACGTTCTCTTTCGGATTACTGATATTGATAATAACTTGTGCTTTCCCAATGTTTTTCTTAATCATCTTTTAAGATTTAGCACCTTATCAATCTTTTCAAATAACTAACTTTTAGTATTGTTGATTTCCTCTCGTGTCAATTTTCTATTTTCTTTATTTGTACTCTTTAAATAATTTCCTTTCCTTTATTTACTTAGGCTTTGATTTGCTCTTCTTTTTCTAGCTTCTTGAACTGACAGCTGAGGTCATAATTTTTATATGTGTACTCTTTTCTAATACAAATGTTTAAAGTTTATATCTTCTAACTATTGCTTTCATTGCATCGCACATATTTTAATGTTATGTTTCAGTTATTACCATTCAGTTCACAATAATTGCAAGTTTCTCTTCTAAAATTTTTTGAACTTTGGGTAATTTAGAAGTGTATGTTTGTTCAAATATCTGAGGATATTTAGGTATCCTGTTAATATTGATTTCTAATCTAATAATTTTATAGTTAGAATACTATGTGTGATTTTATTTTCTAAAGGTATTTATTAATACCTGCTTTATTGGCCAGCATATAATCTATCCTGATGAATGTTCTATGTATATTTGAGAAGAAAGTGTGTTTTCTACAGCTTTTGAGGAAAATATTTCATAAGTATCTACTATATCAAGTCGGTCAATGATGTTGTTTATACATTCTCTATTTTCTAAATTTTGATTAACTTATTTTATTAATATATGGGAAATATACATTATAAATTTCTAATTATAGCTGAGGACAACTCCATTTTTTAATTTCTTATAATTGCTGTTTCAGGTATTTTAAACTTTGTTTTTATTTACAATGAGAATTAAGAATATTTTGTTTATTGTTTTTCTTTTACCATTAAAAAATGTCATTTTTTGTCTCTAGTTAATATTTTGTCTGATATTACTATAAATCTAACAGCTTTATATGCTGTTTGCATAGTAAATCCTTTTTCACCATTTTACTTTTAACTTATCTGTGTCTTATGACAGTTTCTTGTAAAGCACATAAGCTTAGGTCTTGATTTTTTAGCCAGACTGAAAGATTCTGCCTCTTAAGTGGAATATTTACTCCCTTTACATTTTATAGATTTACTGATATAATTAGAATCGAGTCCCCTAATTTGCTCTTTTTTCCAATTTTCCAATTTGTTTATTGTCCATCTTGTCCTCCTTCACTGCCATTTTTCTTTGGATATGTTGATAGTTATTTAATTTGAATTTTATCTCTGCTAATGATGTTTTCCGTAGTTATTCTAGAACAGGATTTCTCAACTTCAGCACTATTGAAATTTTGGACTGGGTTATTATTTGTTGTGAGGAGGCTGTTTTATGCACTACAGGATGTTTATAAATACACCTTGTAAATGCCAATATTATTCCATCCTAGTTGTGATAACCAGAAATGTCTCCAAGCATTGTCAAATATCCGTCTGGGGGATAAACAGCACCCAATTGAGAAGCATTGTTCTAAATATTACAATATTCATTTTTACCTGATCATAGTTCATTACTGTCATACTATTTCAAACCAGTATAAGAGACTGTGTATAGTCTAACTCCATTTTCTCACCTCTGCTCTTTAAGGATTTGTTTATATAATGTGATTTTCTATTCGGAAATAAACAATCCAATATATTGTCTTTTTTATATTATTAACTATTATTTATTATTCCTGCTTTAATTAGTCAAGAGTCATTTAAAGATAAACACACACACACAGAAACACACACATACACACACACACACACATGATTTAACTATCTACCAAATATACACCATTCCTGGGGTTTTTTCCTCTGAAGATCTTATGTTCAATTGATTTGATAACATTTCCCTTCAACCTAAAGAAAGTGATTTTTTTGTTTTGTTTTGTTTTGTTTTGTTTTTAGCATTTCTTATAGTTCAGTCTGCTAGGCATGAATTTTCTTAGCTATAGTATTCCATTCTGAAAATGTATTATCTTAGCTCTAGTCTCTCTCAGAATAACTTTATATTATCTTCATTTCTAAAGAACATTTCTGAATATAAATTTCTAGATTGACAGCTTCTCCTCTACATCAGCATTTAAAAAATGTCATTCCATTGTTTTCTGCCTTCCATTACTTCTAGTGAGAAGTTAGCCATTATTAATAGCATCATTCCTGTCTCTATTATGCATTTTATAGCCATTGGCTGCTCTTATAATTTTCTCTTTTTCTTTAAATTTTTGGTAGTTTGACTATAAAATGCTTGAGTGTGGTTACTTGTGGGTTTGTTTATCTGTTCCATTTATTGTGCTTTGGTTTTGCTGAGGTCCTTTATTCTGTAGGTTGCTGTTCTCTTTCATTCTGGGAATATTTTTGCCATTATTTCTTCAACTTTTATTCTTTCCCTCTGTATTTTTGAGCCTCTAATTACATTCTTAGACATTTTGGTATTATCACACAAATCTTGAATGCATTATTTTTCTCTACTATTTTTTAGGGTTTTTTTCTCTTTGAATTTCAGTTTGGATTCTTTCTACTGAACTGTGTTCAAGTTCACTGATACTTTCCTCTGATGCATCTAGTTTGTTTTTAGCCCGCTTTCATGAATCTTTCTTTTCCTGAAATCATATTTTACATTTCTAGAATTTTATTACACTTTCAAGACTTGTAAAATTTCCCATGTCTTCATGAAACTTTCCTCTTCATACTTTATCATATTCACTTTAAAGTCCCTGTTTGATGATGTCAACATCTAATCCTCTCTGACATTAATTTTATTGATTATTTCCTCCCCTGACAATGAGCTATTGTTTCTTGATTTTAATGTGTCTGATAATTACTGATCGCATGTCAAATACTCTGTGAAAAATAACAGCAGAATCTAAAATAAACAATATTTATCTCCACAAATAAACAAGCTCATTTTAGTCTCAGGTTGCTAGTATGGGTGCTCAGTCAGTAAAATCTATGACTGAGTTTGTTCTGGACTTTGTTAAAACTCTAATTTATTTAAACGTAGTAATAACTTCAAATGCTTTGAAGACAAAATCAGTACTTTTATTTCCAACAGGTCCTGATATCTAAACATTGGTGAGGTATGAGAGACATACCTCTTCTTTACAGCCCAGGCTCAGAGAATCTAATTGACCAGCTCAGGTTTACATAGTTAATAATTTATAAACCAAAACTCTGAACTCTCTTATTTTCACACACAGCAAACACTTACAGCTTCAGATAAATAAAGAAACTTATACAGCTTGGAAAAATACCCGAGACTCTGTTATAAGCCTGCTACATAAAGACAGGTGGTATACTTCCAAGACTGGTGAGAAGAAATGCAAAGAAAACAATGGATTGCAAAATGTAAGATGTGATATGTGACACTTCGGAGCAGATCATTTAGATTATTAAAATTTGATTAAATCTAAAGAATTATAAACTATATTTTATCTTTAAGTGTCTATTTCTTGTCATAATATTTTCTCTGTTATGTAGACCCAAGTTATTGACTTCAGAAGTAGGCAGATCAGAGGTAAAATATGTCATTATTATCTTAACTCTCCTTCAACTCCAGTTTTTTAGTACCCATATGATTTCTTTTTTCAACTTCCTTAAAGTTTCCATCAAAATTTTCATTTATTTGCTTTAGGACTGGTTGTTTGAAGTGCTAGATATGACTTGGTTTGCATTCTTCCCCACTTGTGCTTCTTTTTTAATTTCCATCTTTCTATATCCCTTTAATCTTAGCCTGATCAACTAGTGCAATTAAGAAATTTCAGTACCTCAAATATTTGTGTCAGGAATTCATTGCCAGTTTTGCTATAAATTTGACAAAAAACATTAATATCATTTTAGCCCTTCCACTAAGTGCCTGAGCAATGATCTGAAGTTAACACATAAAGAACAAATTCTTCTTTGAAAAACTAAATTTAAAATTTTGTCAATCGTGTATACATACATTATTTATAGATTTAAAACATTTGAAGAAACAAATCTATATGATTAAAAATATGAGGTATATTTTGTTTAAATGTTTTTAAAATAATAATATTTTAAGCTTAGTTCTTACACAAAATTATAATTGAAAGTGTGTTGTACTTTATTATACAAGCATCTAGCAACACCATTTGCCTAGTAACAGTGTATTCAAATTCAGTTTTTAAAACTTCATTATTATTATACTCATATGAAAATATTTTAGACAATTCTGAGCTCCAAGCTTTATTCTAGACTAGTTAAATTAGAATTGTTGATGTAAGGATCAGGCACTGGTAATTGTTTAAAGTCCAGATTATTCTATGTGCAACCTGGGTTGGGACCATTGCTCCAATTTATTCAAGGGAAAATCCTTGCAGAATCAAACTTATAAATGTACAACACCAATCACATTTTTGCATCATACTTTCTTGATTTGTTAGTGTTAATGCTACGTGAGATTGGTTAGTTTAAGCTAACTTTCAAGTTGAAATGTATTTGACAAACTGAGACGAATAAGAGTTTAATTGGTTACCCATGGTAATGTATTTTACTAAAGATATCTAAAGCCAAGAGAGTAACACTCTGGGTTCAATATGAAGAACCAGAGTAAGCCCACTTGAAGATACCTGAGGACTTAGAATACTACAACAATTTTCTCTCATACCACTAATTCATATTATATACTTGTCACCCTCTCATCGTATTTAGACTATAGCTATAGTTTATAATCTATGGTCAGCACTATGATTAACTTATCTCTTTTAATCTACATAATAGTGAGTCATGTATTATTATTTCCAACACTTAGAGTTAAAGAAACAGAGGGTTAAAGAGATGAAATTCTTATCCAAGATTTCACAATAGTGAAAGGCCAAGTACTTGGACTTCAAAGCCTGTATTGGTAAACACTCTAATGGATAATCTAATACACATGATCTATAAAACAGTATAATCTTCCAAGATATATAATTAAAATTTTTTCCATGAGGAATAAGAGTTCTTAGATAAAATATGTGCAGTGCAGTGATAATTACATGGTAAATAACTGATAAATACTTCTTGGTCAGCTAATAAAGATGTGTGCGATTACTAGAAAATAAATAAAA
Source organism: Lynx rufus (assembly GCF_022079265.1). NCBI lineage: Eukaryota > Metazoa > Chordata > Mammalia > Carnivora > Felidae > Lynx > Lynx rufus. The sequence goes on along the minus strand of NW_025814834.1, from coordinate 40,412,135 downwards.
AGGAAGAATTTAGTATCACATTTAATACAGTAATAAGTATGGCAAACAGATTTGTCTTGTTATGGTTGTTTTTTTTTATTTGTGTTGGCTTTTGTTTTTTCCCCATTAGAAAACTATAGCTTCCTTTGTGTACATGAAATTGACATGTATTATGTATTAACTTACAGGCCAGCATCTCAGCTCAGATCGCATGTAACGGCAACATTTTTGCCATTATATAATGTAAATTAAAAAATGTATTTTCTCACTTAGATAATGCAACTTTTATAGCCTCTTATCAAAGTAATATGTAATACAAATCATATCCATTAAGATTGCCCAAACATATAGGATTTACAGGAGTAACTATTCATATTTTTCAATGTTACATCATTTCCCCCTTTATCTATGATTATCTTTGTTTGCTATACAATATTCTTATTCAGAACAGTCACTCAAATTGGCACTAGCCACAGAGTGGCAAGACCCACCCTCAGAGGATCAGGGCGGGTCCACACCAAGCTGGGTCTCTAAAATTTGGGAGATTTGAAACCCAGCCAGCAGGCCTCAGATAGAACACAGGAGCACTGTGCCACAGTGTGGGCATATGGTTCAGACACAGACAGGGTGAAGTCAGAGGTCTGAGGGATGCCCATGACACGCAAGCGGAGATTGTTTGCTCTTTTCTGAGGGCTTCCCGAACAACACGGGGTGCAAACTTCTCTCTCCACAGATAAGACGGGGGGCTGACATTATTATCTCCCCCCCACCCATCAGCACAGACCTCAGTGAGCAGCACAGTGCCCACAGTGGAGGAATGAGTCACTTACACCAAGTCTAACTCCACTGTACTCTGCAGATTTTTTTTTTTTATTAGAGCAAGTGTGCTAAGAGCCACAGCAGCAGTGGGCCCTTCTCTTAGAAGACCAGCTCAACCTCATCCTCACCCGTACATGTACCAAGTTTACTGACCATAGAGTGCTGTAAAGCTTTAGCTCTAGGGGAAATAGGATCTAGCCTCTTTTAACAAACAGACCAAAACACACATAGTTAAAACTCACCACACTATGGACAAGGTCCAAACACTCCCCACTGCAGGCAAGGAGAAACTCTGCAGAGGACTGAGAGAAAGAGCAGCCAAAACACAACAGCAGAGGGCACACAACATTCACCAGAAATACTTTCTGAAGTGCCAGGCCCTGGACAGTAAATGGCCTCTTCTTAATATAGTCATTACTCTCAGGAGCAGGAAACATAACAGCCTTTCCTAACACAGAGAAGACAGAGACCTAGACAAAATGCCAAGATGGAGGAATCCATCCCAAAAGAAAGAACAAGAAGAGGTCATGGCTAGGGATCTAATGGAAACTATAAGTAATATGTGTGAACCAGAATTTAAAACAACCAGCATAAAGGATACTAGCTGGGCTTGAACAAAGCAGAGAAAACACCAGGGAGTCCCTTACTGCAGAGATAAAAGACTTAAGAGCTAGTCAGGATGAAATATAAAAAAAAAAATGCTGTAACTGAGATTTGAGACAGACTTGAGGCAAAGAACACAAGGATGGAAGAAGTAGAAGAACAAGTAATTGATATAGAAGATAAAATTAAGGAAAATAATAAAGCTGAAAATAAGAGGGAAAGAAAAATATTGTATCATGAATATTGATTTAGGGAATTCAGTAACTCCATAAAGCATAATAATATTCATATCACAGGAATACAAAAAGAAAAAGAGAGGGTAAAGGAGCAGAAGGTTATAAATGAGCAAATTATAGCTGAAAACTTCCCTAATCTGCAGAAGGAAACAGACATCCAAATCTAGGAGGCACATACAATTCCCAGAAAAATCAACAAAAGGAGACCAACACCTAGACACATCATAGTAAAACTGGCAAAATACAGAGATGAGGAAAAATTCCTGAAAGCAGCAAGGGAAGATAAATCCCTAATCTACAAGGGAAGACAAATAAGGTCAGAAGCAGACCTACCCACAGAAACCTGGCAGGCCAGAAGGGAGTGGCATGATATATTCAACTTGCTGAATAAGAAAAAAAATATGTAGCCTAGAATACTTTATCCAGAAAATCTGTCATTCAGAATAGAAGAAGAGATAAAGAGTTTTTTAGACAAACAAAAACTAAAGGAATTCATGCCCATCAAGCCAGCCCTGCAAGAAAATATAGGGAGGACTCTTTAAGTGGAAAAGAAATACCAAAAGGAACAAAGACTAGAAAATAACTGAGAAAATCTCCAGAAACACTGACTTTACAGGTAACACAATGACACTAAATTCATATCTTTCAATAATCACTCTGAATGTAAATAGATTAAATGCTCCAATCAAAAGACATAGGCTTTTAGAATGGATAAAATAACAAGACCCATCTATATGCTGCCTACAAAAGACTCATTTTAGACCTGAAAATACATACAGATTGAAAGTTAAGGGATGGAGAAGGATCTACCATGCTAATGGACATCAAAAGAAAGCTGGAGTAGCCATACTGATATCACACAAACTAGATTTTAAAACAAAGACTGTAACAAGAGATGATGAAGGGCACTATATCACAATAAAGGGTCAAAACCACAAAAAGGTCGAACAATTGTTAATATTATGTTCCCAACATGGAAGAACCCAAATATATAAATCAATTAATAAGAAACATAAAGAAATTCATTGATACTAGCACAATAAAATTAGGAGACTTTAACACCACACTTAAAGCAATGGACAGATCACCCAAGCAGAAAATGAATAAAGAAACAATGGCATTAAATGACACACTGGCCCAGGTGGACATAACAGATATATTCAGAACGTTTCATTCGAAAGCAGCAGAATACACATTTTTTTCTGAGTGCACATAGAACATTCTCCAGAATATATCACATCATGGGTCATAAATCAGGCCTCAACAAATACAAAAAGAAATATATAAAAAATATATAAGGAATTTTATAATCTACTTTTCCCACAAGTTAAGGGGACACAGTGAAGAATTTTACATACACATACACTCATAGATAAAACAGGCATAAACTTGAACTCTGCTGTGAAAATGGGGTATATTGTCACATCCTAATCATAGATACTATACAGTGTTAAATAGTGAATCTTTAAATGCATATTTCCCTTTTTTCAACTATGAGCATTTATATACCAGGGAATACTATAAATGCTGGGAATACTGATATATGACTTAGTCCTTGTATTCTTTGCTTACTTCTTGTGACACATTGTGTTACCTCTTACATAAAAGATCCCCAAGACAAAGTGAAACTCCTCTTCAGTGTTCACCTAGTCCATTTGTACATATCCACATGAACACTGATTGACATTACTACAGTCTTTTAACATCTTATAACATGTATTTTATCCTAGCTTAAAACTTACACTCTTACTGAAGGCCTGGAATATTGTAGGTGTCTTTTACCTAAATATCCTCAGATACAAAGTGTCTTTATGTGTTCATTTGTAATCATTAATCAGGGTGTACATATGTTCAACACACCTGATTTTAGCCAAAAGGCAAGGAAGCTTTATATACATTTATTCAAAAGTTTCTCATGTTTACAATTACTTTATTGTATTCCTTTGGAAGCTACTTGAAAGTAAAGAACATAATTCTGATAATCTAGTCCTTCTGTAATAAAGGTTGTTATAAGACTGCAAAAATTCATAAAAGCCACTGGTTCTGATCATATCAATTACTTCTGACAGTGTACTGTTAATCTGCCACTTGTGAAATAATTGTTGACAGAACTTCAGGAAAAGGCCTTGCATTTACCATTAAAAAAAAAGGATCAGATACGAACTTTGTGAAATCTGTTCTTCTTCTCTACTCAGTGTTACGTATATTCCTAAAATTTCTAATAGAAGAATCTCAGGTTAGTAGGTGGACAGAGCAGTATATCTGACAGTCAGGAGATGAGATATTTGAGGAGAGATGAAAACTTCCTTCACAAGGCACCCAGAACACAACATGCTCCTACTTTGCTTCCCACCTCCCTAGCCATTTCTCTTCATGCCCTTTGCTGGTTGACAGCATCTCATCAGCTTCAAAATATTGAAGCGTCATCAATCTCAGCCAATGGACTGTGTATCTCACACAGTCCTTCGTTCACACCACCCAGCTCCACGTTCTCACACCCTTCAGGTCTTTAGGAGGATTTTCTTAAAGTCCTTATTTACTAAAATACTTTAAAATTTAACTGCCCCCCTGCAATGTCTCTGTTTTGTCTTAATTCTCTTCATCCTTTTTTTTTTATGTCACCATCTGATATATTATAAATTGTACCTTTATTTCAAAACTATCTCTCTTCCTCAATTCTTTTGATATTTTGCTATTCATATCCTAGCATCTACTATCTTCTCCAATAGTAGCTATTAAATGTTGAGTGAGCCTTTCAGTTCTTCTTAAAAAGCACTGTACATTGTCTGAATCAGTGTTCGCATACAAGGACATGCCTGAAGCCAGCCCTGAACCCATTTCAAATCAAAAACTCTTTCTGCCCATTCTTTAAGTCATGTGTATTATAAAACTCAAGAAAAGGACATTCTTTCCTTTTACCTGACATTTGAGGAATTTGAAACAATGTCTGGGCTTACAAAAATCTAGTCCAGATTTTCCCAGAATAACATTATTGGCAGGAATTCTTAGAAACATGGTTTTTGTTGTATTTATATTGCATTGCCAATTCATTTTGTGGACAACAAAGGCAATGAAATGAAAATACAGGATTATAATCACAGAGGTCACAGAGTTACTATAATAAACTACTAAAATTAATACAATGGTGAAAGACCCAGACCAGCCAACATAATATTGAATAAGAACAGAGTTGAAGATGACACTTCCTGACTTCAAGACTTACTATAAAGCTATAGAATTCAAGACAGTGTGGTCCTGGTAAAAGAACCGTCAAATAGATCAATGGAACAGAATAATATTTCAGAAATAGACCCACCTTACATAGTCAACTGATCTTTGACAAAGGAATAAAGCCAGTACAATGAAGCAAAGATAGACTTTTCAAGAATGGTGTTGGAATAGGCATCCACATAAAAAAAAAAAAAAAGAATCCTGTCACAGAACTTACACATTTCACAAAAATTATCTCAATATGGATCATAGACCTAAATTTGAAATGTAAAAGTATAAAAGTCCAGAAGATGACATAGGAAAAAACCTGGATGACCTCGGATATGGTGACAACTTTTTAGATACAACACCAAGACCCAACCCTTGAAAGAAATAGTTAACAAGCTAGACTTTGTTAAAATTAAAAATGTTTCCTCTACTAAAGGCATTTTCAAGAGAATTAAGGAAGAGAAACCACGTACTGGGAGAAAATACCTGCAAAAGACACATCTTATTAAGGAATGCCATCCATAATATACAAAGATCTCTTAAAACTCATCAATAAGAAAATAACCAATAAAAATTAAAAATTTGACAGATATCTCACCAAAGAAGATATACAAATGGCAAATAAGAATATTAAAAGACGGTCAACATCATATGTGATCAGGAAAACGCAAATTAAAACAATGAGACTACAAACATATTAAAATGGCCAAAATCTGGAACAATGACAAAAACAAAATGCTGGTGAACATGTAGAGCAATAAGAACACTCTTTTATTCCTGGCGGGAATGCACAATGGTATAGTCACTTTGGAAGAGTTTATTGGTTTCTTACAAAACTAAACATACCCTCACCAAATAATCTAGCAACCCTGTTCCTTGGCATTTACCTAAAGGAATTGAAAACTATGTCTACTCAAAAATCTGCACAAGGATGTTTACAGCAGTACTATTCATAATTGCCCAAACTTGGAAGCAACCAGATGTCCTTCCATAAGTGAATGGGTAAATAAACTGTGGTGTATTCAAATAATGGAACATTACTCAGCACTTAAAAAAAAAAAAAAGAGCTAACAAGCCATGAAAAGGCTTGAAGGAAACTTAAATGCATATTAGTAAGTGAAAGAAGCCAATGTAAGATTCCAACTATATGACAGTCTGGAAAAGCCAAAACCATGGAGACAGTAAAGAATTCAGTGGTCCAAGAGGTGTGGGGAGAAAGGTATGAATAGCCTGAGTACAGGGGATTTTTAGGGCCACAAAACTACTCTGTATATACTGTACATAGTAGCAGAGGCAACCGTTTCTCAAACCAAAAATAAAAGATAAAATGAAAACGTCTTCAAGAAATGAAAATCAATTAAAACTCTGTGTGGCAACTAAGGTAAAAATTAATAGGATGGTGTCATACACACGATAAATACCACTGAACGAATTACATAATAACTAGATTAAATAAACCTATTATTCTCTATCTTCAGCAACTAAAAATATCTATCACACTAGTTTCTGGTCTTTTATTCACTGTTAAAATTCTTACATTAAAAAAATATCTGTTGTATACAAGTACTGTTATTAAATCATTCTTTAAAACTATTTGGGGAAGAAAGAGGATAATGTAAACTATGGACTTGGGGTGACTGTGATGTGTCAAAGTAAGTTGATCACTTGTAGCCTATGCACCACTCCGGTGGGGATCTTGATAATGAGGAAGGCTGTGAATATCTGGGGATAGGAAATATATAGAAAATCTCTGTAATCTCCTCTCAAGTTTGCTGTGAACCTAAAATTGCAAAAAAAAAAAAGAAAAAAAAAAAAGAGAAAACAACACCAACACAAATTCTTTTAAAAAAACTAATTAAATAATTCAATAGAACCAGATTTAAAGATTCTGAATTGAATTAGCTAAATTTATGAGGCCAGGTCTATCCCAAACAAATGTGTAAATTATAATTATATTTTGCATTGGGAGAGTGCAGAGTGGGAGGGGAGGGAAACCATTCAACTTGTTTTAACTGAAAATGCAAATGACTAGGAGAAACACCTACCAAATTCTAATTACTAGAGATGGTGAAATTGTGATGATTTCCTAGAGGGCCAAGGAATTAAAGTGATTTCTTGACAGTAGATGTTCTCTCTCAATATGTGTAGTATTGTTTTTTTACATGATATCTTACTGCAATCAGCATTTCTAATTCTTTAAGTTGAAACCAAAGTCAACCTAATCTTAAGTAAGGTACTAAATTAGTGCTTTTTTATATGATTTATATGTTTATATGTTTAACTGTCATGTGTGTTTGTTTTAGTAACTATTAAAAAGCTTCATATCTACTAATCTGATGAGCACAAATGATCACCCAAGCAAAGCAGTCCCACTATGTTTTCCCTGAGAGAACTTTAGGAGGTCCCTGAACAATAATATACAAAGGAAAGATACTTTTACTGCCCAGTTCCTCAAAGTTGGTTGTGTTCTTGACATATTCAATAAATCAATACTTGGCAGGCTTTAGTGCATGTCTATTTTCTTAGAATATCATTACCATTAACCTTTATACTTCTACTTTTTTTTAATGTTTTATTTTTGAGAGAAAAAGAGCGAGAGCAGGGAGAGGCAGAGAGAGAGGGAGACACAGAATCTGAAGTAGGCTCCAGGCTCCGAGCTGTCAGCATAGAACCCGACTCAGGGCTCTAACCTATGGACAGTGAGATCATGACCTGAACTGAAGTCGGACGCTCAACCAACTGAGCCACCCAGGCACCCCTCTATACTTCTATTTTTTAACCACATTCAAGCAGTGAACATGTCCTTCATAGGTCTCTAATCAGATTTTAGACTTCTGAGCTATGCCAGTGGAATGCTGAATGTTTATCACATTTTTTTATGCTTCTACTCAATCCCACACTATTTGCCAATACACAAACATAAGGGTTTTCTGTTCAAAGTCCAAATTTTTGGCTCCATAAGGCTTTTAACATTATTATTTACATCTCAGAGCTTCCCACTAAACTCCTCCTTATGTCATACTAGCAAACTCTGAATGCATACTATATGCCAGCCTCTGAATTAGGTTCTGGGCACTTACAGATGAATTAGTCATGGCTTTAACCTCAAGGAACTTAATAATAATACCTTTGTTTATAAAGATCTTTCACACATTTTATTTAATCCTCACAGTGTCTTTTGATATTTTACTAATAATTACACTGTGATCTACTGATTATAATCAAAAGTGAATTAAAGTGTTGATGAAGATTTAACCTAGAGGAGATCATCACAATTTCACCATTCTGGTCACCAGAATTTGGTACAGTGTTTCTTTTATAGTCATTTGCAAGAATAAAAGAAGTTGTTTTATAATGGCATATCATTTCTAAAATAAATAATGGCTCTCCGTTTTCTCTTTTTTAATTATTTTTTAATTTTTTTTTAATAATAGACATCTATTGCATTCATGATCAGGCTTTGATATTTATTTTCTTCTCATACTCTTAGGTAGATTCTTTGTTCAGAGAAACTAAATGAAGTCACGCAGATCTAAATACTAGTGACTCTGGCCAACAAAAATAATGGACAGATTCCCTGACCTCCTATAGTCTAACAGAAATATTCCCCAATAAATTGATAACCAAGTACCATCCAAAGTTTTCCCAGGTTGGTTTCCCCACACACACAAAAATATTCTTTATGTTTTATATATTCTAGTACAAACAATGCTTTAATTATAATTTTCTCTATAAAGTAACCCAAATAAATAACATATAATTAAATCATGCTTCCATCAACATTTCTCAAATACATAATCTATTAATCTATCACTATGTCAAACATTAATAAACAATCGAGTAATCAGTATTTTTTTACTATCAACAACATTTACATAAAAATAAGTACCTGAAAGTTAAAATCATTTTACTGGCAATTTCGTTCAGATATATAAATTAAAAAATGCATTAGTGTAAACTGTCAGATCACACTAGTTTTACAGATAATTATTTTTGGATTAACAAAAAGCAAATTTATAGATTGCAAACCAAAAACAAAACAAAAAACCCAGGATAATTACATCAAGGTAAATTGACTGAAATGAGTTAGTTTGAACTTGCTTTGCCATAAAAATGAAGAAAATGGACTACAAATATTTTATTGTGCTATAAGTGAAAGCACACAGAATGCATGAGTATGTAACTTTCCTTCCTTCTGATACATGAGGATGTGTGTGAATCTATGCATGTGTGTTCATGTTTGCATATGAATCTGGCTTATTTTTTTTCTTTATCTTTCTTAAGGGAAAGCCTCTTGTTTCCCTATAACTGAAGTTGTCTCACCATAAAATAAAGGATTAGGCAATTGGTGGTAAGATTTTGATAATAGTGGTGAAATTCTCTGATCCTAAAGAGGGAGTTGCTTTTTAAAGCTTAGCCAAGATAAACAGTGGTTTGAGAAGCTGGGGTTTCAGTGTAAGAAAGACTCCACAGGCCTGCTGTTACTAAATGCAAAGCAAATACAGAAGCAGGTTGAATGCACTCCATGGGTTTTTGAAAGTAACTCGATTCATAATAAAACAGTGCTTAAAATCGTGAAACTTCCTTTTCTTTTCCTCTGGAAAAATTGCATTGAGGTTACTGAGGTATTGTTATTGTTCAAAAAACTGTTTCATAAAGAAATGTGTTAGAATCAAGCAAATAGATCAACTAGTATTATCACTTATATAAGAAAATATGTTACCATAAAAATACCCCTAGGCCTTTTTCTGACTTTGTATTACGGGCTTCTAAAATTAAAGCATGGCTCAAAGTAATACAAACAGAGCCACCCTCAAAAGGCTTTGCCTTTATTAAGTCCCCTTCTCTCCATGACAAAATTATCTTCTCCCTCCTGCCTCTAAAAAACAATCTCATCCTAGATGTTTCAACATATGCTGCCTTTCCTATCCCTCTTGGCTCTAAAAGACTGCCTAATACTAAAACATATTTCAGACTGACTCTGATGTCAGATGTCAGATTTTACTCTTTCAAAACTCACTTTGCCTGTCAATAATTCCAAGCTGATATCTAAGAGGTTTCTTTATTGGGAGTGAGAAATATTAAATGTCCAATATGAAATTGCCCCCTAGTGGAATAAATAGCTCTCATGATAACCATCTTTAAGAATATGGGTCAGGGATCCCGGAGTTAAGATGGCAGAGCAGTATGGAGACCCTGAGCTTGTCTCATCCTTAAAATTTAGTTAGATCAGCATCAAACCATTTTAAGCACCTAGGAAATTGATCTGAGGGTTAACACAACAATCTGTATAATCTGAGCCAGAAAATTTGTCAGGTATGGGGTATGGAGAGGTGAACTGGGGGGAGAGAAAAGTCACAGAGGGTAAGGAGCCATTTTCACAGAGAGAGGACAGAGAAAAAAAGAGAAAGAGGGAGAGTGTGGTGCATCAGGATAATGCAAGAAAAATAATTCCCCCAAAAGTATGTGGAGAGAGAAAAAGAGTGAAAACTCTCGCAGGGGACTGGGCAAGAAATCTATTCCCCACAGCCATTGATGGGGAGAAAGGAAGGGTTTCAACACACCTAGCATTCTATAAACAGTGAGTGGAGAGTCTAGAGCTTTGGAGCTCAGTGCCTAGTGGTGCTCTGGTGAGGAAGTAGGGTGAATCCCCAGGAGCAGGCAGTGTGATCTGAGGGGTGCATGTGCCACATGGGGAGAAGTGGTTCCCCTGTTTGGATTGCATTTGGTAGAGGCCATACTTCCTCCTTGCAGGCAAAAGTCCCAGCAGACTCTGGTGAGCTGCCACGTTTACTGATATTGGAACAAAGACACTGAAGTAAAGCAAAAGCTGGCACTGGCTATGTGTTGTGACTTATCACAAACTCTAAGCCTCTGCCACCATGCAATCGTGTGAATGTTTTCTGGGACGAGCTGGCACCCAGCCCTTGCTCAGCAAGACCCTCCCCCAGAGAATCAGAACAGTTCCAAGCCTCTGGGGTTGAACTGTTGAAATGAGAGATTTTGAAACACAGCACCATCTGAGATAAAACTTGAGGGAGGCATCACCTGGCATGCAGACAGCTTATACAAGGACAGCGTAAAAGCTGGGAGTAGACGGAAGCTAGAGACAAAAGAGGGGTACTTGATCCCATGTATGAGGGCATGAAATAACCACGACAGACTAGAGAGCTGGGTGAAGCCATTTTCAACTCTAGCCCACTCGTGGGTGCACATGTGCACACAAAGACCAACTCCAGTGAGCTAAGCAGTGCCACCAAGTGGAGAATGGGAGAATGGAATTACACCAAACCCCTCTCACCTGTGCCCTCCAGGCACTTCCCCCAGAAGACCTGCACTCAACTCTTCCACCCGCTTAGTCTACAAACTATAATGTACTGCCAAGTTTCACTTCTAGGGGAAACTGGATGAAACTTAATTTGGGTTCCATTCTGTTTGCTTGTTTGTTTGTTTTGCTTCTGTTTTTGCCTATGTTACACTCTTTTTACTTTCTCTCTTTTCTTTCTATTTATTGGATACAGAAAGAGCAAATTTTTTTTAATTTTTATTATAGCCTTTTATTTTATTTTATTCTATTTTATTATGTATTTTTTTAATTTTTAATTAAAATTTTTTTTCCTTTCTCTTTTTGCTCTTTTCTCTAAAGCTTCTCTCAACAAGCAGACTGAAACAGACCTAGGATCTAGTTTCCTTTATTTGATTTGTTTTGTTTTCAATTTTTATTTATTTTTTCTTTCTCCAAAATCACAAGACAGAGGAATTCACCCGAAAAGAAAGAACAGGAAGAAATGACAGTCAGAAATTTAATCAACACAGATATAAATAAGATGTCTAACCAGAATTTAAAACCACAATTATAAGAATACTAGCTAGGATTTAAAAAAGCATAGAAGACATCAGATAATCCTTTCTGCAGAGATAAAAGAACAAAATCTACTCAGGCCAAAATTAAAAATGCTACCTTAACCAAGATGCAATATTAAATGGATGTCACAAAGGCAAGGATGGACAAAGCAGAGCAGTGAATCAGTGATATAAAAGACAAAATTATGGAAAATAATGAAGCAGAAAAAAAGAGGCAAACAAAGACAAAAGATCACAATGCAAGACTTGGAGAACTCAGTAACTTATTAAAGAGGAATAACATTCTTATCTTAGGAGTCCCAGAAGATGAAGAGAAAGAAAAAGGGACAGAAGGTGATAGCTGATAACTTTCCTAATCTGGGGAAGGACACAGACATCAAAAATCAAGAAGCACAGAGAACTCCAATTAGATTAAACAAAAACCGACCATCACCAAGGCATAACATAGTCAAATTCACAAAATACCCCAACAAGGAAAGATTCATGAAAGCAGCAAGTGGAAAAAAGTCTTTAACCTATAGAAGACAGATCAGGTTCACAGTAGATCTATCCACAGAAACTTGAAAGGCCAGAAAGGAGTGGCAGGATATATTCAATGTGTTGAATCAGAAAAACAGATAGCCAAGAATTCCTTATCCATCAAGGCTGTCATTCAAAATAGAAGGAGAGATAAAGAGCTTCCCAGACAAATGAAAACTAAAGGATTTTGTGATCACTAAACCAGCAATCTGTAATTTTAAGGGGGATTATTTGAGTGGAGAAAAAACAAAACAAAACAAAAAATAATGAAAGCAACAAAGACTGGAAAGGACCAGAGAACATCACCAGAAACAACAACTCTATAAGCAACAGAATTTGCACTATATCCATATCTTTCAATAATCAATCTAAATGTAAATAGACTAAATGCTTCAGTGTTAAGACATAGTATCAGAATAGATAAAAACCAAGATCCATATATACGTTGCCTACAAGAGATTCATTTTAGTCTTAAGACACCTGCAGATTGGAAGTAATCATGAATCATGTATCATGCTAATGGATATTAAAAGAAAACTGGAGTAGCCATACTTATATCAGGCAAACTAGATTTTAAAACAAAGACTATAACAAGTGATGAAGAAGGACATTATACAATAATTAAGGGGTCTATCCACCAAGAGGATCTAACAATTGTAAATATTTATTACCTCAACTTGAAATCACCCACATATATAAATCAATTAAGCACAACATAAAGAAACCCACTGATAATAATACAAAAATAGTAAGGGACATTAACACCCCACTTACAGAAATGGACAGATCATCTAAGCAAAAAATCAACAAGAAAACAAAGGCTTTGAATGACACTCCGGACTGGGTGGACTTAACAGATATATTCAGAACATTTCATCCTAAAGCAGCAGAATAGACAATCTCCTCAAGTGCACACAGGACATTCTCCAGAATAGGGACACCTGGGTGGCTCAGTCAGTTGGGTGTCAGACTTCAGCTCAGGTCATGATCTCACAGTTTGTGAGTTCGAGCCCCGTGTCAGGCTCTGTGCTGACAGCTCAGAACCTGGAGCCTGCTTCGGATTCTGTGTCTCCTTCTCTCTCTGCCCCTCCCCAACCTGTGTTCTGTCTATGTCTCTCAATAAATAAATAAATGTAAAAAAAATTTAAAAAAGAATATTCTCCAGAATAGATCACATACTGGGTCACAAATTAGCCCTCAACAAGTACAAAAAGATCAAAATCATACCATGCATGTTTTCAGACTACAATGGTATGAAACCTGAAATCAACCACAAGACAAAATTTGGAAAGAATGCAAATATTTGGAGATTAAAGAACATCCTCCTAAAGAATGAATGGGTCCACCAAGATATTAAAGAGGAAATTAAAAATATACATGGAAGCCAATGAAAATAAAAACATGACACTCCAAAACCTTTGGGATGCAGCAAAGGCAGTAATAAGAGGGAAATATATAGTAATCCAAGCCTTCTAAAGAAGGAAGTAATGTCTCAAATACACCACCTTACCTAAAGAAGCTGAAAAAAGAACAGCAAATAAAGGTCAAAACCAGCAGAAGAAGGAAAACAATAAAGATTAGAGTAGGAATTAATGATATTTAAATTAAAAAAACAGAACAGATCAATGAAACTAACATCTAGTCCTTTGAAAGAATTAATAACAAAGATAAACCCCTGGCCAGATTGATCAAAAAGAAAAAGAATCCAAATAAATAAAATCATGAATGAAAGAGGAGAGATCACAACCAACACTGCAGAAATACAAAAATAATAAAATAATATTATAAGAAATTATATGCCAACAAACTAGGCAATCTGGAAAAAATGGACAAATTCTTAGAAACATATAAACTACCAAAACAGAAACAGGAAGAAATAAAAAAATTTAACAGACCCATATTCAACACATAAACTGAATCAGCAGTCAAAAATCACCTCACAAACAGGAGTCCAGGGCTAGATGGCTTCCCAGGGGAATTCTACCAAACATTTAAAGAAGAGTTGATACCTATTATTTTCAAACTGCTCCAAAAAAATTGAAACGAAAGGAAAACTTCCAAACTCATTCTATAAGGCCAGAATTACCTTGATTTCAAAACTGGAAAAGACACCACTAAAAAAGAAAATTACAGAACAATTTCTCTGATGAACATGGATGCAAAAATTCTCAACAAGATACTAGCAAATCAAATGCAGCAATACATTAAAAGAATCATTCACCACGATCAAATGGTATTTATTCTTAGGGTAGAGGGGAGGTTCAATATATGCAAATCAATCAAAATGATACACCACATTAATAAAGGAAAGGATAAGAATCAGATGATCCTCAAAATAGATGCAGAAAAAGCATCTGATCAAATACAGCATCCTTTCTTGATAAAAACCTCAAAAAAGTAGGAGTAGAAGGAACATACCCCAACATAAAAGCCATATGTGAAAGACCCATAGCTAGTATCATTCTCGATGTGGAAAAACTGAGAGCTTTCCCCCTAAGGTCAGGATTGGATATACAATCTCACCACTGTTTGTTCAATATAATACTAGAAATCCTAGTCTTGGCAATCAGACAACAAAAAGAAGAAAAAGGCATCCAAATCATCATGAAGGAAGTCAAACTTTCACTCTTTGCAGATGACATGATACTCTATGTGGAAAACCTGGAAGATTCTACCAAAAACTTCCAAAACTGATACATGAATTCAGCAAAGTTGCATGATATAAAATCAATGTACAGAAATCAGTTGCATTTATATACACCTTGAGAAATAAAGGAATCGATCCCATTTACAATTTCAACAAAAGCTATAAGATACCTAGGAATAAGCCTAACAAAAGAGGTAAAGGATCTAAACACTGAAAACTATAAAAAGCTTATGAAAGAAATTGAAGATGACTCCAAAAAATGGAAAAACATTCCATGCTCATGGATTGGAAGAAAAAATACTCTTAAAATGTCTGCCCTAACCAAAGCAATCTACATTTTCAATGCAACCCCTATCAAAATAACATCAGAATTCTTCATATAGGTAGAACAAACAATTCTAAAATTTGTGTGGAACCAGAAAAGATCCTGAATAGACAAAACAATCTTGAAAAAGAAAACCAAAGCTGGAGGCATCACAATCCCAGACTTTTGCCTGTACTACAAAGCTGTAATCATAAAGACAGTATGGTACTGGCACAAGAACAGACACATAGACCAATGGAACAGAACAGAGAATCCAGAAATGGACCAACAAACGTATGGCCAACTAATCTTTGACAAAGCAGGAAAGAATCCAATGTAAAAAACACAGTCTCTTCAGCAAATGGTGCTGGGAAAACTGGACAGCGACATGCAGGAGAATGAACCTGGACCACTTTCTTACACCATACACAAAAAACCTCAAAACAGATGAAAGACCTAAATGTAAGACAGGAAACCATCAAAATCCCACAAAAGAAACAAGCAACAACCTCTTTGACCTCCACTGCAGCAACTTCTTACTTGACATGTCTCTGTAGGGAAGGGAAACAAAAACAAAAATGAACTATTGGGACCTCATCCAGGTAATAAGCTTCTGCACAGAGAAAGAAACAATCAAAACAACTAAAAGGCAACTCATGGAATGGGAGAAGATATTTGCAAATGACATATCAGGTAAAGGGTTAGTAGCCAAGATCTATATAGAACTTATAAAACTCAACAACGACAACAAACAAAAACAAAACAAAACAAAAAAACAAAAACAAAAACAAAAAAACCCAAGTAATCTAGCAAATAAATGGGCAAAAGACATGAATAGACACTTTTCCAAAGAAGACATCCAGATGGCTAATAGACACAGGAAAAGATGCTCAACATCACTCACAAGGAAATACAAATCAAAACCATAACAAGATACCATCTCATACCTGTCAAAATGGCTAAAATTAATAACTCAGGCAACAACAGATGTTGGCAAGGATGCGGAGCAAGAGAAACCCTATTGTATTGTTGGTGGGAATGCAAACTGGTGCAGCCACTCTGAAGAACAATATGTAGGTTCCTCAAAAAATTGCACCCAGGAACTGCACTACTAAGAATGTATCCAAAGGATACAAAAATGCTGATTTGGAGGGGGACATGCACCCAAATGTTTATAGCAGAACTATCACAATAGCAAAATCATGGAAAGAGCCCAAATGCCCACTGACTGATGAATGGATAAAGATGTGGTATATATATACAATGGAATATTACTCAGTGATGAAAAAGAATGAAATCTTGCCATTTGCAACAATGTGGATGGAACTAGTGGAACAATGTGGATATTATGCTAAATGAAATAAGTAAGTCATAGAAAGACAGGTATATGATTTCACTCATATGTGGAACTTAAGAAACATAAGGGAAGGGAAGGAAAAATTAGATAAAAACAGAGAAGGAGGCAAATCATAAGAGACCTTTCACTATAGGGAACAGAGAGTTGCTGGAGGGGTGCTGTGTGTGTATATGGGGGGGTGGACTAAATGGGTATTTGGGTATTAATGAGGGCACTTGTTGGAATGAGCACTGGGTGTCATATATAAGTGATGAATCACTAAATTCTACTCCTGAAACTATTATTGCACTATATGTTATCTAACTTGTATTTAAACAAAAAAATTAAATAAATTTTAAAAAATAAATAAAAGATAATGGATCAATCAGTTTTGGTAAATTTATTTCAGTTCTCTTACTTTCCGTGAGGTGTGGGGTTATAAGAGAACATACTAATTAATGTTAGTAATTATGTCTTGCCTTTTCTAAAAGAGTAGTAATCAAATTCTACATCTCAATCAGGAGAATTTTCTAGGATAAAAACAAGCTACTTAACTTTCAGCCCTCCTATATTCCTTTATTTCTCACAACTATTTTGTTAAAATCATTTTCATTTTGGGGCGCCTGGGTGGCGCAGTCGGTTAGGCGTCCGACTTCAGCCAGGTCACGATCTCGCGCTCCGTGAGTTCGAGCCCCGCGTCGGGCTCTGGGCGGATGGCTCAGAGCCTGGAGCCTGTTTCCGATTCTGTGTCTCCCTCTCTCTCTGCCCCTCCCCCGTTCATGCTCTGTCTCTCTCTGTCGCAAAAATAAATAAACGTTGAAAAAAAAAAATTTTAAAAAAAACAAAAAAAAAAAAAAAAAATCATTTTCATTTTGACAATGGAATATACCATAAACGACTAAAAGTATCCTATAAGGGATACAATATGCCCCTATTGAAGATTCTATCCATCTTTATTAACACATAATCGATAACACTTTGTTTGCAAAATTAAGTCAATATCATAAATTCTACCCTTAACCAAATGAGTGACATGGCTCTTTAAGATGACAGAAATGTATAAATAGTTTCTGTTCCTTTCATTATACATGAAAACATAACTCATGGATACCCTTATTAATAAGAAAAGACACAAAACCAATACAGTAATAATTATCTCAATTCTAGTAATTATTAGACATTGTTGTAAGGACCTTCTAATTTACAATTAATAAAATTTATGGTTCATTAGCATTCCTAACATATACCATTTTGTTGTCTTGCTCTCATTCTTTTATTTTCCTTTATGTTCTTTCTGATTTTTTTTCTTATAACAATCCTTCCACATTTTCCTTTTCCCTATGAAATAGCTGGTAAAAGCCTTAGGTATTTTCTTTTTTGACAAAATTCACAATTTAGACATTGAATATCTCATATCCGACTGAAATTCCAAACAGCAATAATATTGGATTCATATGAGTCTGTTGTGATCATGAATATGCTTTCATTATTGTATCTGTATTATTTGGCCATAATACCTGTGAAGTTTGCAATAATACTGTCGTAGTCATTCTCAAACATATATATAATATACAAATAGAGGAATAGGAGGCAAGATTTTAGATTTAGATCACACTTCAGTACTTCTTCCACTACTGAACTGAGCCATAAAGAGACAGGAGGTAGACTCAGATATGGTAATAAAGCATAATGCATATATAGAATGTTTTCAATAGAGAAAGAATACAAATGAGAAGACTCCTAGGAGAGTCATGTGCCAAGATGTCTGTATTTTAGTCACTTCTCTGGACTAAACATGGTTCAATGCAAAAGAAGAGAATCCTAACAAATGTGAAAGAATAAAGCTAAACCTTGACTCATTAATTTGACCTGCTTATGGTTACAAGCACAAAAGTACTGGGAACATGAATTAAAATATACATTCTCTAGCAAGCGTGATTAAATGAGCTGGTGATAGGCTTAAAATATAGGAAATAGAAAAAAAGTTAAATGTGCATTTCATATTAGTGAATCTGAAACTCCCAGGAATTTATATTTCTTTATATCTTGTTCCAAATGTTTTCTTTGTTTATACATTTCTCCCAGTGTTTTTTTTTTATTTTTTTAGAGTTTCTTTTTGAGAGAGAGATGCAGAAAGAGGGAGACACAGAGTCTGAAGCAGGCTCCAGGCTTTGACCTGTCAGCACATGGCCTTTTCACGAGCCATGAGATCATGACCTGAGGGGAAGTCAGATGCTTAGCCAACTAAGCCACCCGAGGCGCCCCTCTCCCAGTGTTTTTGAGACAAAGTCTATTTAAAAATTCATTTTATAGACCAGAAATTGGAAGATGAATTTTGTACGTAATTGTTTATTGGTTGCCCAATGCTCTTTCCTGGAAAATCTCTGAAATTTATGCATCTTAATTACAGTGGGAGGGCCTGGCCAATATTCAAGATTGTGTGTAGCAAACTGAGTCTTTACTTAGTGAGATACATTTAGACGTGAACCATGGGTTGTACAATGTCTAGCTTCAGTGCAGCAGTATTTATGAACTCATTGACCTGTCTTACAATCAAGGGTCAATTTAAAAAGTAAAACTATGATACTTAATCCTAGAAATTATGAAAAAAATGGGCTTATACTTGCACAACTCAAAGAGTATGAACATATTTGCCGAAGGAAAACATACTAGTCAAAGTATGCTGTATTGTAGATTATGGAACAACAAAAATAGGATTAATGTGTCAACTATGTGGAAGGCAGAGTACAGTTTCAAATGATGTGAATAACTATAGGTTATAGCTGTAGATCAACCAGCAATGGAAAAATAAGAAATTTAATAAAAATCATTAAACTGAATCAGCATTATAACTCACTGGGTTATAACAGTTTGTTTAGAAACAGATTCCTACTAATAAATAAATGGATCGTCCAGGTAGAGCAATCACATATTATGTAAGAGTTTTCAACAAAGGCCCCAAGTTGGTTTAGAAAAGCAGTATACTGCTTACCATAATCAATGTTCTCAACAACAGATCCTTTACTAATTGTTTTTTTTTAATTCTAAAAAGGTAAGGTAAAATAGGATATTGAGTAAGTATATTTGGCAGGTTGAATTTAGATATTCACATTTCTCTATCCCTTTAATACTTTTATCTGCAGATTGATTTGGTATTTTGTCTTTTATTTGTTGATATTTGTACCAGGCTTGAAATTTTCTTAGAGTGCTAATGAAATGTTAAAGGTACCAAAAATAAGACTGTATTGTAACATAAAATAATATACTGAGAAAATTTAAATATTCTTATCAGGAAAATTAGAAATCATTAGTTAGGAAGTACAGTCTGGGAAGCCAGATTACCTGGGCTCAATTTAGCTCCATCAGTTACTAGTGATGTGATCCTGCAAAGGATATTTAATCATGCTATGCCTCAGTTTCCTCAGTTATAAAATGAGAATATAATTCTATATGTCCTTCTTTGCAGGGTTGTCATGAGAATTAGAGGAGTCACTGAGCTAGGATACTTAAAGCAGTGCCCAGCACATGGTATAAATACTCAGTAAATGTTAGGTTTATAATATAATTATACTACTCATCATTTTCCTGTCTTTGATAATTTTTACAAAATGTTTCTAAAATCCTGATATATAGAAATTTTAAATAAAAATTACTGAGGGGCACCGGGGTGATCGGTCAGTTTAATGTCTGAATCTTGATCTCCGTTCAGCTCCCGTGTAGGGCTCTGCTCTGGAAGCAGTGAGCCTGCTTGGGATTTTTTCTTTCTCTCTCTCTCTGCCTCTTCCCCATTTCTGCACTTTCTCTCCTCTCTCTCAAAATAAATAAACTTAAATAAAAAAAAAATATATATATATATGTGTGTGTGTGTGTGTGTGTGTGTGTGTGTATATATATATAGAGAGAGAGAGAGAGAGAGAGAGAGAGAGGGGCGCCTGGGTGGCTCAGTCTTTTGGTTGCACGACGGACTTCGGCTCAGGTCATGATCTCACAGTTTGTGAGTTCGAGCCCCGCGTAAGGCTCTGTGCTGACAGCTCAGAGCCTGGAGCCTGCTTGGGATTCTGTGTCTCCCTCTCTCTCTGCCCCTCTCATGCTCATGCTCTCTGTCTCTCAATAATAAATAAACGTTAAGGAAAAAAAAATAAAATACGTGTTGAGGGGCACCTCAGTTAAGCTGCCGATGTCAGCTCAGGTCATGATCTCCCGGTTCGTGGGTTCAAGTCCCACCTCCGGCTGTGTGCTGACAGCTCAGAGCCTGGAGCCTGCTTCAGATTCTGTGTCTCCCCCTCTCTCTGCCCCTTCCCCACTCACGCTCTGTCTCTCTCTGTCTCAGAAATAAATAAACGTTAAAAAAATTTTTTTAAATATTGAAACAATTTTAATAACATTATTCTAAAATCTAAATTAGTAGATGTTGAAATTCACATGCTGGCACGGCCAATGACCATATAGTGTATCTCAACTGCCAATTAGCATGCCTAACATTTGTGTTTACTCAAACTGTTTAGAAATCTGGTAATTTTACTTCCTCTTCAGAGGGTCTCAGTTCTTATTGAATCTATCAGATTGTACTTTCTTGTTAGCAAGAAATAAGCATAATCCTTTTTTTCTAACTTTAGATGAACCTTCCAATTGATATTAGTGAACTTCCTTAGAATAGACACTTGAGTAATAAACAATTTAAAAAATTATAATGCTAAATAAGCATCAGGGATTAGAACAAATATTCCATAAAATTCAACATATTTTTGAGAATCTCTAGAGATTACAAGAAAGCACAGATGTGATGAATATACCCAAAGTAGAAATGTCTCCATACATCAAAATATCCAAAGTAAAAATGGACATTTCAGTGATTTGCAGATGCTTGCTCTATATCTCAACATAGCATCCTGTGCTATTCTTGTGGCAACAGGTATCAAATTCAACTATCACCATTGAGTAAACACCCATACATTGAGTACAAGCCCATGAGTACAAACTCCATGAAGTGGAGACTATGTGTTGTGGCCACTTTTGTACCTGGGGTTGGCTCTGTTGGAAGAGGCACTTAACAAATATTATGATGTAATGAATAAATTACTCTGATACTAATACTCTGATACTAAATAAATATAGCTTTTAACTCCACCTTTATGTCATTCTATTCAAGGTTGTGTTTTTTAGAGATCTGGTATGTGAAAAGTCCAGCAGTAAGATTGCAAATATTCAGAAAGTTCAATACTAGATTAGTACTGAACTTTCTGAATGTTGAATATGATCTAATGCTTATATAAATTTTAATAAAATGGTAAAAATGTTGGCTGAAATCAAATACAAAAACACATTCCTATAATCTCTTTCTCTCTCTGTGTGTCTCTCTCTCTGTCTCTGTCTCTCTCTCTCTCTCTCTCTCTCTCTGTGTGTGTGTGTGTGTGTGTGTGTGTGTGTGTGAATATTTCCCCAAATATTTGCATCCCATGGAGGCAGAAGGCCAAATAGTTTATTTCGACATTTTTTGTTGTTTGATGCCAGAAAACAGTAATTGCAGAAGTATTTGCACAAAATACATGCTGTTCTGTACATGTGATATTTGGGTCAAATTTAAACCTTGCATGTGAATTTTGGGTGCAGTAACTAAAATCTGAATATCCACAAAAACTTAAAATGAGAGATACTCCAAAGAAAACTAGTCTAAATATGCCTATCATTCTGTAACATGATGTGTCTCTAATTTTTCAGTCTTATTAAAAATTGTGTGAGTACATAATATAAGAGGGCTTTCTTCTCATATGCTTGGCATCTCCAGAGGAGTTAATATTTGTTCTGTGGATCAGTGAGCACTAGAGATAAAATTAAAGCTAATGCATAGATCTCTTTTTCATCTAAGAAATCCTTTCTAAGCCTCATTGACTGAAGGCCCAGTGTATATTACAGGATGTGGGGAACAATGGAGGAAAATAAAACTGAAAAGTCTGGAAAAACAGCCCTGAAATTCAGTCTCTGTTTCCGTAATTTAATTTTATATACTAACCGGCTCTTCCTGCTAAATATGTATTTTTTTTAGTTTTCTATAAAAACTAATTTAGAAATATACAGATTTGTTTGTATGTCTTTAAGCACCTGTTTCACCATAAAAAAAAAGAAATTAGAAGAATTACTAATTGAAGTATTACAAAGCACTGTAAATATTAGAATAACTTTTTGAAGGAATATTCGTTCCCATTTTCATTTGAAATGTATCTGGTAGTTACTAAGTACTGTTTATGAATGTTAATGTTTATGAAATGCTCTGCTGAGTTTTTTTAACCAAAATTTATATGAAAGTCACATAGGATACAAGTTCAGTAAAATAGATTTTTATTCTTGTTTAGTAAATTTCCTACTTACACAGTAGGAGAATTCCCAATTACATATTTTAATATTTCTGTGAAGATAAAAAGTTGCCTATTTGTATATAGAGTTTAAAAAATATGTTGAGCAAATCACTTCTGTGTGTGAATACACTTCCACAGCATCATAGCCAGTGTAGATGCTATACTTCCGTAGCATCCAAATGCACTATAGCATTTTTTAAGAGATGTCTCAATTTTATGGAAAATTATTTCAAAACTCATGAATTTGAGGGGAACTTTGGGGGTTCAGTCAGTTAAGCGTCCAACTCTCCATTTTGGCTCAGGTCATGATTTGAGGTTCATGAGATCAAGCCCCACATCAGTCTCTGCACTGAGTATGGAGCCTGCTTAAGATTCTCTCTCTCTCTCCTTCTGCCCCTCCCCAACTTGTGCATGTTCTCTCCCTCAAAAAAAAATGTGAATTTGAAATTTTCTCCTTCAAACCCTATATAATCTCTATTCTAAAGGCTGTGTTCTAGTCAGTTTAAATGCTTAAAATAAGTATTTTATAGTGAAATTCCAATATACTATCTGCTATAATAGTCTGCATCTTGCAAAAGACTACAATAAATGTTACATACGAGGTCTGTTCTCACCAATATTTCTTCTAGTAATCAACATTTTGAGTATACAGGAATTGAAATTTCTGAAATATACATTTATATATGTATCTATGTATACACATAAGATATTTAAACATTTATCATACATATTGCAAGGTAATGAAGGTATAGCTATTTGTAACTCTTTAATGTGGTGTGACTACATTAGGACCGAGGCTGTCTTCCTATTGGAAATTATTTGGAATAACTCATGCCTGCCTGTCAAATATCTCCTTATATGTTGATTAACCTCCTAGTATTTCAGGTTAATTTTTAATATTGGATATAAAAGGTAGAGAAATGTTAAATTAATGGGTCATAGATGCATTCAAAGAAGAGGAGAGAAATATGAAACCTAAAAATCCAGGGAGCAATGAAGACAAAGTCAAGCTATCTTGATTAGGTGTCTACAGGAAACATAAAAGTTAAAAAAGAAATCAAAAAAAAAAAAAAAGGAAAAGGAAAGCCCAACAATGATAAAACTGGAGGGAGGCAAGGACAAACTCAAACATCTATAGCAGTGACCAGGGACATAGTGAAAATTTAGACAATGACTATACCATGATAGGCAAACCATTCTAATCTATGTCAATATTTAAATCATATGGCAAAATACAGATATGTTGAGTTATCTGAATCATTCATACAATGGCATGGTATTTTGTTAATAAAAAATTCACCTTTAGGAATATTAGTGTTTTTGCTGTAAGGAATAAACATGATGTTTGGGATCTCATCAAAGTCCAGTTTTATTTTATTTCTATTGTCCATTTGTAATTCATTCAATGTGGAAAGGTTTTCCCCTGCTACTAAAGTTCTTCAAACTCCAGGATTATTTTATGTACACTCTTAAACAATACACAGGTCCCTGGCTACTTTAAGATATACAGTAAGATATACAGATACAGCATTTAAAATGGCCCAGTCCAAGATATCAATCAACTTTTACCCAATGGAAAGCCACTCACTTTGCCCCAGCAATGGTCAATAATTGGCTGGCAACCTACTTCAGGACAGTGTTTACCTTCTTTATCTTTTAACCTCCATTGTTTATTCCCCAATCACCTGAGATTGGATCCACAGAAGGGGAAAGGGAGGGAGCTGCTAGAGATAGGAAATGAAAATTCTCAGATGGCTGGCAAGTGTTACTCTCCTAAGCAGATTATGGCTTTCATTCCATTGGTACCTCCCATCATCCTCATGCTTTCCTGGATATGGTGATCCACTCTATTCTAGACTCTCCTCATTAAAGACTCTTCACCATAGAAGATCTCTTTGGCCAAGAGGCATTTCTCTACCCAGAGACACCCACATCTACAATAACTGCACTCTTGCCCAGCCTTTGGTGGGAGTGCATTTATTCCCTACCCTCAGTTCACTCCCCTTATTATCCTCAGCGGTGAGTCAGACACAAGTCTATGATGTCTACCAAAGTCGAGAACATTTAAAACTTTCTAAGATCCTGTTGGAACCTATCTTATCTACACTGGAGATAAAGGAAGCAGCACTCTTCATTCTTCTCTCTTTGGTGTAATAACTCACCTGAGGAAATCTACTCAGAAATGTCCCACCTATTCTTTCTGCCAATTTATTATGCTCATCCAAATGAGGCTTGTTTCTGTTTGCTTATTTTTAGGGTCGTTAAAAATTTTGAACTTTTTCTCAGGAAATTATTTCGAAAATTCAAAACAGGGTGAATGGGGAAGGGTTTTCTACACTGCAGTGGGTTTTCACTGCACATGCTCAGTCGTCATTCAGATAACCACTACAGTCTTGAAAATATTAAGTGATGGAGATAGATATCGTTCTACATCAGTCTGTACTGTAACTCTGCATCCCTTACTATTCTGGCATATCTACTCACTACATGCATATGAGAGAATGAAAAAGGAATATAAATAACTTGAGCCCAGCTTCTTTATCACTACAACTATGATACTAGCATGGTCTTGGGGCTAGACAGACTGAGGTCAGAGAAGATCTAATGAGAGGTAGAAAATAGGATTTAAGGCACTGACACCAGACTTTGCTTCTAATACAAACTCATGTCTGTATGAAAATTTTTATAGCCATCTTGCTATGACTGAGTGTAATTAAGATTTGTCCAATCTTGGGGCGCCTGGGTGGCGCAGTCGGTTAAGCGTCCGACTTCAGCCAGGTCACGATCTCGCGGTCTGTGAGTTCGAGCCCCGCGTCAGGCTCTGGGCTGATGGCTCGGAGCCTGGAGCCTGTTTCCGATTCTGTGTCTCCCTCTCTCTCTGCCCCTCCCCCGTTCATGCTCTGTCTCTCTCTGTCCCAAAAATAAATAAAAAACGTTGAAAAAAAAAAAAAGATTTGTCCAATCTTGACTTGCAGGTTAGGGCAGGTCATTGTTTTCAACACTTTTAGGTGATTTAGTCCACATTTTACCTTGGCATTTTTATCTTTTTCTCACTAAGGGGCACAGTGAATAAAAGACAGTATTTACTTAAGTTTATATTGGAGACATAAAATAATCTCAACTCTAGAGTGGATGAGAATTGTAATGTTGATTGCCCCTCTTAAATTACTCTGCTTCCCAAATGTAAAAATAAGACAACCAGGTTTAACAGTTAAATACAATAATTTTCATGAAAGCACCTAGAATAGAGCATTCATTCTTCCATTCCTCCTTCATTTGTTCAATCTTTTTATTTTTTTTCTTTCCTGCCGTTTTTTCCTTTCTACTTTTCTTTCCCTTTTTCTTTCTTTTCTTGTTCCCTCCCTCTCTTCCTTTTCCTTCCTTCCCTTTTTTTCTTCCTTCCCTTCTTCTCTCTCCCCCTCCACTTTGGATTTTTTAGGATAATTATTTGACTTTTAAAAATCTTACTATACATACCCAGAGATGCATAAAATATTTATGCATTGTTTTCATAATGTGAAGAATGAAATTCTGACCACATTTACATCTAAACACCTAACAAACTCTCAATTTACTTGGCTTAATGAGTAAATAATTTTAAAATGAAGCTCAAATAAACCCTAGGTAAATTATATTTTGTCTTTATTTACTATAGATGTTACACTGAAACAGGTGTGCTCAAGAGTGTAGTAAAAATGGCCATTGCATTATTATCTATCTCAATTGCAAATAACAAATTTAGTCAATAACATCTAATTGTTATGATTGCATTGGATTAAATCTAAAGGAACTGCAATTATAGCATGGGTGCAAAGAAAGATTTTGTATTACTACAGCATTTCAATGTTTTATTAGGATGCATTCAGTCATCTTCTGGTTATGCTACAAAATGCAGTGAGTCTTCTTTAATACAGACTGATCAGAATGAAACTATAAATGGTTTTAAAAATTGTAAATAACACATTATTTCTAAGAATTATTCACAGTAATATCAGGTAACAAATCTTGCTAAGTTAAAATTCTTGACTTGTTTTGAAGTATGTCATACGATGGTACTTACTGATATAGGATCAAGGCATTTTAGGAGGAAGACTGAGCTTGAAAAAAGGAACAGGAAAATAACACTCTGGGCTTTATATGAAGAAGATTGAATTAGGCAAAATGGCATGTATCTCACTGACTGATGAGTGGATATGAATCATGAAGTCCATTCTCCCTTCCAAATTGTTAATTCTGAGTATTAGATGCATGTCAAGGAGTAATATAAAAGCATAAATAAAAGGAAAAAGTCAAAGTTATTTGAAGACTTCAGTTCCATTCTCAGTGTCCTGGACACCCACATAAACACACACTTCATGACAGAAATATGATTCTGGGAGCAGAATTAGAGAATGTCTGGTCCATCTCATTCATTTAATATATATCACAAGTAAATTATGGAGGGGTTACACGATTTGCCCAAATTGGCAAATATGTTTCTCTAATTTCAGATAGGGATTTGGGCACAACTGAGGTATGTTCTTTCTAGGTCTCATTTGTTAAGAGTTTTTATCATAAAAGGATATTTAATTTTTTCATGGTTTTCTGCATCTCTTGGGATGATATGATTCTTTTCTTTTATTCTATTGATGTGATATAGCACACTGATTGATTTGCATATGTTGAATCATCTTTGTATCTCAGGGATAAATTTACTTGATCATATTGTATGTTCCTTTTAATGTGGTGCTGACTTTGGTTTGCTGGTATTTTATTGAGAATTTTTGCATCTATATTCACAAGAGGTATCGACCTATAGTTTCATTTTCTTTAGTAGTGTCCTTTTCTACTTTCCTACATTATGAGGATAATGATGGCCTTATAGAATGAGATTGGTAGTGTTCGTTCCTCTTCAAGTTTTTTTGAAGAATTTGAGAAGGACTGGTGTTAATTCTTTAAATATTTGTTACAAATCACCACTGAAGCCATCTTGTTTTGAGTTTTTCTCTGATGGGAGATTTTTGATTACTGATTCAATCTCCTTACTAGTAATCAGTCCATTCAGATTTTCTATTTTTTTTTTTCTGATTAGTCTTGGTAAATTGCACATTTCTAAGAATTATTCCATTTCTGCTAGGTTGTTCAATTTGTTAGCATATACTATTCATAGTAGCCTCCTATGATCCTTCAAATTTCTGTGGTAATCAGTTTTAATGTCTCCTTTTTATTTATAAGTTTGTTGATTTGAGTCTTTTATCTTTGTTCCTTTGTTAGGGTAGCTAAGAGTTTGTTAATTTTGTTTATCTTTTCAAAGAACCAACTCTTAGTTTGGATAATTCTATTTTTTACTGTTCACTATGTTATTTTTTAATGTTTATTTATTTTTGAGAGAGAGGGAGAGACAGAGCATGAGCAGGGGAGGGGCAGAGAGAGAGGGAGACACAGAATCCAAAGCAGGCTCCAGGCTCTGAGCTGTCAGCACAGAGCCCAATGCGGGGCTTGAGCTTACAGACCGCAAAATCATGACCTGAGCTGAAGTCGGATGCTCAGCCAACTGAGCCACCCAGGCGCCCCTACTGTTCACTATGCTATTTATTTCTGCTCTAATCCTTATTATTCTTTTTCTGCTGCTAACTCTGGGCTCTGTTTTTCTTCTTCGTCTTCTTCTTTTTTTTTTACTTCCTGAAGATATAAAGTTGGGTTGTTTATATGAGATCTTTATGGCTTCTTAATGTAGGTGTTGAATTGCCATGAACTTCCCTCTTATAACTGGTTTTGCTACGTCCCACAAATTGTGATGTTATGCTTCCATTGTATTTTGTCTCAAGAAATGTTTTTTTTTTTTCCACTTTAATTTCCCCTTTACTTTCTTCATTGATTTATTGGGTGGTTGGGAGTGAGTTAATTTCCATGTGTTTGTAAATTTTCCACTTCTCCTCTTGTTACTAATTTCTAGTTTCATGCCATTGTGGTCAGAGAAGGTATTTAATATGATTTCAATCTTCTTGAATTTGCTTACACTTGTTTTGGGGCCTGAAATATGATCTATCCTAAAAAATGTTCTACGTGCACTTGAGAAGAATGTGTATTCTGCTATTGTTGGATAGAATGTTAAGTATAAGTTGGTTTGGTTCATTTGGTCTATAGCATTATTTAAATCTGCTATTTCCTTATTGATTCTTTATCTTAATAATCTATCCATTCTTGAGAGTGGGGGGGGGTAAAGTCTCCAGCTATTATTATATTAATGTTTATTTCTCCTTTAGCTCTGTTAGTTTTTTGCTATATATATTTAGGTGTTCTAATGTTGGGCACATGATTATTTACAATTGTTAGATCATCTTGATGTATTGACCCTTTTATCATTATATAATGACCTTTGTCTCTTTTTCACCATTTATACTTTAAAGTCTATTTTGTCTGACCTAAGTACACCTACCCCTGTTTTTGTTTTTAACTATTGTTACAATTTACTTGAAATGTCTTTTTCCATGTCTTCACTCACAGTCTGTGCCTGTCTTTAAGGCTAAAGTAAGTCTGTTGTAGGTAGTACATTGTTGGATTTTGGTTTTTTGGAGTCTTTTTTGTTTTGTTTTGTTTTTTAATCCTTTCATCCATTCTATGACTTTGGCTAGAGAATTTAATCTGTTTAAAGTAACCATTTATAAATAAGGACTTACTATTGCTATTTTGTTCATTGTTTACCGGTTGTTTTATAGATCCTTTGTTCTGTTTCTATCGTACTAACTTTTTATGTGTTTTGATGTCGTTGGTATCAGTATGCTTTAATTCCTCATTGTGTTCTTTTGTGTCATTCCCTTGTGTTTACCATGACGCTTACATGAAATAGCTTAAACTTATAACACCCTATTTTAAACTGATAACTTAATTTCAATACAATTCATAAAATTTATATTTTTACTTTTCCTCCCCTTCACATTTAGGTTATTGCTATTATAATTTATATGTTTTTATATTGTGTTAATAATAACATATCATTGTATTTATGGCTAGTTTTACTATATTTGTTTTTTTATTTTTTAACTTTTACACTAGGGTTGTAAGTGAATTATACACCACTATCACCATACTGCAGAATCTAACTATAACAATATATTTATCATTACTAGTGACACACTACTTTTTATGATGTTGAGTAGCATTCTTTTACTTCCACTTAAAGAAATCCCTTTACTATTTCTTGTAAGGCAGATCTAATGATAATGAATTCCCTCAGCCTAGGTTTCTTTGGCAAAGTCTTTATCCCTCCTTGTTTCTGCAGGGCAGCTTCACCTGGTATAGAACACTTGCTTGATGGTTATTTTCTTTCAGTGTTTTGAATGTGTCATCCCATTGTCTCCTGGCCTGAAAAGTTTCTGTTGAGTAATTCAACCTAAAGTTGGGTTATGGGTTACGGGGGTTCTTTTCTATATAACTTTTCTCTTTTCTCATGCTGCTCTTCTAATGTCCACAATGAAAACACTATCTTTTTCATTGTGTCCCATAACTCCTGTAGGCTTTCTTAATTCTTTTTCATTCTTTTTTTTTCTTTTTCTCCTCTAATTTCTAATGTCCTCTTTTCCAGGTTTCTGATTACATCTTATTTATGGTTGAGTCTGGTTTTGAAACTCTACATTGAATTCTTCAGTTCAGTTATTATATTTTCAACTCTAGGATTTCTAGTCTTGTTTGTTTTTGTTTTTGATGGTTGCTATTTGGTTTTGATGGTTGCTATTTGTTTTTGATGGTTGTCAAACTTCTCATTTGTTCATGTATTATTTTCCTAATTTTGTTTAGATATCTGTATTTTTTGTAGCTCATTAAAGTTTTTTAAGAGGATTATTCTTAATTTTTTGACAGTCTATAGAGCTCCATTTCTTTAGGGTTAGTTTTGGAGTTTTATTAGTTTCCTTTCCTTTCCTTTATTAGTGGTGCTATATTTACCTGACTTTTCATGATCCTTGATTCTTTATGTGTCTATCTGAGCATTTGAATCATGAATTCCTTTTTCAAATTTTGCAGGTTTTCTTTGGCAGAGACAGTTCACCAGTCAGCTCAGTTTGGGTTTCTTATTGTCTGCTGCTAAGGCTCTTGAGCATATGGGGTCTATTGTGGTCTATTTTGGGATGAGGCAACTGTCAGAGTTCTGAGGACAAGGATAGGGGTATGTGTACTACTGCCTGAGAACAACTGGATAAGACTGGTGGCTTGATTACCTACCTAAGTGAGGCTGTAGGATGGGTTCTGCAGTTGCCTGAATTAATACATGGTCAGGACTGGGTACTGGATTCAGTAATAAATGGGGCTAAGAATTACCTTCCCTGACCTGGCAGGACAGCAGGACAGGACTCACATCCTGTAGAGCTATTGTTTGGGGGCCCAACTCAGGCAAGAGTGTACACTAAATATACTGGTCAGATGAGACCATTGGTTTTGCTTTGCATATGGGGAAGCCATGGGCTGTGCCCTTTATTCCAGTGCCACTGTACATAAAGCTGTTGAGTGGGCCATGAAGCTTCCTATGTGCTCTGGTCAAATAGGCTGAAGGCTGCATTCAGTAATAAGCAAGACTATGAATTAGATTTCCTGTACTGGTGCAATGAGAGAAGCTGGTCTAAGTTAGTAAAGCTCTTTGTTGTCTTAATTTAGGTCAATCCACATCCCAACTTCCTTGGCCTGACAGGGCCAGAGGTTTTATTCTGCAATCTATCAGCTCCACCTAAGTGCCTTTTGGTTACAGTGCCACTAGGCTGCACAGCCTCTAGAAGTTGTCTCCAGTGTTTCTGGTCTGATAGGGCCAGAAGAAACTCTCCACAACAGGTAGACCTGTGATTCCATTCCTTGCCTGGGCAGGAAGAGAAGGGGCTGCTCCAGGCTACTCTCAATTTACCAAAAAGGTTCTGTGGTTGAGAGGGTCCAAGAGCTACCTTAAGCCTTGGCTGTGAATTAATCCCCCTGCCTGTGTGTACAGCAATGGGAGTGGAACATTCCCATTGATGGCTTTGCTCTAGGGTCAATCAGCTCTGCCCAGCCATTTCTCAGGTCAAGTAACACTGTGCTGCACTGGTTCTAGGAGTTGTCTCCAGCTCTTCTCTCAGATGGGGCTGGAAGACATTCTCTGCAGAGGGTGGGGATATGACTGAGCCACATGGCTAGGCATGGGCAAATTTGGGCTCTAGGGCCAGCAAAAGTTCTGTCTGAGCATCTGAACTAGGGATATCTGCATGCCGCCATGTTCCCTGTTCATAGTGCACCCCCAAACTGGTTCTGCAGGTAAGTAAAGATGCTGGTTGGGATTACCACTTGGGCACAGCAGTTATGAACTCAGTCTGTCAATCTGTGTGATGGTTGTTGTAAGCCCCTCTCCTCTTCTATATCACAGTCAGATTTCCAGTGGTTGAGCCCTGCAGATCCCTGTAATCCCTGTGCTGTGAGATCAGATGCAGCTCACAAAGATGGGCAGGGCTGGTTGTCCCTGCTGGGTTCTGTTTTCCCACTGGAGAAACCAAAAACTCAGAAGAGACCTTTCCAGGTGGTGCTGCACTGTCCTGGGGGAAGAGCAAAGCAGTCAACATGTAGTCCCTTCTCTTACCCTTCTAATACAGTCTGTTTTGGTCTCTGAGGTCTCTCAGCCTCACCTCTGTGTTCTAGGGTTCTCTCAGGGGTGCCTTGTTATGCAAGAGTTGTTATTTGTTCTTCTCGTGATGGGGAGCAAAGTCAGCAACAACTTATATCACTATTTGGTGATGTCACTTCCCCTTTTGCTTTTTGTTAGTCATCAACCACAAGCAAAGAAAGTAACAGATAAATAGAGAATGTGAAATAAATGGCAGGTAACTTTCACAGGAGAATGGAATAATAGTCATTTTATCCAATCATTTGATGGAAGAAGGAAAAGTATACTTCCACAAGTAGTTTCAAACCAAGGCAAAATGTGTACTATATATCAAAAAAAAAAAAAAAGGAGAAAATTGCCAAGAAAAAGTAAAAAAGAGCAATATTGGAGCACCAATCTGAATGAACTCCAGCTATACAGATTTATTCAGCTCTCTAAAACAATGGCATAATTCAGGAAAACATAAAAGTGAAATGGAATTTCAGCAATAAAATTCAATATTAATAAAGCACAGCATATCCAAAAGATAAAACAATCCAATCACTAGCTTTTTTATTTATACAATTTCTTCCAAAAAGATGGATCAAAGAATGTGTGTCTGCAATAGGAGACTCACTCTTTTATTAAGATGAGAAATGTCTATAATAAGTTGTAAGTTCCCATACTTAAAAAATGTAATGGGTGGGTACTATTGAAGAAGGAAAAAGAGTTGTGTCTGATTCATCTTGACATCACACCAATGAGATGCAGATTGAATGTATCCTCCTTTAACGACCTAGCAAGAGAAGCTGGGAATATATAAGCATGCAGTTTACACAAGCATGCATGTGTGTGTGCGCACACACACAAAGTAGAACAAGTAGTATACATATCTTCTAATCATTGGGTTTTA
Source organism: Lynx rufus (assembly GCF_022079265.1). Lineage (NCBI taxonomy): Eukaryota > Metazoa > Chordata > Mammalia > Carnivora > Felidae > Lynx > Lynx rufus. The sequence goes on along the minus strand of NW_025814834.1, from coordinate 40,378,769 downwards.
ATAGCAAACTCTGCCTTTCTCTTGGCCTAAAGCAAGGGTTTGAATTGAATTATTTGAGTTCATATTTCATTTCAATCCAAACTATAACAATAGTCTTTATTTTCACTTACTCTCAAATTCAAAAGCACTCTCTGAAATAACACAAGTAGCAGTAGCATATAAATAGACGATGACCCACAAGATATAAGAATAGAAATAGTGGCTATCTACAGAGGCCTTAACTACGAAACAATAAACTCTCACAGAAACCAATGTTTCCATGTAATTTAGTTTCCAAAGCCCATGGATTCCCTGACTGCCCCCCACTGCAGGTGTTCTACTCTAAACAATGAATCTGAGCACAGAAAAATAACATTTTATGTCAAGTATACTGAAAGGATCACACACACATCACCAAATCCAGTATGTGAATCAATAGTCAAACACTCAATTACATGCCAGTCACAACTATGAAAACTTGGATGGAACAGATATCAGTGGGTCATAGAGTAGAAGAAAATAGCCTTGAAGATGTTTTGCCATGGTAGCAAATACAAGTTTTCTTTTGTAAAAAAACAAACAAACAAAAAAAAAACAAAAACAAAAACAAAAACTAGTGAAACAGCATTTTATTACAGTTATGTAAAAATTGTTTATTGGTTTATCTTAAAGACACAATTCTTTTGTAAAATAATTCACTATTAGATTAATTATATCATTTCATCTAATGTTTGTCACTGGATTAGATTTGTTGAGCTCATATAACAATCTGTCTTCCCCTATTAATTTTTCATCTTACCATACAAATAGTAGCACATTAATCAACAAACTCCGGTTACTTCAATATGAGCCATTTCATGGTTCACTGAGTTAAATTACAACTTGAAATACTCCCCAGTTGAGAAAATTTACCAAAGTTACTTCGTCATTACCCTCTATCTCTTGTCTTCTTTTATGAAATAAACAAAATTGTGATACTTTTTACTTTCTAAATGTGCAACATAAGCTTCATATTTAACTGCACATTTATATGGCTCTTTCTATTTAGATAATATTATGAATTTCTAATGGAATAACAATTTTTGGTGCCATGGAACATGCTTTTAATGTTAATTCAATAACAGAAAAATAGGATTTCTTCCATTTTATAAAAAGCTGTATTTCAAAGGTCATTCTTTCACTTATATATTTAATAGGAATATTAAAAATAGCTTTTATGCCTTTGTTCTCTGAGCTCAACTGCACACAATATTATCCTAGCCTGCAAAATCCTAATAAGTACATTATGGAAGACATGAAAATAGTAAAAACAAACAAACAAAATACATATTATGGTTGACTTATATATTTTCTAAAGTATTCCCTGAAAGACAAAAGTGAGTAGTTTTCTACCAGAACATTAAAATCTGGTAAAATGCCTTTATTGAACCTGTCAGGAAAGAATTTGTCATTAGAGATAGTATATTCCAGAAATCTGAAGTTGGGGTGATAGCAATTTCCTGGGGAGACGGTTGGTGCACTTTCTACTCCATGGAGTTATTTTCAGGAATGGGACAAATACTTCCATAGTGCCCCATTTCTAATGCTACAATAAATTCCCCAGTGGATGCTTGGATATACTTAGGATAGTTTATTTCAAGTTTGTCTTTGGAAGATATTATATTACATAAACCTAAAAATTAAAGCTGATTATTTCAGCACAGGAACAAAGCAACAAGGGGGAAAAAGGAACGCTTAAATCTAAAGGTACCCACATTCTATTTTTTTTAATAAGAGTAGCTTATTAATTATTGAGTCAATCTAATGTGTAAGACATAAAGGAAAATATACTATAAACGTCAATTCCTATGCAAAAGAAATGAAGCAAGCACAGTGACCAATTTCATCATGGTTGTATGGGGATACATAATCCTTTTGGTCCTTGAGTTAAAACTTAGATGATAAAATCTACTGTAGGTCATAAAACTTGATTTGAGAGAGTAAAAAGTATTTTTGTATTTATTCTAACCTTGGATACAAACATGGTATTGCTTATTGCCTGGGCACATTAGCAAATGGTGCAGGGATGCCATGTGTATCTGACGACCCTTCATCTTGGCAGTGGGGCTATGGTGAACAGCTGAACATTAAGCACGGCTGACACACCCCCAATCTGTCTATTATGCAGATACAGCTGGAACACTGACACTGGGGTGGTGCTAAATGTTGTTTTGCTCAAAACCTTGAGAACTTTTCAAATGACAATTAATAATCTATGAATCAAATCAAACTGAAAATTCATATTTTTCTTCTTGATCCTCTATGATCTAGATTATTTCTCATGATAACTAGTGTCTAAACACTACTCATCTGTTAAACTATTTATATGAATTCACCTAGTTACCAATGAATTGTTCTTAGCCTATTTCAGTGCATTCATATTTTTCAGGTTAAAAAACATTTAACCATAATTCAGCTTACTAACATTCAGATTCATTTCAAGATAAAATGAACAGTCTTGGATATATAATCACTGAAAATGTTCAAATATTGGTTGACTGACTATGTGGCAAAAAAAATTGGTTTGGTGTTTGTGACTTTAAAGTTAATATTTAAACCTGATTTCATGATTTTTCTCATAACCAGAGTATTTGAGAGTAACCATTCTTCCTATCCATTCCTTCACTGTGTATATTTTAGTAGGATCTACTTTTTTTTTTAAATAATGGAATTGAAATCTTAATATCGCATTTTAGTTTTTGAAATGACTATTGCTTCCTGAAGCTCTTTTCACAATGGTGTCAAAAGCATAACATTTCTCTTTTGAGAAATTTGTTGAAATTGCAGGTATTGGTTAGCCTTATAATCAGCTTGATTATTAGCATCATATATAATCTTCGTGATATTAACAAGACAGTTTCTATTTTAAAATTATATTTTTTAACCTTTTATCATCTTTTTTGTGCATATATCATACCCTACTAATTTGAGGATTATTTTAAAACCCTAGCTTTTGACTCCTGTATTTTTTTTTACTCCTGTATTCTCTTCACAGAAAGAAGAGTACAATAAATTAATATTTTGCATTGTTCAGGAGAAATTTCATTATGGTGTTAAACAAAGATTTGTCATTTTTATGGAAATAATAGTACTCAAGGTCTAAATCATGTTTTTGACATATTCAGAATTTCTGAGCTTCTGAGCTAAGTTCTGCTGGCAAAATTCATTTTATGACTCCTACTTTATTCAGTATTAAATTGCCTAAGTGATTGTATGTGCTTTTTACTGAGATAATTTTAAGGCGATCCTATCTGCCCCTATTCTACCTCTGTCCAGCTTCTAAAAATAAGTTAGAAAAATAATAGAAATCAAATATCTGCCTCTTCATTTATTTTTTGACCCAGCTTGTATTTTTCTTTATGTAGTGACTGCTACATTGACCTTCAATTTTTCAAATTCTTAGCTCTTGCAGGGCTAATAAACCTCTTAACCAGTAAGTAGAATCACAATTTCTCTGTGGTTCAAAATAAGCATAGATTCAGTTATAAATACAGGGTGAAATCCAGATACCTAAAAAATATAGAAACAACATGTTTTAAACTGCCAGCATTGAGCATTATTTTGTTATTTTAACAAACGTTTAACTTAATTTGTTTTGTTTTTTTCACTGAAAATTTTTGATTCTCTGTTACTACCAGGAGGGGGAAAAAACAAAACAAAACAAAACAAAACAGCCAAGTTCTTTTGATATCAAGCAACCTCAAAACTGACTAGGATGGTTTATGGTAAAGGTTTTCTCTATAAAAATCAGTTAAATCATTAGCAAAGGAAAACATCCATCAAACTCAAAAACTGAGAAATTTAAAAAATGCTTATAGGCAATCCTACCAAATAGGTGGGAAGAACTTCTATAGCCATTGCTTAGATACCACAGACTCAGAGAAGTAGAACACATCCTCAAAGCTGGAGAGCCTTTAGTGGCCAATCAGAGCTAAAATGCCATGGCTTGCTTTCTGAACTTGGAATCCAAACAATTGTGTAGCTTACAGGAGGCACTGCCTGGCATGTCAATGTATTTTGCCTTGCACATAGAAAAGCTTTTTATCTGGTCACCTAGGAAATTCACTAAGTTATGCCAAAGTCACTGGATAATGTAATCTTTTCTGTAGGAGTAAATGGGCCAAATAGGTTGTTTACCGTAGTAGAAAATATGCCATCAGTTAGACAAAGGCCATGTGTCAGGAGTTTATCCTTCCAGAGACTCATTATGAAGAACTAAATCTCAAGGTGTACATGGATGAATAGAGGATAAAGGGTCAGAATAATTTAACTTACTTCATGGTCTGTATTCTCTTTTATCAACTGATGGCCAAAGTTTGCTGTATGAAGTTCAAACAAGTCTTTTCAAAGATGCACCAAAAATGATATTTAGGAAAAATAAAATTGAGTACATTTCCAAAAGTTAAAATTATTTTGATGAATCAAGATATAAGATAATTAAGAATAAAAATTTAGCAAAAAAAATTTAGAATAGTTTCATTTATTTTAGGATTGGCTTATAATTAATTTATTAACTAATAATTATAATATATTACTTGAAGTTTTCCTTCCTTCATTAAGATTTCCCCATGTCAGGGATAATATTTTGCAGCTTATAATCTTTTAATGACATATCTTAAAAATTGAAAGTACATCAATATGTAAGGAGGACAGTTATAGTCACAAAGGCATGAGAATTAAAGATTAAATTTCTAATTAACATCAAAGGTGAATTTGAAAGAAGAAGATACAGTAAAACTTTGATTAACATAGCCAAGGTTTCAATTAATCAATTTTTTCCTTAAATTTAAGGTGAGTCATACTGTGAGAAAACGATCTTACATGAAAAATTTGGTGAAAAAAATAATTTAAACCAAATTTTGGAGTAACTATGATGTTTAATCTTCTACATCTTATATTGTCTAAGGGCAATTGATATAGAGATCATAATCCTATAGTTCTATAAGCTTATCACACTGAGGATCTAAGCTATACTCAACTTGTTAGAATGTCTAAAATCTAGTCAATGAGCACTGGGTGTTGGATGGAAACCAATTTGACAACAAATTTCATATTATAAATAAATAAATAAATAAATAAATAAATAAATAAATAAATAAATAAAATAAAATCTAGTCAATAATTAATGTCAATTCACTCTCAGCCAGCAATGACTACCTCACCTTTGTTAATGCTGATTAACTAAACTAAGAAAAGAGCACTATCTGTGCGTAAGTGTTCTTGGAGTAACAGGCAAAATAATGCCTATGATTACTGGAATACTAAATTAATGCAAAATTATCTAGACATATTTTGATCAATTACACATTAAAATGCTAAAATAGTATTTCAAATCTTAATGATTTTCTCATGTAGAGACAGGTCATACTTTTATCTTTGTTAAAGCTACTTACACCAAAGGCCTGATTTCTACTTAAGTAATACAGAGGCCATGAGATGGTTGATTTATTGCTTTGTTCAAAAAGTCAGGAAAGTGGTACTGAATGGGGACCATGTACATGCCCTAACTTTACAGTAACAAAATATTTATGAGTGTTTCAAGGATCAGACACATGTTAAGAGACAGCAGGAGCCTTCCGTCTAAATGCCATGGAGCAACCAGGGATTTCAACACTGTAAGTCTTTGTGGAGTGGATGACCAGTGATTCAAGTTGAGGGATCTCTTATTCACCATTTTCCTGAAATTTCCACTCTGTTCAAGTTCTCATGGACACCTCCACACCACATTTCTGCCCCAAGAGACAGATTCCTCTCACCCTACAAACACATGGCATGGGTATTCACAGAACATATTTATTAAGACATAAGCTTCACATGAAATATCATTTTCCTCTCGTTCCCCATCCTCACTTATTTCTATAACTTGAAACAGGTGAGAGAGTTGAAGAGACCTGTTACGTTTTTAGTGCTTTCCTCCGCAAATTCTGCATTTGGAGATTTGTCTTACTCATGCCTTAGTATACCTATACTACCAGCTGGTGAGTGAAAAATGGGAGGTTTTATCCTAAAATCCTGTTACACAAATGTTTTGCATCATCAGAGATTTTTATTTATTTGACATAACTATTAAGCACTACTTACATGCTGGTTTCTGAGATTGGAATTGTAAGCAAAATGAAGGTAATCCCTAACTTCATGTAACTTATAGTTTAGTGGAGATAGTACTCACATGACACCCATGATGCCACAATACATTCACGACAGATTAGACAGCAGAGCTAACAGACTGATAGCTCAGCATACTTTCCTAAGTAGTCACGACCAATGCATCAAAACTGTCACCAGATGCGAATCTTCTTTCATTCTCATTTGTTAACAGCCAACTATAAACTGTGGAAGCAGGGAGCAAGTATTGTACCACAGTATATGCCACAGAACATAAAGCGCCATTTGATCAATAAATACCTCTTTATTTGTATCGTAGGTATTTCTTGAATTAAATATTGAAGATCATGGCTTTTTGCTTTCAAGTAATATCAAACATGTGCTAAGTGAAATATTACAGAAAAGGATGAGCTTAGATAGTTTCCTAAGTAAATGCAGAAAAGTTGATGACAGGATTGCTGCTATAAATGTATAGGAATTATAAATGCATTCATCAGTTTATTTTCTTAAGCACTTACGCTGAGCCTGCACTACTTTAGGCTTGAAAGAATCATTCAATGAACAAAAAAGACAGGACCCTGCCCTTGTGAGGCTTGCATCATGTTGGGAGAGATATATAGTACATAACAGACATGGTAAATAAGGAAAACACATAGTATATGAGAAAGTGATATGAGCAGGAAAAGGAATATCTGGGGACTAGGGGGAACTAAGAGGGCAGGCTGTGGGAGTAAGTACGTGGTCATTGCAAACATTATCAAAGGTGAAATTTAAGCAGAGTTAAAGGAATTGAAGTTTCCAAACAGTGAAAGGAAAAGTAGTGAAGGAAGAAATGTTCCCCCCAAATTATCAATGAATATTTATGGAGTACTAGCTAGGAACATGGGAGTCTGTGAATAAAGAGGAACAAGGCTATGTTCTAAAGCATACCTGTCCCTTTGCAAGTTGTTGATATAATTATAGAATAAGGAATTGAGGACACAGAAGAAAAAGTAGGTAAAGTACATGGCAGAATAGAAAATATATCTTAACAAAAATAAGTAATCACAAACAAAATATATCATGGCCACATGGCCACACGTCTAAGTGTTTAGATAAGGGAGCTGAGGGGTGAACATTTTAATGAGCTTGGAAATGACCTTTCATGATGTAATCAGAGAAGGAGTTGGAGGCTATAAAAGAAAGGAGATTGAAAAGCTCATCTCCCCTTTGTCCATGCCACAGGAATTATGTTTAATAAGGTTTATATGTTTTCAACATTTTTGCTATAGACTAGCATCTATTCACTTATATGCTGCCTTGCTTCCTTTATTTTAGATTAATGATCTATTTTTGAAATTCAATCTAACCCCTCCACTTCTGCACTAGATTGCATTTGCTATTCTCTCCTGCATCATTTTCACTTTCTTCATTACTTCTTCCTAATCAACATGCAAAATTACTCTTTGTCCCTCTTACCAGAAAGAAAGAAAGAAAGAAAGAAAGAAAGAAAGAAAGAAAGAAAGAGAAAAGAAAAACCTCTGAACTCCTCACATTCTGCTCGAATTCTGCTTAAAAATGCTTCAATCTTTGTATCTCTTCACCCACTGTAACTACTCTGAAATTCATCACTGATGGATGTTAAATCCAGTGATAATTCCTGGTTCTTCATCACATTCTATCAGCAACTTTGGATACAGGTGATTTATCCCAGTATTTGAATGACCGTCCTCTTCTAGGTTATAAAGAACTACACTTCTCTGATTTACTCTCACTTCCCTGGCCATCTTCTTTTCTGGTTTGCCCTTAAATCTCTAACCACTAAGTACCAGAGGGTTTTTAATGCTCAGTTTTTAGACCTTGTAGCAAGTTCAGTCCTCTGAAAAAAGACACTGAGATAGTTTGGCATGCAGCACACTGCTTAGGGAGGGACCCGTGTGAAAGAGAAAGAGTGGCAGCAGGCGTGGGCAGTGGGGCAAGTGGAGCTGCAGTGCAGACCCGGGACAGCTTCAGCAGACCCTGCTGGGATCAGAGTCAGAGCCGCCCTGAACTGGGCTGAAACGGTATGGGTTTTATACCTCCGTCTCCATCGGTCACTGGATGTGGTTGGCCCAGCAAGGTCCTCTGAAGCAAACCCCGAAGTAGTTCTCAGACGGAGGCTGTGTGCTAACAATGCTCCCAGCTGCCAGAGGGGCATCGGGACAGCTCATTTGCAGACCTCCCCTCTACCTACAAGGAGTCCCTTTTTATTTCATGCATTCTTATGGCTTCATTCCAAAAATACATAATGTGTTTCATATGCGTGGCCAATCCCAAAAGTACACAACACCTCAAACAAAATATATCCCAAACTAAACTCCTGATCCACCCACCCCAATATGTTCATCTCACGGTCTTCCCCATGTCAGTTAATAGCAACTGTATTATTCCAGTAGCTCAGGTTTAAAAACACAGCTTTTCCTTTCTTTTCTTTTGCTCTTTTCTCTTTTTCTTTCTTTCTCCCTCTTTCCTTCCTTTCTTTTTCCCTTCCTTTCTTTCTTCTCCTTTCCCCCTTTCCTTCCTTCCGCCTTCCTTCCTTCCTTCCTTTCTTCCTTCCTTCCTTCCATGGAGTTATTCTTAAATCCTCTTTCTTTTGCTCTCCATACTCAATCTACACACAAACTGTATTGGATTTACTTTCAAATATAATTGAAATTCACCACCCTGTTCTGCAGAGTAAACCAGCAGGAGCTATGGGAGGCAGACTTTTTAGTAACAAGACAAGGGGCTGAGCCCTGGTTCCTAAAGGTAACTGGCTTATTTAAACAATTCTGTGGACTGGTAGGAAAGTGAGACTCATTAAGTTAAGGAACAGGTGAAGTACAGCTGGTCTGTGAGGCTCATATATGTCCAGACAGCGCATAAAATTTTAGACCTTACATTACAAAACTTCACATCAACTTGTCTGATGCAAGTCACCATAGCAGCAGTAGCCTACTAACTAGTATTAATGAAGTGGTTACAAAGACCACTATTTCAAAGTGGTTGAAATAGATCAGATCAAGTCTCTCCTGTGCTTAAAACCTTAAAATGCCTTCTCATCTCCATCCAATAAAACAAACAAACAAAAAGCCAAAGTCCTTGCATAGCTTTAAAAGGCCTAACATTTTTGGGGTCCCGTTATCCCTCTGACTTTATTTTCTAATATTCTCTTCCACTAACACACTCTGCTTTAGCCACATTGACCTCCTTTCTGCTTCATGAACACATTAAGAATATTTCTATAGCAGGAACTCTGCTCTTGATTTTCATTCTGCCTTGAACCCTTAACCCTCCTTTAAATTTTGTTCACTCATTCACCTCTTTTGAATCTCTGCTCATATGCCATCTTTTAAAAGAGGGCTCCCCAAACCTGCTCATTGTAAATTCCATACACTCTCATTCAGCATGTTAACTACTTCATTGCTTTCATTCTCATATAGTTATCACCATCAAAAATGGCACATAATTTACTTAGCTATTTTATCATGTGTTCATTTCTCTCCATTAAGAGTTAGTTTGTCTAATAGTTCACGCTCATTAACAGCATCACCTAAAACAAATGTTTATAAGTATTTATATATATATATATATATGTTTATAAGTAAGTATGTAATAACTTACTAGTTAAATAAATCAATAAACTTATCCTTGTTTCATTATTTAACATAAGGTAATATGAAATTTTAAAATATGTTTTTCAAATATGGAGCATTATTTTTCCTAAAAAAATAAAAATAATAAACATTAGATTTTTTTTGCCCAGACCAGGCATGGCATAGGGTAAAGCTTTGCAAAAGTGACCCAGAGGGCTGGGAAACACAGACTACAAGTTCAAGGAGTAGGTGTTCCTCGGGGTAAACCTTAACAAACGGAATGAGAGACAGAATATAGGAAGGATCCATCATATCAAGTTCGTGCCCTTCAAAGCAGTGATTCATACAGCTTCTTCAAAGCCCTCCCATGTGTCTGGTTCTGTTTTCTGGTGAAGCTAGAAACTATTCTGTAAAGTCCCATCTTATTTTTACTTTTCCCTCTTCTCTGCCTCATATCACTTTTTTGCTCACCATTGTTTTGAATTACACCTTTCAAGAAAGAGTAGGCATATAAGTAATTACTCAAGCTTAATTTCTCTAGACAAAAAAAGGCTAAAATACTTTTTCTACCCCAGAACAAAATCACTTCAAGAGGTAACAGAGATAGCTATAACTAAAAATGAGTCTACAGTCTAGTTAGTAATGCAGAGGAGACAAAAAATGTGAAATTACACAATATAGAATTAGAAACTAAATCCATACGCAAAAGTGTGGGTGATTTGGATAACAAGAACAATAAGAAGAATATATAAGAATATATATATTATAGGTTAAATTTGTCAGCGAATATTGACCTTAAAGGACTGAAGGGTATGACTTAGAAGAGCATAAATTTCCAGGAATTCTAGCCTAACGAAATACTTGGACCAGGGAAATGTTATGAAAGTGTACATGTATAAAAGAGAGAGAGAAGATAAAGGGGAAGATTTGTTTCAAGTAATACTAAAAAGCAATGAAAATAGGTAAGGTACAGATGGAATGCAAAGGAATTTACTGAGAACAAATGCTAAAAAATATGATAAACCAAATATCTAGCTTTGTACATATAAAAGGAGATAGATGATTTCCCATTTCAATGAGAGGAGTAGATACTATGTTACAATATAAGATTTTCCCAAGAATTTCCCATAACATACCTCCTGAGTTCACACAAATATGTGAATGTGTATGTACATATTTCTACTGAAATAGCTCAATTTATTGCTTTGAATTATTCTATAAAATACAATTTACTCAGAAAATGGATATTTTAATAGATGAGTGAAATTAGGAGGTATAGGCTGCAATATGGGTCAATTCCAGTAAAGCAATCCTAGAAAAAAAAAAAAGGATAAAATAAACAGTGCTGTGCAGATGTAAAAGCCAATAACAGTCTAGGGACTTGAAAAGCAATTGTGCCATGAGTGGCTGAAGGACACAGAAAAGAATGCCAAAGGATGCCAGAGACTCCATCTGTCTTACAGGCTCCATGGATTTAATGGAGCCAGCAGCCATGATTGTTTTATGTACTTTATACCAGAACATGAAACAGCACTTGTCATAGAAGATTCCAATAGTATTTATTCAGGGGTGCCTGGGTGGCTCAGTCGATTGGGGGTCCAACTCTTGGTTTCAGCTTAGGTCAGGATCTTACATATTGTGAGTTCGAGCCCTATGTCCGACTCTGCACTGACAGCGGGGAACCTGCTTGGGATTTTCTCTCTCCCTCTCTCCCTGCCCTTCCCCTGTATGTGCACTGTTTCAAAATAAATAAATAAACATTAAAAAATGGTATTTATTGAATCAATGAATTGGTCAAAGTTCTCCATAATTTAGAGTATCAGTAATTTTCCATAGCCCCCTTAAACCAAAAGAAATAGCTAACAATTTTATTTATTAAATAGTTAGGTCCAAACATATTAATACATGTTTATGTCCTAACAATATGGCACATGTTTGTTGCTACATAACATCTCAAACCTTCATTCCCTATTCCATATTGATTGCCATCCCCATACTTTCTTTTCATCACAATAACTGCTTAAAAGCCAACTTCACAAAGATAGAACATCATCAAAAAGAAGTGAGCCATCAAATGTTGAGACTAGTTGAAGCTCACAGTTTTCTTGATGTTTGAAAAGCATTGATGTTTCCCAGAAAATTTTAAATATCTCTCAATGCCCCTGGAAAATGTATGGTATACTGTTGGGGAACCTCAAACTTAATTTAAAATAAATTGAAGGTGTTTATTAAATTTTAATTTCACAATTTTTCAAGGATTGGTTGTTAGCATTATATGTGCGTGCATATAAAGTTTATTATATAGAAAAAATAAGCCACTGTTTTATGTCTTCACTATTTGCTTTTGGTGTCAAATATTATAATTATTATAATCTCTATTATCAAGTAGAAAAATATTACAAATCTTTAACAATTCAACAAGGCACAGATCCTATATCCAAGGCATTGGTCACCTGTATATTAGGGTACTTGAATATGTATGTTACTCCTAACTGATAAACTATTAGAAAATGTTACATGTAGAATATATAGCAATTGAATAATTCAACCCCTTCATCCTTAAAGTATCATTTTCATCAGTATTGTCTAATAGGTTCTATGGAAAGAAAAATGGGCCAAACAACAAAATAAACCTCTGTTGATGTTATATTTCTCTTCAGCTACTGTCCTGCCTATTCCCCTTATGGCCAAATTTTTAGAAGAGTATTAGGGGGTAGAAACTTAATCCACAATGGATGTATACAGAATATGTATTGATCAGTGTTCTCCAGAGAAACAGATCAAAGAAGATGTGTGTGCGTGTGTGTGTGTGTGTGTGTGTGTGTGTGTGTGTGTGTGTTTGTGTGTGTGTAAAGGATACGTATTATAAAGAACTGGCTTATGTGATTATGGAGGTGGGTAAATTGCCAAATCTTCAGGTAAGTTGAAAGGCTAGAGACCCAAGAAAGCCAATGATGTAGTTCCCATGTGAAGGCCAGCAAGTTCAAAACCCAGGTAAAGTTGACATTTTTTTTTTTTAATTTTTTTTTTCAACGTTTATTTATTTTTGGGACAGAGAGAGACAGAGCATGAACGGGGGAGGGGCAGAGAGAGAGGGAGACACAGAATCGGAAACAGGCTCCAGGCTCTGAGCCATCAGCCCAGAGCCCGACGCGGGGCTCGAACTCACAGACCGCGAGATCGTGACCTGGCTGAAGTCGGACGCTTAACCGACTGCGCCACCCAGGCGCCCCTAAAGTTGACATTTTAATCCAAAGGCAAGAAAAATTCTAGTCTGAGGAGGGTGAACTTTTTCTTCTGTTCAGGCATACAACTGATTGGAGACCCACCAACATTAGGGAAGACAATCTTCTTTATTCAGTCTACTGATTTGTATGTTAATCTCATCCAAAAACACCCTTGCAGAAACACCCAGAATAATGTTTGACCAAATATCTCGGTACCTCAGCCCAGTCAAGCTAACACATAAAATTAACCATTTCAAAGTATAATCATCTTTTATATAATTTGAGTAATGTTTATTTCAAGTACCACTCCTCAGAAGAAATGTGACTATAGTCAAATGGGATCTGCCCAATTTCCTAGGGCTGTCTTAAAGTTCTTGGAAGCTTGTGTAACATCCAGATCTTATAGAAAAAGAAGCACCTGCCTCATCTTGGGTCATCTGTCCACAAGGGCATCCCCTGAGATCTCTCGTGTTCTCCCTGGTCCTCAGTGGTTGGACATGTGATTTCTTATTGCAACTCCCTGTTTTCCCAACCATGTGGACACTTCAGGTTCAAGATCATTCTCTGTTACTTTTCACTTGATCTTAACCAAAAGGCAGAGAAGAGATTCTGTTACTTTTCATACCATGAGTAGGTACCTAGAAATTATTTCACTGCTTCAACAGTACTCTTTATTTTTTTAATATAATTTATTGTCAAATTGGCTTACATACAACACCCAGTGCTCATCCCAACAAGTGCCCTCCTCAATGCCCATCGCCCATTTTCCCCTCTCCCCCACGAACCCCCATCCACCCTCAGTTTGTTATCTGTCTTTAAGAGTCTCTTGTGGTTTGTCTGCCTCCCTCTCTTTGTTTGCAACTATTTTTTCCCCTTCCCTTCCCACATGGTCTTCTGTTAAGTGAAATAAGTCAGAGAAGAACAGATATCATATGCTTTCACTTATATGTGGATCTTGAGAAACTTAACAGTACTCTTTAAAATAAAACTCTGAATGAGATTGTCAAGAAGCTAAGACCCTTCAGATGTTCCCTTTCTGGAAACTTGCTGTCCTTTCAGAGTTTTGCTCTTAAAGCAAGATGCAATGCAATTACAAAGAAACCCAGATATGTATATACCAGGGTCTCCTTGGATATTCTTTGGCCCTGGAGATTCTTTAGTGGAGGCATAGTAACATGGCAATGAAAGTGGGACCTGCTCCATCTCATGTTTCTCCCAAATACTCGTCTGTGTCAGAGCTTAGATTTTTGGAACCAAAACAGGAAGACCTGTTTTGCACTGCTATCCATTCTCTTGCTTTCCTCCTCTGTTATGAGCCAGATGTCTCAAGGAAGGAGAAAGGAGGTACTCATAAAAAACAATGAAATGCTGGGGGAAAAATAAAAGACTCATTTAGGGTCTCAGAGCATTATCCCATAACACAACTGCCCATACTTCATGCCTCTATATTATCATGTTATTAAAAAGCTTGGGAATATTTAAATAATTATAACTATATGTATAATAAATAATGCCTACAGAAATGTGTCTGTATCTGAAAATATGTACTATAATTTTCTAAAGCTTACTTGAAAAAACAAACCAAAATAACACACACACACACACACACACACACACACACACACACAGTAGACTTTATTGTACAAAGCCCAAAGCAAAACCCAGAGCTCATACTCGTGTAAGTACATTGGAATATATACTCCAACACATAGAACTCTATGATCCTATCATTTATTTCACATCTTGTAGGCTAATTTTCCTCATCAGTAAAATAGAAATAATACTGAATCTCTGAATAGAGCCAGAGCCAATAAATGTTTGCTAGACTCCTTTTATATCATTCTGAGTTTCAAATGTGTTTCTACATTTCTTCCAAATCCCCAAAGTACAAGCCCAGTGTCACTATAAAAACATCTCATCTTGGAATTGCCATGCGTCTATTGCTTTATTTGTAATCATTTTTTTTTCTTTTCACCTACTATTCATTCTTCTTACTGTTTTTTTTTCCACTTTCTTTTTTTAAATTTTTTTTTTTTAACGTTTATTTATTTTTGGGACAGAGAGAGACAGAGCATGAATGGGGGAGGGGCAGAGAGAGAGGGAGACACAGAATCGGAAACAGGCTCCAGGCTCTGAGCCATCAGCCCAGAGCCCGACGCGGGGCTCGAACTCACGGACCGCGAGATCGTGACCTGGCTGAAGTCGGACGCTTAACCGACTGCGCCACCCAGGCGCCCCTTTTTTTCCACTTTCTTACCACTTTCATCTGCATTTATCAACACCATGTATTATAATTTTTCTAGGTATCTAGATTTGATTTGGCCAAAATCTGTGCACACTTCAGAATTAATAAATTAATGAGTGTTTTTATTTTTTTATATGTAGAGATTGATTGCTATTGTTTCACAAAATACAGGAGCACTAGAGTGCCAATGTTTCTACTATTAAGAAACATAGATCAGCTTTCAAAAACTAAGCTATGTTGAACTTTAATTTCCAATGATTTTTATTAATTTCATTCTCTTGTTTAAATATTACATGCAAGACAGGGAATTGATTTTATGTTATTTGTTTTTAGTATCATCATGTAGGACCATCTCCAAGTCAACTACTTAGAATCCTGACTGTTCTCCAAGAAGCTATGGCCAACCAAACAGTGACAATAATAGGGAAATTCTTTTAAGAATAGCACAAATATGTTTACACTTCAGCATGGAGCTTTTACTGCATATACTTCTTATGTACTCATGGTAACAATTCTCTGAAGACTGTACTTCTGAATAATGGCTAGCTGATTTTCCACCATTATTCAGACAAAACTCAGAAATAGTAAGATAGCAGAGAAGAAAAAAAAGTTTGAGAGGGAGAAGTAGTAAAAACACAAAAGAAAGTGTGTATGTACAGTGATCGTCTAGTTTCTTATAAACAAATTCTTAGTTATTTTTAGTGGATTATACAAGATCGAAAACAATGGGCATGGCCATTTAATTCTACTCAATAACGAGTAAGTATAATATCTTCCTCTTACCTGGTATCCTCCAATGTTGATTAAAACATAAAATCAAGTTTACATTTATGCTAATATGTGAATGAACCCAAGTCTAAAAAGGAATCTAGCCCCCATCAAGTATTCTTCAGTATTTCTAGAATCTTTAGAGACATTACATCAACACACAAACTTGTCTACCAGCTAGAGACATCAGAAGCAGCCTAGATATCCCTCCCTCTCTCTCCCTCCCATCACCCTGTTCACAACCAATGCTTGAAGACACTTGAAAATTTACATTATTGCCACTATTGATTTCACTGCACCTGTAGTAATTACTTGGTAGAATACGTTTCTTTTAGTAGAATAACATAAATCATTTATCCATTTACTATCATTCTAAACACTCTTTTGTGAAGAAAGCCATAAGACAACTGATATCCCATGGTATAATGTACACTTCAGTACATTAAAATACTTCCTGCCTGCTTGAGGTTTTAGTATTGATCTAGAAGTTTATTTTCTTTTGCCACATTTTTATCATTTTACATCATTTTCTAAGACCATATTATTTCCCCAGGCATTAGCTATCCATTACTTCCAATGCATCACTTCATGGCTAGAGATATTTCCCAAATACATATTTCATTACAATGATTCGATCCTTCATTTTTGTTCATGCCTGGGCATGCATAATGTCTCACAAAGGTGAATTTCAATATCAGGGTCATCAATATCAGCATCACCTCCATGCAAAAGAAGTACTGTTTTCATCTGGACTTCATATTATGCATTCAGAATTAGAGGTAGATTTTTGTTTCATTTTGTTTTGCTTTGTTTTAAAACAATCTTTTACTGATTCGCATTAAATGGTATCAATGGTTGATGCTTTGGAATTGGGTATACTTGTGATACTAACATATGTGCTAAATATATGATGCTAAAGTTAAGATCTGATCATGAATTTTTCACAAGCTCTTTTAAAGTAAAGCAAAGTTCGGGGCGCCTGGGTGGCTCAGTCGGTTAAGCGGCCTACTTCGGCTCAGGTCATGATCTTGCGGTCTGTGAGTTCGAGCCCCGCGTCAGGCTCTGTGCTGATAGCACAGAGCCTGGAGCCTGTTTCGGATTCTGTGTCTCCCTCTCTCTGACCCTCCCCTGTTCATGCTCTGTCTCTCCGTCTCAAAAATAAATAAAACGTTAAAAAAATTTTAAAAAATAATAAAATAAAATAATAAAATAAAATAAAATAAAATAAAATAAAATAAAGCAAAGTTTAAAAATCACAAATCACCTTTTTTAATTTAAAGATTAAGAAATGGTATCGGGGCGCCTGGGTGGCGCAGTCGGTTAAGCGTCCGACTTCAGCCAGGTCACGATCTCGCGGTCCGGGAGTTCGAGCCCCGCGTCAGGCTCTGGGCTGATGGCTCAGAGCCTGGAGCCTGTTTCCGATTCTGTGTCTCCCTCTCTCTCTGCCCCTCCCCCGTTCATGCTCTGTCTCTCTCTGTCCCAAAAATAAATAAACGTTGAAAAAAAAAAATTTAAAAAAAAAGAAATGGTATTAATTTTAAGACATCTACTTTAACTTTTAACAGTAAACTGTGTGTTCAGCTTGTCTCATCCTCCTTGAACCAGTGAACTAGCTGGGCATTATCTTTCTCACAGCAATGGTAGAGTCATACCCAACTATATCATCATATTTCAAGCACTGACCAAACAAGTCTTTCACTCTTTAGTTCACTCTTCCAAGGCTTAAGTAATGGAGAATTATATTTACCCAAGAAAAGTAAGGGAAGAGTAAACTGAATGTTTGTTTTTTTTTTTAAATAATAATCTAATCAAGAGGAGGGGCTGTTACGTATTCCGGTTGAGCGAGGATTGTAGCTTGAAGTAGGTGAAAAGGCAGAAGACATGAAAAGAATCATAAGATTAAGGATATTTAGAAAGTAATATAAATAGGACACAAGGATAGGCTGGGATGAGGCCAGGGAAGGGTTTGTGAAGGAAGTGCCAAGCATTATTCCCAGGAGCCCAAATTGAATTGCTTGATGCCTAGTGTGGACAGCCACAGAGATAGTGAACAGTGGGAGAGATAGAGGTGGTTTTATGGGGGGAGGTGGGGGTTATAAACAACTGTCATCATTTCTAGTTGTTATTATTATCATTATTATTGATGTTATTACTGGTTTGGGAAATTGATGACAGTATTCTGCCTTCAGTGCTATATTTCCCAAGCTTGGGCATAAGTCTATCTAAGGACACTGAAATCACTCAGCTGTGTCCAGCCCTATCAGCATTTTTTTCTCCTCCACAAAACAGTTGCTATAATATCATCCATCCCGCCTTCCCCCCCCATCTTGATATTGCCATAGACACACAACGGTAAAAATTACTGCATCTATTCACTGGTCTTTGCAGAAATTGCCTTAGGTTCCATCCCTACTTTCTATTTTAAAGTGATGTGTGTGTGCATGTATGTATATACATACACGTGTGTAGTGAGTGAATTTTTCCAGTTTCAGCCCTATGTATGTTTCTCACTCTCATTCTATAATTAACCACTCTGAGACTAGTGAATTGGATTGACCTGAATTACAGATTTTAATTATTACAAATATATTAGTTTTCGTGTTTCTATGCTAGTTCATCAGTTGCAGCCATAAGGTAGGCTCTCATGCTACACCCAGACTTTGAGACACTCTACCCCATGCTGACCTGAGCATCCTGGGCCCCTACTTGTCCAGAAGACACGATTGAAAAAAAATTATTTTAGTAATTTTGGTAAAAGAAAATTGTTAATATAAAGTAGTTTTTACTATAATAGGTGTGACAATATGCTCTGCCTAGAAATCAAAATGAGGCTAAAAAACGTGATCCAAAAAAACAAGGCTTACTTCCATTTAAAACATTTTTACTACTGAAGTAGCTAAATTACATTTAGATCTATTAATGACCTAGCTCAGTACAAGCATAAGTGCATTTAAATGAAACACACACACACATACACACACGATTTCTGGTAAATTATTTAGTGTTTTCAGCACAGCTGCACGATGTATTTATTAATTGCCTGTAAAATCAGCAAAATATGTTCAGTAAGTGCCAGTTTGCCATATATTGTACATAATCACACATTTGAGCCACACAGTTGTTTATGTCATTTTATAATCATGTTAATAATTACCAGACAACTAAATTATTCAGGAAACCATAAATGTTACATTTAATTACTTTATCATTTTTGTATGTTGCCATGGAGATTAAATTGCTAACTCCATCCATAAATTCAGTTCTTTTATAATCTCCATCTTTATCAATATGAATGTGGAATGAATTAGTGAAACTGCAAAGCATGCGCTAACAAGTTGGTATTTTCTTGGTATGTTTTCTATTCATACAGCTTCTAAACAATTCTGTGAGAATTTATAAGGTTCTCTCTAACATCTTCAAAGCATTCCTGAGCTCTGAAAATTAAAGGGAGAGGAATAAAATAAATCTTTCATAAGATACAATTTCTACCTTCTGTCAGGAACTAACTGATTAGAAAAGTCTTTATAGGTTAAACCAACCATCACATTTTTATGGTTCTATGTGTTTCCAAATGTAAAGAATAAGCTTTCTCACTATAAACCATCCCTATACAGTAAACACTACCATGGTCCACAACCCCAGTCTGTGTAACAATTTATCATATATCCAGTTTTGTTTTTCTATGGTGTCTTTTTTTATAGGCCTGCAAATTTCCCTAAGAATATCCCTGCATCTAAAATCATTTATAACTTAAAACTATCTTTTGATAAACAGTAAATGTGTGCCAAGCCTTCCCATAAAGCACCCAGAGTCCATCTTACATTCTGAGTGTAGGAAACTTGGGTCATTAAAATGAGTTACTCTTCTCACAGGGAACAGGTACTGAAAGTATCCAAAGATGCACTCAGGGCCTTAACATCACTTGAAGACTCTAGCTATACTAAAAAATTTAAAACTATATTACAATTTAATCAAATCCTGAGCCTTTATATATACAATTCTAATATGTCAGTGTTCTTTATGGGTGATAAAAACCACCAAACTTTTTGGATTTATCTGCTGAGTACAGATTTGGAGAGACTTCATACTAAAATACCCTGGGTCGATGTTGGGTTATTTACGAACAGAGCAAGACTAGGAGACTAGAGATTCCCAACCTTTAGGCTGGATTAGACATATATAATGTTATTCATTAGTTCATTTGCAAATATTGATTTATCCAATTGTTGGTACAACATGAATTTTCAAGATACTTGGTAAAAAAAAATGCATTTGTTAAAAATTTATAAGAATTTTTACAGATATTTCTCCAATACAAAACTGAATAATCAGAAAATAATCATACAGTGTTCCAAAATTTCAAACAATATTGGGGAAAGGTACAAGTGAATACACAAAACCGTAGTAGGAGATGGAATGTTATAAATGCCATAATACCAACAAAATACTATAAAAATTCAAAGCAAGATAAATTCAAATTCAAGCTTCTAGAGAGACAGATTTTTTTTCCACAAAATTGAGAACTTGATATGATAAAATACAATTAAATATCAAAACATGTGACCAGACTATATGCCAGGTGACACTAAATCTTGCCCGGATTATTAATAAAGCCTCCCACCTGATTTTATTGCTTCTGGTCAGCCCTTTCCAAGCCAAACTCTTTACAGATGTTGCAGAAATTTTTCAATACTTAAAATTCTTCTATTGTTTCATGTTTTCTCTAGAATTCACTCTAACAACATTAAATGACATACAAGTCAATTCAAAATGGCACCCTTGATAAACTCTCTCCTTTTTCAGCTCAGCACTTAACCCTTACACTCCACACACAGCAGCCATGCTAAATTTGTGGTTAGTCCTCAAAGATATCCGGGTTTTATTCAGCTTCTGGATCTTGTCTATTTAATCCCTTCTTTATAAGAAAAACTTATTGACTCCTTTTTTCCCCTAGATAATTTCTAGTCAAGCCCCCTATCTCTAATTAGGTCCCTGTCCTTAAGAACATGTTCCCTAGTACTTGAAAATTATATTAGGTGACTTTCCTATATCTTCATTTAACACCTGTGCTTCACCCAGGATAGCATATACCATACTGAATTTTCTAAATATTGCTATTTATTACTCAAAAAATATCAAAATAAAATAAAAATTAACAACACTTCTTCTAAATCAAAGATGCTCAAGTCTAACATATGAAATTTAAAGGAAAAGATGAGTTAAAAATTGTGTAATACCATTAAAAGCTATCTTTATATGCATTCTGATAATGCTGACTCTATTTATAATTCATATTTTATATCTAATAAATTACTTCTGAATCCTAACTTTGCCCCTCCCAACTTTTTCCTCTCTTCAGATACCATCTTCTTCATTGTCTGCTTAAAAAAATCCAACAAATTGCCAAAGAGTCCCTGAAGGCTTCTCTGTGGTGTGGTGAGACAGTCACTCTCTGAGCCAGCCCTGGAACTTTGATATTGATGTGTCTCTCTAGGGGCTGCAGTAAAGATAAATTACTAGTTGTCATTTTCTAAAAATGCCTTTTAGCTCTTCAGACTATAGTCAATGAATAAAATGACCTGAAATAGTAATAAATTGGGGTTTATCATTAATGCCATCCCTGCAGTGGCATGTCAATATCAAAGGGCATGCTAGCAAAGAAAGCCACTAATATTAAACTTCAAGCTGAGATACAGATAATATTCCTGCATCTTCCCTAACAACTGAGGAAAAGAGACCAGCAAGCATCATTGAGGGAATAACAAATAATCAGAAAAATTAAGAAGTGAAAGGGTAACACTTTTTTTGAGAAAAGCCAAATTCTATGTTTAAATTCAGAATTTGTCCAGAGAGCCCTTTTCAAATACAGTTGGCTATTCAGATGCTTAGATCATCAGAGTGAAAGGAATCAGTATAAACACAGGCTCTCAAATGTCTACCTGCTGCAAAGCTGTTTGTTAGTAAACACTGCTGTAATCATTAATTCAGATAAGTCCAGAGATCCACCACAGATCTATTTAGCTAAAAGACTTGGCAACCTCTTTGGAAAGAAGCTATCCTAGATGAATGAAAGTAGGGCAGTTTGAGGGTAAAGCAGTGACCTTTATTGAATCACTGAAGACTAAGATCCATGGGCATATATCTGATCCTTAAGCAAGAAGAGCTATAAATAGAAATAGAAAAAGGTGTTCCACTTGTTTGTGATGTCCGAGGAATAAGAAAACACTTCTCTGGGTCTAGTGTTAAGCAAGTGAAGTGAAAGAGAAGAATTATTCTCTGTGTAGTGAGCGTAGTGCAGAGCTCCTAATACATCAAGAGCACCAGAGTGCAGAATGCAAAGTTGGTATGTCCTGGAGAGGGGCAGCAACTTTGGCAGAGAAACTCAGAGCAACCGAATTTCTCTTTTGTGGAAGAAACAACATTCTTGACACTGTTAACTAGCATTGTCTATACTGAGCAATTGAGAGGGCTCAATGAATGTGAAAGTGGCTGGCAGGTAGTAAATTCTCAATAAACACCAACTTTATATTTTTCTCTATCTACACACACTCCCTTAGTAATCTCATTAGTTTGTTTTTTTTTTCTTCCATAGCTTTAAACAGCATCCATAGCCCTAGGATTTAGGATAAATTTTGAAGGTGAAATTAATAGGATTTACCTGGATTGGCTATGGAGGTAGATAAAGAAAGGGAGAAGTCAAGATGTCTCAGGCTGTTTTGCCTGAACAACAGAAAGGAGGGGGCAGTCATTTACTGAAAGAGCAGGAAGGGGTGTGGAGGTGAGAACAAGATTTCCAATGGCACTTAGTGTTTGAGATGTCAACTAAACAATCAAGTATTGTAAAGTCAAGCTGAATCCAGAGTTCAAAATAACCACCAAGGCTAAATATACATTTGGCAGCCATCGAGTATGAGAATTAATGAGATCCCCAAAGAAGGGTATGTTGATAGAAAGCGAAAAATGTTCTCAAAGTCTGAGGTATAGTACACATAGAGCTTTAGAGATCTGAGAGGAGAGATAAGCAAAAAACGAACAATAGCATAATAAAAACACAACAGGCACATGCACAAATAGGAGAAAGTGAGCAACCTAGGGCAAATGCTGCTTATAGACTGAGATAATTTCTAGAATCAGTCACTGACATTAGCAAAATCAATAATCACTGGTGACATCAGTAAGCAAGTCACAGTGAGCCTAAAATGTGCCCTTCTACAAATTAGAAAAAAAGTACTGCTGCTCCTCGGTGGATACAGACCCACAACAGAGTGCGCAGTTTGGTGAATAGAACACAAGTTAGGTTTCATCCTCTACACGCTAGGTACTCTCAAGGAGTGAAAACACACCGAACTATAAGCTGCAGCAATGTAGACAAGAATTGTTTCAGGGACATGGAGGGCATGAGAAAATGACTGGGGTAGGTGAAAGAGAAAACATAAAAAGCCAACTAGAAAGACAAATATGAAAGACTTATTAAAGGGAATTGTGGGGCTCCTGGGTGGCTTATTTGGTTGGGCATCCAACTTCAGCTTAGGTCATGATCTCCCTGCTTGTGAGTTGGAGCCCCACGTTGGGCTCTGTGCTGACAGCTCGGAGCCTAGATCCTGCTTCAGATTCTGTCCCCATCTCTCTGCCCCTCCCCTGCTTGCACTCTCTCTCTCTCTCTCTCAAATATAAAATATAAAACAATAAAATCAATCAATCAATGGAATTGTGCTTTAAAGTGGGAGAGGGGCACCGGGGTGGCTCACTTGGTTGAGGGTGGGACTCGTGATTTTTGGCTCAGTTCATTATCCCAGGGTTATGGTATCGAGCTCTGCCTCGGGCTCCCCAAGGAGCACCGACACTGCTTAAGATTCTCTCCTTCTGCCCTGCTCACACACATGTGCACACACTCTCTCTCTTAACAATAATAATAATAATAATAATGATATTAAGTAATAAGGGGAGAAACAAGGCAGTGCTAGAGAGGGTAGAGGTATCAAGTGAAGATTTTATTTTTAAGATTTTTAGCACATGCCATGAGCGTCATACCCATATACCTGCACTCTTTTTTCCCTGCACCCATGGATGGCTCTTTATTACAACCATCTCTTCTGCCTGAGGGCTTTTACTCATGGCAGGAGCACTCTGAGTCAGGTAGGAAGGGCTGAAGAATACAGCCCCAGGGTAAATTAGTCAACTACTGTGGATGGGAGTTGATAAGTAAGTACTCCAGCGTCCTAAATTCTTATTTTATGGCCAATGTTCAAGCTCAGGGATCTTCTTAGAGTGTGTTAAAAATAATCTCTTATGTTTTGTAGTAGAGTAAATCAATACAACCTGTAGTACCTGGACTATAGCTGTTATCCCAGAAACTATTTTTTTCTCCATTTCAATATACATAGAACACCATCAGCAGTTTGCTTTCACTTCACAAGAACAGGATTATATCCTTCTGCCTCAGGCATGCATTAAATTTTTGCTCCATGCCCCGTTTAGTTTATAAGAATTTGGCTTTTCACCATCCCACTGAATATTTTTATGCAATCACCAATAGAACCTGGAGAGTGGGAGGTAGTAAGCACCTTGGGTGCCTTTGAAACACTAATGGATGGAAGATAAACCCCATCATAAAACAGGTACCTTCCTTCTCAGTGATGTATCTGTGGACATAGTTGTCTGAAACAACTGAAATTTTTTCCTTCAAAAAGGAACATCTCTGGGGTGCCTGGGTGGCTCAGTGGGTTAATCGTCTGACTTCGGCTCAGGTCACGATCTCTCAGCTTGTGGGTTGGAGCCCCGCGTTGGGCTCTGGGCTGACAGCTCAGAGCCTGGAGCCTGCTTCGGATTCCGTGTCCCTCTCTCTGCCCCTCCCTCACTCATGCTCTGTCTCTCTCACTCTCTCTCTCAACAATAAATAAAACATTTAAAAAAATTTAAGTAAAAAAGGAACATCTCTAAATGATACAAAATAACTATATAATTCAATCTATTTAGTTATACCTTTTTATTATTACAAATATGTGTTTTGGAGGTTTTTAAAGGGTATTGTTAATAATAATTAACAATATTTAATGACAAATTATATATAAATACCTTGACAACTTACAAGTCCATGTTTTTATTTTGTCCTATAGTAAAATAGATACTGAAAAATGGAATTTCCTTAAAGCATATACACATACCCAGGTAAAAACATACACTGAAATATTAATTATATGTTGGACTAATAATAAGTGAGAATTATTTTTTTCCAAAATACATGTTAAGAGTTTAAAATATTAAAGGTATTATTTTTATGTTATCAAACAAAACTTGGATTCTTACTGCTAATGAAAACATCAAAGTTTATGTAGAAAAGTTAAGCACTTCCAGTTTTTAAATCACCATGTTAGACTGATTTTAAAAGTGGTTTATAAAGAAACATACTATGACATAGAAGCATTAAGGAATGGTAAACCATTTCATATATGAATATTAAATCAAACTTTCTTGAAAACTATAAATTCAATTTTTAATTTTTTTAAATGTTTATTTTTGAGAGAGAGAGAGCTAGAGAGAGAGAGAGAGAGAGAGCACAAGCAGGGGAGGGGCAGAAAAAGAGGGAGACCCAGAATCTGAAGCAGGTTCCAGGATCTGAGCCGTCAGCACAGAGCCCGACATGGGGCTCGAACTCATGAACCGTGAGATTATGCCCTGAGCTGAAGTCAGATGCACCGACTGAGTCACCCAGGCACCCCTGGAAACCATAAATCCTTAATTTTGTTTTCAATATAAATTTTTCTCTTCATTTGTTATATTCAGTGAATTTTCATCTGATTCTTTAGTGTTGCCCTGAGAGATTGAACTGTTTTTACTTATTCAGAGAATAAAAATTATAATTATCTATTGCGTTAGAAATATAAAAATAATTAACCAAATACCTGAAGGAGATTTGTCCTTGATGTTTAATATTCACATATCTTAATTTATTGTTAGCAATGTGCTTCTAATAAGCTGTACTCCACTTGTCAGAAATAGTATTTGAAAAAGTTTTGAGTGATAACATGTGTCAATTATGTAAATATATACCAGAACTTAGAATAGGCTAAGAGAAAAGGAAATCTGATAGTATTCATATTATATAGATATAATGACTTAATACACATTTTTGTTGATATATATATATATGTAAACTAGCTTTACAATGTATAGTACAAAAATTTGTGTATTTTACTGCAAATACAGTAAAAATCTTCTCTTCCCCTACCTCATTAGCTTCCAAGGAGATATGATTTTAACTTTGTCAGTTTGAATATTATTGTATTTATCACCTTTATACTTGGATAAGTAATTAATGATGAGCAGATTACTTTTGTTATTGAGAATCTGAAAATGTTTATAATATCTCTATTGTTTCCAGTTTGGGGAATTCAATTATTTGTACCTTCAAAATAAGTTAAAATTCTATTAAAACTTTGTGTTGAGCACAAAAGGTGCTGAAAAAAATTTTTCCATCCATATCCAAAAATATGCTTTACTTATCTTTATCACATGCGCGCACACATACAAACACACACGCACGTTAAGATGTAACCAAAGGCATCTTTCTGTTTGGTCAAAATACATAAGCCTCAACTTGAAATAAATTGAGGTAAGATTCCAGGAGGCTGTACTCTTCCATTTGTATCTGCTTGACTATGGGCAGAGAGAAAAACCTTTCTCAATAACTGCCCCTTATTCTTCAATTAAGTTTATATTGTCCCCTTTGAAGCTGAAATCCTAGCCCATTTGTTTATTAGCAGTCCCGTTTTAGCTATGAAAACAAGAGTACAAATATTTCGGGCTTCCTCAAGTCCAAGAAAACATGGTTCTTCTTAACTAACACCGTGGGGCTCCTTCCAGGGTCAGCACTAGATAATATTTCATTGTATAAATGTACCACGGTTCATTCATTCACCAATTGAAGAAAATCTTGGTTGTGTCTGTCTTTTGGCCTATATGAACAAAGTTGTTATGACCATTCACATGCAGGTATTCACAGGCACACGAAATTGCAAGATCAGCTGGGTAAATATCTAGGAGATTGAATGCCAGACGCTGTGGTAAGTTGTACAACTCTCTTGCAAGGTATCTGCGGTAGGCTGCTCTCCCACCAACAATGAATGGCAGTTCCTATTGCCCCACATCCTCCTAAGCAATTGTCACAGGCAGTGTTGGGGCTTTGAGAGGTTTTAATTGGTGTGTAGTGGTATCTTATTGTTTCCATTTGCAATTTCCTAGGTGAAAAATAATGATCGTATTTTTATATACTTATTCCCATCTATGTATCTTCTTTGGTGAGGTATCTATTCAGATCTTCCACCCATTGGTTAATCAGATTAGTTGTTGTTTTATTGTTTGGTTTTAAGAGTTCTTTGAACATTTTCAAATACAAAGTCTTTATTATGTACGTTTCAAACATTTCTCTCTACCTGAGTTTCACCTTTCATTCTCTTAATAGGGTTTACACAGAAGAAGTTTTACATTTGATACAAGTTTTACAAGCAGGTTTTACATGTTAATCAAGTCTAAGCTTGGCGATGACAAACTAGCAACCAGAAATCTAAGACTATTTTTACATTAATTTCATATTCTGCTAAATTACTGAGTACTTCTAATAGGTATGTTAGGTTGATCATTGATCCCCTTTTGTTTTCTAGTTATACAATCATATCATCTGAAAACAGTTTTATTACTTTCCTAATCTGATTTTTTTGATTCTCTTGTCTGATGGTATGGACTAATGAGTCTATATGATGTTGAGTCATAGAGGAGATCCTGGACACCTTGTTGTGTCCATGCACAGTTTAATTGCTCATTGGCAACTCCCCAACCTGTTACATTATCTAGTTGGTATCAATGTTTACTCACAAAATATAGGAACTGATATTTATTACCTCTTATTATCCTATTATTATTTTTTATCCTTCGGTCAAATACAGAGAGAAAAATGATCCTATCTGGCAAATTATAATCACTGTTTTGTGTAAGTACCTCTCTTGTTCTATTTATTTATTATTTTAAAATAAACACTCTTTGTTCTCATTTTTATTCTTCCAAATGCAAATATTCTACCTAACTGAATATGTAGCCTTATATTTTATATGTCCCTTTAAACAAGAGCCTGGGATGTTTTGGGAGAGTGTTTTATTTTTTTTAATTTTTTTTAACAATTTTTTTTAATGTTTATTTATTTTTGAGACAGGGAGAGACAGCATGAATGGGGGAGGGTCAGAGTGAGAGGGAGACACAGAATTTGAAACAGGCTCCAGGCTCTGAGCTGTCAGCACAGAGCCCGATGCGGGGCTTGAACTCACGGACTGCAAGATCATGACCTGAGCCGAAGTCGGCCACTTAACCGACTGAGCCACCCAGGCGCCCCTTGGGAGAGTGTTTTAAATGCACATAAATTATCTTGTGTTAAGACCACATTCTGTTTCTTACTTTTTTCCTTAAGCATTGTGTTCTTAAAAGTTATTGGTACTGCTGAGCTCATACCTCTCTTACCGTTTCTATTTTTTAGGGATCCATAACATACATCCACTACATTTTATTTATACAGTCTCCATTTAGGGACATAAAGATATCTTTCAACTCCCCCACTTCATTATATTTAGCTTTTTTATAGCTCTGTTTGTGACATGTACAGCCAGGTATGAAATGAATGTATACAGAGCATAAATATAAATAATTTGACAATGTACAGATGTGTTGCACATTAGGATGGCCAAGCAGTATACACTCCCGCAAACAGTGTGCGAGCAGTTCAGTTTGCCAAAATTCTTACTACCACTTGGCACTATCCAACCTATCAATTTTTGTTAACCCAATGGCTATAGATATCACCTTTTTAAACATTTTAATTTCTCTAATTATTTATGAGTTTAAATATTTACTCATATCCTTGCTAACCACTTGGGCTTTCCTTTCTGTGAATTGCCTGTTTGTATCTTGCTCATTTTTTTTTCTATTGGATTTTTTGTCCTTCACTTGTTGATTTCTAAGTGTTCCTATTGGATTCTAAATATCTGCTCATACTGGTTTGCTATAATGAGAGTGCTCTCTTTCAATTGTTTGTTAGCCAAGATCTCTGTCCATAGTGCTTTTGTTAAGCCCAAATTCTTAATTTTAGTGAGAACCAACCTATCTATTTTTCACCTTACTATTGTTGCCTCATGATTCTTCATTAATTCTTGTTCAAAAAGTTTTATTTGCCTTATATTTGCCACATAATGTTAAACTTCACACTGAGTTATTTCAGCCCTCTGGAGCCGGGTGATGTTTTTATAGTAAGTAGGTACATGAATCAAGATTTAATTTATTTAAAATTTCTACTCTCCTCATTGTATCTGACATTTTTTTTTTTCTGACTGAAGCGGATCTTTTAAAAAAAATTTTTAATATTTATTTTTGAGAGACAGAGACAAAGACAGAGACAGAGACACAGTATGAGAGGGGAAGGGGCAGAGAGAGCTAGAGACAGAATCCAAAGCAGACTCCAGGCTCTAAGCTGTCAGCACAGAGCCCAACGCAGTGCTTGAAGATCATAACGGGCTGTGAGATCATAACCTGAGCCAAAGTCGGACACTTAACAGACTCAGCCACCCAGGCACCCCAGAAGTAGATCTTTTAAAAGTTTCCTCAGTGAAGCTCATTAAGGTAAGTTTCCTTTACCAAGGATATATCTCATAATATATCTAGGCCTGTGAACTGTCCATTCAAAATTCCTATCAGCGTGCACTGACAGGGTATCTCAGAAAGATCAATCAATTCATCATTTCTCATTTCAACCATGACTAATCTAATGTAGCTTTACCCCAGATATATACAAATTTGGTTTCCAAGTTTTCTGATTGATTCTTTCTCATACTTATTCCTTTTTTTCCCCTCTGTTCTGCCTGACCATGATGGCTAATTTTATGTGTCAATCTGCCCAGGCCACAATACTCAGATATTTGGTCAAGTAGTATTCTAGATGTTTAAGTGAAGAGATTTTTGTTTTGTTTTGTGGGTTTTTTTTTTTTTTTGAATGGGATTAACATCTGAATCAGCAGACTTTGAATAATGGGAATTGCCCCACAAGATATGGATGGGCCTCATCCAATCAGTTGAAAGTCATAAGAAAAAAGACTGACTTCCCCTTGAAAGGGGAAATTCTACCAGCCAACTGTCTTTGGATTTAAAACTGCAACTCTTTCTTGGGTCTCCAGTTTACCAGCCCACCCTAAAGATTTGTATTTACCAGCCTTCACGATGTGAGACAATTCCTTGAAACAATCTCTCTTTATATATCTATTATCTATATATAGACATCTAGATACAGTTATATTTAGAGAGATGTATATATGTACACAGAGAGATGTAAAGATATATATCTTATTAGTTATGTTTCTCTGTAAAACTCTGAATAATACACTGACTGTCATAATATTTTTAGGGAATATTACGTTTGTATTTATTTGGTAATCTTAAACATACTTAATTTTTTTCAGGGGTTCTATTACTGCAGTTTTATCTAGAACAGATTCATGTTTATATCTGTTGATTTTCTCAGTTGCATTTCTTCGAAATACATTTCTTCATGCATTTTGAAAATGTCTTACGGGGTGCCCGGGTGGCTGAGTCAGTTACACACTCAACTTTGGCTTAGGTCATGATCTCACAGTTTGTGAGTTCGTGCCCCACATCAGGCTCTGTGCTGACACCTCAGAGCCTGGAGCCTACTTCCGATTCTGTGTCTCCCTCTCTTTCTGCCCCTCCCCAGCTTGCACTCTGTATCTCTCTCTCTCTCTCTTTCAAAAATAAATAAAACATTTAAAAAAATTAAAAAAAAAAGAAAATGTCTTACTTTTTATTTGAAGTTCTTTGTTATTCCCTCTTCCCCTTTTGTTTTCTTACCTGCTTCTATCGCATCCATTTTGGAATTGCTCCCACTTGGTTTCTTGTGTCCTCAGTCCAAAACAAGATTTTATGAAAAAATCCAGACCCACGGTGATACTGACGATATAACAAACATAACCACCATGCCAGTAGGTATGTAGATGCCAGAACATTGTCCTCTAGCCTCCTCTTAGGCATGTACTTTTATATGCAGACACAGCCCACAGGAAGTGCTATGACTTTTGTTTGTCTCTCCTCCTCATTCATGCCTTTAGCTGCGATCTCTAGTGCCCAACTGTTGCAGAAGTGATGTTAGTACTAATTATCGTATAAAATTCAGTCATGTATTTGCCTTTTCCTGCTTCAAGACTTGCCCTGGAAGCCCGTGTTTGAGCCATCCCCTAAGCTCTATCCGTTTCTCCTCTACATTTCACACAAATAATATCTTGTATGTACCATCATAAGACAGGTCTCACAACTTTTTACATAGAAACAATCACCATCTTCAAAAAAGTTAAAATATGAAATAAAAACCACTGACATACTCAAAATGAATAACAATTGTGAATGAGTAATCAAACAAATATGATTATATTTACACTTTATAGTTGTTAAGAGAGGATGGTAGAACATAGGTCAGAAAATCATAATTTGACATCCAAATAGGAGATGTTTGATCATCTTACGAGTTTAGGGAAGATTTAGTGCAGAATGTGGGATTTTAAGACTTCATGAAAGAGGAAATAAGAGAGCTGAGTATGCTGACAAAACAAAGGATTCGTTTTACCACATTATTTCATGTATTAGCATTTACCTCTCAGTTATGTAGCAGTTTCCTTTTGATGTGCTCTTTTCTGCTTAGGTAAGCATTTCAGAAGTTACCTAATTTACAAAGTCTTGAAGATGTTTTGACAAAAAAAGAAAAGCCTTCTTCTAACTAGAAATTAAGGGTTATTGTGTTTTTGTTTGTTTTTGTTTTTGTTTTGCCACTCTTTTTTCCTTGTACCCAGAAGAAAGATCAAAGAACATATTTACTGTGATACTTTTTATCACAGAAAACTTATACACCATAGAAGAAAACACAATTGATGTAATTCACTCCCTTAAAATTTGTGGTATGAATAAATACTAAGAAGGATACATTGAGTACATGATTAAATTGGTCTGAACTAATTAGTTTATTAATATAGTTTTATAAGTTTACTTATTTATTTTTGTGAGACAGAGAAAGAGAGAGAGAGGGGAGGGGGGAGGACAGAGGATCTGAAGCGGGCTTGGCACTGACAACAGAGAGTCCAATGCAGGACTCAAACTCACTAACCACGAGATCATGACCTGAACCAAAGGCAGACGCTTAACCAAATGAGCCACCCATGGACCCCAGACCTAATTAGTTTAAGAGAAAAAAATCCTTAAATATATACACACACACACACACACACACACACACACACACAATTTTGTTTTTCTTTATGAGTATTATTTTCCCAAAGATAGTCACTCCCTGACTTTGGTGTTACTTTGGCAATAGTTGGATTAAAAAACTACCCAGCCAGATCCCCAGCACCACAAGCCTGGCAGTGTGCAAGTAGCCCAGATGGGCCATGCCACCCCACAGTGAATCCCGCCCCTAGGAGGGGGGAAGAGAAGGTACACACCAGTCTGCCTGTGGCCCCAGCGGTGGGCTGGGGGCAGACATCAGGTCTGACTGAGGCTCCGCCCACCAACACAAGTTATTCAAGACAACACAGGGGAAGTGCCCCACAGTTCTACACCACTCCAGGGACTATCCAAAATGACAAAACAGAAGAATTCCCCTCAAAAAAAACGTCCAGGAAATAACGACAGCTAACGAACTGATCAAAAAACGATTTAAACAATATAACAGAAAGTGAATTTAGAATAATAGTCATAAAATTAATCTCTGGGCTTGAAAACAGTGTAAAAACAGCAGAGAATCCATTGCTACAGAGATCAAGGGACTAAGTAACAGCCAGGAGGAGCTAAAAAATGCTATTAATGAGCTGCAAAATAAAATGGAGATGACCACAGCTCGGACTGAAGAGGCAGAGGAGAGAATAGGTGAACTAGAAGATAAAATTATGGAAAAAGAAGAAGCTGAGAAAAAGAGAGATAAAAAAATCCAGGAGTATGAGGGGAAAATTAGAGAACTAAGTGATTCACTAAAGAGAAATAATCTGGGGCACCTGGGTGGCTCAGTCGGTTAAGCACCCGACTTCAGCTCAGGTCACGATCTCGTGGTCCGCGAGTTCGAGCCCCGCGTCGGGCTCTGGGGTGATGGCTCAGAGCCTGGAGCCTGCTTCCGATTCTGTGTCTCCCTCTCTTTCTGCCCCTCCCCCGTTCATGCTGTGTCTCTGTCTCAAAAATAAATAAACGTTAAAAAAAAAATTAAAAA
Organism: Lynx rufus; assembly: GCF_022079265.1. Classification (NCBI taxonomy): domain Eukaryota; kingdom Metazoa; phylum Chordata; class Mammalia; order Carnivora; family Felidae; genus Lynx; species Lynx rufus. The sequence goes on along the minus strand of NW_025814834.1, from coordinate 40,345,517 downwards.
AAAAAGAGAAATAATCTAATCATAATTGGTATTCCAGAGGAGGAAGAGAGAGGGAAAAGTGCTGAAGGTATACTTGAAGAAATAATAGCTGAGAACTTCCCTGATCTGAGGAAGGAAAAAGGCATTGAAATCCAAGAGGCACAGAGAACTCCCTTCAGACATAACTTGAATGGATCTTCTGCATGACATATCATAGTTAAACTGGCAAAATACAAGGATAAAGAGAAAATTCTGAAAGCAGCTAGGGATAAACATGCTCTAACATATAAAGGGAGACCTATAACCCTTGTGACCGATCTCTCTACTGAAACTTGGCAGGCCAGAAAGAAATGGCAGGAGATATTCAATGTGATGAACAGAAAAAATATGCAGTCGAGAATCCTTTATCCAGCAAGTCTGTCATTTAGAATAGAAGGAGAGATAAAGGTTTTCCCAAACAAAAAAAACTGAAGGAATTCATCACCGTTAAACCAGCCCTACGAGAGATCCTAAGGGGGATACTGTGAGACAAAGTACCAGAGACATCGCTACAAGCATGAAACCTATGGACATCACAATGACTCTAAACCCGTATCTTTCTATAATAACACTGAATGTAAATGGACTAAATGTTCCAACCAAAAGACATAGGGTATCAGAATGGATTAAAAAAACAAGACCCATCTATTTGCTGTCTACAAGAGACTCATTTTAGACCTGAGGACACCTTCATATTGAAAGTGAGGGGATAGAGAACTATCTATCATGCCACTGGAAGTCAGAAGAAAGCTGGAGTAGCCATACTTATATCAGACAAACTAGACTTTAAATTAAAGGCTGTAACAAGCGATGAAGAAGGGCATTATATAATAATTACAGGGTCTATCCATCAGGAAGAGCTAACAATTATAAATGTCTATGTGCCGAATACAGGAGTCCCCAGATATATAAAACAATTACAAACATAAGCAACCTTATTGATAAAAATGTGGTAATTGCAGGGGACTTTAACACTCCACTTACAGAAATGGACAGATCATCTAGACACATGTTCAATAAAGAAACAAAGGCCCTGAATGAGACATTGGATCAGATGGACTTGACAGATATATTTAGAACTCTGCATCCCAAAGCAACAGAATACACTTTCTTCTCGAGTGCACATGGAACATTCTCCAAGATAGATCACATACTGGGTCACAAAACAGCCCTTAATAAGTATACAAGAATTGAAATCATACCATGCACACTTTCAGACCACAATGCTATGAAGCTTGAAATCAACCACAGAAAAAAGTCTGGGAAACCTCCAAAAGCATGGAGGTTAAAGAACACCCTACTAACGAATGAGTGGGTCACCCAGGCAATTAGACAAGAAATTCAAAAATATATGGAAACAAATGAAAATGAAAATACAACAATCCAAACGGTTTGGGATGCAGCGAAGGCAGTCCTGAGAGGAAAATACATTGCAATCCAGGCCTATCTCAAGAAACAAGAAAAATCCCAAATACAAAATCTAACAGCACACCTAAAGGAAATAGAAGCAGAACAGCAAAGGCAGCCTAAACCCAGCAGAAGAAGAGAAATAATAAAGATCAGAGCAGAAATAAACAATATAGATTCTAAAAAAACTTAGAGCAGATTAACGAAACCAAGAGTCAGTTTTTTGAAAAAATAAACAAAATTGATAAACCTTTAGCCAGGCTTCTCAAAAAGAAAAGGGAGATGACCCAAATAGATAAAATCATGAATGAAAATGGAATTAATACAACCAATCCCTCAAAGATACAAGCAATTATCAGGGAATACTATGAAAAATTATATGCCAACAAACTGGACAACCTGGAAGCAATGGACAAATTCCTAAACACCCACACTCTTCCAAAACTCAATCAGGGAGAAATAGAAAGCTTTAACAGACCCATAACCAGCAAAGAAATTGAATCAGTTATCAAAAATCTCCCAACAAATCAGAGTCCAGGACCAGATGGCTTCCCAGGGGAGTTCTACCAGATATTTAAAGCAGAGATAATACCTATCCTTCTCAAGCTATTCCAAAAAAATAGAAAGGGAAGGAAAACTTCCAGACTTATTCTATGAAGCCAGTATTACTTTGATCCCTAAACCAGACAGAGACTCAGCCAAAAAAGAGTACAGGCCAATATCCCTGATGAATATGGATGTGAAAATTCTCAATAAGATACTAGCAAATCGAATTCAACAGCATATAAAAAGAATTATTCACCATGATCAAGTGGGATTCATTCCTGGGATGCAGAGCTGGTTCAACATTCGCAAATCAATCAACATGATACATCACATTAATAAAAGATAAGAACCATATGATCCTGTCAATCGATGCAGAAAAGGCATTTGACAAAATTCAGCATCCTTTCTTAATAAAAACCCTCGAGAAAGTCGGGATAGAAGGAACATACTTAAAGATCATAAAAGCCATTTATGAAAAGCCACAGCTAACATCATCCTCAATGGGGAAAAATGAGAGCTTTCCCCCTGAGGTCAGGAACACGACAGGGATGTCCACTCTCACCACTGTTGTTTAACATAGTGTTGCAAGTGCTAGCATCAGCAATCAGACAACAAAAGGAAATAAAAGGAATCAAAATTGGCAATGATGAAGTCAAGCTTCATTTTTTGCAGATGACATGATATTATACATGGAAAATCCGACAGACTCCACCAGAAGTCTGCTAAGAACTGATACATGAATCTAGCAAAGTTGCAGGATACAAAATCAATGTACAGAAATCAGTTGCATTCTTATACACTAATAATGAAGCAACAGAAAGGCAAATAAAGAAACTGATCCCATTCACAATTGCACCAAGAAGCATAAAATACCTAGGAATAAATCTAACCAAAGATGTAAAAGATCTGTATGCTGAAAACTATAGAAAGCTTATGAAGGAAATTGAAGAACATATAAAGAAATGGAAAAACATTCCATGCTCATGGATTGGAAGAATAAATATTGTCAAAATGTCAATACTACCCAAAGCTATCTACACATTCAATGCAACACCAATTAAAATTGCACCAGCATTCTTCTCGAAACTAGAACAAGCAATCCTAAAATTCATATGGAACCACAAAAGGCCCTGAATAGCCAAAGTAATTTTGAAGAAGAAGACCAAAGCAGGTGGCATCACAATCCCAGACTTTAGCCTCTACTACAAAGCTGTAATCATCAAGACAGCATGGTATTGGCACAAAAACAGACACATAGACCAATGGAATAGAATAGAAACCCCAGAACTAGACCCACAAACGTATGGCCAACTCATCTTTGACAAAGCAGGAAAGAACATCCAATGGAAAAAAGACAGTCTCTTTAACAAATGGTACTGGGAGAACTGGACAGCAACATGAAGAAGATTGAAACTAGACCAGTTTCTCACATCATTCACACACAAAAAAAAAAACTCAAAATGGATAAAGGACCTGAATGTGAGACAGGAAACCATCAAAACCCTAGAGGAGAAAGCAGGAAAAGACCTCTCTGACCTAAGCTGTAGCAATTTCTTACTTGACACATCCCCAAAGGCAAGGGAATTAAAAGCAAAAATGAACTACTGGGACCTTATGAAGATAAAAAGCTTCTGCACAGCAAAGGAAACAACCAACAAAACTAAAAGGCCAACAACGGAATGGGAAAAGATATTTGCAAATGACATATCAGACAAAGGGCTAGTATCCAAAATCTATAAAGAGCTCACCAAACTCCACACCCAAAAAACAAATAACCCAGTGAAGAAATGGGCAGAAAACATGAATAGACACTTCTCTAAAGAAGACATCTGGATGGCCAACAGGCACATGAAAAGATGCTCAACATTGCTCCTCATCAGGGAAATACAAATCAAAACCACACTCAGATATCACCTCACGCCAGTCAGAGTGGCCAAAATGAACAAATCAGGAGACTATAGATGCTGGAGAGGATGTGGAGAAACGGGAACCCTCTTGCACTGTTGGTGAGAATGCAAATTGGTGCAGCCGCTCTAGAAAGCAGTGTGGAGGTTCCTCAGAAAATTAAAAATAGACCTACCCTATGACCCAGCAGTAGCACTGCTAGGAATTTACCCAAGGGATACAGGAGTACTGATGCATAGGGGCACTTGTACCCCAATGTTTATAGCAGCACTCTCAACAATAGCCAAATGATGGAAAGAGCCTAAATGTCCATCAACTGATGTATGGATAAAGAAATTGTGGTTTATATACACAATGGAGTACTATGTGGCAATGAGAAAGAACGAAATATGGCCTTTTGTAGCAATGTGGATGGAACTGGAGAGTGTGATGCTAAGTGAAATAAGCCATACAGAGAAAGACAGATACCATATGTTTTCACTCTTATGTGGATCCTGAGAAACTTAACAGGAACCCATGGGGGAGGGGAAGAAAAAAAAAAAGAGGTTAGAGTGGGAGAGAGCCAAAGCATAAGAGACTGTTAAAAACTGAGAACAAACTGAGGGTTGATGGGGGGTGGGAGGGAGGGGAGGGTGGGTGATGGGTATTGAGGAGGGCACCTTTTGGGATGAGCACTGGGTGTTGTATGGAAACCAATATGACACTAAATTTCATATATTGAAAATAAATAAATAAATAAATAAATACCCAGCTGACAGATCTCAAACTAGGCATAAGATGGGTGGCTGGATGGGATGATTTTCAAAAGCTCTTAAAACATGAAATTCTATGATACATCAGATATCTGGCACTGTAATGTGGACAGAACAAGACATTTTAAGTCATATTGTATGGATAACCTGGTCTATAAATGATCGGTCATCTATTCATCATATAAGCCTAATGTCCATGACTCTCAGCCCCTGTTTGCAAAATATGAAAAATAATGCTGCTTCTCTGTTGTGATAGTATGTTGACAGAATACAAAGCACACACTAGAAATGAAATATTTCTACCCTTTATTAAATAAATGCTAACTAAAGAAGATTTTAGATACCTGGAATTTTTAGGATATTGAAATATAATTTTTAAGATAGTGAAACACAATCACCTACCCGATTAATCAGATAATGGAAAACACATACACAAGTCCACAAACCCTCTCAACAACAGCATTACTTTCAAGGATTATTTAAATAGTGCATTTCCATACCCTTCCTTCTTTGGTAATGGCCCAATTTTGAAAATGACAATGGTTTCCTTATCATTAACATTACTACTTCAGGTTCTTACTCCAATTTTTATTATTGAATAGACCAATTCCATGTTATATAATATGAGGATTCATACAGAAATTTCAAAATATGGCTCTATATTTTATGTACTGGTTTCCCTTGGAAATATCTATTGTCCTTATTGTTTTTAAGATCTTGCAGCTAGAGTCTAAGATTATGTGGTTGATCTATTCATCTCCTTTGGTTTGATGTCCAGTGGCATATCTGCTTATCAGCATAGCATTTATTCTCACTGACAACACTGAATAGTCATTGGCCTGTCACTTTATGGGTCCAAAAAAAATGTGTGATCTGATTAAAGTCACAGAAGCTGTACTGAATAACAGATACACAATAACCAACCATATCATCACATGATATCAAAACAACTTTCTCTAGTAATATAGGAAATCTTCCTGGATATCCTTTTACAAAAATTGGTAAAGTTCTTATATATTAGAATAAAATTTCACTCAAGGATATTGTTAATCTTCAAAGGGTAGAGAGTGCTTGTTATTTAATAATGTATTTTTAAAATTATTTATTCTTTGAGAGAGAGAGAGAGATTGGGGCAGGGTGTGGAGAGGGGCAGAGAAAGAGACAAAATCCCAAGCAAGCTCCGTACTGTCAGAGTGGAGCCTGATATGGGGCTAAAACTCACAAACAGTGAGATCATGACTTTAGCGAAAATCAAGAGTTAGATGCTTAATCGCCTGAGGCACCCAGGTGCCCCTGATTTAGTTGTTATTTCAATTATCAGAATCACTAAAAGGAATATATTGGGCTGCTTCCAGGGACAAAACTCTCAAAAACCTTAGTAAAGAAGCGTTTTGAATGAGTAAAAAATGAATTACTGGTTGGCAGAAGGAAAGCAAAATTTAAGAGATGTTGTATTATTGTAATAATGCTATCATGTAATTTAATTCTCAGAACAGGCACTATTAACCCTACTTTCACAGATAAAGAAACTGAGACACAGAAAGGCTGAAGTAACTCACCAAGGACCAACCCAGCACTAAGTGCTGGACCTGGGATTCAAACTCACTGAACGTGTTTCTGGAATCCATCCTTTTAAACTCCATATAGCCTCATATTTGGGTCACAAAACTTAGACCACAAAATAAACACACAAACATCTCCCCAGCTTCCTGGCACAGAATAATATTTAGTGAATCTAAATCTAAGCTTACCTTTAGGATGCATAAGAATCAAAGCTTCTTTCAATGAGTATAATCTTCTACTATGGAGATTTTTGTGGCCAAGGCTCCTTTATAGTTTCTGAAAATAGGAGAAATTAATTGTTGGAAAGATAAGTGGTTAAAGAATTGTAGTTTCTGGTCTGACATGCAAATAGCTAATATCCTCACAAGAAAACAGATAAGCAAAATTCAACAACTCTCCTGAGACTCTTAGAGAATTGAGAATTGAGGCAAACTACTGCCCAAAATCTGGAAGAGAGACCAGCAGATCCAGAGAATCACAGCTTACCAGAAGCAAAACCCGGAAGCAGCAGCCTGCAGCTGAAGCCAACATCAGTAGGCCAAATTTATTGATAATTGATCAATTGGTGTGGACTCAGGCTAGCTCAGAGTGAAAAGCTCCGAAGACATCCAATAGTAGGGGTCCCCACATTCTTGTGAGTTTTACCTCCAGCTGGCCTGTTGCTCTCACTGTAAAAATTAGAGAAAAATCCCTCTGTACTTCAGGCAGAAGGAGAGGAAAAGTAACCATATATTCAGAGCTCTCCAATCTTCTTAATAAGGCCCACCCTCAAGAAAACTTGTTTACCAGAGCTTAACCTGCAGGTGTTTACTAAAGATTAATCAGCCTGAGGGAAGATAAATACCCAACTCAGGTTCATTTAAAGACTGACACCTGGGGTGCCTGGGTCCCTTAGTCGGTTAGCCGTCCAACTCTTCTTGATTTTGGCTCAGGTCATGATCTCACAGTTCCTGAGATTGAGCCCTGTGTGGGGTCTGCACTGACAGCATGGAGCCTGCTTGAGAATCTCCCTTTCTCTCTGCCTCTCCTTTCTCCCTCTCCCCAAATAAATAAACATTAATTAAAAAAAAAAGACATATCTAATCACAGGACTATAGCATACTTCCCTCACACGTTACCACTGCATCAATAGGGCCCCAGTGTAATAACAAGGGATTGTGGCTAGAAGAACTGCAAGCCTCAGACTCTATTTAAGGAATCTTTCGAAAAATTCAAAGAGAAGAGTCAGAAACAAGGATGCCAGAGGGAATTGTAGACTCTGACAGTACAGCCCCGACAAACAATAAATGTGGCCTAACTCGTATCCAAATAAAAACAAACGACCAAAATTCACACTAAAGACCTATATACCTCAATTCGTTTTCCCTGATATACAGTTACAAATATGGTAGACATTACTCTCATTATATCATTAATCACTTTAATGTGAGTGGCCTAAATATACCAATTCAAAGAGACTGTCAAGGCAGATTAATAAAAACAAGACCCAACTATAAGCTGTCTACAAGAAAGGTAAGTGGTTGAGTTCCGGATTCTTGTTCTTCAAGGAAAAGTTACTAATTAATTAATCCTTCTTAATTCTGACCTTTACTCTCAAATTATTTCAGTTTTTTTACACCTAGTGTATCTCTTAAAATAGGTTGCTTTGCTAATAACAGAAACCCAGCTCAAAGTGATTTAAGCAAATAAAGGGAAAATTCCAGATCATGTAATTCATTTGTTCAAAACCTCAGGTCTGGGCTCAACCCAGAGTTGAAACCATATCACAAGCTGGTTTCTCTATTTCTCCAATACACTTCCTCTACATGATTTCATTCTCAGATGGGCTTCAAGACAGCTGCTAGAAGTGCCCAGGTTTAAAGCCAATCAAAATAGTGAGATGCTTTCCCCACATGTGGAACCAAACTCATTTTGCTTTATTGTTCTCACTGGCTTTGTTGCCATCTTAAGCCCAGCATGGTAGCCTGAAAAATGCAATGTACTGTGCGGATCTGGATGTATGTGAAGTAAATGCCACAAAAAAACATGTGAGCTAGGAGGGACTGATGTGTGATCTCCTGGAGGGAAAAGTAGGTACAGTTACCAGGACAGGAGTGTTTGAGATACATGCCCTCTATGTGTAGTTGAAATAAAAACTCAAGTCTTTTGTCTACATTGTACTAAAATTTGCTCATTGTTCCTTTCTACACGGTTTCTAACATATTACTGGAAAAATGAACTAATTTACATTAAACCATACTGAACTGAAAGAAATGAGCTAAAATAAAGTGAAGAGGTGACTGTTAAAAATTCCTCCCAAATGCATGAGTTTGTAGGTAGTAACACTGGGAAAGATTACAATACTAAACTGGTCTTTCACCCTATCCCTCAGTGGAAAATGAGCAACAATTTAAACACCATCAAGTAATTATCATCTGAAGTCGGAGAGTCTTTTCCTACTACATCTGATTTTAAAGTTGACAAATGAATAGATTTGGTTCATTTGTTTTTGAGTGTTTTGTCATGATGCTACCACTTTATGCTGTAAAAGTTCTATGTAATAATAATAAATCTTTCACAAAGAAAATATATGGAGAAAAATTATAAGTCCTCTAGAAACATCTCTTGACATTTTTAGGATGAGATTCAAATCAGGTTCACCCACTTGCCTATTTAGGCATGACCTTTTCATATTGAGAGATTATATCATATAAGTTACTGTACTTCAGAGATGCCTAATTAAAATGTTTCACAAAAAGCACAAAAATAGGAATAAAAAGAGAAAAAAAGGAATGCAGGGTAAACATATATTTTGATTTCTTCATTTTTTTAATCGAATTAATCACTTTCGTGTAAGGTCTGTTTCTGTTTCTGAAGTGAAGCTTAAGCATACTTTCCACACTGGACATCAAGTCATGTGATGTAGAAAGACTTTTGTTACACTAAACACACCAAAGAGGTACTCTGAATCAGAAAAAGAGCCAAATGTATTTGAAAAAAAATAACTGTCTTGCTTAAAGACTGAACTTCCTGAACGTTTATAAGCCTCAAAAAAATGTCACAACTTTACTCTCAAATACCCATGCTGCCAAAGGTTAAAAACATACCAAATCCATAAGATGGAAACATTTTGGGAAGAAAGTTATTAGCAAAGTCAGAAGTTAATGTCAGTTGCACTTCCATTGTCATTTATAACCATTTGGTTAACATGAAGTATTCTTACTTTATTAATAACATTAACTAATATTTTAAAAAACACTAATTGTACAGTTTTGTATTTCTTATACAGTTTCTAGCTATGGTGAACTTCATTTGATAATGTCAGTTTTGGAGAACATAACTAGGCTTAGTAACAACTTTATTTCATAATAAAACCATAAATAGTGCCAACAATATTTTATTAATTTTTTTCTGGTTTCCAAACAAGCCCTATCTTGAACTAAAATTTACATTTTAGAAATGTATATTTTGATAATCTAAAATTACAAAATCAGTGAGTAGGCACCTAAACTTTATGCATGCTCTCTAAAACCCCCCAAACTAGGTTGCAAATACAGATTAAAATTTACAACCTTCAGGGTCTCCTGGGTGGCTTAGTCAGTTAAGTGCCCAATTCTTGATTTTGGCTCAGATCATGATCTCAGTTTGTGAGATCAAGCCCCATGTCAGGCTCTGCACTAACAGCTTGGAGCCTTCTAGGGATTCTCTCTTTCCCTCTCTCTGCCCCTCCCCAGCTCTCTCTCTCTCTCTCAAAATAAATAAATAAACATTTAAAAATATTTACAGGGGCGCCTGGGTGGCTCAGTCGGTTGAGTGTCCAACTTCGGCTCAGGTTATGATCTCACAACTTGTGAGTTTGAGCCCTGCGTTGGGCTCTGTGCTGACAGCTTGGAGCCTGGAGCCTGCTTCAGATTCTCTATCTCACCCTCTCTCTGTCCCTAACCCACTTGCATTCTGTCTCTGTCTCTCTCAAAAATAAACACTAAAAAAAATAAAAAATAAAAATATTTACAGTCATCAGTGTTTATTATGTGGCTGGTCATGGGATATCACAACTATTTGTTCTACAGAGGCTACTACGTGGCCCCTGCATTTGATCCTCTAGTACTTTCTCACCCCTCCAGCCAGCCTGACCTCTGACCTTCCATCTTCCCCAGAAATCAAAACCTATTAGGATAGCTGTCTTAGTTCAGACTGAAACAACAACAACAACAACAACAACAACAAATCAGCAAAGACTGGGTAGCTTAAAGAACATTCATTTATTTCTCACAGTTCTGGAGACTATGATGTCTAACACCCACTTGCCAACAACAGATTCTGCATCTGGTGAGGGCCCATGTCCTGATTCATAGACAGGTGAGTTTCTTCTGTTTTGTCTTTGCTATGGCAAAAGGAATAAGAGCACTCTTGGGTCTGTTTTATAAGTCCACTAATCCCACTCATGAGGGCTCCACTCCCATGACTTAATCACCTCTCCAAGACCCTACTGCTTCCTATCATGACAGTGAGATGGTATTTCAACATATGAGTTTTGGGGGTTCAGTCCATAATAACCAACTCTCTAGTTTATGTGTCAGACTCTATCCATTCTACATAGGGGAGATAGAGTCATGTTCCAGAAATATAGTTTCAGGGAATCTAATCCTATTGGAGGATGATCAGAGAGTACTCAAAGAAGAGTGTTCACACAGATAACCTAATATCTCAATATATCTCACTAAAATCTTACTAGAACAGGGTATAAAGTCCATGAGTTAAGCTATACCAGAGCAAAACTGCAGTTCATAACAGGTTTGATAAATTCAACAAGTAATGAAGATGCCCTCCTTTCACATTTTTTTGGATGTAGAAGAATGGAAAAATAAGTGAACAAATAATAGACAGAGATAAGTATAGGTATATTCAAAATGCACCTTTTGAAGAGTCTTTTTAACAATGTTAATAACTGAAATTATAACCATTCTACAAAAGAAAGATATGAAGGTTTATTCACATTGAACAACGCACTCAAATTACATTCTGGATTTTAACATCTATGCTTTGAGTGTCTATCGTAGAAACTATTTGGCACAATAAACCAGTAGATAATTCAGCAATGAGAAAAAGATACCCTTATCCTCCTGGAACCACTATATGCTATTCAAAATATAAGTTTGTAGTTGTTTAAATAATGGGCCATAAAAACATACATAAAGAGCAAATTAATTTCAACTGAACAGATTAATATAACCTCTCATTCCACTTTAATCCACTTTAGTGGATTTGATAGAATTTGGGGGAAATAATCATAATCAGCATTCCATAAATAATTTAGCATAATATCAATACCTCATAAGTTGTAAATACATATTCTAAGACAAAAGTATTCCATAGTCAAGTATTTTAAAATTAAATAAGAAGTTTCCACATACCTATTTATAAAAAGAAACTTCCTAAACAGAAAGTAATAGCAACAAATAAAATTTTCAAAACTCAGCATTTGAAAAATATATTTGATCACAGAAATTGACTTTTCAGATAACCTATTAAAATCTCAGTGGATGTTAAAATTTTATGGAACATAGAGATATTCTGAGGCCTTTAAAATACAGGCCTGTTTTCACTAATAACTGCCCACTAGCATTGCAAAATGCTTCTGCAAAAGGGCTGCCAAATGTCTTCAAGAAGAGCTATGACCTCAGCAAGAAATATGGCTCCTCCCACAGACCTCTTGTATAATTTGAGACAGGTCATCTAACTTGTGTAGACCTAATTCACCTCCCTGATAGATGTAGGTTTGGGGACTGCAAATGTAAAAATGATACCAAGCTAATCACACACAATTTCCCCCCTCCCCCACCATTTTCCTGTTTAGACACTAAGCAAAACATAACCGAAATGAATGAAAAAAATTGCAATCAGTCATCTTATTATATAAAACAAACTTTCTGCGTTAGAAAGTGAGGGTGTTCAACCAAATGATTTCTACAGGTTTTTTTTTTCCCATATCCAAGATACCAAAAAGAAACAAAACACAACAAAAACCTGTTGATTATAAAAAATATTTTCTTCTTAAAGAATAGAGCACTGCTCACTGGTCTAGTGTGTAATCAAACTGTAAATCACTATTTCTTCAAGAGTTTTTTAAAGCATGCCATTTACCACTGAACACATGATAAATTTCTTCAAATGTAAGACATCATTGAATGTAAGAAAAGCCATTATTTATGTAGTATGAATAAAGAAAAAAATCTCTACTTAAGCCATATCATATCAATGACTGAAAGATGCATACCTACTTCAGAGATGCCAAAATATAGGGGAAAAATGTTCTCCTTAGAATCAGTGATATATAAGGGAGCCTGGGTGGCTCAGTCGGTTGAGCATCCGACTTCGGCTCAGATCACGATCTCGCAGTTGACGAGTTCGAGCCCCGCGTTGGGCTCTGTGCTGACAGCTCAGAGCCTGGAGCCTGCTTCGGATTCTGTGTCTACCTCTCACTCTGCCCCTCCCCCACTCATGCTCTGTCTCTCTCTGTCTCAAAAATAAATATGACCATTAAAGAAATTTAAAACAAAAGAATCAGTGATGTATATAAATATATATATTTGGAGGAAGAAAAATTGAAACAACTTTCTTTGAACTTCTTAATGCATCTTGTAACACATTTTTATTTGCAAAGCCACTTTCTCAAAGAGTCATTACAATATCCATAAAAACAGTCCTTTAAATAAGGTCAAATACTCTTTGATACCAACCTTGAAACATTTATTTCTGCTGAGACTCCCAGATCCCATCACTTAGAAAGTGAAAAGTAAACCAATTCCTTTTAAAAAGTACATGTAATTCTTGAAAAACTTGGAGATCGGTGGCTCCTGTTGTACTAGGTAAGCCTATAAATATGTCTTCATAGTAACAACAGTTGTAAGAACAAAGTCAAATCATTGACTTTGCACCTCTACTCAGCACTGCAAAAATTGGAAATGGAAACTTTTACTTGTGTTGATCAAGGAGCCAGATACAGTTACCTACAGTAATCTCTTAAGACTTCTCTTTCCAAAGTGAATACCAAATCAGCTTAAATAACTGTGTATTAACAAGACTTTATAGAATGGCAGCAACTTAAGTTTTTACGTCTGATCTCATCACAAAATCTAAAGTCTATTATTCAAGGATTAAAACCACCCAACACTTCCAATAACAATTAAAATAACATGAAAAATCCTCACGTTGGACTGCAAGGCCCAAGATGCAGATACTCAGGTTACTGGAGTCTTCTGACCTGGGCCCTCACCTCTCCTGCTCTTGCTTCCTCTTCTTCAACCACTCTGACTCTTTCTAGCACCCATTCAGAGTCCTTGATCAACTTGGGTATAAGTTTCAGTTTTCAATTTTCAGAGTGCTAAGTATAGGTGTAATCAATTAGTCTTTGTTCCTGCTGTTTCCCACACAGGGAACGCTTTTCTCCCAGACCTTGACATCACTGTTTCAACAATTTTCATTCCTTTGTAATTTGCTCTAATGACTCGTCTTCCTAAAAGCTTTCACTAAGCATCATAGTTAGCTTCTTTCCATTTCCAGTAACTCCCAATTCTGTTGCCCTATTTTATTTCCTTCATGTAGTTTTACCAAAACCGAAAATTGCACAATGAGTCATTGTGTCCAATAAAATAGCAGGGTTTTTTTTTTATTTCTTTTCATCACTCATTATGCTTTTTATAGTGACTATAATTGTATGGCACTTCACTAATGTGACAGTTGAACAGGCTCAGATCACTGAAGAAGACTCACAAGGAACAAAAAGACAATGCTTACAAATCTGCAGTTTATTACCAGAAAAGGAAACAATACAGCAAAGCATCAAAGTCAGGATATGCATGCCAGCCTGTCTCAGGAGAGGTCTGGAAAGGCCTGGTGATAGCACATTGTCCCCCTGTATAGAGGTGACATGGACACAGTTCTTCCTCTCCAATTGGGAATAATGCAGAAACAGGATGCCCCAAATGGGAGTCTCTGTCAGGCTTTCTCTAGGTGTCTCATCTCACTGTTATCAATAAACAATGTTGATAAACTGGTACAAATGACCTTGAAACTTCTGGGTTACAAACCAACATTATTATCGGTACATTTTATTTCATGCCTAGGTATGAGTGTAATGCAGGAGCATTTCTTATTTCAATGGAACAGTTCTGGCTATTTCCAGGCCTGTTGCAATTAACCCTCCCTGAAGAGGCATTTACTAGGGGGTGTGTGTGTGTGTAATGAATTAAGAAACCTTTACTTCAAAATTTTTCTAAAGATTTGCAATTTTTATCCTAATTATCTCTACACGGAATATAAACTTGGCTCTATTGCATTCTGGTGGAGAAATGACTAACTGCCCAGTAAAACTGGTGCTTCCCTTTGCATACTAGAGTCCTTGCTAGGAAGCAGCTACCCAAGCTAGGGTTACAATTCTAAACCCTCACCAGTGGAATATGGGAGAAAGTGATTTGTATTGTTTTAGGGCTGAGGCAATTAAGAACTGCGGGCATGCGTGGCTTCCCACCTTATCCTCCCTATGTACTCTCTGCATTCAGAGGACCCCGACACACTAGACGACAGTCAAATCATAAGAAGAAAGCTGATGCTGACGAATACCCAGACGAATACCAGAAAGCTGATGAATACCCTCACTTGTCCTTACCTGTGTGAGAAAGGGATCTCCACTGGCTAAGTGATAGAAATGGTGAGATTTACTATTTACTGTAGCTAGTGTTTCCTCAGCCAATACTGTTCCTGCTAGAGAAGGACCGCAATAAAAAGGCAACTACTCAGTAACTCTCTGGTGATTAAGGTTTACTTTATATATTTGCAGAATTATAGCACATTAATTTTTAATTTAATAGCTGATATTTAAATTTCCATTCAGCCATCTATTTTTACATAATTTACTGGTTACATGTCAAATATACTTCTCTTGATATATTTTACTTAATTGGTAACATAATGTTTTATGATTTCTATTTGCTTGTGCATATGTACTACATTTGATGTGTTCAAGATATTTTACGGCATTAACTGGAAGAAGATTCTCATATTTCTGTATTCATCCTTTGCATCTTGCATACCAACTAACATTTAAAAATTAATTTTTCAACTTTTCCAAAACATGTTTTCACCCTGGATTTCCCTCGTTCTTAAACATAAATATTTACTCTGTGACACACAGTTTGGAATATGTTGTAATCTGTATTGTACTTTTCTATACCTTCCCCAGCATGAATTGAATACTAGGTCTTGTGCAAGTTGGATGAAATTTTCTGTTGATTTATAGAGATTTGCCTGTTACGTGTTTACTTTTATTGGTCTATTAGCCATTTTTAAATTGGTTATCTACTTTGCAAAACAACTATTATTCAATTAATTATGTGTAAGCTGGTACCACCAGACAACCCTGTAATTATGTAATGTGTAATTTATTACAAATAAACACCACTATAGCTTCTCAGAAAGGTTAACTTTTATATTACTTTGTTACATTATTTTACATTGTAGAATAGCACTCAGCATAGCATATAAATCTAATTTTTTTTAATTCAATAAAGTATTGTGGATTATTCATCATCACAACAATTCTTTTGCTTTTAGGTGACTGTGTGAAGTTCTTTAAATAAATACTTATAATCTTAGTAATATAAAGTCTTTTGTGTCTCTAGCTCTGCTTGATCTCTAAAAGTAGTATGACGATTTGATGTATGTAATTTAGTCACTGGGATAAAACCGCTTGTTCAATATCTTATCAAAAAGGAATTAAATGTGCATGTCATAAACGTTTTTGATATCCCCAAATAGTGTTATAATACAATGATAAACTTTTAGATTTATTCCTTGTATTACTTTAAGAAAGTGTTTCTGTTTTCTTCATTTTATTCCTATCTGACCCACCCTTTCCCCAAAGGCATTCTGTAATGAGATTCTGTTAAAGGTGGTAACAAAATTATTTCTGCTAAAGAATAACAATCAAATTTTTTGTGCATGCATTGTAGTTCCAAAAATTATCTGTCAAATAAAATTGCAGTGCTTATAAATCTAGCCATTAGAATGACAAATTTGAATGACAATGCATCAAGTTTGTGAAAGACTAGTGTTTTGTTTGTTTTGTTTGGGGCTATTTTGTTTTTGCATCACAGTACCTGCTAAACTGACCTTCATCTCAAGCTTCTTCCTACAGAAGAAGCAGAGCAAATCTAGGTATGGACGACTTTGGTTTTGATGTACATATATTTTGACCAAATTTAATGAAATTCCCTTTGTGAACAAAATTCACACATATGAATAAACTAGGACTATATAAGACCTTAAATAAATCATCACCTTGTATTGAAAACCAAGTAAAATTAGGAATGTTTGAAAGCAGATTGGAGAGACTGACAATTATAAAGTTTTCTACAGGAATTAAGCCTTGCAGTAAAGAACCGCTGAGAGGAAATTTCTAAAGTGATTGTTCTTACTTCTTCAATTGTGGAAATCATTTACCTTTACCTTCAACGTTGGGAGGGTGAATTCAATGTGATTGTCTCTCTCAGGGGGAAAAAAATAAGAAATTTTAAATGTGTGATTACCTGCATTAGCATCTGTGAACTGCTCCACAATTAGATCAAAGAATAGTCTCCTCTGCCAACTTGAGGATCCTATTAGTTAGCT
Source organism: Lynx rufus (assembly GCF_022079265.1). Taxonomy (NCBI): domain Eukaryota; kingdom Metazoa; phylum Chordata; class Mammalia; order Carnivora; family Felidae; genus Lynx; species Lynx rufus. The sequence continues at coordinate 40,328,679 of NW_025814834.1, read as the reverse complement.
ATGTGGTTTAGATTTTCTTAATTGATAATTTACGTGCTTATATTGTTATTTTTAGGTGTGGTACACAGTAAGGTTTGGAAGAAAAATTCTCTACTGAGCACAACAGAATAGTATCAATGATTAAACACTAACTGAACTCATAATCGGCATCAACCTTGGTTCTAAATGTCAAGGATCAGATTTGGGTAAGTCCATTTTTGAGTTCTGAGGAGCAGTCGAGGAATATGAAGTGATTAAAAAGGGGTAGGTATAAGGTGGGTGGGCTTGGATTCCAAACTGAATGCTCAAAAAAAGCTTTAGTAAAACCACTAGAATAGAAGCATATTGAAATTGAAATGTGCTAAGAGAAGGTTCTCATTTTTCATAGTTTTGAGCAAACTCAGACATCTTCTGCTTTGTCTGTCACAATATGATCTGATTTCCTAGAAGCTTTTACAAATCATTCTAAAAAAAAGTAATCCTAAAGAGTAAGGGAAATAAATTTTGTTGTTTTTTTTTTAATTAATGCAACAAAAATAAAAAGGTTTTCTTTTTACAGTGGCTGGGCCCCAATTAAAAAGAGGTATCTTAATAGATAATGGTTGAAAATGTATATTTATACCTTAAGAGAAAAATAAATGATAAAAACACTAAAGTACACATACATAAAATATGCTAATACAAAGGGGAACAAACAAATGTTAGTACTATTTGTAGGATTTTATCCTCCTACAAGAGGAGGATAGCAGCATTTTATTACCTGATCCTGTTACAACTATTAAGCCAATACTTTAAAACCTTCCATGAGAAAAATTTGTATTTTCATTAGTTTCCCATTTAAATGTAAAAAATGTGTGGGAAAGACTCTAGAACCTCTAAGACCAAAACAAATGTAAAATATTGTTAATACACCTACATATAAGGTTTTTAGCAGTGTTTTTCCTTCTTAATGTAACTAAAATTTTGAAATGAGTATATGTTTGTTGAAGAAAATTATAAGAATGTAAACAGAAAAAAATTGTAATTATCTACAATTTTCTGTTGACTATTCTGCCAAAGCAAATTAAAACAAGTATGTTTATTGGCTTATTAGTTGCAATAATGAAATATTGCAAACGACTTAGTTTCATCAGGAGCACTCAAATGCACTCATTATGACACATCCAGACAACAAATTGCTATGTAGTGTTTACAGAGAATGAGGAATATATGCAAAGACTGTTGTGAAATTATCCCCAGGAGAAAATATTAAATTAATATATACAAATATATATAATAGACATGTATTTAGATATATACATATAAAATATGCATACATACACACACTAAAGAATAAGTAAACTAAGGTACTACTATTTGTATAAAACAAAGGAGAAAGGAGGAATGGATATTTATGCCATATACTTATATTCAGAAATATTTTATATATCTACAAATGATATCAATTATACACATAGTCATAGCTATAGAGGCACCTGAGTGCACGCACATGCACACACACACACACACACACACACACACACACACGCAGATTACCTATATAAAATAAGAAGCAACAGTTCTCTTTAGGGATAGGACCTGGAGTGTTGAAGACAGGGGTCAAAAAATATTTATATTTTTACTATGCATCTTTTAATAGAATTTGAATTTTTAATTATTTGTGTATATCATTACATTTTTGAAAATCAATAACTAATATGGTTTACAAATTAAGAGTAATGATTATGCATTATAGACAACACTAAATGCAGATGAAAGACTGCAACATTTTTCACAGTCTCACATTTTGATAATAAACACTGCCAATATGATCATGTATGTCTCCTATATTTTCTAGTCATAAATATTTAAAAATAATTTAAATAATTATTTTAGGTTGTATTATATTATTAATTATATTAATATATAATAATAGCGATACTTATTTATATTATATATTGTGATTATTATTATATAATATATAATATATAATATATATTGTGATTATTATATAATATTATATATAATTTATATACATATAATTTATATATATTTATATATAATATATAATATAATAATAATATGATATTATTATACTATCATGTTGTATATTCATATATTGTTGTAATTATTAATTATACTAATACTACCATTATATTCATTATAAATGCCCTAAAAATAACTTTAAATAAATATTTTTAAATGAACATATTCATAATCATACAAAATCTTCCTAAATCCCACTATTTACAGAAGTCTTTGTTGATATCTTTGCCCATGTCCTTTTGGGTACACAAGCATATTTGTATGTTTAATAAAAGTTGGGATAGATATTATCCATTTGATAAGAAGGGAAACGTAGGTTACAGACCATGTGAATTACTCCATTCCAAAACAAAGTGTTATAAAACTATATTTTCAGTTAATAATTCAATACATATGCACATCAACAACTATTTACTAGGAGATTTAGTATGAAATCAAGAAAGAATGATGTAATGGGAAAAACACTATATAAGTGTCAGAAGACATAGATTCTAATTTGCTTAGAAACTAGCCATAAAATTCTACTATATCTACTTAGACTGTCTCTGTTACCTCATTCATTTGTTGATTCAAGACACGCTTCTCAAATAATTATCTTTGAGAGACACCCACCTGGAAAGCGAGGCTTGGACTATATGATTTCCAAGTTTCCCTGCCTATACCTTTAACATTCCAATAGAGTTTTTGATAGGATGAGTCAAGAGTCAAATCAGGGTATGGGAATATTAGATTCTCACATTACTCTTCCCCAACTTTCCAATTCCCTTATTAACACTACTCACAGGAAGGCATGGGCCATCCACTACAGTCATTACTTTATCTATACTCTCGATAAAACTTACTTGCCTTTTATCAAAAAGTTAACCATCTTAATATGTGTTAATGGATGGCCACAGCGCCTCTCCATAGTCATATTTCTCTGCTATCGGGTGTTCAAATTGCTTTAGATATTCTTTTTTTTAAGATTATTTATTTTTAAGAGAGAAAGAGAGCTGAAGTATGCAAGCAGGGGAGGGGCAAAGAGAGAGACAGACAGACAAAGGATCCAAAGTGGGCTCTGCCTTGACAGCCATGAGCCCGATGTGGGGTTCAAACTCACGAATTGCAAGATCATGACCTGAGCTGAAGTCAGATGCTCAACTGACTGAGCCACCCAGGTGCCCCTAGATATTCTTCTGATAGGGCAACTAATTTAAATTCATAAAGTATGGCTTTCCTTAAAAACAAATGAAAGCAGAGAGCAGTTTTGTAAAGTCTTGATGGTGATATTTTTTCATACATTTAGAGAGAAGTATGTTCTCAGACCTAGGAGATGATACTGGTAGGAGGCATCTGTGTAAAGATTTATGCAGAGTTCAGGGTGGTGTCCTGTTGATTACAGGCTGTGTTTGGCTTACATGAACCAATGCAAGAACAATGGCATTACAAAGGATGCTAATAAATTAGCAAATGCAAATTAAGAATTGTACAGCTATTTGCCTTATACCTTTTTATCTATTAACTACCACGTTCTAGTGATACTTTAAGAAATGAGAAATGCAATGTAAAAGTAACTTCAATTGTAATTACAGAGCAAACCATAAATAACAAATGATGATTGCTTCCCTTTGCATCATACAAATGAATCATACTAAAACTCAAAATGGTGTGCAATGTGTCAAAGAAATGTCATGAATTATGTCATCCAAGCACATCTTTTGTGGAGAATAGTGCATCTTCCCAAAGAACTCTTACACCTCTCTGTTTGTAGGCCAGAAAATATTTGACGGCTATAAAGAAAACTCACAGTGGTCAAAGTTCTAGAATCAGAAGGCAGGAAAGATCTTTGAGAAGACATTTACTTTTCTTTTGAAGCTGTCAAAGTGGATCACACTGAAGGCATCATTTAATGAACTTTGAAAGGAACAGTACACATTTTATTAAAAATATTTAGAAACATTCATTACTATTTTTCTTCTGTAAAACAAATAAGAATTTTTAAAAATGATAATACATTATTCAATTTTTCATTATTCTTTCATCAATCATTGTATTTCTTTTGTTCTTCCTTTAAAAGCTAGATTATTTTTCTGTCCCTATTCTTGTGCACTGTGCACTAGGACACATTTCTTGGTCTTACTCTTTCAACTTTAACACTGTCCTTTCCCCCACCCACCCGGATTTTATAACCATAGCTACAAAAGAAAGCCATTGTTTCTTCCTCAAATTTTGGTGAACTGGATCTAGCGCTTTAAGATATATTGCTTCCCAAATGTCACAGTGCTGTCCCTTGCCTTAATGGCTTTCTTTTTAGGAAGCTGCTACTCTGCCTTGGTTGTTTTAATGAGCCTTCAACAGCAGTATGTTATATAGGCTTCTGTTTATTTGCAACTTACTTTCTTCCTCCTTTCTGGTCTCATACACTTTTTGCATGCATCTCTCTGAAACTAAACCTCATATTCTACCTTCTACTGAAATTATTTTCACAAATATCTCATCTATTCTAAGTTAACACAAATAAGCTCTCTCAGTTTAGGCATACTGTTTTTCCTTTATGTACTTTAGCAATTATAATGTTTCATAATCTGCGTACCTCAGCAGTTAATACCTGAGTATTATATATCCTGACGTTTGATAAAGAGAATTGATCAACATCTTATTTTGTTCTAAATCTTCTATTCCTTAGGTCTTGTAAATGTCCTTTTTATTGCATTTCTATGTCCTCTAATATACATAAATATAGTTTCTGTAGATTTCAAAATCACTTACCTCAAATAGTAATTTCAGTAATATATACCTATTGTCAGAAAAAATTCTTCAAATAAATATAAATTCCCTGAATTACATTTAAACTATTTCAATTTTGTCTTCCTAGAGATAAAAACTTATAGATTAATATCCCAGTTAATATATTTTTAGGTCTACTCTCAATTCATCCTCTTCCCTAAATGAAAATACAATTTTTTCCTATTTACATTTTTTATACATATCAATTGGCTGCTTCCTGTCTGTATTTGTCAAATTCAGTATTGGAAAATGTATTTGATAAATATCAAGATTATAATCATGTTATTTCACCATTATACATTCATCTATTTTCTAAACCAATTCCTATGTAACAAAGAATTTGGCTGGTCTTTGTCCCTGGTTTCAGGGAGAGGGTCTCTAAATCCTTGGTATTTCTCAGATAGGAGTGTCTTTGTTATTCATGGTGGAACCTGATAATATATGCTAATGAAGTGAATCACTGAGGACCCCTAGATAGTTTATGTTTATGTATAAGAAGTGATTCAGTTTGCAGGTCGGCCATGCCAGCAAGATCAATGTGTGATCGGAGTAATAGTGGTTTAAGCCATGTGATATGAGCCTGATGTCCAGGAAGCAGAGGGAGGGAGAGGTTGAGTTCAGTCACATAGCCAATGGTTCAATCAGTCATACCTGCGTAATGAAAACCCAATGAAAGCTCTGGACATCAAGGTCAGGTAAGCATTCTTGGTTGGCAGTCCTCTGTGTAGTTTCACATGTTGACATATCATAACAAAGGGAGAGAACATGGAAGCTTCGTGTCTGGGACCCCTCAGATCTCACCCTTTGTGAGTCTTCTTTTGATTGGTTCTGATTTGTACTATTTGGCTATAATAAAACTTTAAAGCAGAAGCATAATGTTTTCCTGAGTTTTGTGAGTTGTTCTAGTGAATTATCAAACCCTGAGGGGGTAAGGAAGGACCCCCAAATTTGTAGCCTGCTGGTTAGAGGTACAACCGGCCTGGGGACTCTGGAACTCGTGACTAGTGTCTAAAGTAAGAACAATGTCCTTAACCTTTAAAGTTAAGCCTAACTCTGCATAATTGGTGTCAGAAGCCATTGCACCAATTAAATGTGTATCTACATATGCTCAGCGTTTTCAACAGTATGAACAGTACTGCATACCCATTTTTTAGACCAGAGTTTTTCAACCTCAGCATTATGGACATTTTGAACTGGGTAGTTCCTTTCTGTGGAGGGCTGTGCTGTGCATTGTAGGGATACTGCTAGATGTTGAATATTTTGAGAACCAATTATTTACACATATGTGCCTAAAAACAGGAGCATGGAAATTCACATGTGTGAAAATGACTAGCAGGAGTCAATAAATGAATACATATATGGAATGACTATACTCTTGTCTCATGTAAGCATATATTTCCCGACAAATTTTCAATTCTTTTGCTACTGTTGTAGCTTTCCTTTTTAATGGGACGACACCTCTGTTATACCTAGAACACAGATTCTGTGGGATCTTGCACAAAGACTATTTATATAATAAATATTCTGTATTGTTCCTGTTTTCCCTAAAGCTATGCAATGAAATATTTCTTCAGGTGTTCCAAAAACCATCTTATGTTCCCATTTCCACAGGCAAAAAAAGGCATTACAAACAACATCATATTTCATACCTTCATACAGTCTCTGATCCAGTTAATAGGGGTTATAATTCTTCTCAATGCCAAATACACCCCCTAATTTTTTTCTATTGTTGGCAAACAGAAGCAGTTTGTACTCAAAGTATATAATCAAAGAAATAAAAACAATTTAAGTATATTTCTGTATGCATATTAATTATAATATTGCTTTAATATCAAAATTTATCTTAAGAGCACCCGATGGTTCAAAATTAGTAAATGATTAATATTTTATTTTCTTCATGATTTATTCTGGAGTAATACTAACTAAATGAATAGTTCCTTGTAATCGAGACCTGTTAAAAAAAGACAGCCGAACAGCTTGACATAATCTTACAAAACTAAAACTTATTAATTGGAGGGGTGCCTAGTGGCTTAGTCTGTTAAGTGACCGACTCTTGATCCTGGTTCAAGTAACGATCCTATGGTTTGTGAGATTGAGCCCTGGGTCAGGCTCTATGCTGACAGCACAGAGCCTGCTTGGGACTCTCTGTCTTCTTCTCTCTCTCTCTCCTCTCTCTTTCCCTCCCTCTCACTAAAGGTAAATAAATAAACATTAACAATTAAAACTTATTAATTGGAGAAATTATATGTAAATGGGGAGGAAGGGTATTTAGAGGATTTTTAAGGTGAAGCCAAAGATAGTAGTAGAGCAAAGAGAGAAGAGAGCTAAACAAGTGACTGGATAAGAATGTAAAAGATTAAACGTAGGAAGAAATCTGAACATCTTTATCCAGTGGCAGAAAAATTAACAGAAATGGGTTAACAATTTTGATACTGCTACACACGTACACCCGAACTGAACAACTGAGTAAACTCATAGTAAATGGTGGGAGCCAGGCTTCTCATTATTGGAGTTGGAGCTAACAGATAAGGAAGAGGAGGGGACTAGAATAATCTATGTGATAATGGATTAAAGTTGAAAATACCATGTTTAACTTAATATAGATACACTGGGTTATATAGAGAAATATTTATAAATTGGCAGAGATGCACACATATATGCTTTGTGGCCAGCCAAGAGGGCCTAGATGCAGCTTCACCTCGATTTAACAAGGATACCTAGCACCCAGATCTTGGTTTCTAACACCATTCTCTGATAGAGGGAACTACAGCTTTTTGGAGAAATAGCAGATTCTAGGTCAGGCACAGGAAATATACAAGAAGATTCTGGAACATCTTGTAGTGCCAAAAGTAAAAAATGCAAAAGAAATATGGAAGGAAGGAAGGAAGGAAGGAAGGAAGGAAAGAAGGAAAGAGAAGGAGGGAGGGAGGGAAGAGAAAAGAAACCACACAATAATAGGTAAAGGCTAACTGAAAGAGTTCCCCAATGCTGGAACTGGAACAAATGGAGCAAGAAAATAAATTACATTGGATTATAACATATAATGAAATAAATATCCAAGCGTTCATACTATTATGAATTGTGAAATGAATAAGCAAGTCAACGGGGGAAAAAGTCTCCCATGAATGAGAATTATGAATAATTTAGTAGAGACTCTGCCCTCCAGAAGAGGACGTACATAAATCCTCACTCCTTAAAGTATTGCCCCCTTTACCCTACTCTAGGTACTACCATGTCACATATCCTCACTCACCATTCCTAAAACTTGCCATAGAAACAATGGTATAGAGATAATAAGTGGCATTATGGCACTTTTGGTCTTATAAAGCACCTTCATTAGAATAATCACATTTAAACTTTCCAATAGCTCTGTATACTAGGTAATAGATTTACCTATTAGATTACCAATAGATTGCAGAAGAGTGATTTAAGTTCTTAAAGGTCTCAGAGTATTTGACCTAGCCATGACTCAGAACTAGTTTTCTGACTCTATATCCAGTACTATTTCTACCATACCTCTCAATACCACACCTTAATAAAATCTATCACAATATGCTTAGGCCACAACATCTGTAAGTACCAACATACAGGAAAAGTTCCAGAAAAACATATTCTTAAGAGTAAGTGAATATATAAATACACACTCACCTACATAAGTAAACTCAAATTAAGTTAGAATCACATAGACATATTTGACACATATGATTTTTCTTAAGTGTACATGGCGATCTACAATCATAAATTATATGCAGATATATACATTGTTTTATATACATGTGCATATATACATTTATACACATAGACACACACACACACACACACACATAAAACCTTGATGTTCACATAGGATGTCCTTTTGAATGAAATACAAATACATATTTCACCAGTCTTTTAACTGCCTTAAAAATGTTACATTATTATACTTTAGGTTAAAATATTTTCATGCATTAATCTGTATCTTCAGAATATTACCCTCTCCATTTTATAGACAGAACAGCTTCTTCAGAGAGCTCTTAGCCCATAAATCTATTTGGACTGTGGTCATACATTCACTTAAGTTTTTAGCCCAGTGTTCTCTACACATATACGGAAAACAAAGAATAAATAATTGTAAAATAGTATGTATAGAATATGTGACTAGTCGGAAAGGCAAACATAAAAATGAGTAGTTCTAAAAAGTCTGGGTGCCTATAAATATTTACCTTATTACAACCAATTTTCCACTAGAATAACCATAGATCTTAAAAGTGCAGTATCATTGGTAAAATTAGCTTGAACTAAAGTTTACCAACCTTATCATACCCTAAGTTAGTAAAGAAACAAAAACTGATTTGTTTTTCTTATTTAGTGCCTGAACCAAAGTAAATAAGTAAATAAAAGGGCAACTCAATGTCAGATGTATCAGTTTATAAATAGATACTTTACAAAGTGCTGCAATATAGCTTGTAAGCAAAATAACTGACAGCAAAAAGGTCACATTTCTATTCAACATTAACTATGAATGCATTATTACCATGTAAAACTTATTTTGCTAAAAATAGTCCAACTAGGTCTTCAAATTGTGTTGTGTGTTTATTCAGGAAGGTCAAATCACAGTACTTCTATTTTTCCTTCTTCCTGTGACATCGAACACACTCACCCAGAGCCTTGGTATCAGTGCCTTGATGGCAGTACTGACTCCAGTATCCGACTTGTCTTTGAGAATTTTCTCTTATTTGTACTGCACCATTTTTTCAGAAAAGAAAATCAACAAGGTAAAAAAAAAAATCAGAAGTCTGACAGCCTCTGTTTGTTCAAAAGAGACTGCTGAGAACATAAAAGGCCAGTATCTTTCTCATTGATTGTTTGAACAAAAGCTGGACAGATTCTCAGGGTCCAATTTTCTCCTTCCCCCAAGTCCTTCAATCCTGTGTCAATGCTGTGAAAGCTTCAGGCTCAGAGCCCTCGGTCTCCAAGTCACCCTGTTCCAAGTTGAAGTGGATGGGGTGCGGGAGGCCCTCACAAAAAGAAAATATTGGCTCTCATTCATTTTGCTCTTGCCCCATCTTTAAAACAAAACAATAACTAGATTATAGTAAGCTTATTGGTAAGAAATTTTTAAAAAGCAGACAATGAGAAACCAAAATCAAGAAAAAATGAGAGATTCAAAAACACCCCCCCCTTTTTTTTTTCCTCTACACCTCCTACAGTCTGTCCCACCCCCAATGATTATGTCGGGATATCAGTGCAATGTCAGTTGGGTCCGGGGCATGCTCAAAAGAAATGCTTATAGATAAAAACTCAAAATAGCTTGAAGCACAATACAGCAAACTGAAAAACCAAATTCCATTCACCCTGGGTTAAAACAAAATTAGCTACAACATGTGCCCACCATGAACGAACAGTAAAATGTCAAATTCAAACTCATATATTTAAATGTTTCGTATGTTTTAATTCTTGACTTTAAAATCAGCCTCCACTCTTACTTGGAAACCTGACAACACAAATTGCAGAAACCCACTCTTCCCTTTGTCAATTGTGCTTTATCATTTTACTGGTGGGAAATTAAGAGCTATCTGAGAGTCACATTCCCAATTAGCATGTTCAATTTATTTTAAATGTTCATGTTATGGCATGATAGCTATAGAAGAATAATGAAAATGAGATATTTGATCGACTTTGAAGGAAGAAAATAAATGTGTCTCCCAGGGTTAAGAGCAATAGTGAAGGAAGAGCCCCACAAGTCAGTCAATGATTTAGATTTGTGGATGAGAAAGCAACAGTCTCTCAGGCTCTGGTCCTGGAGAAAGGAGCTTCTCTGGTGTTGACTGTTACCACGGGGGAAAGATTAAAACTCATGGAGGGCTTTTTGGCCAGCACCCCCATCTTCCAGTAATTTGCCAAAATTACAAACACAAAAGAAAGAGAAGAGGTACCTGCTATATGTTCTTTAGGCCTTTTTAGAAAATATGGATTTGTTGCGTTGGCCACATACACGCAAATCTATAAGAAAGGTGATATTGGAGATATCAAGAGAATGGGCACTGTTCAAAAAGGAATGCCCCACAAATGTTATCATGGCAAAACTGGAAGAGTCTACAATGTTACCCAGCATGCTGTTGGCATTTTTGTAAATAAACAAGTTAAGGGCAAGATTCTTGCCAAAAGAATTAATGCATGTATTGAGCCTATTAAGCACTCAAAGAGCCAAGATAGCTTCCTGAAGCATGTGAAGGAAAATGATCAGGAGGAAAAGAGGAAAGCCAACGAGAAAGGTACTTGGGTTCAAATGAAGAGCCAGCCTACTCCACCCAGAGAAGCACACTTCGTGAGAACCAATGGAAAGGAGCCTGAGCTGCTGGAACCCATTCCCTATGAATTCATGGCGTGGTAAATGTGGGGAAAAAAAGTAATAAAAGACCTCAAGCCTATTAAAATTAAAATAAAATAAATTTAAAAACTCATGGAGGGAGGTCCCAAAGGTACCTTCTTCTACAAGTCTGCATACCACCAAATGGAAAGAGATGAGGAACAGTAGAGGTAAGGCTCAGACCTGCAGGGTGCATGACCTAAGAGAACCTCAGAATTAATAACTCTTTCCTCAAAAGACACACATAGCCTCATAGTGGAATGCTTAGTTGCTGGCTGAATACAACAGAAAGGTCCCTAGTTCCCTCACTCTGCACCAAACTAGCTCTTAGAAACTCAAAGCAATTGGGGCACCTGGGTCGCTCAGTTGGTTAAGCACCCAACGTGGGCTCAGGTCATGATCTCACGGTTTGTGAGTTCAAGCCTTGCATCTGGCTCTGTGCAGACAGCTCAGAGCCTGGAGCCTGCTTTAGATTCTGTGTCTCCCCTCTCTCTGCCCCTCCCATGCTCATGCTCTGTCTCTCTCTCTCTCTGTCTCTCAATAATAAATAAACGTTAAAAAAATTAAAAGAAAGAAAGAAAGAAAGAAAGAAAGAAAGAAAGAAAGAAAGAAAGAGAAAGAAAGAAAGAAACTCAGAGCAAGTACCAAGGAGCTTCCTGAATCATTTTCTGGGTGAAGTTTGGACTAATGTTTCAAATCAAGCGAATGACTTTATTATCTACCCTATACATACAGTATGATGCTTGGAAATAGCAGGTGAATGCCACATGTCGCCTGTCAGTAGCACTGAAAATGCCCAAGAGAATGAAAAAGAGCCGGCTCAAAAGGGTTAAAATAACATCGCTCTCGGGGATGATTCAATGCGCTGAACTCTCTCTGTCCTTGAGCTCTTTTCCACACAATATTTCTGAGCCTTCTGTCTCTGTACATAACCTTAACACAAATTGCAATTTTCTTCTGTTAAGTAATTCCTAAATCAGCTCCTGCTAGGATGCATGTGTCTGACAGGCCCCTGGTCAATTCCAGGTGGTGGTAGGTGGTAGGAGTGGCACAAGCAACACTCACGCTGGTGGTGAATATTTATTGATTCTTTGTTCTGTTTTTTTTTTTTTCAAATGTACTCGGTACTTTATATGCACTGTAGTTCTAACAACCATATATATACATAACACATATACACATACAAACACATGCATACCTACAGGTCTGCAATTTGATTCTATTATTACTTGATGACGGACATTTTCTAAGATCATACACAGAGGCAACTTATTTTAAAAAGGGAGGGGAAGCACTACCTACTATTTATATTACATTTTTTAAGTATTACTCCACAGATCTCCTCTTGAGATTTCAAGCAATGCTACACTGAACATATGCATATGAATCATTGTATTTTTCCAGGAATATATTCCTAACTGTTGATAAACTCTGCAAAAATGTTGCAGCAACCCAGATTCTCATCAACAGTACAAAAAAGATCTCATTTTTAAAATCCACACTCTTGGGGCGCCTGGGTGGCGCAGTCGGTTAAGCGTCCGACTTCAGCCAGGTCACGATCTCGCGGTCCGTGAGTTCGAGCCCCGCGTCGGGCTCTGGGTTGATGGCTCAGAGCCTGGAGCCTGTTTCCGATTCTGTGTCTCCCTCTCTCTCTGCCCCTCCCCCGTTCATGCTCTGTCTCTCTCTGTCCCAAAAATAAATAAACGTTGAAAAAAAAAAATTAAAAAAATAAATAAATAAATAAAATCCACACTCTTGGCACTGTTGCCCCTTAACTTTTAAAAATTTCGCCAAACCAAGTTTCACCATTTGATTTTAATTTACATTTATTTCATTATTAGTGATGCTGAATATTTTTCATGTGTCTTGAGCATTTGTTATTCTGTAATCTTCTAAACTCCCTAGAAATATCCTGTATCTACCTTTCTATTTTTGTTTAGCTTAATATATGTTATTTCATTTCATATTTTTTATTATACATCTTTGTTATTTTCTATTTGCTTGTCCTGCTCCTTACTATATCAAGATTTCTTTGTTGCCTATTTTTGTTTGCTTCAAGTATTTATTTCCAATCACCAATGTCCTCTGAAATAGAACAAAAGAGAAGAAATGACAGGGAAAGACCTTTAAACTACTAGCAACCCCATTACATTGGCTAACGTTGCAGTTGTTTAGGAAAGAAACAGATGAACAACCTCTTTGTATGGCTGGTTCATTTTTTAAAGCATACTTAAAACAATACAGATGAAGCATGAAGCTTTCTTTTTTTTAGCAGCCAGCAAAATTGCTAATTTGCTTTCAAATTGCATTTTGAACTTTCTTTGGATTTATATTAAAAAAAAAAAGTGCATGTCAACAGACCAGAATTAAAAAGGTGACAAACTGTGAAGAATTAAAAGTTTTAATTTAACAGATGAGCAATTGCAAATAACAAAATCTCAGAGAAACACAATTTTAATGAAAGGTGACATGCTGGAGATTCTTTTTTTGTTTTGTTCCTTTCCATCAGGTAACAACAAATTAGTTTAGGAAGCCATACTGGATTGCTGTGATTGTGCTAACAGCCCTTGCTGTTAGCTTTGTTTTTTGTTGGTTTTCTGAAACCACATATGACACTTCTTCTGTACTAAGTAGATATTTTCTTCACTCAGATGTAACACAAGTTGTTCAAGTTCAGACTAGTGCTTATGTGTTATTGTTATCAGATGCTATTCTCCTTTTGGTTCCCACTTCTGAAAATCTTATTTTCCTCAGGGTTCAGAACTAGAGAGGGTTGTATAGGCATACAGTGAGGGAAGAGAAAGCTATTTTACGGTACCAGAGTAACATGTTTTTTGACTCATCAAAAAGAACCTGTCTTGCCCTGCAAAGAAAACATTAATTTAAATTGGGGGGGGAGGGATTAAATGTGTTTAAAGAATGGAGAAAAATTGAATGTGATTAAGGAAATTTGTGGAATATCAGAGCATGCAGGCATGTTCTCTTTTTAGTTTATTAGGGCTTCTAACAAAAGTTTGCTGATTAGAGAAATATGCATCCACATGTTTCTTGCACATTTATAAAGCAAAAATAGCAAAATGTGCATAATTTTAACAAAATTTGGATGCACAGCTCCCATTTAATGTTGGTGAATGTGTACCTGTGAGTGTTCACTTTCCTATCCCAGCTAACTGATTCTGAATATTTGATTATGCTCTCCCAGTTTCCTTTAAAAAATTTTTTTAATGTTTATTTTTGAGAGAGAGAGAGACAGAGCATGAGTGGGGGAGAGACAGACAGACAGAGAGAGAGAGAGAGAGACAGAGAGAGAGAGAGAGAGAGAGAGAATCCGAAACAGGCTCCATGCTCTGAACTGTCAGCACAGAGCCCAACATGGGGCTTGAACTCGGGAACAGCAAGATCATGACCTGAGCTGGCTGGATGCTCAACGGACTGGACCACCCAGGCACCCCTCCTTTTTTTTTCTATTGAAAGTTTTGGTATTGTTTAAGAGGTAACAGAAATTAATACAATGAGAAAATAAATCTCTGAAGAATATCTTTCTTTTTCTTTATTCATTTAAATGAAATTACAACTTAAGAATTTCTTTATTTTGTTTCATCATACACTTGATACTTCTAGATTTAAGTATGTATTTCTGGTTGACCCTGCAGAATATTCTAATCATCATTTCACATAATGATATTCTAAGCATATATAAACATTGTACCTAATTTTACATATATATATATATATATATATATATATATATATATATATATATGTTAGCTAGCACAGTAGTTCTCAACGGAGGGCAATTTTGTCTCCCAGGAGATTTCTGTCAATTTCTGGAGGCACTTTGGAGTGTCACACTGGGGACTTCTCCTGGCCAATAGAATTCTAATGGGTAGAGATCAGGAATGCCACAAGGATCCCACTCTCCACCGGGCAGCACCCCACCACAAAGCATTAGGCAGCCTAGAATGTCAGTGCTGAGGCTGAGAGGTGCTGCTCTAAACCATCCACTTTCATCTTACCGAACATGAACATTTAGCCCAGATTGTCACTTCCCTAAATGAAGCACATAACCACACTTATCTAAACTTGAATCTGTTTTGCTTTTCTAGAAGTGGTGTCATTGTACAGCCATGCCATAGACAGACAGGAGACTGGGGTGGGGGGAGGCTGTGGAACAACAGAGATGAGTTTAGTTTCCTTTAGATTAATATCACGAACATTATAGAGACAATGAGTTTGAAAAACTTTCCTAGGCTTTGAAGTAACATAGAAAATAAATTTTCAAAAAACAAAAATACAAGTTAACAACTATCAATAAATACTTAAAGTATATAAGTCATTTCAGAAATAATAAACATCATCGGTATCGATGGAAAGATAGGGCTTACCAAAAAAAGTTTGCCAATCAGTTAAATTAAATTATTGAGGCAGTTTTATCTGTCCAATACCAAGTGTTTGAGGAGATTTGAAATTTGTAAGATAGAAAACACAACTAAAATAGATTGTCTTGATATATTTCTGATCAGTGAAAGCTAAAATCTTTGCAACATCCTATATTAAAATAGCAGTGGAGAAACCAGAAGAACTTCCTTTCCTCCTCCCCCAAATACTTTATAAAGACTTTCTTTTTTAGAGCAGGTTCAGTTTCAAACTTAGCATTAATGAGGAGGTTAGAGATTTCCCATTTACCCATACCCCCAGACACATGAATATCCTGCTTCATTATCATCATCCCCCACAGAATAGTATATTTGTTACAACTGATCAACTTATACTGACACATCATAAGCACCCACCACTCCCTCAATTTGTGGGCTATATCCATTGCATAAATGTTTACAAACTAAGCAAGTGTTTTCTGAACTCTTTTTTTTTTAACATGACTTGACAAAGAGCAACTTACACATACCACTACAACCATCTTTTTTACTCTTTTCCCAACAGCAATAAAATCCTTAGGTACATAATTTTACCTTTCATTTTACCAGAGATTATAATTTTACAAATATTTTACCATGAGATATATCTTCTCAGTCTCTGGTGACAGTTTCTTTTCCATCTTCCACTTGACCCTTAAACCAATGATATATGTTTCAAGGTTTGCTGTTGTTGGTTTAGTTGTGTGTGTGTGTGTGTGTGTGTGTGTGTGTGTGTGTGTGTGTGTGTGTTTTAATAGCAATACCTTCCTTCTAGTACCAACTTTTGTATCAGGCAGAACAGACTAGATGAGACAATTATAACAACCCCCAAATCTCAGTGGCATTAAACAGAAATGTTTATTTCTTCTTCATGCTACACATAATCTTGGGTCAACAAAGTGATTTGTTCCATATCATCCTCCCTCAAGGACCCAGACTTATTTGAAAACTCCATTATCTGGATCACCATTGTTTACCATAGCAGAGGACAGCAACATGAACAATTGAGCACTTTCTCATAAATGCTTCATCCCAGAAGTGACATGTGTCACTTCTATTCATATTTACTAGGTCAAATAAATTCACAAGACCACATCTAACAAACAGAGACAGAGAAATGGAATCCTATTATATTCCCAGAAGGAGAAGGTGTGGAAATATCAACAAATACATCTAATGACTATCATGGTCTCACTGATCCACACTAAATGTGAGCAAGTGGATGAAGAAAGATCCTTAAGGACAGATGACATCTGGAATAGCTCAAGAATTATACCACCTTAGTTCCAACTTTCCCATGCTTTATATAGAATATTTATACAATCAGAAAACCCTACTTGTAGAAACTTCCTTCACCAACCCAACAATGCACCAAATGTTTACTGGGTCCTATTTTTATGGAGAAAATAAATATAAGAAATAAGAAAATAGGGGCGCCTGGGTGGCGCAGTCGGTTAAGCATCCGACTTCAGCCAGGTCACGATCTTGCGGTCCGTGAGTTCGAGCCCCGCGTCGGGCTCTGGGCTGATGGCTCAGAGCCTGGAGCCTGTTTCCGATTCTGTGTCTCCCTCTCTCTCTGCCCCTCCCCCGTTCATGCTCTGTCTCTCTCTGTCCCAAAAATAAATAAACGTTGAAAAAAAAATTAAAAAAAAAAAGAAATAATAAGAAATAAGAAAATAAGAAATAAATTATGGTAAAATGAAAGCAGTAACATTTATGACATAGATTCTCATTGCCTCACCCATGGCCACAAATAATTATGTACCATAAATACAATATTTGTATTATATGACAAAATAAACTTTTATTTTATGAGCTGCATTTTCCAATATAATTCTAAACAATTCATTCATATCTGCATGGAGAAAGTCCAATTTTACTGGGAGTTTCATTAATGGGAGATGTGTTACAATTTATTCCTCTACACCAAGTTAATATTTTTAATCAAGCAAAATCACTTTGCCCATAGAGTCAAAGTGATGCCCATAGAGTCGTACCATTATATGAACTATTGTATTGCCTACCACTGTAAATATTTCTGCTTTAGTTAAAATTCAAGTTGTTTATAGATAATACCAAACTAGAAATTTATTGTCAGATGATATTGCTTTATCAATCATAACCTAACTGGTTCCAAAAAGCATGCAAGAACTTGCACTTACTGGTCTTCCCTTCATTTTTAGAAAAGGTATGAAGTACTAACTAAAAATAATTTTGAACATTTAAAAGGTAAGGAAAATAGTCTTTGCATCGTTCTAAGGCTAAGGATGATAACCGATATCATCATTTCATTCAACCACCATTACCCCAAGGAAGATGAAAGCACCTACATGCCTCCCTCACCCAAATGTCCTGACCCCCTCCCCCCTCATTCAACAACTCTCTCCTGAGCACTCTGTGTGCAAAAATCCTATTATGTCCTGGAGATATAGGAGTTAATTTTCAATTATGATAGACATTTTTTAAGAATCATATCATGTGTTTATAATCACAAATTAACCAAAGTACTCTGAGAAGAAAAATAACTTGATGAGAAGTAAGATCATCATTGATGTGAGAAATGAAGCAAAAGCTTCTCTAAGAAAATCACATTTAAAATGGAATCTTTACTTGGGTGAAATGTAGGGGAAAGAGTATTCCAAGCAAAGGAAGGATCATTTGCAAAGATCCTATTGATTATTTTGCCAGTGAGGAGAGGGAAGGTTATTAGTAGGAGAAGGTTAATAATTAGGAACTAAGTCATCTAGGCCTTTATAGACAGGTCAGAGTATTTTTACATTTCACTCCAGGTCAGAATTGCTTGAAAGATATTACACAGAGAATAAAATAATCAGATATTTTTTGTAAATGATTAGAATATAATGGGAATAATGGGCTGTGAGAAAGGAGAGAAATGTAAGTGGAAATGGTACTTAGGAGGTGCTCAGAGATATCTTTGAAAGAAAAGAAGGTGTCAAGAACTAAGAAGATAGCAATAGAAACAACTATACAGATTTGAAGGGGGCTTAATAGGTACACTTGAAAGTTCTTGCAACTTGGATGTGAAGGGCAAGAGAGAATGTTGCCATTTGGAAAGCTCAGCTCTGAAACCCAGCTACAAAGCTAGAACTTTACACTTTGCTTCTTCCTGACCATTCTCATTACCCCATGAAGACTTCCATTACTATATCTCTTTTTCCTATGTGTAATTTCTGGATGTCTGATGTCTCTCCCCACGTGGCATAAAGGAAAGTTATTAGGGGATTTCAAAACGTATATTTCTTCTTATAAAAAACATTTTTTTTAATTGAGAGAGAAAGAGAGAGAGACAGAGAGAGAGAGAAAGAGAGAGAGAGAGAGAGAGAGAGAGAGAGAGAGAGAGAGAGATCACACAAGCAGGGGAGAGGGCCAGAGGGAGAGATAGTGAATCCCAAGCAAGTTCCATGCTTAGTGCAGAGCCCAAGTAGAGCTCGATCCCACAACCCAGGATCATGACCTGAGCTGAAATCAAGAGACAGATGTTCAATCAAGTGAGCCATCCAGGTGCCACTTGAAATGTTCATTTCTAAGAATGTACCAATACATGGGTCTGAATAGCTGTAACTATAAGTCATGTGAGTATCTGTGTATGTCTGTTTCCCATTATTTCATATCTTGTAAGAAATGTTATGCAAAATTATAGATAACTGAATATAAAAATACGTGGTGGAGAAATAGTGTACAAGTGAACTTAACTTTGTTACCATGATGGGTCTTCAGAATCAATGAGACTCACTTTTCATCAGTTTCTAACTCCTGAGACTGATAAACAGTGTGATAAACAGACAGACCTCATGGAACCACATTACAGGACAGCTGTTAAAGGCAAAGGTGGCTCCCATCATGAGGCAAGCAACAAGTAGTCTTAATAACATTCTTGGCATTATAAGTGAGCTTTTGCAATAAGTATGTGGATTTGTAATGACATTCAAACACAATGAACAAAGACATGTACTTACACTTTGGCTATTACTTTCAAGAAACTCAAGTATCTATTCCCACTCTACTATACCAGGTCTCTCCTTCTGATCTGGAACTGGACTGGCTCTGTGATATTTCCTTTTAGTTGATCATACTTATGTTAATATCAGTCTTTCCCAGGGAGTCACAATTTGGTTTCCTAAAACCCAGGTCCTATTTAATACTGCTTGTTTCTCCTGTCTGTATATTTTGCTGCCAATCAATGTGGGGCAGAATCTGACATGGTGGATATCTGTTTTAATACAGTAACACGCTATGTGTTTTTGATAACCGGTGAAGGAGAAATAGTTCAGCTTCATTGCTTTTCAAAGGCAAGTCATTAAACAAACTAATGAATAGGTATCTGATGGAACCAAGAAAGGATCTATGAAATAGAACATCTATCCGATTTTCTCTTAGTTATTGATGATGTAAAGCCATCTATAATGTTCCTTCCTGTCAGGTAAGAAGAAGAAAAAGATATAATAAGAACATTCATTTCCATATTTATTACAATGTAATAATTTAGAGGTAGTTACACTCTCTTATGAGGCCACTAGAGAGCTATTGAACTTTAAAAATTAGCAGCCTGCTATAATAAATATTCAATATCAATGTAAATGATTCCTCCATAGCCTGCTGTTTTAGAAATTTAAGAAGTCCAAAAGCCATGACACAAGAAATAGTGTTAAAAGGTGATATAAAGGAATCATCAGCCACTGAAGTGATAGGACATCCATGGGGACTGAGTTCTAGTAACATTAATAGAATTGATCAATCTGATGTACTGTTTGGTGCAAAAATGAGTCAATACAAAAAACAGCATCATTAATATTAATTAAATATTGTGAATTTTAATTTTTGAATTTAAGACTTAATATTTTAGAATACTAAAATAATGTAAGTCATGGATTAATAATTCCTATTAGGATTTACATGAAGAACCTAATATGTAGGAAATCATGATCTTAAATTTCTTCAGGTAGGGGCAAATGTTTTGTGTGTGTGTTTTCCACTATATATTTGTACATTTTAGTAATCTAGAACCATCATACACTATGGATTCTTACAAAACTAAAGTGCATTGTAATACATAATATTAAATAAGCAAAATCTTTGGTCATATTACTTCAAATGAGTAGAGGTTTTGTATGAATAATTGGAATTATTTTTAAAGAAAAGGATGTTTGTATTACATTATATGTTTACACATTTGAAAGATATCTGATCTCAGGGAAAGTGTTATATGCGTGCACACACACACACACACACACATACAATGTGTTGAGAAAACTAGGAAATATGGCTGACTGAGTTGATAGAGAAAAACACTCAATCTAAAACACAAATAAATATTATTATGTTTTTAATAGCTAACCTCAAAAGGAGGAATATGATACCCCTGGTTAATGAAGAAACAATTCAAAGCCAGAGTGGTGAACAGCAACTCATGGCTAGTGGCTTATGAGGGTCTTAGAATAAGACATTAGGGAAAGGAATAAGCAAAGGAGACGTTAGTGCCCATGATGGGACAGAAAAAATTACTCCATAAGCTTGTGTGAGAAAACAAAAGAAGGATAGCAATTGTGCGGCTCTGTGGGTAGAAAAGTCACTCTTAGAAATCAAAACTACAGTATTCCTCCATGCATAAATGGGGTCCTCATTTATAGAACCTATGCTTTACACGTAACACAAGCTGATAAATGAGGAATCTCTCTCTCTCTCTCTCTCTCTCTCTCTCTCTCTCTCTCTGTATGTGTGTGTGAGAGAGAGAGAAAGAGAGAGAATGTGTGGGTGTAAATTTATATAAATTATATTACAATTTATACGTATTTGTATGTATACACACACAAACAACTTTTAACAAATTAATGGATAGATATTACACATCAACAATTATCATCATGAAAAGAAAGCCATGTAGATATTTTGTGTCTCCAAAGGGAAGAACATATTACCGCCCATGAAGTGGACTTGACAGAAAAAAAAAAAAAATTCCTGAGTCTTTCAGTCCACTAGACCAACTACCAACAGAGTAAGTACAGAGACTAGAACATATTAATCATGTTCATATTAATCATTTCTTTAATCAATTAAGG
Source organism: Lynx rufus (assembly GCF_022079265.1). Classification (NCBI taxonomy): domain Eukaryota; kingdom Metazoa; phylum Chordata; class Mammalia; order Carnivora; family Felidae; genus Lynx; species Lynx rufus. The sequence goes on along the minus strand of NW_025814834.1, from coordinate 40,307,068 downwards.
ATAATCAGCAAAGTCTAACCATAGAAAACACTGAAGGTCATATAACCTAAATAACTAAAAAATATAAGACATCTATAAGATAATTGGAATTTTATCATTGACTAGATATTTGAATTAATAAATTATTATTAAAGTCTTATAATGGTATTGTGATTATTTTTAAAAACATTCTTCATTTTTAAGAAGTAAATATTAAAATATTTATTAATAAATTAAGATGAGGTATGGAAATTTTTTTAAATCCTACAGAAGAGGGGGAAATGAGCAGAAGTATATACGAGAAAATATTGGCCATGAGATTACAATTATTGAAGCTGTGTGACAGATACATGGAAGTACATTATATTCTTCAGTCTATTTTTGTATATGTTTGAAATAGTTCATAATATAAAGGTCAAGAAGGAAATAAAATTATATGCTGGGAGTGGTTAAACTGATTTGCATTTGGACCATATTGCAATAAAAATAAACAGTGACTCTAAAGACATTATAATATAATCCATTCAAAAAATAAAGGAATAAAATATGTTGAGTATTTTTTAAATGAAATTGATAATTAACCTCTTCACAGGCAGAAATTACATCCTACACACCTTACATATAATAGTCACCCAAAAATTCATCCTAATAATTTGATTTTGTTTTGCCATATCAGAATAGGAAAGAGACTTAAATGATATATGAGTGAGAAATAATCCAAGACAAATCCAAGATGTATGTTCCACTTAATGATTTAGAAACATAGGCATACTGATAAAGATGGGTATTCATGGAGTCAGAAAAATGTAATGTCTATGTAATAATAAATTTTAAATATTTTCCACTCAGTCTTTAAGAAAAATCTCTTAACGTAATTTTCAGAATTGTTACACGATCTATAACTTTGAAAAAAAATTAATTAAGGAAACTACAGTGAGTGAGAGGAAGCTCACTGCCAGCCTTCACTGAGAATTCTTAGGCTGCCTATAAGCCAAGTTTCAATCTCTTGTGGCATCATTCATAAACCACTAACCAAAATAACTACAAATGAGTGAAATATAATGAAAACATGAGCAATGAGCCCAGTGCATTTGTAAAAAAGTAAATCATGTCAAGCAAACTTAATTACTTTCTCAATTGAAATACATAATTCATGGATGAAGCGAACATAGTAAATGTGATAGATTTATATTTCATGGAGTTGATGTAGTGACTCAGAATTATGATTTGAAAAATAGATTTAATTGTCTTACATGAGCTGGCATTTCTTATTGAAAATGGAAACACCAATTAAATCTGTTGATAGAATGGATAAGGTCTACAAATTAGTAATCAAACCTACTCATAAATCCTTCTGTGAACTTTTAGTAAAAGGTGACATACTGAGTTCTGCCACACCTCCCAATTTCTCCAAAGACAGAAAATGAGACCAAGTAATCAAGGAATGGGTACCTTCCAGATGAAAGAGTAAAGTCAAGCTAGGTAGGTCACCTGTAGCCTTGCTTCTTTTTTCACTGACTCTTTTCCATCATGTAATTTGGAAATACTCTCTTACCTTTACCTTTCTTGTAACATACAAAGGAAGAACAAAATCAATGCCATTAAATATTGGTTGCTAAATGTGTTAACATTTCAGAATTTTTGGTGATATTCATATTTAAAAAAATAGTAAAGAAATAAAAAGCATCTAAATTAGAAACAAAAAGGTAAAGCTATCTCTGTACATTGTCATGTATGTAGAAAATCCTAAGGAATACACACATATATACATACACACAAATAAGAACTATGAAATGATTCAGCAAGATTATAGGATACAAGATCAACATATAAAAATCAGATGTATATCCATACACTAGTAATAAACAATCTAAAAATGAAATTAATTCAGAAGCACCTGGGTGGCTCAGTCATTTAAGCATCTGACTCTTGGTTTTGGCTCAGGTCATGATCTCACAGTTTGTGAGATCAACCCCCACATCGGGCTCTGTGCTGTCAGCACAGAGCCTGCTTAGGATTCTCTCTCCCTCTCTCTCTCTGCCCCCTCACTCACTCTCTCTCTTTTAAAATAAATAAATAAACTTTAAAAAAGTGATTTATGAAATTAAATCAAAAATTCCATTTACAATACTATGAAAACAAATAAATTAGCTAGGAACAAACTTAACAAAAAGAGTACAAGATTTATACACTGGAATCTGTAAGGCATTGTTGAAATTTAAAAAAAAAACATAAGAACAATGAAGAGACACCCCATGTTCATGAATTAGAAGGGTTAATATTGTTAAGATGGCAGTCCTACGGATTCAACTGTGATAATCGGAATTGGCACTTTTGCAGAAATTAACATGTTGCTCCTAACATTCATATGGAAATGCAAGGGACCCAGAAGAGCCAAACTAATCTTAAAGAGTAAATTGTGATGACTTCCTTAATTTCAAAACTTACAATAAAACTATAATAATCAAGACTGTGGTGTTGGCAAAAAGATAAACACAGACCAAAGGAATGGAGCTGAGAGTCTAGAACTAAATCTTTACATTTATTTTTGAAAAGAGTCTCAAGACAATTCAATGAGAGAAGAACAGTTTTTTCAACAAATGATGTCTGGACGACTGAGTATCTGTATGTAAATCCAAGCGAGGGCTTACTGAGAGTACATCTGCAGACATTCATGAGGGAAGATAATCTTTGGACCAAAAGTTTACTAGAAGTCCTTTAGATCTTACTCACTAGTAAGTTAAGAGTGGATGTGCAGACATTGATGTATTCCTCTATACATTTTGATGGGCTCACAATGTGGCACTTTCCAATCTGGCTTTCTATGACATCTATGGCTGCCAGATCAGTAGCCCACTTCTAGGGCTATTGTGAGTTAACATACATTTTATGTTTGTTCATTCTGCCTTGGAAATAGGAAGAGCAAGTAGGTCACAGATTTACATATTCATTTATTCATTCACTCATTTATCGACTCCTTCATTCATCCCTTGGTCAGTAAACACTACTGCATACCTTTTCAATACTCTGCAGTACAGTTTAAGAATAATAAATGCCCGAAGACTATAAGCATATAAATTCTATGAAATCAGGGATTTTTATCTGTGTCTTTTTGTAGCGTCCCCATCCCTAGAAGAGCACCTAAGGAGGGACTCGTTGAATATTTGTTAAATGAATAAATACAGCCAATATACTCTGAGGACTAATAGGTAAGGCTCCATTCTAAGGGCTTTTATCTTTTTAAATCTCACAGCAACTCTTTGATAAAGGTTCCATTATAATCCCCACTTCACACATGAGGAAACTGCACTACAGAGAAGTTAAGTGCTTTGGACAGTATCACGCAGCTGGCAAGTCTAGGTTGTAACCAAGATAATCTGGCTCACAGGCATTCAGAGATGATGTAGACTACTTAAGTGTTCACAACATAGTTGGTTATGTAAAGTATAGCATTATACAGCCAGAGGACATAAAATCAGATGAAAATGAATGCAGTTACTATTTCAAAAGTGCTGCATGCACATATAAAATCTGTTGTAAAATGAAGGAGAAAAAGGGTGATTGGCCACAAAAAGTATGATAATCAGTAAATTAATTAGCCCTATGATGCCTATGAATTCTGTTTGTTTGCTTTATTAAAGCCTGGATATTTACTTAGGTAAAATTTTCTTTTTCTCTATTTAGAAAAAAAGTCCTTCTCTTGGTGAGCCAAGGAATTAAGATGCCTCTTATACTTATCTTTTAAAAAGTACCCTGTTTTTTTCACAGTAATCCACTCATACAAGGTAACAGATCTAGCAAAAAAAAAAAAAAAAGTACTTCAAATATGTCAATGCTTCATCAGCTTAAAAAATACAAATTGTTGGGGCGCCTGGGTGGCTCAGTCGGTTAAGTGTCCGACTTCGGCTCAGGTCATGATCTCATGGTTCACGGGTTCGAGCCCCTCGTCGGGCTCTGTGCTGACAGCTCGGAGCCTGGAGCCTGCTTCCGATTCTGTGTCTCCCTCTCTCTCTGACCCTCCCCATTCATGCTCTGTCTCTCTCTGTCTCAAAAATAAATAAACGTTAAAAAATTTTTTAAAAAATACAAATTGTTGTCATTAGAGTTTAAAACGTGTTAATATTTACATTTAAAGGATTTAAATGTTTATTTTAAATATCTTGTTTTAAAAATGGAATTGAAACCTGCTGAGAAATGTTAGAGACTCCCTTGATTTCTATCTATCTATATCTATACCTATATCTATCATCTATATCTATCTATTAATAGAAAGATAGATAGATAGATAACCTTATAAGCACATACAATGCTTTCATAAGTACTGATTTGGGTGACTCCATTTTGATTACTATAGATTCATAAAATCACAGGCTAGAAAGGACCTTGAGAGGTCATTTACATCTCCACTCTCAGGCAGCACCCTACTTAACTGTCCCTGACAAATGTGCATCCATCCCATTTTTAAAGCCACGATGCAAAGGAAGTTCATATAAATTAATCACACACATAGCCCTAGAGAATAGAGAGCTCAGAATGGCACTCCTGATTTAACCAATCAGGTTATTATTGATTGCATCAGCACTTCCATGGTTCCAACTGCTTTTTGCTTGTAAATCAGTAGCATCTTAAGGACTCAAAATTCTCATGTACTTCTGAGGATGTAAGAAATCACTTGTCACTAGCATTTTTACTAACCAGACCAAATGAGAAGCCAAAGCAACTGCACCATTAGGGGAGGCAAACTGGCAGTAAGTAAACTAGAATCCCTAATTCCAAATGATACCTTCAAGTAGAAATCAGTAAAAGTCAAGATAAATATGGATATATATAAAATGCATTCCACTAAATGGATGCAAATACTGATAAAGATTTTCCCTACTTTAACTTTATATGATCTTTCCCTGTGGCCTTGCTTCTATTGCACACATCATTCATTAGATTATGAAAACCATTAATGTCAAGAAGCAGAACAAAATGAATTCACTGAGGGGCCGCTATTAGCATATCAAGCAGCTATTTCTCACTAAATATTCCTGACAGCTCTCATTACATATGATGGATGAGCTTTATAAGTAGTAGTAGTTTCTGAGGAAAATAAAATCTTTAAGCGTACTACCACATGCAGCTGAATAACTAGCAATCATCTTTCAACAGTTTATATTTTTCCCTTTTTAATGGGAAAGTGTTATAAAATTCACAGGTAGGTTAAATGCCCGAGTCAAAATTCATTTAGAAACTGCAAGTCTAATTTATGACCTGAATATTATAAGTGCTTTTAGTTAAGATACATTGGAGCCAGTCATCCAAACACTCTACAAACAGAGGAAATGATAATAAACTGAGAAAAGCAGTTGGAAATCAGAATTTTGGAAGCCACTAGTACTGGAGGGACTTAAAACAAGCAAAGAAACTTAGGATATTGGCTAAGGATACTACTCCTTACATTTTCAGTGGAGCTTTAAGAAAACACTGCAACCTTTATCATAATAGGAGTGTGAAATAATAATAATAATTACAACAATATTGCTTTCCTTCCTGCTCAAGTAAGAAGGAGGCATTGTAAGTCCCAAGGGCATAACAACGTAGGCCTGAAGCATCGCACTCTCTAAATCACATTTCACAAATTGCAGCACAGATTGAATCCAGCCTGTAGAAGTGTTCTGTTTGGTCTACACAGTGTATTTTTAAAAATCAAATTTTCAGCATTTAAAAAATCAAGGGATTACAGATAAATGTCGACATTTCTGTTTACTTTTTAAAATCTGGCAGCAATTGGTAGGAGCAGCAGCATTAATTCCCCCTTTTGCCACGAACTCCTCCTCTTTCTAGTCATGCTGGGTAGACAGAAAGGGCCTGTTGTCTTTCACCATTAGAATTATTATTAGTATTATTGATTTACTGATGACAGAGAGATGGTTCTCTATGAAGTGTGGTAAAACAAACAGCAGAGTGAGAGGGATACCTGCCATTGACGTAGGTTACTTTGCCTGGTTCCTATGTTAAATTTATGAAAGGATTTAATTTCATCTTCTAATATTTTAATTTCTTATTAACAATAAGAAACAAATGAATGTTCTAAAGCAATATGAAGCTGATTTTCACCTTAATATTGTATATATACCACACTATGTATATTCACTTCAGTTGTGTTATAGGGATTGCAAAAAATTACTAGCATGGAAAACTTGTAGGCTACGTAGAAAGAAAACAAAATATTTCAGTTAATCATATATACATTCTCAAACATTTGGTGGTTAGTCATCACATAAAACAAAGAAGCCAACACACCTGTATCTCTGAAAGCCTTCTTAAAACCAAGGAATTGCCCCTAAATCTCTTGCTTGTCTAACTTGAAAATCACCTAATTATTCATAAAAAGGCTTATTTTTTCAACCAAAGAAGGTTCAGTATTGGTTAATTATCATTTTTATAATTGCAAGATGATATTGCTTGGAAAGGAATGTCTGAAGATGCGTCTTTTCCAAAAATTTTGTCATTAGAATAATCTTTAATTACTTTCAGATAAACTGTATTTTTTAAAAGCTAGTAGATATTAATTTATCAACACAGAACTATCTTCATTCTTAACTAAAGTAAACTTACGCCCAAAAATAAAACTGGCCAATAAAATACAATCTTGTTTTTTATTTTCTTGTCCTATTTTATTTTCCTTTTGGGGGAAAGGTATTTCTAGTGCCTTAACCGAAATAGGAGCTCCAAAAAACATCTACTTAAGCCTTTCATAGTCAGCATCAGTGTCTTGTATAATGTAATGCCATCACTTGCACATAAAAATCTCAAATCTTCTTTCGTCTTGTTGCTAAAAACAGTTTAATGACAAAAATTCAGGTTTGATCTTAGAGAGAAAAAGTACACCTTGGTAATAAAAATACCAAACTGCACATAAAGAACCCTCACCATGAACAAGATTTTTCTTAGTTCCAGATTTACCGAGAGAGTGCAGAACAATGGAGTTTAACAAGAAAAATGGATTTTTTTTCAACCAACAATGTTTTCTCACCCCGGCCCAAATACTACCACTGCTGGCAGGAGACAGCGACAACACTTCCAACTATTTTTTTAGTGCTTCACTGCAACAGGAGATATACAGTCACTTCATTTTAATAAATGTTCAGTGAGTATGAATTTTCATTGTATGAATTTGTTATGCAAGAAACGCTCATTATATATATAAATCTGAGTTCTTGCCTAGCCCAGCTAGTGAAAAATTTAATAAGGGAGATGTAGGCTGAGTACAAAAAATAGGAAAGGGCTCCTTATCTTCAGTTACCAGGTTTACCATCCTCATCTTCCATCTCATATCTGAAATCCAACAGTCCTTGATTCAATGCCACTTTACAAGTCTAGATTTCATTACAGATCCTGAAATACCTGATGCCCAGAGTCCAGCCTCCCTGACTGCTAGTGAGTGTTACTTCTAAGATACATGAATGTTACTCAGTCTTCCTCTGTTCAGAAGGGCAGTGATTCCACAGGAAATGGAATGGTGATCCTAGAATGCCTTAATTATGGACAACAGACATATCTTTTCAGATAAAAATATTTAAAAAGGGGAGTCCCAGGTCCCATTGGAGATATTTCTCCTGAAAATCTCCAGAAAACAATATTATTTTTCTTTAAAAAATGAGTTATAGAATTCAGTTCCTCAATGATCCCTCTCTGTACCCATTACACTGAATTCTTTGGCTTACACAAAATGGAGGGAAGAAGTCGTCTGTAAGCAAATCATAATCAACTCTCTGCATCCACCATCTGATGGTTTACAGGCAGAAAGAAATAAGGCACGGATATAACAGTAAGAAACGCATGCTTTATTTCACAGATTCAGCTGCAATAATTAACTTGAATAAAGGAAAAAAGTTATACTAAAAAAGTTGCAAACATGCTCTTAGAAAACAGAAGGAACAAACACCATCTTGGGGACACATGAGACAATACAGAATTATAAATAACAACAAGGAAACTGTGCTCCCCTTTTTCTCTCCCGTCATTTCCCCAGGGATGTTCCTCATAGAATGGGGTAGATTTGCATCAGGCCCTTTAAAAGTGGGAGGGAATTAAATGTAGACTTAAGAGAAATATTTGATAAAGATGGTCATTTCATAGAGAGTCTTATTATTGTATACAAATAAACAACTCATTATTTGAACACTACTTTCTTTATTACACAACATTTCTCACCATAAATCTTAAATTTACTTATTCTCATATAGATGACGATGCTAGATAGACAGAAACATATTTAAAATGAGATTCTGGAACTCTTTCTATTCAAATGCACATAGTTCTGAGAAAGAGGTGTTGAAAATCTCTTTTGAAATATTAACAGTTTTTATATCTGGGTCATAGAAGTGTAAACATATTTTATTTTTTGACTTTTTATTTTGAAATTATGATTCACAAGAAATTGCAAAAATAGTAGAGTCCCTGTGCCCCTTCTCCCCACTTTCTCCAATGAAACAGGTTACATAACCATAGTATATTTTTAAAGCCAGGAGATTAACAATGACATAAACTATTAATTAAACTCCAGATGTTACAATGTACAGAAATCGGTTGCATTTTTATACACCAATAATGAAGCAACAGAAAGAGAAATCAAGAAACTGATCCCATTTACAATTGCACCAAGAACCATAAAACACCTAGGAATCAACCTAACCAAAGATGTAAAAGATGTAAAACTTATGAAGGGAATTGAAGAAGACACAAAGAAATGGAAAAACATTTCATGCTCATGGGTTTGAAGAATAAATATTATTAAAATGTCAATACTACCCAAAGCAATCTACACATTCAATACAATCCCAATCAAAATTGAACTGGCATTCTTCTCAAAGCTAGAACAAACAATCCTAACATTTGTATGGAACCACAAAAGACCCTGAATGGCCAAAGTAATATTGAAGATGAAAACCAAAGTGGGAGGCATCACAATCCCAGACTTTAGCTTCTACTACAAAGATGTAATCATCAAGAGAGTATGGTATTGGCACAAAAACAGACACATAGACCAAAGGAATAGAATCAAGACTCCAGAATTGGACCCAAAAATGTACGGCCAACTAAATTTTGACAAAGCAGCAAAGAGTATCCAATGGAAAAAAGACAGTCTCTTTAGCAAATGGTGCTGGGAGAACTGGAAAGCAACACGCAGAAGAATGAAACTAGATCACTTTCCTATACCATACACAAAAATAAACTCAAAATGGATGAAAGACCTGAGTATGAGACAGGAAACCATCAAAACCCTAGAAGTGAAAGCAGGCAAAAACCTCTTTGACCTAGCCGCAGCAATTTCTTGCTCGACACATCTCTAAGGGCAAGGGAATTCAAAGCAAAAATGTACTATTGGGACCTCATCAAGATAAAAAGCTTCTGCACGCCAAAGGAAACAATAAAAAAAAACTAAAAGGCAACTGATGGAATGGGAAAAGATTTGTAAATGACATACCGATAAAGGGTTAGTGTCCAATATCTATAAAGGACTTACCAAACTCAACACCTAAAAAACAAATAATCCAGTGAAGAAATGGGCAGAAGACATGAATAGACACTTTTCCAAAGAAGACATCCAGATGGCCAACAGACATATGAAAAGATGCTCAACATCACTCATCATCAGGGAAATACAAATCAAAACCACACTGAGATACCATCTCACACAGGTCAGAGTGGCTAAGACAAAAGAGAGAGAGAGAGAGAGAGAGAGAGGGAGGAAACGAGATGTTGGCGAGGATGTGGATAAACAGGAACCTTCTCACACTGTTGGTGGGAATGCAAACTGGTGCAGCTGCTCTGGAGAAGTGTGGAGGTTCCTCAAAAGTTAAAAATAGAACTACTCTACAACCCAGCAATAGCACTACTAGGAATTTATCCAAGGGATATAGGAGTGCTGATGCATTGGGGCACATGCACCCCAATGTTTATAGCAGCGCTTTCAACAATAGCCAAATTACGGAAAGAGCCTAAATGTCCATCAACTGATGAATGGATAAAGAACATGTGGTTCATATATACAATGGAATACTACTTGGCAATGAGAAAGAATGAAATCATGCCATTTGCAGCAATGTGGCTAGAACTGGAAGGTATTATGTTGAGTGAAGTAAGTCAGTCAGAGAAGGACAAATATCATATGTTTTCACACCTATGTGGATCTTGAGAAACTTAACAGAAGACCATGGGAGAAGGGAAGGGGAAAAAATACAAACAGAGAGGGATGGAGGCAAACCATAAAAGATTCTTAAATGCAGAGTACAAACTGAAGGGTGGATGGGGGTTGGGAGAGAGGGGAAAGTGGATGATAGGCATTGAGGAGGGCACCTTTAGGGAGGAGCACTGGGTGTTGTATGTAAGTGATGAACCACGGAAATATACCCCAAAAACCAAAAGCACACTTTACACACTGTATGTTAGACAATTTGAGAATAAATTATATTAAATAAAAAATAAAAATAAACTGCAGATGTTATTTGGATTTTACCAGTTTTACATGCTTACAATTTGTAGGCAATTTTGACTTTCTTAAATTTTCTGGCTTTTACGGCTTTTTCTAAAGTGCTCATATAGATCACTCATATGTGGAATTTAAGAAACAAAACAAATGAACAAAGGAGAGACGTTGGTGATACCAGATGGGCGGTGGGTGGGGGGATGAGTGAAATAGGTACAGGGAATTAAGAGTACATTTTATTGTGATGAACAGTGAGTAATGTATAGAATTGCTGAATCACTATATTATACACCTGAAATTAACATAACATGGTATGTTAATAATACTAGGATTTAAAATAATAATAATAATAATAATGTGGTCAGATGGATATGAAAGAAGACAAATAGATAAAATATAAATAAATAATCATCATTTGCCTATTTCCTTTACAGATGTGTCTTAACTGGGTTTTCCAAAGTTATGGCATATATCAAGAATTATCAGGTTTTAGAAACAATCATCTCCATTTTAATCACTTTTATATTTCCTTCCATATCACTAAGAAAATTAACAATAATTTCAGGGTTTCTAGAATGTTAACCATTCCATGGAAACACTGCACTGCACTATAAAGCATGTTCCCTGAGCTAATATCTAAGCAGTTAGGATTGATGTTATCATTTGTGCATCCAAAACTGAAATATCCACATGGTTTCGATGTTTTGGTCAAATCTAATTATATTCTTTCAAGGAAACGGTGTCTTATATAAATAAACTGAGCCAGCATTATTTTACTATTTGACATTTTGAAGAATCGCCTTTGACTTTTGCTGTGATTTTCTTTTTCCACTTTCTTTTTTTTTTTAAGAGACTTTCTCCTGAAATGAAATGCTTCATTATTCATTCAACAAGTGTTGAATGAATGACATGTGGATGACAGAAGAAGAGTTAAAAACATGATTGAGGTGTTATTCCTGCTGTCAGGACATAAAATGTGCACAGATTACGGTAATGGAGGATACAAAGTGTTAAGAGGCAGAAGAGAAATTTAGATAGAGTTCGGAGGAGGGAGAGTTGCTTCCAGCTAGGGAAGAGTAAACCCAGTGGGAGGCTGTGTCACATTAATGGGTAAAACACAAGCTCTTACTCTGTATATACATATTCTGTTTCTTATTTGTTTTACTGAAACTTAGCTTTCTCTCTGGGCCTCATTTTTTTCTAATCTGTTAAATGGGAGTATTATTAGTATTTACCACTAAAGGTTGCTGTGTGCATGAAAGAAAATATTGCAGGTAAAACACTCAGAAAGTATCTGGCACATGCATTTTATCTAACTCAACAGTGTTCACTAAGCATAGCATTGACTAAGGAAAAAGGGACATTGAGTCTGTCTGTTAGGATAGAATTGGGGGAAAATCTGGGCAAGCCCTACACCTCTATTATATTGACCAAATCTTATGTAAAACTTTTCACTCCCTTTTTCCAATAAGCACAACACATAAACAAGAAATTAAATGAAGATTTACTTTGTATAATTAGATCTGCCGTCTTCTCTTTTTTCTTGCTTTTTAAAAATTTTTCTATAAAAATTTCAGGGGTGTCTGGGTGGCTCAGTTGGTTGAGCATCTGACTCTTGATTTTGGCCCAGGTTGTGATCCCAGGGTCGTAGGTTGAGCCCTGAGTCATGTCCCTCTGTTAGAGTGGAGCCTGCTTAAGATTCTCTTTCTCTCTCTTTCTCTCTCCCTCTGCCCCACTCTCCTGCTCACGCACATGCAGTCTGTCTAAAAAAATTAAAAATAAAAAAATATATATATATACACACACACACACACAATTATATAATTTTATATATCAATTATATAGATATCATATTTATATAACCATAAAAATAGTTATATACATACATATATATATACACACATATATATAACTATTTTTATGGTTACACAAAGTATAATTATTTTATGGTCACAATATTCATCTCTTCCGAGTGTTTTTCATTGCAATTATATTTATAGGAACTGTTGTTGGTTGTACCAAGGAGATAAGGGTATGAGGAGATAAAGATTCCAGGGGCCTTTTTAATTTATCTGATTCTGATGATTCTAAAGAATTGCTATTTGTCATTTTCCCACTCTCCCTCACATTGTTATAGACACGCATATGTCCACACCCTTGGTGGGATCACAGGTCACCATGTTGCAAACGGAGCCACACTATCTTCTGCTCCACTATGTGAGTCTGCCTGAGCAGCCATCCACTGGACATTAGGAACTGGACTGTCCTGGACTGAGTGAACAAGTATGATTCTCACTAATACAACCACATATTCTGCTTTTTCTTTGAGAACTCAAATGGTACTATCGAGTGGAAGGAAAAAGAATTGGTCACGAGAATACAGCCCAGAGATAAATAAATGTTGCTGGGCCCATGGGAACAACTTCAATTCAAGTGTGTTTCATCCTCATTCAGCTCCTTAAATCTCTGACCCCAGAACCCTGTCCTGCAAAGTCACTTCAAAAAAGTTATTTTCATAAAGTTTTCAGAAAGCAATTAAAAAATGATATCATTGAGGGTGTGGGTTTAGGGTGAGAAAAGAGTTTCTATAAATGTTGCCTGAAACAAAAGTTAAAATAAAAACAAAAACAAACAGAAAGGCCCTAATCATTTGCTAGAAGATTCAGGTTTTTCCTTGCCTTAATGAAGTTAAAAGACAACTTAATGGCCTCTCTCCACCTGAGCAATTTCAAATTTCCTCAAAACTCTTTAACAATTTTAGAAGCACATGTTTCAGAATCTATTGCAAGTTTATTGAGCAATTTGATAATAAAAAAAGAAACGAGGAAAATAAATCAATGGGAAGATTTTAGCCCAAAAACATTATCTCAACAGCATTATATCTGCAATATAACCACTCATATGTGGTAGCTTGTTAGCAGTTGCAGTCATAAATCTTCGCATCCAGAATATTCAAAGGAGATGATATATTGCCGGTAGCTATCTATACACAAAAATATATGATCTTTTAATCTATGAACTGGAATCACTCCTTGGAACTGACTGAAAAGCGTCCTCTGTAGACTAGTCACTTATACATAACTTTCACATGCCTTAAGTAATAAGTCTCTCTTTATCTGAGAGACTCTTACAGCACTGACTGTATTCACCCAGCTTCCTGATACCAAACCCTACAGTCACCCCCTTCCCTGTTCTCGAAGCCAACCCTGAGCCCTGATAAGAGAAATAACAAAATAAAGCCCCAGATCCCAATACCCACCTCCATGATGCTTCCTATACCTTGAAGTTGAAGTCTTTCAACTTTAAGAAGCTGCCCCAGACCTGCTAATTGAACTCCTGTCTCACCTTGGGTGTCCAGGTCCTTTCTTTTCCTTCTGGACTTTTCCAATTTGTATAAGTCAACTTTAGTTTTAATTTCTTATCTATCGTGAAATTCTCTAATTTGTGTGGTTGCCATCTATAGAAATAGTTTGGAGAAAGGCACGCATAACTTTTGGCATCAGACATACCTAGGTCAGAATCCAGCTGATAGTGGCCATTTGAATTGCAGCAAATTTCTAAATCTCTCCGAGCCTTGTTTTCTCATGAAGCTGATGTTGTGATTAAACTCACCAATATAATTATTTTTATGCACTCAACCCACTACTAAAAAGTGCCATGGGATACCAAAAAGATACTAGTTCCCTCTCTCCACCTCCTTCTGATGACAGCATCGTCTCTCAGAGAGCTGGATGGCTAGGCCACCATTACATATGGATAAGGATCCCCAGTACTGAGTGAACAATTTCCTCTTTCCCCTGTCAAAGATAAACGTAGGAAGACACTACTTCACATAGTGAGGGCAGATTTTAATTAGTAATATACTACCGCAATAGGGAAAAGTTTCCAGTGTGAACTGAACACAACTTGATTTGTACAGAGGTGATTAAAGCCATTTAAAGAGAGAAGGAGGAAACAGGGCGGGGGAGTGGGGGCTCAGTAGAGTCGGAGAGGGGAAAAATTACAAACAGTAGAATGAAGGGGATCATGGGCCATATGAAAGCCACCTGGGTTTGTTAACTAGTACTCATAGAAGTTAGGTTCTTAGAATCCAGGGAGACTGAGAGAGGGGCCCTATCTTTAAGTATAAGCTGGAACAAATAGTAAATTCTTTTGGCAGCCCTGAGTTTTCTCAAGCAGGCTCCTTAAGGAGAGCTTGGGTTATCCTCTGAATGAATGCAGCCTATTAGAAACTGTAAGTGTTTCATTCAAGTCTTTAAAGGTCAAGGTTGAGGGCTAATGCAGAAAGGGCTCAGAGGAGCCTGGTTAGAGTTCACTAAAAGAAAGAATTCTTGTCATTCGCAACCCTCTTCTGCCTCCCATCTGTTGAAATACACTTCTTCAGCCTGGTTCTCACCCCTATCTTGCCATTTCTAACTTGGAAAAACCCAGGGAATGTTGAAATCTCTGAACAGTGTTTCCTCATTAGCCTATGCCTCTTCGCTCTGGCAGTTGACTTAGTTTTCTTAAAACCTCTCCCACCCCATCAGGTATCTCTGTCCTGAAGCCTAAGTTCCTGCTTCCCTGTGTCACTACAAATGTCGAGCCAGACCCTTAAATCACGAGACAGGGAAAATGCTCAAGTCTGCTTGTGACAGCCAAGTGTGTCGACCAATGACTCTGTAGCAATTAGTACAAGTATAAATTATGTTCCAATATATTATATACTTTTAAATTCTCAGTGAATTATATGTTTCTATCTTAAATTCTGGCCTAAATAAATGTTTTCTTGCCACAAACATGTCATAATGTTTAAAATCTAATATTCCAAAAAGCGAATAGACTTAAAAATATATACAGATAGGGGCACCTGGGTGGCTCAGTTGGTTGAGTGACTGACTTCGGCTTAGGTCATGATCTCGCGGTCTGTGGGTTTGAGCCCCGCGTCGGGCTCTGTGCTGGCAGCTCAGAGCCTGAAGCCTGCTTCGGATTCTGTGTCTCCCTCTCTCTCTGTGCCTCCCCTGCTTGCTCTCTGTCTCTCTCTCAAATTAATAAACATTAAAAAAATTTTAAATATATATATACAGATATAGATGTAGATATCTCAGGTATAGATATAATAGCAACTCCTGGAATTAGAATTTGTGTCCTTTATTTTTAGAAAGTGTGCACAAACCACATAGTGTATTCAGTAATAATTTTCCCCATCTTGAAATATCAGCCTAAATTGGAGTTTCAACATATATATATATATATATGTATATATACACATACATATATATATATACAAATACATATATACACATACATATATATACATATACAATATATATACATATATATATATATATATATATATATATACACACACACACACAAATGGCATATACATGAGTCAATGAATATACAATATATTTTCTAATGCTTTTGAGGTCAAAGAATGTGCTACACAACCAAAGATTGCTCAAAATTTCTCTTCGGTTTTAGTTAAATCTGATCATATCTGATTTCACTTGGATCTTATTTAAAGACTTCTCTGCAGCTCATCCCTGTAGGGCAGACTCATAACCAGCTCCTCGGGTAACTGTGTAAGCCCCAACCTCATCTAGGGTGCCATTATAATCCTTTTTAGCTCCATAGCAACTCTCTCCTGTGAACCTAAGATACCAGATAACTATCATTTACTAAGCTATTAAAATAAAGGCTTTTCAGCTTCCTCAGGTGCAGAATTGGAAAGAAGCCTAGAAGCCTGGAAGGCTTACCTATCTGGCTAAGTCCTGCGATCTATCAATTAAATGCAGAGTGGTTTATGTCACCAGGGCTCAACGGAGTCTCATTTTTCATCCTAGCTTCTTAGTGCTGTATTCTCTATCTTCTGGTTTCTTGCTATTAAGCTTATTTGTTGCTGGTTTCCTGTTTCTTCCTCTTGAGTAGTCCTATAATTAATGGATGCTACTGTTTCTCAGATTCTCTTGGTTGCCACTTATTCATTTTTACTGTGTACACTAAAGATAAGAAAGTTTTTAAAATGTCATTAAGTTGCTACAACTCTATGCTACTGCAGACAGCTATGAGCAGGTTACAAATTATAATCATACCAGGTAGAATTATTACGGTAACTAAAGGTAAAAACAAATGTCTTATTAATTAATTAACTTTGTAGGCTTCATATATATAGAAAAATGTTCATGAATTTTAAAGATTCAAATAAAACCCACATTTGCACAAATACTATTTAGACAAAGTGTTGCCAAGGATGTGAGAGAAAAGAATGCATGGGTCCTATGAATAATAAAATAGCTCCCCAAGTGAGTCTGTCATGGACTTTATTCTTCTCTGCCCCCAGCTTCTTTAAAGAATAAACACACCAAGAAAAGAACAGGTTTTAACTAAGGATGTTTTAAGGCCCAACTTCTCCATAAAGTCTCATAAATCTATATCACTCTCATGAGTTGTGTTAAATCTGACCATAACCGCTGTCTATTGTCTGGACAGCAAAGCATACGCAGCTAGGTAATAATGGGATGGTCTACATAGCAAGAAAAAAAAATGAGTCTACATTTACCATCAAATTAATACAGTAAACATATTTTCATGAAGATTTTTCATAGATACCACTTGTTCTAAATAAATAAACGTTGAAAATGATTAGAAACTTCAAAATCAGAAAAAGAGAAGGCATTTTGTCTGTCACTGGCAGGGTTAAATGATATTCATCAATCAAACACAGGAAGCTAGTAAAAGTATTTCTTTTAATTCATTCTTTTTTTTAAATCTTATTACCGTGATGATTAAAGTAATATTAAAAGCATTTGAGAAAAATTTCAGGCTCTTTTGCAAAGGAATGCTTTTTTTCTGGATAGAACTTCAGAGTAAGTCCTGTCAGACTATCTCTAAACAAAGGGATGATAAAAGGTGTTAGCTGCAGAAGAACCTAAGTCTAAAAGTGCTACTGGCAGAGAATTTATTTCTCCTATTTGGCTTCCTTTTTTCCTAATAACTTAGACTAATTGCACATTATAATTCTGACAAATATAGTTGGTTAAATATAATAAAAAAAAAAACCCTGAGACCTCAATTAAAGATCTTTGTACCAATCATGTAAAGAGATTACACACTAGGAAATAGAACGCTTTTGCAATATTTCACTATTTTTTTGAAAGGAAAAGACATCAACATATGTGCAAACAGTGCAAACAATGCAGAGGTAGGAGTGATTTGAGGGAACAGTATGGTTCTATACTCAAGAAACTTACATTTGAAGTTTATTTTAACATCTGACTTACCCCACAATTATTGTCACTGTACATCTATCACCTGTTTAAGTTACAAAACAAAAGGTAAAAACATCTTCCCTCATAGAGATGCTGAAAAGGATCTATGTAAAAGAAAATATACAAATAATTCAAATTATCTCCCTTGCAAATACAAAAGTAAACAAGCAAACTACTTTTATTAGTGGTAACAGGGTACCTAGAGTTAATAAAACTGCAAAGTTTGAGGACACAGTCACTCCAAGACTTACTTTACTTCTTACACCAATAGCAAAATTTGGTTCCCCAAACACCCACAGTTTGATAATTCACTCAGGAGACTCACATAACTCATCGAAAGCTATTACACTAATGGCTGCAGTTTATTACAGGGAAAGGATATAGATTGAAATTAGCCAAGGGAAGAAGTACATAGAGTGAAGTCCAGGACATTTCTAAATACAGTTCCCAGTGTCCTCTCTTCATGGAATCAATACACATTACTCTCTCAACATCACTGTATGAAAAAACACATAGAGTGTTGTCAACAGGAAAGTGCACCTGAGTTAGTGTCTAGGGTTTTACTGGGGCTTCATTATGGAGGCATGATTGATTGATAGATTGATTGCCCACATGGTTGAACTAAGTCTCCAGATGGACTGATACCGCATGACCCAAAATTCCTTCCTGAAGTCACATTGTTGGTCTACTTGGTATGGTCAACCCCCACTTTAAGACTGTTGGGTGTGTAGGGGCATCTGGGTGGCTCAGTCGGTTAAGGGTCTGACTCTAAATGTTGGCTCAGGTCATGATGTCGCAGTTTGTGAGTTCCAGCCCCACACTGGGCTCCACACTGGCAGTGTGGAGTCTACTTGGGATCTCTCTCTCTCTGCCCTGACCCAGCTCACTCTCTCTCTCTCAAGTAAATAAATAAGCTTTAAAAAAATTGTTGGGTTGGCCACTGCTTCCTTCCCCCAAGATCTGGAATGGTTAGCCCCATTTTGTTTATGGTGGTAAACAAAACCACTTCTATCGTATTTAACATAGTTTACCTCCTAGAAGCCAAGGGCAAAGACCAGACTTCTCTTTAGGGAAGGTCAAATTCTTTACTACACAAAGAAACTATCTCTTGGCCTTTGTCCAAGGCTCTCTTTCACAATCTCCAACCCCACTCCAGGCATCTATAGTATAGCACTGATAAGCCAGACAAAGTAATAATATCTTTTAAAATATACATAATATTTAGTGTAGCCAGTGTAGGAGAGGGATAGTTTAAGAAATAACTGATTCACCCTATAAAGCCACTCCTTGATTTATCATTATTTGTATCTATGATAAACATAACTATCTAACATAGAAACTAGCTGACAATTAGATAAATCCTGTTCTTTCTCATTCCAGTAATTTTTCATCAATATTACATCCTGGGGAGGCTTTAACCCAAACTACCAACACATTTGAACATCAACATCAGTATGATAACCTTATTAGCAATTTCAGTGTTATAAACCTACCATAGTATGGCAGTAGATAGAACATAAAAAATCAAAATCCAAACACTGACACATTACTAGAGTCTTGCTCAGTCATTAACAATTAGTCCAGCCAATTATTATATGAAGAAAATATATCTCCCAGAGTCACTCAGGTTTCACTTTATCTTGTCAGGCTCCAAAAGCAGCAGCAGACATAGCAATATACATATATATATATATATATATATATATATATATATATATATATGTATATTTCACCCTTTCAGGCATCTGGAATAATTGAGCTAAAAGATGATATCATCTCTTGCTCTGAGCCTTTCTCATTAATGTAATATTGGACTTCTGTCATTGCATAATCCATCTATTTATTATTTTATCTTCAACTACTATTCCTCCTTTCCATTTATCATTTAAGTCTACCCAAACTTTCCCACCTTTATGATATGAGGAAAGAATAGTGAAACAAAGACAAAGTCTTTCCTTATAGTCAAGGAAAGTGAAAAGACTTTGTCTTTCTTTCACTACAAGGAGGGTGACTAAAGAAGAGACTATCTAAAGAGGAAGTATAGAGAAAAGAAGCAATATGCAAATGTGTTCACTCCCTACTTCCCACTATCAACTTCCAAAGTAGCTATTTGAGATAGAGGGCAGAATTTGGTAGAAGCTCCAATGGATATTTGGAATATCTAAAATCATGGCTTCGCCAAACACCTGAAAGATCATAGGCTTCTTGGAGTAGACCAAGGTCACATACAAGATGTCATTCATGGGAAGGAAGAAGGGTCACAAAAGTTGAAGGAAGTGCCAAAAGCCAGCTTCAGAAACCCCCCAAGAGTGTATGAAGTATGAAATAGATTCCCATATTATTTTGCTTTTCCCCTATTACTAATGAAATTGGCCATTTTTTCAATGTTTATTGGCTAGTGGTGTTGTCTTTGTGAATTTCCTATTTATAACCTTTGTCCACTTTTAATTAGGCTGTTCATCTTCTTTTAATTGATTTTTAATACTGCTTTATATAATCTCCATGTCAATTTTGTATATATTACAACCATTTTGCCCAATTTGTTTTATATCCATGAAGTATATTTCTGGTATATTTTGTTATTAAAAGTTTTAATTTTAATGTGACTAATTTTATAATGTATTTCATATATGATTTCTTCTGTGTATTTTTCTTCAGAAATTCATCTCTACCTAAAATTAATTAAAGTATTTGTTCATGTTTTCTTTTTTTAAATTTTTTTGTAATGTTTATTTATTTTTGAGGGAGAGAGAGAGAGAGAGAGACAGTGACTGAGTAGGGAAGGGGCAGAGGAGAGGGAGACACAGAATTCAAGCAGGCTCCAGGCTCTGAGCTGTCAGCACAGTTTGAACACATACACATGGAGCTTGAACACACAAACCATGAGATTGTGACCTGAGCCGAAGTCTGGCACTTAACCAACCGAGCCACCCAGGCACCCCTGTTCATGTTTTCTAAAATTTGTTATTATTTTTCATATTAATATCTTTAATATGAAAGGTTTTTTGTAGCTTTTTGCTGTATTTCTTAGAGAAAGATTTAAATTTATTTCACCATGTGGAAAGCTAATTGCCCTAATACCGTATAACAAATAATTCACCCTTTACCCACTGATTTATAATGCCTCATCCATCATATGAATACTCTCCTTTTTTGCTGTTAAAATCATCATATGATTCATCTTGTTTTTATTTGTTAATATTGAATAACATTAATATAACTTCATGGATATTGCACAATGTTTGCTTTCTTGATATAAATGTTATTTAGATATGATCTACAAATGTAAGTTTTTTATGTGTGTAAGTAATTGTTGTAAGTATGTATGTAAGTAAGTAATGTGTGTAATTACTGCATTCAATTGGATACTATTTATTCAGAATTTTGTATCTAGATTCCTGAATAAGATTGGTCTATAAGATTCTTTGTTTTGAACTATCCTTATTCTTTCTTGTTTTCATATAAAAAAAGTTATTCTGGCATCTGAAAATACTAACCCAAAGTTTTTTTTAAAAAAGAAAGACAAAAACCTTGGATGTTTTCATGTATTTCAGAATTAAATGCTTGAAAAGAATTCCTCTTTAGCCTATATCTATTTCATTAAGTATATGTTACTCCCTCACCCCCATAATCTAAGCTATGATTAATAATAAGCAAAATGAAGGTTAATATTGTTATTAATGTAATAGAATATAAAATGCAATATTTACTTCACATTATTTGGCATAATTAAATGACACCATCTTAAAAAATATATAGTGTAAGTTTTTGTAGTCATACCAACAAATTTATAGTATTATATTTTCTCTATTCATATATCAACACAAATGTTTTAAACAAATCTATGCCTAAAATGATTATCAATGCCTCCAAATGATTTACCTACATTACAAAACTATTTTGAAAAAAAACATTAGCATGCATATTTCCCATTTGATCAAAATAAGTTACAAAGAGCAGGAAATTGACCTAATAATTTCTAAGGTGTTTAAAATAGTCTAAACCAGTGTACAAGTTTTTCTCATCTATAGAGACACAAAGGGAAATATCCACATAGTAACTAGAGAAAATGTTTGATGTAAACAAATGTTGATAATAGAAATGTCTTAAGAGAAGAAATATCTTACACTTCTAAAATATATATCACCAAATATTTTTTCAGTAGCAAAGATGCTTCTTAACAAAACCTATAACCAGAGGCGTGAGATATGCAAAGGGGTACAGCTTATATAGTATGAGGTATAGTGTAGAGGTATGGAGTTGGGGTGAATTGATTTATTATTAGGTCTCAGCTCTGACTCATTGTGTCTACATGGCTTTAGCATATGACTTAACTTAAATCCTATCCTACAAGGTCTTTTAGGGGACAGATAGCAAGACTTGTTCTGGATCATTCCCTCTGCTTATTTGTTATCACACTATTAAAAGTTTATTATGTCATAGTATTAGAGAAAGTAGAATGAAGAGAAGACCTTTATACTTCATACATTCCAAATGTGATACACAAGAAGGATGCATCTAAATGATAACTGAAAGCTATTCATATAGATTATGTTCAAAGACTCCTTTAGAGGACTTCACAGTCTCCTAAAGAGCTCCATTTGCGTGAAAGATAAAAGACCAGTAGAGAAAAGGACACCACTGGGCCAATGTTATCTTAAGTGTGGCATTTCATTCCAGGAAGGAGTGATTCAATTAGTTGACCACCCTATATATTTTCTACAACATTTGGCAATTTTAGAAAATGTCAAAGGTCTGAAAAAACTGTGAATCACTATGATCTTCAAACATTGCATTGGAAAGGCAGCTGTGATTGTTATGGCATCTAACACAGGACTCTGAAAACCAGCACTTTGCTCAGTTCTTCCACATTGATTATTGGATATCCCTGTCAACACTAATACAACCTAATGAGTTTAATTAGTTAAAGTGGGAAAGAAGACATAGCTGGGTAAACCACAAGAAAATTAGTGCATGAAGGCTTTTATTCATTGTTGTTCACCGATCATGTTGAGGCTTTTGTACTAAACCAGAAAGAATATGAAGACTGAGCCCTTTGAAGTGTATGTAACAACAGAATGAGCAACAATATATGATGTAATAAAATCTAGGGGCGCCTGGGTGGCTCAGTCGGTTAAGCGGCCGACTTCAGCTCAGGTCATGATCTCGCGGTCTGTGAGTTCGAGCTCCGCGTCGGGCTCTGTGCTGACAGCTCAGAGCCTGGAGCCTGTTTCAGATTCTGTGTCTCCCTCTCTCTGACCCTCCCCTGTTCATGCTCTGTCTCTCTCTGTCTCAAAAATAAATAAATGTTAAAAAAAATAAATAAAATCTAAGCAATACATTTCATATCACCAAAGTAGAAAATAAGTCAATTTCACAGCGTGACCAAATCCATCCAACTAACTGAACTGGCTTTTAAGATATAAGGAATGCAAAGGTGGCCATTTGACCCAAGATATTATGCCCAGTCACTGCATATTATTTTAATATCATAGCATAGTCTTTGAAATTTTTTTAATGTTTATTTATTTTTGAGACAGAGAGAGACAGAGTGTGAGCGGGGGAGGGACAGAGAGAGGGAGACAGAATCCGAAGCAGGCTTCAGGCTCTGAGCTGTCAGCACAGAGCCCGATGTGGAGTTCAAACTCACGAACAACAAGATCATGACCTGAGCCTAGGTCAGACACTGAGTCACCCAGAATAGTCTTTGAATATCCATTTGTCACTAGAGAATACAAAGAAGTATAACCCTTTTACTTTTACAAACCCTTTTACAAACCCTACAGCATTGAAGTTTACAATAAAATGCAATTTAGAATTGCTAGGTAAGCATTATAAATAAGAAGTGTTGTAGAAGTTCAAGGACATATAAAGAAAGATTTTTCTAACGATAGATAAAAAACAATGAGTAGGCTTCAGATGATTGTAACATAGTCCAAGAAAAATGTGAGAAAAGGACCAAGGTGGTGTAAAAAAAAAATGTAAAGTGAAATGGATAGCATAAGTTTCTCATAAAAGACACAGTTGAGAATATCAACTAGGATTGACTAAAAACCAAGTATAAGTGAGGGAGAGAAACACAGACAATATTCCTCTCTTGAGATATTCCACTATGCATAGCTAAGGTCATTATGTGGTCGGTCACTGGGTCAAGGCAACAGGTGTGTGTCAGTAGTGTTAGCACATAGGAAAAGCCCTCAAAGGGGTAGGAACCAGAACTACAAGATCAAAGTTTGGACCACAATTCTGCCTGTGTCTCTGATTCCTCTACTGCGTCAGTCTGATTGCAGGAAGTCAGCATAGTGAAAACCACTTAGAAACTCCCATTTCTATGTTTGAAATGTGTAGTGACAGCTTCTTGACAGATTATACGACACTTTCGCAGACCACATCTGTGGACCAAAAGCTCTAGCCAGATGCATTACAGAGAGAGGCATTCAGTCTGAAGTTTCATTCTGTCTGTGAGTGTCAGCAAATAGCACTGGTCAATAAAAAAAGAAAGATAGTGATGTAAGTAATGAACAACAAAAAAAGTTAAGTAACGTACCTAGATAATTGATGTATTCACTGAGGTTAGGCATACAAAGAGACTCCAGATTCAAACCAAGAAAATAGAAACAAAATGAAAGTTTCGAAGCAAAGATTATGACACACAGAGTTTCTATGCCAAAGTGACGAGTTTTCGTGGCATTTTTGTACAGTACCAATGGCCTCAGACAAGGAGTGGAGTTGAGTCTGGACAATACAAAGCAGGGAGATCATGTTGGCAATTATCAGAAAATTAATTTGAGAAGACAGGCTGCAGCTAGATTTCAGAACACTGCCAGGAAATTCTGCATCAGAATGCAGTACGCACCAAATCATCTCCCTGATGAGTTTCAGGTGCTGGTATCTACCTATAACCCTTACACACAAGGCTGTTCCTCACACTCCTTTGGGATTCTGAACTCAATATTCCCTCTGACTGGAAAACTCCTCCCCCATATGCCCATGTGACCCACTCCTGAACCTCCTTCAGGGATTTTTAAAACATCAACTTCTCAGTGAGAGCTTCCCTTCCCTGACAACCTGTTTAGAATTTCAACCTCACTCTCAACTGCCAGCACTGCTTAATTCCTT
The DNA here is from genome assembly GCF_022079265.1 of Lynx rufus. Taxonomy (NCBI): domain Eukaryota; kingdom Metazoa; phylum Chordata; class Mammalia; order Carnivora; family Felidae; genus Lynx; species Lynx rufus. The sequence goes on along the minus strand of NW_025814834.1, from coordinate 40,282,240 downwards.
TCCTTGCCCTGTAGCACTGATCACTCTTTTATGTATTAAAGTTTTTGCAGATGTCTTTGTTTATTTTCTGTGCCTCTCACTAATGTATGAGCTTCACGTATGCAGAAATTGGTGTGATTTTGTTCCACTATTGAATCGGCAGGATCTAAAAGAACGCTTGTTGATACTAAAAGCATGCGTGGGTATGACTGTATGTGTGCAAATAAGTATTAAGTTCCAAATAGAATTAGTGGCCTGAGCAAAAGAGCAAAGTGATGTCTGAAGGCATCAAAGAAAACCAATAATCCAGCTGATAAGACCATAAGGCACAGAGAGAAATAGATATGATGAGAATTTTATTTAAGTCCATAAAAAGGCCATACGTTTTTATGAAAGATATGTCAAGCCTATGATATAATACTAAAAAGTTGGGATTATGCATCAATTAGAGTAAAGGGTAAGTACTATAACCAGAGATTTAAAACCTGAAAAATAATACAGTTGGCTCAAACAAATCAAACAAGGACTGTATGACTAAAATATTGAAAATGGAAAATGATATACAGTAGCATTATATACCAAAATTCAAGAAGAAACGTCCCTTTGTTTTTTATCCACACAAACATACAGATATAGATACATACATAAAGATAGATACATCTGGATGTAGTTAAAACAAAAGGAACATGAAAGAAGAGAAAATATTGTGTCCTGAAAAATGTAAATAAAATCTACCAGCTCAAAAATAATTCTAAAGTCATAGTCTGTCAACTTATTACAGTATTATGAGTCACCAGGAAATATTAATGCTACTTTGAGACACATCACTTTTAACATAAACTAATTTGATTTCATAGATCTCTTTGAACTTTCTGATCTTTTCTCAAAGAAAAATTTTATTATAACCTGAAAATATAAGTAGGTAGCAGAGAGCCTAATGGGAACGTGAGATGAACAAGTTTATGTACAAAAAATGAAGAGTTTGTGTTAGGGTAAAGCACCAGTTAATGAGGATGCCATTAGAAGTCCAAAATGTTAATTTAATGAAAACCTCTAATTATATCCATTTGATTTTCCCATTAACAATATCAACATTTACCAGTTGTTCTCATTAGACATTAAGAGAATATCAAAGAGATTAGAATAAAGGGCATATTTAAACAAATAGAATTAGGGCATGCAAAGACTAGCTGAAATCAAGAATGAAAATTTGCAAGAGTTACAGTAAACTTCTCAGAAGATCAGAAAATTCTGAAAGAAAAATGTAAAAATTTATCCAAATTTGCATCATAATGTCAACCCATGATACATATGCTAGAATAATCTAACCAATGAGTTAGACCTGCATTCTTCACTGTGGATATTTTATCCCAAAATCTATTGAGGGTGTCTACTTTATTATTTATAGTGGACATGGGTAGAAACCAGATATAAAGCTCCCAAACTATCACCAAAAGACCTTGGTCTTTGGTCCTGGATGTTAAAATTTTAGAATCAAATCTGGGGCGGGGGGTGGGTGGGAGCAGTGACTTACATTTCTCTGTTTCTGTTATAAATTTGACCACTACTGTAACCAATCCCAACCTTAATATAAGTCCTATTTTTAAAAAATTGTAATTATTTAAAGATTTTTTTACTAAGAATATTTTCTATTTCTGTACTTGTTTTACTTTTAATGATTACATACATTTTATAAATAGTCCTTATCGGTGAATATTTAAAGGGTGCTGCAATGAATATCCTTGTCTGTTCATCATTTTGCTTAATGTGGTGTATGATATTTTAAATGCTTCATGAAATGCGTACTAGATTTACTAGTGTTCCTCACTGTCCACAGCCCAAAGCGTTTGCTAAAGCAAAAAACTTAAACAGACAGATTATTACATGATACAAATTCCCTTTCCCAGCCCAGGGAAATTGAAATATATGAGCTTCTGATTTCAGTTATCAATCTACCAATCTAATGCCTTGCCAATACTTGTGACAACACAAGAACATGGGCTCAATTAGATTTTCTGTTTCAGAAAAAAAATTTTAAAGATTTTAATTTTCTCATTAATTCTCCATCTATTCTCATCATTTCAAATATCTTTTCTTATTTTCTTAAATATATTAATTACTGCTATTTTAAAGCCCTTGTTTGATTATTTTGGTATCTGGGTCATCTACAATGGTTTCCATTGTCCATCTGTTTTTATTCATCCCTGGATTTTAAATAGTATGGTCGTCAACCTCCTCTCTATTACACATCCAGGGTATATGCTTTCACAGGGTTTGAACTGAGGAGAGTGGAGCCAGTGTCCATAGGACCTCTCCTCTGAATGCTAATCACCACTGTGAGATGGCAAAATCTCTGCTCTGCTTTTTATTCTGTTAGAAGAATGTTGAACTAAGCCTTTACCTCTCTCTTATTACAGGGAATTCTGGCACTCTAATTCTCAAGATTTTGTCTCTCAAGCCCTATGAGACTATCAAAAGTTCTACCAGTTCCTCTGTTTCTGGGTGATATCAATGATTACTCCAGTCTGAGAACCCAAAGTGCCCTGATGGAGATAAAGGTTGCAGAATATCTTCTCACCGTTTTGTGTAGAATCTGCTCTATCAGGATTCTGTCCCCTCAAGACCTAGTTGCTTCAAAGAGTATCCATTATGTTCAAACATTTATTTCTCATCTGGCTTTCCAAGTTTTCCCCAGTGAGAAAACTGGTCTACCACAAACTACTCCATTAGAGCTGGAAGCTGAAATGCTTCTCTCAGGAATGTGTACTAAGAAAAGGCAAACTGAAAGCAAGCAAGCAACAAGAGAATTAAATCAGTAAGCAATGGGTATGAAGGCTGTAAGAATACATAAGAAGAGATTTGAGACAAAAAGTAATACAGTAAGCGAAAGTTATAAGAAAAGGAAATAATACAGTAAAATAATGAAATAATATAAATCCTATCGCAGCATCCACTGAATTTAGTTCTCCTTGGAAAGTTAATAAATATTCAACAATAAAGACTTCCGTAATTCAAAACCATTGTGAGAAATTAAGTGAAAGAAAACCAAGCAGGCTTTTAAACACATAAATCATCAGAACCTTCAACATATTCATGTGGATTATTCCTTCCTAGACCTCCTATAAAACATTATCCCAAATGATTTGACCAAGGGAATCCGTTCATAACAGAATTACAAAAACTTGGACACATAAGTGATACTGAACAAAATTCAATAGCATTGGAAACACTAAGCCTTAATATATATATAAACTAAAATGATATAGAGTAAATTAAAAATATAAGTGACCATTAGCAAGAAGCAGGAACTCATGCTGTTGAGGTCCTACAAACACCTTACCTTCAGGCATATAGGCCTATATTACTTTTTCTATTCTTAGATCTCCCTAACAGCTACATACATCTACCTACTGTCCTATAAAAATATCTATAGTAACCACCTCCACCAAAAACAAAACAAAAACATAATTAATAGAAAGTCTAAAATAAAGTACCTCAACCACTGTCTTTTATTTGATAAGTTTCTTTCCATCAAAAATTACCCACTACATTTATGTATTCAATGTATTCTGAGAAGTGCTTTGTTTCAGTGGACAAACCTCATGGGCATTCATCTGCACTGAAAAGATTAGTTCTACCACCAAGTGGTGATCTCGATTATCATAGATTCTACAAATTCAATTAGCATAAACAATGGGCCAGTACCTATCACTTCCTATAAAAGGAAAAAAAATAATGCATCTGTGTAAAGACTCTCTTTTGACCTGAGAATGTGTCCATTATTTTGCATTCATTTAATACATTAATATTATTGTGAGTTTTTAGGTTACGCATATGTCAGCTACTCTATGAAAATGAAATTTAAGGTACCTTTTGTGAACAACTAACAATACAGAACTCAAGAACCGAAATATCTCACAAAGCAAAGAAAAATGAGAAAATGAAAATCTATATATTCACGTTCATTTGTGTTCCATTGAAGAAAAACCAAGGTAATTAATTGAATTCTCTTCAGAGCAACTTTTGACATGGCATATTGACCCAATATTCATTTTCCTATTGCAAGCCAATGAAGTGCTATTATCAGGGTTTCTGCAAATGCATAAACTACTTTTACCCTTCATGTATTAAATGAAGATTGAAGGGAAGTGGTGAATTTTAAGAATGTAAACGGAAGAGCAAAGAAAAACACCATTGACAAAGCATTTTAGAATAAATAGTTCAGGCATCACGCAGGTGGCCTGAGTATGTCCATTGTGCCAGCTATGACAGAAAAGATAGTGTACAACTGTGACAAATGAGAAAACACCTGCTACATCAATATGCATTCAAATTTATTGCTTAGATAATGGTGTGGGCAAAGCAAAACCCAGCAACATCTAGATCCAGCATCTGGGTGGCCATTGTTTGACCTCTGCTTTAGACACCGCGGTAGTAGTAGTAAGAAGTAGCAAGGGGGCGCCTGGGTGGCGCAGTCGGTTAAGCGTCCGACTTCAGCCAGGTCACGATCTCGCGGTCCGTGAGTTCGAGCCCCGCGTCAGGCTCTGGGCTGATGGCTCAGAGCCTGGAGCCTGTTTCCGATGCTGTGTCTCCCTCTCTCTCTGCCCCTCCCCCGTTCATGCTCTGTCTCTCTCTGTCCCAAAAATAAATAAACGTTGAAAAAAAAAATTTAAAAAAAAAAGAAGTAGCAAGAAGAAGCAGTGAGAAAAGATAGGTATATGACCTATATATGGGTAAGAAGTAGTATCCATTCATTGCTTTCTGTGGGCCAGGACTGTTTCAAATGTTTAACAGATATTATGTTAACATATCTTAACAGATAATAACAACATAAGAGGGAGATACTATTAATAGCTTCACTTTACACATGAGGACTCTAGGAAAATTTATGATTGGTCATTTTCATTTACTGAACCTGGGCTTTTCAAAATAACTTATTTATTGAAGACTTACTCTATATTCGAGGTACTCTACTAAGCATTACTTCATTTGCTCCTTGTAACAACCCTTCGGAGTAGGCTGTATTTGAAAAACTTTAAGCTCCAAAAGTTTAATTACTAGCCCCTGTAATAAAGTGAGTAGGCTATGAGGGTGATTATCATATTACCATTAGAAATCCAAATTTCTTGGGACGCCTGGGTGGTGCAGTCGGTTAAGATCCAACTTTGGCTCAGGTCATGATCTCGCGGTTGGTGGGTTCAAGCCCTGCGTCAGGCTCTGTGCTGACAGCCCAGAGCCTGGAGCCTGCTTCTGATTCTGTGTCTCCCTCTCCCTCTGCCACTCCGCTGCTCGTGCTCTGTCTTTCTCTGTCTCAAAAATAAATAAACATTAAAAAAATCCAGATTTCTTGGCTCCATTGGGCTTTCTGATGAACACTACTGGAAAACAGTACTGGTTCAGAGTGGACACAAGCCACACAATCATGTGTGGTTTTTATCTGTAACCTTGAAGGGCAGCGAGGAAGCAACCCCACCCTGTGTACGTTTGCACTAAGTGACAAGGATGTTCCAGTGTTAGAGTTGCCCTTCTTAATCTAAGTTTTCTTAAGAGTAGACTAGTTAATGTTTCATCAATCATTTGCTCTTTCTAGAAGTAGTCATTTCTTTGAAATGCACACTATTTTAATAGGATATCCTTTCCCATAAAAAATTTACTTCTGGAAACATACTTGTTTCAAAATAAAATTACAGACACCCCCAGAAGTGATTAAGTGTAAGAAACACATTTTGTGGGTCTTTATGTAATTACACGTTTTTAGTCCAATGCAAACTCTATAAATAAATTTCTATTGTCACGACAATGTGAAAATAATACGTGTTTCATTAGACATTTCAAAACTAAGCTTCTGTTTAATTGAAACCTGAAATGTGTTTCTTTCCAAAAATAGTTTGCTAGCCTTCTGTCTAAAAATTCCAGAAGACTTTCTCACTGCATGCCCCTCTGAAGTTAACCTTAACTCTTGTGTCTGACTCAATCTTCACTGTTTATTCTCTCTTTACATCCTTCCTACCTGTGCTGCTTTTCTTCCCCATTCCCACTTTACTTCTGCTCACCTTTCAGCACTTAGACTGACCAAGCCTTATTCAATTTCCAGGCCCTGGGGGGTTTCACCAGTGTCATCTGTGAACCTCTCAAGGCCAGCTGAAGCAAAAGGGTTTATGTGTGAATAGAAATTTCTGACAATTACCCTAAGCAGAGGCCTGGGATTTCTAACTACCTTAGAGGCATGCAAAAAAATGAGCCTCACACCACGACAAAGGAAAATCTTTTCAATCTGGAGAGAACTATGATCAAGTGTGATATCTTTAATTCGCTTCATGAACCTTTGAGTCTCTATATCATAGGCCTCTAAGACTTGATCAAGAATTAAGATCAAGTTGCCTGAAAGATTTTTTGCAAAAAATTCCAGAAATCCAACACTACAGTTCCGTGTGCCTCTGATATCCATGTTTCCCAGAGACTAGTCAAAATACTAGACCCTGCAGACCACCAATTTCTCACAATCTAGCTTGTTTTTAGGGCTTTCTTCTTTATTGTTTTAACTGTTAACACACAATCCAGAATAAAACTCATTGTAAAAAAAAATGTTTCTAAGTAGCTCCATTTCCTTGCTTTAATTAAAATCCAACTCTTTTCCAGCAAGACTGTCTCTTCCTCCATGTTCAGTCCTCTGGGTAGTAGTTGTTCATTCTCCAATATCCTTGGCTACACTGACCATCTCTAAACTGCCTACTGAATGTTTCAAACTATAGGTTCCTGATATTTGTACAAAACTAAACAATTTTGTTAATTATAATAATAATAACAAATGTAAGGTGACGCCAGTTGGCGATGTGCCTTTTTCTACTCTTTAATTTTGCTGTCTTCTTCTGACCTTATGGTTAGGCTCCCTTATTTGCCCAGTACTTGGGTCCCTGGCTCATTAGCTTTGTTTCCTATGTATATCCATGTTTATGACTCACCAAGTAACTTAGCTTCAAATATCTCTGACCTTTTAAACACCAACAAAATTTACTCATACTTCTTGTGAGTATCCCTTTTCTCTGGCCTCTTCCTAGCCTTATTGTGGGATGGAAAGGCTGAAGTACCACACTCAAAGTACAAGTGAACATTTGTGGTGATTACAACTTTTCTAGATATCTCAGTATGCTGGGGTGAAACACAAATAATTCAATCTAAAACTCCAGTCAAATTAGACATAAATATTTCAAGAGCTGTTTCTCTTGAATGGATCAACTCAAACTCTTAAAATTCAATCTATGAACCCCCAATCAGCATCTTTCCACATCTCTCACACACTAACTCCCCTATTTGTATCCTTCAACTTTATCATGGCTACTTAGGGCTCTGTTTCCTTCTTCTCTATCATTCAGTCTTGAATTATCTTCATTTTATTCCGTATCAAGCATACAATCCATGGTATATGATTTCAACCATCTCTTTCATTAGAATCATCTATTAGCCAACTCACATTCACCTTTTTTAAATGGTAAAGATTTGGCTTCAGGTATAACTCCTCTGGAAAGGAAATATTTTCCTGAACCTCCACTTTAAATGGGTAGAACTTCCCATTTTGGTGTTGCTAGCACTATCAGCAGACTTCTACCCAAACAATTACCATGTTTTATTGTCCTTGTCTGCATAGCTACTTCCCTCGATGAGACTATAAACTCTTTGACAGTAAAGATCATGCTTTATTTCTGGAACACAATGCCTGGCACAGAGATGAGTGCCAAGTATGCACTTAGTAAGTATCTCCTAGATTAATCAATAAGTTATTCTGAGAAATTAGATTGATTTCACTTGTCCCTAGGAGAAACATTCGGTGGGTCTCATTCACTGTTTTTATTAATAGACTTTACTTTTTAACAGTTTTAGGTTTACCAAAAAATAGAGGAGAAATTACAGACAGTTCCCATATGCAACCTCACTCTCAGTTTTCCCTATTATTAACTGTTGCATCAGCATGGTACATTTGTCATACTTCATGAGGCAATATTGGCACAGCATTATTAACTGAAGTCCACAGTTTACTTTAGGGGGTCACTCTTCGTGTTATAGAGTTCTACAAGTGTTGACAAATGTATAATGACAAGTATGTACTATTATACAGAATTGTTTCACAACCCTGAAAATGCCTTCTGCTCCCCCTGTTTATCCCTTCCTCCCTCTCCCCAGACACCCCTGGCAACTACTGGTCTTTTTACTGTTCCAGGTTTTGCCTTTCCCAGAATGTAATATCATTGAAATGGTGTGGTATAATTGTCAGAATTTGGTTTTTCTCACTGGCTTCTTTCGCATTAAATTATGCATTTATGCTTCCGCCATGTCTTTTCATGGCTTGATAGCTCATTTCTTGTAATTGCTGAATAACACTCCTTTGTATGGATGTATCACAGTTTGTATATCCATTCACCTATTTAACTTTTCTAATGTTTATTTTTGAGAGACAGAGAGAGAGCATGAGTGGGAAAGGGGCGGAAAGAGAGGGAGACACAGAATCCAAAGGAGGCTCCAGGCTCCAACCTTGTCAGCCCAGAGCCTGACAAGGGGCTCAAACTCACGAACTATGAGATCATGACCTCAGCTGAAATCAGATGCTTAACCAACTGAGCCAGCCAGGGACCCCCATCCATTCAACTATTAAAGGACATCTTGGTTGCTTCCAAGTTTTGATAATTATAAACAAATCTGTTATAAACGTTCATATACAGGTTTTTGTGTGGACATTATTTTTTAACTCATTTGGGTAAATACCAAAGAGCATCACTGCCGAAATTCATGGTACAGTATGAAAGAAATTGGTTTTTTAGGAAACCGTCAAAATGTCTTTCAAAGCAGTCATTTTGCTTTCCCACGAACAATGAGTAAGAATCCTTGTTCCATTCACTTTTCAGGATACAATGACCCACCCTTAAATATATGCTCATATACTACTCTTTCTCTGAAGACTTGTCTTCTAGTCAGCATTCATTGCCTCCTCTCTGATTTCTTCACTTTTGGTGAAAAAAACAAAAACAGAAACAAAAAACAAAAAACGTATATCATTTTCCACATAGCACATCCCATATGGCAGTGTAACAATACCCCTCCTACTCCAATGATGCAGATCTCAGTTTCCTCTTTGCATGCCAAAACAATGTATCTAAAAACAATGCCAGTATGTCTTCTGATAAATGTTTAGTTAATTCATAAGTGTATAAATTGACGTACAAAATTTTTTTGATGTTAATTTATTTTTGAGAGAGAAAGAGAGAGAGTGTGCATGCAAGCGGGGGGTGGGGGGGGAGGGAGGGCAGAGAGAGAGAGAGAGACACAGATCCAAATCCGGCTCCAGGCTGTGAGCTGTCAGCACAGAGCCTGACACAGGGCTCCCAACTCACAGACTGCAAGATCATGACCTGAGCCAAAGTCGGACACTTAACCAACTGAGCCACCCAGGTGCCCCTATAAACTAATGTATAGTTGGGTATTTCTGTTTTCCTTCATGCACAAAGGCACAGAAAGCTCTAAGTGTAGGGTTGGATTATATGCCTTCTCTATTGTTTCTACACAGTAGAACTCGAGGTCTATCAGGACACTAATAGAATTGGAATTAAGAGCTGGATCAGATTACAATGATGAATAGTATAACTTCTCTGAAGAAAAGTACTACCTGAGTAAGTGTCCTGCTCAGAAGAGAATGGAGAGAACTTATAAAACGGGTTTATGTATTGTGCCCCCGTTTATAGGATTAAGCATATCTAACTCCAAGCATATCTAAGGGATCGCAGTAAACAGAACATTAAGCTGTGTGTCAGGAGAACTGGCTTTATCCCTGGCTCTTCCGGTAACCATCTGTGTGACCCTGGGCAAAGTCTCCACTTGTAAAATGAGGGTTTATTCATCCAACTTTCAATAATTGTATTGATTTCCTACTATGTGTGTCCTAGATGCCTGGGCTATCGCAGGACCCAGATGGTCAAAGACCCTAGTTCAGCATGCTTACATTCTAGGGAGAAAGGAGGCAATGGGAAGAAGTAATAGACAAATAAGCTAGAACATATCAAACAGCAACATGTGATGTGAAACAATAAAATGGAGTGATGGAATGGTGAGAGCCTCCCCAGGGGATAATATTAAACTAGTGGTCCATCAATCTCTCTGAAGACATGATGTTTAAGCTGAGTCCTGAGTGTCCAGAAAGAGCCAGCTAGCCTCCTAATATCAATGGGGAAAAAAATTCTACCTATGAGGAACAATTGGTACAAAGTAACAGTTGGTACAAAGCAATTAATACAAAGAAACAGTTGTTGCTTCTAAGGTCACTCCCATCTCTCAGTTTCTGATTTATTATTGTGTGATCACGGCCACTGAAGGTGTGACATTTGACCAGAGAAAGTTATACAAGAAAATGAATATTCCTCCTTGGGAGGTTTGTGAACGGCAAACCGATTTTGTAAAGCAGTCTCTCTGCCCACATTTAATAATCTGTAAGTGTTATTTGTCCCATCATTTATCCTTACCTCTTCCTCACACAACAGCACTTTTTAAAAGTCCATCTCCACACAATTTAGCACTTTGAATTGTTTTCTATTCCAAAGATCATTTAACACTTGTTTTTGAACTCACTTAAAGATGATTTAAGCAAAGTACTCTTTTAAAGTCATTGGTATTAGACAAATCAAAATATGACTCAAATGCCAGGAAAATAAATTCTTATCTAGTTTGCCTCACGAAGGAGCCTTAATGAACATTAATTGGTTTTGATGTTAAATTAGCAGAGCTAACATTCTTGGTGAGTTTTATATATTCATTAATTTTCCATATTTATTATATTCAACCTGATTCTTAGGTGATTATTATACTAATTATCAGATTCAAAATAATAATCTCTTCAATTTATGTAGCTCATTGCATTCTTCAGATAATTCACAACAATATAATTACATATTATCTCCATTTTAGACATGAGGAAATCAATGCTGAGGAAGATTAGAGAATTTATTTATGTAGTGTCCACAGTCAATTAGAAATTAAAGTTTGTGGGGCACCTGGGTGGCTCAGTCTGTTGAGCATCCGACTTCGACTCAGGTCATGATCTCGCGGTTCATGAGTTCAAGCCCCACGTCGGGCCCTGGTGCTGACAGCTCAGAGCCTGGAGCCTGCTTTGGATTCTGTGTCCCCCTTTCTCACCACCCCACCCCTGCTTGTGCTCTCTCTCTTTCAAAAATGAATAAACATTAAAAAAATTTTAAAAAAAAGAAACTAAAGCTTGAAAGGCAGGCCTTCCTTCCTTCCTTCCTCCCTCCCTCCCTCCCTTCCCTTCCTTCTTTTCCACTATCCAGTGTCAGAGACTGTGTAAACCATTGGCAATTTGACCATGAATAAATCTAATCTCTGTTTTCAAAGAGCTCACAATTAAATGGAGGAGACAAAAAAAAGACAAATTTCCCCTCTCTGTCAACAAGGCTACAATAGAGATAGATACTGGAACCCCCATGGGAGCCTTTTCTCACAAGAGCCCACTTAACTAATTAGCTCATTGCGTGGATGACACATCCTCCACTAAAACAGTAAAGCTGCTTTCAATGATCTATTTAGAGAATATGAATTTGGCTAACTGTTCAAATCTCCTTCACATTTAACATGCATAGAAAGAACCCTTACTTTGGAAAGGAAACATAGCAAGTGGTGTTGAAATAAACCAGGGTCCTAAATCTACTAACAAAGTAGCAGAATCAATAGCAGGAAGATCAGCTGGTTCTTGTCTCTCTTACTAACTGCAGAGCAATTTGCACTGACAAAGTTAATTACGTTTGCTAAGTTTCCTCATCTGTAAAATGGGGATGAAGCCTACTTATTAGGCCATTGTTAGGACTTTTATGTATTGATATTTGTATAATTCTCAACATACATCTTAAGTGATCAATTAAGTGATAGGAAGAATATCATTCCTGTCCAGTGCAATTAGACACTAATTCAATTCATTTTAGTATTATAAATAAATCTACTACGCCGAAATGTTTCAAAGGATGAAAGCCTGTATGAAATATTCACATTTGCAACATCTCTGATTGTGATCATTAATGACAAGAGGATTTTAAAGTCTACTTCCTTCTCTCCTTTAAGGATATTTTCTTTATAGTTAAGATTAATTTTTTTTCTATCTTTGAATATCACATTACCCTAAGGATCCTTAAATCCAAACTAATCAGCTATTATAGGCCAATCGTTTCATTATTCATCAGCCTATCCAGCCTTCTTAACTCTCCTGGTATCCCAGACCACCTTAGAACAAATCAAGATCATAGTGGAATTGTTCTGATTCTTTGCAATCACCCTATTGGTCTCTTTCATGAATTCTATGGATATCTCCTCAGACAGACTGTGTTTGGTATGAGGTAAATAGAAGCTGTATGGAGGGTTTTAGACATCAAGTACGGTAGACAACAAGTAGCTCTTAGTGTGCATAAGCTGGGTTGGTCCTGGCCATTAGTTGTATTATTATATTTATGATTATAATGATAATAATTATAATGATACAAGATAGGCTCCTTTGGGAATTCCTTAGTCAGAAAAGTGAATGTCTCAACTAAACACATGAAACCATCTAATTCCCTTATTTTTAAGTTGGTAAAGTAGCCAGAACATCGATCAAAACAATTCACCTGTCTGTCCCAATCCCATAGTACTGGGATTGCAGCGTATGGAAAGGGTGAGAGAAAGGGGAAGTACAAGTCACAACAACATTTTGCAGTGACCATCTGGCTATTTTAAGCCCCTGTCTGTGGTACATTTACATGAAAGTCAGCTGAAGTTAAGCAAAAGCCAACAGAAAATCATCTGCACTAACAAAACTGAAAGACTCTCACTGGGATTTTTTAAAGCTTCCAAGAACAACCTGAGCCAAAATGAATGCAGTCAGTATTTCAGTTTAGTAAAGATGGTACCAGTTTGTTAATAACCCCTGCCTTTCCTCTTGACAGCTGTTTAAAAGCACCAAGTTTGGATTTTGCAACCACTCGGAACTGAAAGTGTTGGATTCTTTCTATTATTTGGAGTCATAAGTACTTCCTTTCAGAGATGGGAGAAGAAAATGGGAAACATAATGAGAAATAAACATTACTTCCCAATCCCCTGGTATGTTAAATATTTGCTCCCATACAGCATTTTCAAAAGCCTGCTTCACATGTGGGCTTCCCACCTGCCAGAGTCTTGTCAAGAGAAGTCCCAAAGCACTTCCTGTTCATCTGCTCTATGTGCCCTGCAGACTTCTTTAATTGAAGTACAGTTTACACACTTTGAAAGAACTCCACCAGGACCAAACCTGTGCAGGAGGAATTGAGGACCAGCCTCCCCAGAAAGTCACAGGCTTCATATCATTGGCAGCGTCTGAAAAAAGCACTGCCCAAGAGCAAGGATGCACTACCTGTAAATCGTGTATCTTCATGTGGGTCAGCTTTCAGTCAATTGTAAGCAATATATATCTGTGTAAGCAGATTGGAATAGCATCTTATCCACTTCTGTATCTATGTATACCTATTCTTATCTATTTCTATGAGCAATATATATATATATATATATATATATATATATATATATATATATATAAAATAAGATCATACACAAAAAAAGCAGGAAAAAGAACTGGTAATTGTTTTTAATTATTGGGAATCTTTAACGTCTTAAGATATTCTTAAAGGCAAATGCTACAGAAAATCCCCTCTTGATGCTTTGCCTAATAATTGTGTTTGGGTTTTCTTAGAACTATTTTACTAAAAACTTAGGGGAAGCCCAAACATCTGAAGTGCTTTTCCATGTGTTTAGCTATTAAACTTCCTACCATGCAATATATGTTTATTTAAAGTATCTCTAACTACATTTACAATGTGTTTGTTAAATTAGTTAAGAGACTGTAATTGGGCATTGGGGATTAGTTGCTCTATTCCCAAATCTCTTTACTAAAAATACATGAGAACAGTGAGCAGTTTATTTATAACCTTGTTACTTTGAGCCATTAGTGATGCTGTCGTTTTCCCTCTTCATATTTTAAATATGTCAGACTCAAAATTCAATTCGTAGCCCAGTTGGCTCATGTTTTATAAAGTAGCCTACAATGATTTTAAGTTAAATACAGTGCATCCACCTGCTAAATTTGGAACAGAAAAAGATGGGAGAGTTCCCAGAAAAGCTGCATTAAAATTGCAAATAGAATTTGTAATTTTTCTATTCATTGCCCATGGAAAGAATTTACAATGGCATTTTTCTTCCATGTAAAATACACAATATTATACTATCTTGCTTAATTATGGGGAATGAAAATTAAAAACCAAGAATATTTCCAAAGGGAATAATATTCTCTGCCACTATTCCTATAACAATGAATCTGTGTCACTTCTATGTGTATTAAGACAGATGTGGATAATAATATCTTGTCACTTACAACGTTATCTGAAAGAATTTTTGTGATGGCTGTGTGTCCGGGAAACCGCTTGGCATCTGATAATAATTAAGACACGATAAAGAAGTCTGGCAAATTGAATCCTGCTTCTCTTACAGCCTGAAGGTGTGAGTTCAACCCAGAGAACTAGCGGCTTCATGCTAAGCTACCACACCAGAAGGAAACATGCTAAATCATCTCACTTCCGAGGGTTATTCCTCTGTAGCCTACAGGTTCAGATTAGCCCTTAAAAAGCACCAGTCTCTTGTTTTTCTCTGAATCTGGATTTTCATGAAGCAATTGTCCCTATAACCTATCCTGATTTAGGCAAACCTGCATCAGCCTAGTCTTGCAGATAAAGATAGAGGCATGACCCACAAGGCATTTAGCCACAGCTTTCGCTTCACCGCCCAACTTCTACCGCTTGAAGAAGGAAAAGTCCTACATTAAAACAAGACTTATTAACCACTGACCAACATGACCTCAACATTCCTCTCAGCTTGACGAAACTTCAGACAGTTTTCTTTCTGACTATAGGTTCCTGACTGCCCTTTACTGAGAGTATTTAGCTTAAAAAACCTGCAACTAGAACTTCTTTCTCTGCCCCAAAATGTCTTTCTCAAGATCCTGGAAGCCATTTCTTTGAAATGTAATCATCCAAGAAGTTAGCACCTTTGTCTCCCAGTTTGTGTGTCAGAGGAGGATCCTAACTTCAGTTAGCAACAATTAGTAAATGCAGATGGCCTAATCACATTGATTCGCCTACCTCAATGTCCCGCAGTATTTTTCCTTTTGCTTAGCCCAGAATTTAAAAATCTTCCAGCATTTGTTTTAGCAGAATTGAGTCCAATCTCTCTCTCCCCTATTGCAAAAGTCTCTCTGCTCTACTGAAATATTCTTCAATAAAATCTCCCTTGACTGTTTAACTGGTCTTATGCAATTTTTCTTTTACAGTACTCGGTTGTTGTTCTCTTTTCTCTTAACAAGAGTGAGACAGATGCTCAAACCTAATTACTAGCAACTAGTCATTCTCTGCATGAATGGCTTAAAAAAAACTTTTATTTTACAAAATAAAAATGTTCTGGCTACTGCTGAAACTCTTTTTGTAGGAGATGAATTTATAAAGATTGCAAGCTACCTCCGTTTTTATGGCTTTAAGATGAAGAAGTCAGCTGAGTACTATTCCAACTTCAATGCATCTTTAACTTGAATACATCTGCATAGACAATAATCCCAACACTTCTTTTCGACATATTGAGCCTGAGTCCTACTTGCGTCCAAGATTTCTTTTTTTTTTTTTTTTTTTTACCCCACCTCCCCCTTCAGCCTCAGGACACTATTCTATCCCTCAGTTCTTAATGAATAATTCTGATTGATGCTTACTGAGGATGAGGGTGCCAGTGAGAAAGGAATCTGAATGAAGATATGAGAAAATAACTTGTCCATTATCTCTTTAATAAGTCCCTAGTGGTGTCAATTCCCTCCAGTCCTGTAAAACCAGGCGGCAAAGATAAAAGTATATTCCTGCTGATGAAGTCTACTGTGATATGAAGAATGAATCTCATTGTGGCTGACAGCAAAAGGTTAACAAGAAAATGATTAACTTACATACAAAAGCTCCTTCCTCTTCCTGTGCCTTCAAAGTCTTCAACATAGAAGTAAAAGATGCGCCAGGAAGGAAAAAGCCATTTATGGCTTTCTTGCAGAAATGCTAATATTTTGCTTTAATTGACTAATGTCATGTTCTCTTTTATTTTTTTGAATTTGTAAAGTCAACTAAATCAGGAGCAAAAATATGTAAAATTAGGAGCAAAAGTATGCAACGACGGTAACTTTCATAAACCAAGGAAATGAAAAGTAGCAGCAGTAAATTAAACAAAATAATGAAAAAATAGTCTAGAAGTATATCAATATGTGTACAAAATGTTGAGTTAATATTAGTCTCATTCCCTAGGAATTCAAGATGTCACATATCAAGGCTTGCACTTGAATGAATGATGTATATATCACATGTATCCCTCAACTATGTATATCACGCTGTGTAGGTGTGCCTATATATTCATGGTCTAAGTGAAACCATAGAGTTGAATTAATCAATGCCATGAAATATTCTCTAGTGCCAAAAGGGAGAGCCAGTATTGATTAAAATTTACTTTATAGGGGCGCCTGGGTAGCTCAGTCGCTTAGCATAGGCCTCTTGTTTTGGCTCGAGTCATGATCTCACAGTTCATAAGTTTGAGCCCCATGAGACAGTGAGGAGCCTGCTTGGGATTCTGTCTCCCTCTCTCTCTGCCCCTCCCCTGCTCAGTCTCTATTTCTTTTTCTCAAAAAATAAATAAACATTAAAAAACTTTATAGCACAGGAGAAATTTCACATTGTCAAATTATTCAGTATTACACATATACATACTTAAATAGCATACAGAAAAATAATTACTTATGTATCTTTCTGGGAAAAGTACAAATTGTATTTAAACAATTTTTTTAGAATAATTAGTTCATTGGGAAAAAATCAGATATGTTAGCATCTAAAGAGTCTAAAATCTCAAATGCCACTGGATCTGGGTATGACTGTAGCATAAGTGGGTAAAGCTGTATCATTCAATAAGAAGCATGATTATTCCAGTAGTAAGCTGGAAAAAATGTGCCTCTCCCAGGACATTCAAATTCATTTCTAGAGCCATCTCCTGGCCTTCCCAAGTCTGCTGTCTAGATATGTTCCCCTACCTCCAAGAATGCAATTCCTGAAGCACTGGGTGACCCTGTTTTCTGGAAATGAAATGTAATATTCATATAACTAACATCTACTTATGATATAAAATTCTGTTCTAGTTGTAAGAGTCACAAGTCAAGTCAATGAGCTGTATCTGAAGTGGTAATTAGTTTGCAAACGGAAGTATAAACAGGTAGAACATTAATTATTTTGGTAATTCTCTCCTTACCCCTTTGGTCACTCTCTCCCATTGTTGCACATACCTGTGCAAACACACTCATGCCAATGTATGCATCTTCCCCTCTTGCTTCTGAATCCTTTCATCTGGATGTATTTTTTGGCATATAATTACCACATAATCTCTTAACAAATTCATGATGAATATTTTAGAAATAGATTTTACTTCCAGGTGCTGTCATTTGAAATGTTTGATATTAGACGATTGGTTTGATCTTCAGTATGTTTCAGAAACTTTCACCCAAGTTCAAATCATTATTTGCAAAAGTGCTCTAAGCATTGGGACTTCGAAATGGAAAGGAAGCAAGCCTAATGAGTCCTTTTGGGGTTTACAGAAGCAATCAAAAACTTGGAAGGAACAAGAGGCAGTAAACTGATTGATAGTCCCCGAGTAATGTGGCATACAACAGACCCTTGAGGAGCTCACGAGTGTGCATTCTCTCGAATCTGTAGGAGGCTTTCAACAGCTATTTAAATTATATCTCATGTATTCTAGCAAGCAGTGTGGGAAAAGTAATTAATAAATAGCAAGGATAATACGTAAATCTTATACAACACTAGATATCTTACAGTACTTCTGAAGTTAAAGACCGAGTTAGTTACCTCTTAAATCTGATTATAGAACAGATTTTTGTCCTGACTAAAGCTAGCTTTTATCCTACTAGATAACATTTTATATGTTTTGCCACATGCCAACATCTACCTCCCAAAGCAGTTATGTCAGCCTCTCCCCCAAAGCTCTCCTAAACAAGAACTGAATTAAAGTCCAAAAGTCTCTGGCTCGTAGACATCAGGAAACGGCAGCGATGTTCCCAGTGAATAGACATCTCAATGGAAAGCAGCTACTATTTTCACAATGTGTCTTGATCAATTTAGGACTTTGGGTCCTGGGAGCCCAGATTCATGCCCATCTGGCAGCGCTGAGAGACACATGCTTAAATATCAGATGTGCAGCGGAGTTAACATTACCACACAGGAACTATGCAGCCGCTCACTCCTGATTTTCACCACTCGCCAAGTGCAACATGTTTCCCAATTTTGCTGCCCAAAACACAGGAAAAGCAGCAAGGAAGAAGGAGACAAGATGGCAATGTAAGAAAGAGCTAATAAAAGAACCAAATGACTCACAAGCAATCTGGCAAGCAGCAATCAGGCCCGTTGCGCCTCTAAGTTCACGACTCTGAAGACAAAAAGCTTTATCTTTCCCTCAACAGAAAACGCCCCACTTAGGTTTCTGTTCCTGAAAGCCAGCAGGCATTACCGCAAAATGCCCCTTACCTTTTCTTGGAATGTCAAGGGAAGAGTTAGGGTGTTGTTATATAATTTCAACTGACTCTCTTCTTGCAAATGTTCTATATTCTCGTATGTGCATAGAAAAAGATGTATTTCTCTTCTTTTAGCACAGTTATTTTATTATGCCAATGGTCCCAGGTGCAAAATTTTACAAATACTACCCTACTTACAAATATTGTAATAACTTTAATCTAGAACTTAAAATATGAAATATCTTTTGTATCTTATGCTAACACACTTATGGAAAAATAGATACCACTTTTATTTTCTTACTGTTTGTGGATATGACATTTGGTAGCAGCTCTTCAGCATTTACTTGAAATGTGAGCCGTGTGGACTGTTGCCAGGGTGAGGTGATTGAAAAGCAAGGCCCCTTTCCTTGAAATTATTCCATAAAGGATTTGATACAGTTTTGAAGTTTTGTTTTCTGTAAGACTCCCCTCATAAGTATAATAAACAAACAAAATGCAAAATCCTACAACTATTCAGTAAAGATACACAGACTGGAGTAAACTTGAACCAGTTGCCACATAGTTACAAACTCCCACTGAAAACAAAAGTATGGATGTAAATGTTTTATCAGCTGAGTTACAGACTTTTCTGGGACAAGCCAAGTGCTTTCTTCCATGTCTCGCTGAATAATGGCAAAATATTTCCTACCCATCTAAAGTGAGTTCTGGCTTTGAATAGATGTGACACGTGAAAGATATTAGAGGAAACTCTTAAATCACAAATATTCCTATAAATCTGAACTTCACGTATATACCTTATTAAAAGACAAAATATTTCCTTCCTCCCCTTTTTTCTCTCAAAAAATATTTACTAACCTTCTGAGGTGCCACTGTTCCAGGCATCTGAAAGACATCATTGAACAAAGCAGTGGTCCTTGCCCCTATGGAGCTTACAATCTAGTCAGTAGACAGACACCTCATGAATACCTGCTGTGTGACCTTGAGGAAGTCACTTAACCTCCCTGTGCTTCAGTTCCCTCATCTGCAAAAAGAGGATATTAATAGCATCTACTTCATAATATTAAATCAATTGGCATGTATAAAGTGCCTTGTACAGAGCAAGTCTTATATGAGCATTAGTTTTGATTACAATTTTGTCTACCTTGTGCCAATGTAAATGTATAAAAAGATGAAAATGTCGAGTTGAGCCATATGAAATTGATATTTTTCTAGGCAATGGTGTACAGTTCAAGTTGTAATTTAAGAGAATGCTTATCTCTGGTTACACATGAGAGATACCTAAGGGAACTTTTAAAAATACCAATGCCAGGGCTCACCCTCTCCCCAGCCCCGGGTCTATTAAGTCACAATTCTGTGGTGAGAAGCTGGATATCATTTTTTTTAATTACCAGATAATTCCAATGGGCAGCCAGAGATGGGACTCACACCCTGTTTTTCAGACACTTTATTTCATAGCAAGTAGTGAGAACATCAGGACAACATGATGTCAAGGAGAGCAGGAGTGGTCAATGATGCTAAAGTCTGCAGAAAAGTCATATAAAATGCAAATTACCTTGTAATCCTTAGGGAGGCATATTCACTCAGGTATTCCTTAACAATAACTACTGTCTCCGTTGGAACATATAACTACTCTGCCTTTGCTCCTGTCCCTTATGATACTCATAAGTGGTCCAGAGTACAGGAATTAAGTAGTTAATTGAGAGAAAATGTTCATGAGAAATAAAATGGAAACATTTTTAATTCAACTTCTCCGGTCACCATAGCAGAGCACAAATTCACAGACTCAAACTTTAAAGAAAATTTTTCTAATAGAAAATAAAATATTTTAAGTTTTTATTAAGAAGTCTCTGTGTATCACATTTGAAAGTATAAAACAAGTCGACAGCATATTTTCAAAACCCTACTGCAAACAAAATTAACTATTACGCTGTGATGCAAGACTTTTCACAGGGCAAGAACATCAGCATCTAGCAGTCTATGAAAAATGTTTTGTAGCATGTTCTGAGTTACTTAATGGAAATATGGTTTTTACAGTATAATGGGTTATTCTAAGAAAATCTTTAGGATATAAACTGTTTATCATCAACAATATGGAATCTTTCTCTGAGCCAGATACTGGAAACCTGGAAAATGGTCCCCAAGATATGTCATAAACCTCAGCCATATACTCACTCTTGTACTCTCCAACATTTTTAACATGAAGATACAATTTTTCAAAGTAAGTTTATAAAATCTATGGAGGATGAGGAAAGTTTGGAAGGAATATAATTTGCATAACAGAATAAATAAAGATCTAAATACATCTTGACAGATATGAATAACACCCCGTATCTAAGAGGATAAAATAAAATAATAAATAATTGCTTATCTGATGTCTGGCCCATTCTCAATGTTATAGAACCTTGTGCATACCTTAATCTCAGATACCAGGTTAAAATAATATATTACACATGATAAAATTCCACAGTAGTTTGAAATTGTAAGTGTACCTGCTGTTTTTCCAGAACATTACATTCCAATTCATAATTATACCTTAGGTCATCTAGCAAAGTGCCTAATATATTGATAAATTCTTGCAGAACTGAACAGATAAATAACTTAATAGGCTACAACAATGACAAACAACAATTTATTTTTTTTTAAGTAAAAGTTATTTAAATATTTATTAAATGAATATCAGGGATATATATATGTATATATATACATATATGCATATATGTATATATATACATGTCTTTATATACATGTATATATACATGTCTTTAATGTGTGTATATATATATATATATATATACACACACACACACACACACACACACACATATACACACATACATTGTATACAGTGTGCCCTTGGCTTCTTGGCTTCAGGAGTAGATTCCGGTGATTCGTCACTTACATAAAATACCCAGTGCTCATCCCAACAAGTACCTTCCTCAATGCCCATCACCCATTTTCCCTGCTGCACCACTCCCTTCCACCCTCAGTTTGTTCTCTGTATTAAAAGTCTCTTATGGAACAAACAACAATTTTAAATAGCATGAACATATGGAATGAGTAAATCGGAGAAAGCATAAAATGGATCTGGTGAAAGGGGTATGATAGGTGCCTTCAAATACTTGAGAGATTATCATTTAGAAGAGGGCACAGAACCATTCTTTATAACTTCAGAGTAGTAGAATTAGTTAATGTGTAGTATTTATAAGGCCATAAATGAGAACCTTATATCAAGAGAAGTGAAAAAAATCCTAAAAATCAAAGTTATGGCCATGTATTGTTTTGAGTTTCCTAGCAATGATATTTTCAAATAAATATTGGTGGTCACTTGCTGTGGAAGGGAACCAGTCATCATTCATTTTTTTCAGTAATGTGCTCTGCTATGTTTTGGGTACAGTGCTGTGTCTAAGGACACAGAGCCTATGGCATAGTTCTGTGCTCAAGAAATACACCATTTAATGGGAGATATAAACAAGTAAATAGGCAATAAGAATCATCTGTGATGAACATGGGAGTGTGCAATAGTGAGAAAACACAGGAAAATAACCTCCTCTTGGGAGAATAGGGAAAAATTCCTTCCCCCAACTCTACAACTTGGAAATTTGACATAAATGATCTTTAATTTCCACGAAACCCTGGTTTGTCTAATTCCACACGCTCACCACCTAGGGTATTACTGGAAAAGTGCTGGAAAAGTTAAACTAACTTGCTTACAGACTTACTTACCTACTTAACTAGTTTGAGGTTTGAAGATATTTTTTGCCTGAATGATAAGCCTTCAAAACACACTCTTGTCAGTCCTTCCTATGCCCTGCCAGCACTACAGTTCTTATTATATAATACATATATGTGATAAATTTGGCTATTTCTATTGTCTTTAATTATGCTGGTTGGCATATGACAGACAATATTCTGAGAATATAGTAACTTTTTATTTTCTAACCTAGCATCATCTCTGAAAACAGCAAAAACTATAACTTCAAAATGACCTTAATGGTGGAACCTGCCCCCTGGGTCGTTCTGGGGTTGGGTGTTTGTTTCATCTCTCCGGGCTAGGACTAGCCGTGAGGTGCAGTGGGGTGGTCTCTAATGGAGTCAGCTTCCACTCATTTGGGAAACTCTTCCCACGGGCTGGGAGATGGAGATTTTGACCCTACAAGGTTTATACTGAACAGTTGAGGCAGCTTGTCTCCAAGGATGGAAGGATAGGACTGGGAGGCTGTACCCACAATGCAAATGAATTATAAGAGTCCTGGAAAAGCAGAGAGAAGGAAATGAAAAGCAGAGGGGTGGGGATGCTCTGAACCCGCAGCTCTTGATCTGTCAGCCCCAAGACCTTGGAAGCCACAGGTCAGGATGTTGTGTCCCTGGGCTTTAATGTGTAGCTATTTATCACGTTCTGGCCTCCAGCTCCTGTCTCCACCATCCCCTTCAAGGACCTGAAGCTCTGCCTCCAGGGCTCCCTCCACTGCTCCTACCCAGCTTCTACCTAACAAGAAGACCAGTGTCTTGGAATTTTTTAAAACATGGAAAATTCTAAGAAATATCTTCTGTGTCCTCTATATATTTCTAAGCTAAAACAACATATTTTACCAAAAATATGAACTGAGAATTAAAATTTTAAAAGCTAGGGCTTTTCTATATATACATTTCACACGCAAGTAAAAGGATAAATGAACATATAAAGAGACAGTTGGGGTCAAATTGAAATTTCCTAGATTTAAAAAGAAACCCTTTAAAAAAGGTTTCACAATCTGCCGAATTAGCTTATGCCAAAGACAGATTTCTATGTGAATTTGATTAAATAAAATATTTAAAATAAAAATATTGTCCCTTCTGTAAACTCAAGTTCATTTTTATATGAACTCAAATGGCAATTGCCATATTGCTCTTTAAGCCTCCTTAGATTGTGATGGCATATAAACTAGCTCCTTGATATCTATCACTTGCAAAATTACAATAAATATTTTAGGACACTGAATCAGATAGGTACTCTAATATAATAATTAACTGGATGTTCAGCTATGTCTCTTCCACAACACTGCAACAGGGGACATCTTGCAATTCTTTAAAGCATTCAGAACAATCCTGGGGACAGGAGGTGAAAGCTCATGAAGGTATGCTAAATAATCCATTCATTTAGCCCTCTTGTTAATTGGGGCTTAATTTTCACCGGAAAACCTGGAAACTGTTATTGTAAGCTCTGTACACAGATAACTTTAACTCTTGGCAGCATCTTATTTTTTTTCAGACGCGTATTCTGACTCAGCATTTTCCTGTTTTTTGTAAGCAATTACTGTGCATCTGGGGGCAAAGTATCCGCTGCTGCATAAAAAAGGGGAAAGAAAAAAACCTGACAGAACATCATCAAAAACCCGAAAAAATGTTAGAAGACATATGCATAAACAAGATCAAACATATTCCTACTAGGCTACAAAAAAAAATTTTTTTGAAGAAAAAGACAGAAAAAAACAAATCTGCAGCTCTTAGAATAAAAGAGAGTAAAAGCAGAGATACAATACAAAATGAGAGAATTGAAAAAAAAGAGGCTCTGAATATATTAAACTGAAGATGAATAATTAAAAGTACTAGAAGGACAAATCACATTTCACAATAACTAATCAGAATTTAAAAATTAATAATTATCTGTGAGCTTTATAATTAGACTAGATATATTACAGAATTTCAGCTCTGTGTTCACGTGCCTTTTGTTAATGCCCAATTATAATGTAAAATAAGTAAATAATAGGGCATTAAATATACAATACAATGTATATGTACATAATAAATGGAGACATATATGTCAACTATTTTGAATTAGCACCTAATGAATATTCTAGAATACGCAAGTGATTAAGAAAAAACAAATTTGCTTTCATAGATTAACAATGCCTCTAAGATGTTATGTGACAAAAAAAGTAAAACCAGCCATACAGTGTCATTCATAGTGATAAAAGAAAGGAGAATTACAGGATCACATAAATATTGAACACAAAAAGTTAAAATACAATATGGAAACATTAATAAAAATATTAACAAAGCAATATCCATTTGCAAACTGCTTTGGGATATACACATTGGGTCTACACAACAGAATCAAGAATTTTTAATCATCGAATTAAATTGGGACATAAAGTTGGGCAAACAAAAAAGATTTACAAATATATCTCCAGTAAAAATTCTAAATTATCTGAAATGCCTTTCTATGCGGACTAATGAACGTCAATAGCATACTTGCCACATTTATTAATCTTTGTTTTAAACAAACAACACCATGCCGTGTATAAAGAACTCAATTCAAGACTGTTGGGCCTTTCATTTTATCTATCTTTTCTCCAATATTGAATTATATTACAGATTGCAAATTAAGTACCATATGGTAGTACATAATTTTTACTATTTTTATTACAGTAAAACATAAAATAATAGATTTCTGTCTTTCCTATAAAATTATCCAAAGATATAAAAAGATTAGTCTGGACAATGCAACCATGTAATGGCATCCTTTTTAGTTCACTTTTTCAGAATTGTTAGTCTGAATCTTTAAGATTAGCCAAATTATCAAGAACCAAAAAAAAAAAAAAAGTTAAAGTCAATTTATACCACCTACCTCCCAAGGTATTTGTTGATGCTGCTTTTAACATCTTCTCAAACATTTAATTAATTTTAGGCCTTTAGAATGAGTTTGGTCTATTGAGCATTAATGAACTAATAATAAAAGAGAAAGATTCTGAAGTTAGGATCTTTCTATATGATTTCTTATTTTTAAAGCAGATTATTATTTAATATAATTTTCTAGAGGCACCTGGGTGGGTCAGTTGGTTGAGCATCCAACTTTTGATTCAGCTCAGGTCATGATCTCAGAGTCGAGCCCTGCTTTGGACTCTTATGGAGCCTGCTTAAGATTCTCTTTCCTTTTGCCCCTCCCCTGCTCATATGTGTGCGCTCTCTCTCTCTCAAAATAAATAAATAAATAAATAAATAAATAAATAAATAAAATAATTTTCTATAAACCTGTAAAGATAGATAGGTGACAGAAACATGCACACTCACCCCCCAGCACCCTCCCACATACACCCATGCAGATACATGCATGTATAAAAAAAGAGCTCGCAACATATTGATATATATAGATAGGTCTGTACTCATTAATATGAATGCAATCATTACTTTCATATAGGATACAATGATTTTAGTGTATATAATTAATAACATGTAGTATAAAAGAATATTTCCCCCCAATTTTATATTTTGTTCTTATATAATTGTAATCAGGCCTAATTAGGAAGTGTTGAGCAGTCAATGTACATTCAATAAAGTTAAAATAACTGTGTTAACTTACAAAATATGCATTAAATCTTTTCCTTTGGATACTCTTATATTCATTTGTTATTCATCTCTTACTTTTGGATTAATATTTAATTTAGAAGTGTCCTTCCACCCTGATTTATGCTCTGTCCCCTCCATGTAATACTAATGTTAGTTTATAACATCAATCCATCCCCCAATGGGCACGATCTCTTAGGGTTCCAGAATTTCCTGGTGTATACATAAGTCAATGGGCTCACCAACTCACAACCCACTTGACATACTTGGTGAGATCCAATTGACCCAATAAAGCAAATTTTCAGTAGCCTTCCAAGTCCTCCTCTTCCAAAATACCATGTTCATCTACTCCCACTATGGAGCAGAACAAAACAGGTGGGAAGAGAAGACTCTCTTACTTTGTCTTTGAGAAGCTTATTTGACATTCTATGATCAGACCTAGAGCATCATATATGGAGAGTTCTAAATTATATAAATGCCATATATCAAAGAAGAAAACATATATTCTTTATCTTTATCCTATCATTCCCTAAATTATCATGGTGGTTATATCCTGTCTCAAGACAGCAGGCAACCAGACCTTCTCTTTGACTGTCACATTTTTTTTAATTTAATGCAGAAGATATTTATCGTGCAATCCAGAATCAATCAAGGTTAGTTGACCTTTAATGATGACACACTGCCAGATGCCTGCCAGAAAATGAGAGAGCGCACAAATTTAACAAGCAGTCTATTTTACAAGTTGGGTGCCCACAGAGCTTGCTTCAAGTCTGACTTAAGCCCCCCAAATTCTTCAAATCTGTTTAAATCTATTTCAAATCCCACAGACTTCAAATGGAAATAGTCTATTTGAACAAAGTTGAAGAAATATGTATATCTTACTGTTAAGTTTGCAAGTGATTATACATACACACACACACACACACACACACACACACAAATCACATATAATCATAGTAACCGTGAGGTACTCAGAATAGTTCCCATTTTAAAAACTTAAAAGGTGAAATTCAAAAAAATCAACTAAGAAGACCAAGATTATTTTTTAATCATCAATATTTATTTGGTTCTCCTCTGTACTAGCCTTGCTTTTGCTGAGCTTACATTCTACGGGAGGAGTCAGTCATTCAACTAATTATTTCATCAAATATTTAATTATGTTTCTGGAAATAGTGATGAGGGCAAGTTCAGGAAGCAGTAAGTACAGCTAGGGGTGGGGGTAATGGTGGGTGGCGGGACTGTAATCAGGACTTCCAAGAAGCTCCTTATATAAATGACTTCCCCGCTGCTGACTGATCAAAGTCAAGTTGGGGATTATCTGGATGAAGGGCACCCAGTGCAAGCAGTTCATGCTGACACCTGAGACAGGAAGGGGCAGGACTTGACAAGTGATAGAACAGAGAGCAATTGGAATAACAGTACTACAGAGTGGTGAGAAAGGCAGCACAAAAAATACAGGGTTTTGCAGACTATATTGAGGACTGTGATCTTAATTCTAACGCTAGTAGGATGTCGTGAACAGTTTTAAGCAGGAAAATTTGCATGTTAAATTTGAATGTTAAAAGCCTCACTGTAGTTACAATGTGGGGTGCGAGGAGATCTCTCAAGAATCTATTATAGTAATTTAGACAAGAGAGTAGTTTCTTGAGTTTGATTGATATCAGAGAGGAGAATGGGGCGATTTGATACAGAATAGGCAAAATTTAAAAAGTAATCATTTTGGATGAGGGAGATAGCAAAATGACCCCAAATTTTTCATGTTTGTGTAACATATAATAGTGGTAGTACTATTCATTTGAGATTTTAAATATTAAAAAAAAAGATCTGGAATCAAGAGTTTATATTAAGGACATGTTGAGACTGGTTGCTTCTGTGATCCCCAGGATTTGGAGTAAAAGGAGCTGGAGTTATAGAAGGAGTTTGGGCTAGAAATATAAATGTGAGAGTCATCAGCATGTAGACGGTGCGTGAACCTGCTTATTCATCTGTGGGGAGAATATAAAGCACTAATATTTAAAAGTCGGTCACAAGATAAGACAGCAAAGCAAGCTCAGAAGGAGCAGCCAACAGAGGCTAGAGGAAATACAGAAGAGTATTTATAGCATTGCAAACCAAGGAAAGAAATTGTTTGGGAAGAGGGAAATGCTCAACATCTATTACGGAATGCCAAATAGACTATTGGGATCATCTCTTTATATTCAGCTTGCATTCTTCCAAGGGAGACAAAAGGAAACACACACACACACACACACACACACACACACACACACACACACGGTTCACATATGAGGAATACAAATAGAATCAGAGCGTAAGGAAGAATGTTTAACCACACCAACTGTATCTATACAATATTTTTTTTAAGTAGGAAATGCTGGGGCTCCTGGGTGGCTCAGTCAGTTGAGTGTCTGGCTCCAGCTCAGGTCATGAACTAGAAGTTTGTGAGTTCAAGCCCTGCGTCGGGCTCTGTGCTGACACCTCGGAGCCTGGAGTCTGCTTCAGATTCCGTGTCTCCCTATCTCTCTGCTCCTACCCTGTTCATGTTCTCTCTTTCTCTCTCTCTCAAAAATAAAATAAACATTAAAAAAAATTTTAAGTAGGAAATGCTACTTTGCATCTATGTTAACAAAAGGCAAATGTTGAAAAGGTTGCAAGGAAACTAATAAATTCATTAACAGTTTTTGTTAAAAATCATTGGTACAATAAATTTAAAAGACAATTTAATAACGCATGTCATAAGGCTGGAAGTGTGTTGATGTTCATTGGCACAAGAGTCCTACTGCCACATGAAAATGATTTAGAAATCCCCAAATAGAAATTACAAGAAATAATTTTGTTGGAGACTACCTCACAGAATATTTACAGCAAAGAAATAATGTATGTACCGCTAATATCTTCATTCTTCAGACGAACAAATTGAGACACAGAAAGGTTAAGCAACGTCCTTAAGTTCCCTAATGGTAAATGGTAGAGCAAAGGTTAGAAAATGGTCAGTGTGAACTGAAAGTCTACTCTGTATGATTCTGCCATGCCCTTCTGAATATTTTTTTCTGCACCTTGCATTTAGCTGTATACCTTCTATTTCCCTCTATTAACCATCTATCAGATTCATTTTTCTCCCACAGTGTGTAGAATAGAGGGTCGAAGAGTTTTGTAGCATCAGCAAATGAATGGATTCATGAATCTTAAATAAGTAAAAGACAACAGCTTATAATTTGAGGTTGCCATGACTGTCTCTAACCCCTCTACTGTCCTGCCCCCACTGTACCACCACCACATCTGCCAAAAGATCACCAAGTAGTTTCCTTTGCAGCATTCAGTTCTCTAAGAACCTCAAAATCAGTTGACTCTGAACATTTATCGGGCATTTTGAAATATAGGAGACCCTGCGCTAAATCCAATGGAAATAAAGATTAATTCCATTTGGTCCCGTATCCAGAGAACTCACATTGTCAAAACATGTAAACATACCATTTGTGTGTGTGCACACATTATAGGTAATGTTACCTATAACTGTGTAATAGAATCAGTATCCCAATAAAATTATACACAGGGTACATGGCCCAATTTGGGGGTTTGGGAAAGTAGAAAATGTGCCTGAACTGAGTCCTGAAGCATCTTTATATACTGCCCAAGTGAAGGTTGGAAGAGGCAGAGACATCCCAGGTTAAGGGAAATGGCATGGTATATGGAAATGACGGGCATGTGTGTGCGCATCTTCATGTGTGTGCATAATTTGAGGATGGAGAAGGAGCAACAGAGGGGGATGTTCTCAGAATTACTTGGAAAAGAGCCCTCAGTTTTCCTATAATGCTACTTAAGTGTACAGTCCTAGGTACTGTATCCTTACCTACTAGTAAATACATTAATCCAGTTATTGTTCAGAACTCAAAATATAAGATTTTAAATGCATATTAATTTCCACAGAATTAGCCTGATGCAAAATCATAGGAAGAGCCTGATTTGATAACCTCCATTTCATAACATGTACTTGTTCTTACTCTAAAAATGCTTTCCTTCTTCCCAGAAGCCAAGCATTTTCAAGTTAGCCCCCTGCCTAAATATTTTTAACCCACATCCACATCTAAGTTATCCATTGGCCTTATCAGCTAATATTTTAAAATAATCTGAACAGTGTTATTATCCCTTTAAAACGGCTTATTTTGGGGTACCTGGGTGGCTCAGTCAGTCGGTTAAGCGTCCGACTTCAGCCCAGGTCATGAGCTCACGGTTCGTGGGTTCGAGCCCTGCAATGGGCTCTGTGCTGACAGCTCAGAGCCTGGAGCCTGCTTCGGTTTCTGTGTCTCCCTCTCTCTCTCTGCCCCTCCCCTGCTTGCTCTCTGTCTCTCAAAAATAAATAAAAACATTAAAATAAGTAAGTAAGTAAATAAATATAATGGCTTATTTCATTTTCAGTGGACAAGTTCTGTGCTTCCACTCCAAAATATTAATCCTGTACACAAGTTTATCCCTTTATAAACTAAAATATTTTCACATATAATCTCAGTTGATACTCAGAGCATTGTGATAAAAGCAAGGTAGCTAGCCATTATTATGCCATTTTTTAAGATGAAGATAATGAACTTCAACTTATTCACACAGAGTCCTTGGTACAATCAATACTAAAGCACATTTTATTTATGTCATAGTGGGAGCATTTTACCCCTGCCACCTTCTACACAAAGACAGAATCAATGATTTTGCCACTGGAGCAAGCTAAAGATATGTATACTAGAGAGTCCTTTGGTTGCTTCTTTACATTATACCAAACAGGCAGTGTCCCACTCCAGCTATGTTGTTTGAACATATGTTCACCGCCTCTGTCTTGGGGCAGCATTCACGTAAGTTGACACATAAATGTCTTGTTAACAATCATCATGTTTAGAAAGAATTATACATTTGCTCTTTGAGAATTTTAATCTTAAAAATCTTAAAAATCTTAAAAATCAAACCATTTGCAAAGACATAGCATAGCTTTTGACTGCACCAATGGCCTTATTATTTTTACTGATGGACTCATGTCATGGTAATATTTTTGCAAGTTTTTCCCTTTAAATCATTTTGCCCTTGCCTTTCACTCACAGTGACTGGAAGAAAATTTTGACAGGTAGATAGAACCCTGTGAGGCAAAACCATGGAAAATGTCAAAGAGTAGTCACTAGTCAGTCAACGAGACAGAAACAAGACAGAGGCATGGGGCCCATTGGCAAGAAGTGGGCCCTGAATGATGCCTAGAGAGAATATCTCACTGTCCCTTTCACCCCTAGGCAACCCTGACAACTATGGTTTCATTTAAAATGGTATGTTCTCATTATTTATCTATAAACAAAATCAAACTCATTACCCCTGCCCGTCTACCCTCCCAACCATTTCTTCTTTATTCTCCATTTTAGTTCATAACATTAGCATTACCAACTCAAGCCAGAAAACTAAGCAATCATGGCACGTTACTTTCACCTATTTTCTTATGCTAGCTCTTCCTCAAATGTGTTTCTCAACTTCTTTCCATAGTTGCTATCCCAGTTCAGGACCTTAACATTCCCACTGGATTATTATAACAACCTGAAATTGGATGCTTGAATCACATTCCCCTTCCCACCCCACCTCAATTACCTTTGACAACAGGGAACTTTTCATATGTCCTCTCCCTTAAAAACTTTTAATGGCTCCCCAGTATGGGTAAGTCATAAGTTCCTTTTAAGTTTTTATGATCTGGCCCGATCACATGTCTAAAAACATACTTGCCTGTATCAAATGTGTACACCCTCATGCTGGAGAAACGATTTCTGACCTAAGCATGAGTCTATGAGAGCTTTACTGAGAAGCAATGAGAAGGCAAGCTATATGCTGAAATTTCAGGGATACAATTTATCTTCTTGACAAGAGTTAGCCCATCTTAGGCTATTGTTAACAGATACATCTATGTAGGGATAGGAACAGATACAGTCAGACTGGTCTTCCCTTTAGCAAATGACTTGGTTTGTTTAACTGCAAAACAAAATGAAATAAGTTTCCTGCTCCATTTTCAAAAACTCTCATATGCTAACTTGCATTTTGAAATTCCAAGGGATGGTTTAGAATGCACACTCCCCAAGCATTTGGGGGTACGAATACTACACTCCTAAAACACACTTGCTTAACACATCTCAATCTCATGACTGAGTTTGGCGAATGCTAGTATACACTGCATTCACATTAACTCAAATAATTTCTCAGAAAACAAGGTTTGATGGGGGGATGGGAATAAATGAAAGTGGGAAGGCAGAAAACACAGAAAGAAACCTGAGATCTTGAGGTGTGTGTTGGATGACGGGAAGGGTGCAGTAGGCGGAAAAGGGGGTAAGGCACCTGGCCCCACGTCTATGAAACTGGAAAGAACACTTAGGTGGCTAAATTAAAATTTCATCCACTTTTTGTACACACCGCTTTCCTTAGGAGGTTAATCTGAAACATAGTAAATACTGATGAAACATTATTTAGAATAGATAAATTTTATATAGACAGATCGATCGATAGATAAGTAAAAGTCAAGTATTGATTTCTCCTCCTTAGCTAGATAGAAATCTTTTGACACTACCAAAAAAATGGATACATTAAGCATGATGCAAAATCTATAGTTCTAAAATACTTTTTAAAAATTTTTTAATGTTTATTCATTTTTTGATAGAAAGAGCCACAGAGCATGAGTGGGGGAGGGGCAGAAAGAGACGGAGACACAGAATCTAAAGCAGGCTCCAGGCTCTGAGCTGTCAGCACAGAATACCACGGGGGGCTCGAACCCGTGAAGTACGAGATCATGACCTGAGCTGAAATCGGACACGTAACCGACTGAGCCACCTAGGCACCCCTAATTCCAAAATATTCTTATAATCAGTGTAAGATCATAGCAGCTCTTATAAGAATTAGCCATTAATAAATAAATGTAAACATAAATTCTCTGTGTGAAGCATCTATCAAATTTATTGGCCCTGCTCATTTTGAAGTTTTGCATATTTATGCCAATATCGTTTACATCAATAAATTTGTCTTTCAAAGTAAGCATTTTCAAAATAGGCAGGTCAGAGGAATTAGGTTAGACATTTGAGCACTACTGAAACCATCCTCACAGCATTCTAAGTTTTAGCATTTCCAGGTTATCTCCAGAGAGAAAAAGTGCACAGTGTGCGGTTGGTTTCCTGAAAACAGACTGACAGTAAAAACTAAAATAAGTTTGGAACATGCAGTTTAATTTAAGGGTCAGTGGCAACAGGCTTGGGTTTCATGTTAAAGCAGAATAAAGGACCAAGCATTATTATTGCTGGGAATAGTTCAACAACAACAACAAAAAACTCTGAACTCTCTACCTTCAAGGAACTTGAGTAAATTCTGGCAATTTCAGGTTTTACATTTCAGAAATAACCCGGCCCTCATTATTTTCTACTTCACTGCTTCTAAGCTGGAAGAATTTAGGTCAGAGTTGAGAATGAGTTAGTCATGGTAACTCTCAACAAATAAATCTCTGCCCCATATTTCATTTTTATGAAAACTAAATGAGTGTGGGGCAGGAAAATTGACAATCTTACAGAGACAAGAATCTGTTAGCACCTGGATTTGCATTTTAAAATTACTTTTGAAGAAATGGTAATGGACTTTCTACCTTATTCCCAAAACAGTAAAGATGGCATTACATAGCAGCCCATATTTGCGTTCCCATGTCCCTAATAACTATAACTATATGTGTATTTCCTTCTTGGCTCCAATTTAGGTGAAATCAGCCCCGTATAGAAAACTCTAATAGAAACTGATTCCAATTAAGCACCGCCCTGAAAATGACTTTTTAATCTTTGCATTGTCTTCTGTTGTCAAAAACTATTTGTTTAAAATAGCCTGAAAGTACCGTAACAACAAGGATTCTATGTTTTATATCACTCTTGGCATCACAAAGTCTGTACCTGAAATAACGTTTCATTTCCTGCTCCTAGAGATTTTGCTTTGATTTTCATGGTTTATGAAAATTTCCGTAATTTGGTCAAAGGCACATTTCTTTGTAAAAGAGAAAAATAATCTCTGGACGATTAAAAAAAAATGTGCTGTGAAAGTTTCAGGAAACAAAGACAAAAGGAAGGCTCTCCATCTCGGGCAGCGCTGTGAACTTCAGGGCATAAAACACGTCCAATTTGTCTCCAGTTCAGTATGAGGTTTCACTCCTGGTGAGGAAGAGAGAGACTCAGAGCTCTCAGCTTTGTGTGAAACTTGAAAATGGGGTTTTTTCAGCCTCGCTCATCGTGTCCTTTATGCCTCAGTTGGGCTGCCGCCCCTTTCACCTCAAACTGCCTAGGAAAGCTTGTTGGTCACATCCAACCTGCTGCTGTCGCTGGTACTTCAAAGTGAGGGGAGGACCATACCCTCCGCAGTCTCTGAGTTTCCCCAGTATCCGAGAAGTACGGACCATTTTCAAAGTGGATTCCTTCGGTTTCTGGGGATGAACCTGTGATGTGATGAGATTTTCCACATTCTTTCTCTACTCTTGATAAGGCTCTGCATCCCTCTTTTCTATCTGTAGAGTGAGTGGCCATAAAATAGAAAGTTGCTGCATCAAGAAAGAGACCCCCATTTAGTAGCGATTAGTATATTAGTCACAACTCTTTCAACTAAAAGTTACAGAAAGGAAATGCAAAATCAAAACAACAATTTACTGGCTCATGCACCAAGGAGAAAAGGTGTTTCTGGAAGCAGCCTTTAAGGACAAAAATAATGGATCCATTACCATTAAGACCCTCCCTCTCTATCCACCCTCTTAGTTTAGTTCACCTTGCCTGTTTCTCTTTATATGATATTCACATTCTCCCCTCTTCCAAATAGACCTCATTCAAGTACGGTAAGCATGCCTCCCAGCTGTTCCCGTGTCTACCACAGCAGACCCAGCTATTCCCGTGTCTACCTGTTGTACCACAACAGGTAGACACGGGAACAGCTGGGAGACATGCTTACCGTTGTCTTTACCAACACAACAATGTAGTCAACAGAGACTTACTGAGTTCCTACTATGCACCAGTCACTGCTGTAGACATTAGGGATATAGAGTCAAAAAAAAAAAAAGAGTTTCTCTGCTCACACAACTTCCATCTAGTGTAGGGGAGAAGAAAATTATTTTAAAATGAAGACACAATATGTCAGTAGTAATAAGAAGAGCAGGGAAACCAGGAGGGAGAGGGATGGATAATAAGGGGTGAGCACTATTTCACTTTGGAAGATCAAGGAAAGTGTCATAGAAAGGAGAAATCTGCAGAGACTTGAAGGAGTTAAGAAAATGAGCCTTGTGACTATAAATGGAGCCACTGAGAAACAAAAGTGCAAGGAATTTACAGAGAGTACATGGTTGACAGTTTGCAGAGGACACGAAGGCCACACACTGCTGGGCACCACATAGGTTGCATATTTATTCTTTGGTCACAAGGTTAGAATATAATTTTAGAAGAAGAAGAATAGGAGACTTTCCTGAAAGATAAAAACTAATAAAAACAATAACAGTCACATATTTGTCTGTATTAGGAGAAGGAGGTTGTACTGGTTTGAATAGAGCCCCTTCCAAAATTCACGTCTAACCGGATCCTAAGAATGTGATCTTATTTGGAAATGAGGCCGATGTAGACGTAGATGTAATTAGTTACCATGAAGGCACACTGGATTAGGGTGGGCCTTAATTCCAGTGACTGGTGTCCTTAGAAGGTCATGTGACAACACAGAGAAAGACTACAGTCATGCATCTGGCAGCCAGAGAATGGCAAGGATCTCGGGCCAGCACCAGAAACTTTGAGGGGAGCATGACACTGCTGACATCATAACTGCAGACTTCTAGTCCCTCGGAATCTGAGAAACAAAATTTCTGTTGTTTTAAGTCACCCATTTTGTCATACGTTGTAACAGCAGCCTAGGGGACCAATACAGAGGTCCTCTTGTTTTATATAAGATACGCATATTTCGGGTTTCCCCTTCGTGCCATTTACCAGATAACGCCATTCTGAATGCCACCAGAAACGTTCCCTCAAAATGTCCTGCCCCCTCTTTGAGAAGCGTGCCGAGAAGACAGCACTGGTCTCAGTCCAGGGGGGCCGGGGCTGCACTGGCACTGTCTTTACTGAACAACTTGGTCTGGGGCTTACCTCTCATATATCCATCCACTGTTACCGCTGAGTTCCAGTCATTACTGCAGTGCTGGCTGCAAAAGCCAAACTCCCAGCTCCTCTCCCTAAAGCAGGCACGCACAGCCACCTACTCACCTTCAGATTGATAAGAGGTAAGATGTTTTCTCCGGGAACTCTGTCATTCCAGCAAGCTGCTTCTCTTTCTTCGGATAAGGAGGGGTTGCTATACCACAAGGAGCTAGTCAGATCATCTACGGGAAGATTTGTCATGGGAGGAGAACCCAAAGTTTGCTGTTATCAAGTGTCATTTTGGCAGAAGGAGACAAAGCTAGTGATCCTAGCTTTGCCACCTGTGCGAAGAGCTTAGGGAAGATTGTCAGTGAACTTCTCCACAGAGACTACAATCCCCATGTGTTTATCCCACAAAATGTGAGAGAAGTGTCCCAATCCCCACTTCCCAGAGACCCATAGGAAGTCAGGAGGACAGCTAGCATAAGCAGGCTCTGAGGGGAGAGAAGGATGGATAGACTGTGGCAGAAGGTCCCAATAGTTCAAGACGCCGATTACCTAATGGAATTTCACTACTGGGAACTCTAATCTTCCCCAGCCGAGGGCAAATGAACTTCTGAGGACTAAGAATTATATCCAGGTATCCAAGTGTTCTTCACACTTAGCTGTGGCTATAGCTAGGCTACCAGCCTTTGCTCATAATGAACCCCATGAGGGAAGGTGAGAACAAGGGCATACTCTGAACCTGAAATGGTTTAGTCACATTTGGGTCTGTGCTGAATGTCAGTCCCATGCAGAAAATCATAGAACTGCCTAAACGTAAAGCTAAAGTAAGACTCTAATAGCCACATGGTGTGGGTCACCCAGATACAACAAACTCACTGTTTTGTGTTTGTCTTTTTTATAGTTCCCAGATTTTTTTGAAGAGAGCTTGGGAAAAGCTAAAACATCATTTCCATTTTAGTTAGCAAGAACCAGCAAAGGAAGGTGTTCTCAAATGAGTCATTAGCAGAGCAGATGTACCACATTTTGTATCCAGAGCCTACGCAAGTTTTACAGGTAAAATCTTTTTGAAGAAATGTATGTCCCGTCTGCCATTTTTTAAAGGAAGATTTCATCTTAGGAAGCATGACATAAGTGATTGGTCTGAACAGACAGATAGAGGGAGGAGAAAGCCCAATCATTCTGTCCTTGGTAATTGAGGAATAAAGATAAGAAAGTTGATGAGAAATAGATAAGAGGTCTTGTAGATCCTGATCACCTCCCTCTGCAATGAAGTCATAGAGAGGGGACTGTTTTATATAGGCTGAGAAGAAAACCATTGAATAGAGGGGTTTTGTCCTGTTTTCTGCTAGGAACTGCAGGGAAAGCCAGTTTCACACAGCATAACAAAACAACTCAGGGTAGCTACAAGGGTAGGGAGATAAAAATCCTGATCATCCTGGGTCTTCCTAGAATCCAATCTGGCACAAAAAGCATTGGCAAGCTCATGTAGGGGAAGATTGTGGTGATGAGAGATAACCATTTATCTAAAACCAGCAGGGTACATCCAAGTTTAGAGACCAAAAGGAAGTTACAGCCCAACGTCCGAGAGGTCTGTGGGGCCAGGTCAGCAGGAAGGACTCCTGACCAACCTGAGAAATAACTACACAGGCAGGAGCTCCCAGCTACAGTCAGAGGATGCTGGCAGGGCCCTCAGCCACCACCCAAGGCCATCATTGCAGAGATCAGAGGAATTGGAAAACCAAGCAAAGTCTTGCAGATATAAATATTGAAATGTGCACTCCCTTCCTTGCTGCCAGATCACATAGGCTCCCTGTGAGACAAACATCACCTCGGAGAGAAGCAGGGAAGATGAGAAAAGTCCATAGAGCACGTATTCAAAAGAGACAAACACCTGAAGAGACTGAATTTGTGAGTCTGAATCTATCAGAAGGATTGCATTTAGTTTCATGAGTTTGCTTGCTTGCTTTTCTTTCTTCTTGCTGCATTGCAAAATCACCTCAGATGTAGAAAACAAAGAAGCCAGATTGAGATTGTACATCGGAGTGTACCTCCAGTCAGGGGAAATCATAATACATGATAACATAAGAGCAAAGTACCAACATTCCTTGCATTACTACAGGCTTTCTTGAATCCTTCAAGAATCTTCTGTCACGGTGACCATTTACAGATTGAATCCCATATTTCCAGAAAACTAACAAATCAAAAATATAAAGTGAGACAAAGGTATCGTGGAAGGCATAAATTCAACTTCCAATTGACAGAGAGATAAGGAACTATCTCCAGATCTGTTTGTAAATGTCACTCTTAATTGCTGCATGATTAAAACCATGCTAAAAGCATTTTATGTAAAATTTGCTGTTTACAATGAGGAATTGTCAGTTAGGACTCATATGGGCAGGTCAACTTTCTCAAAGGTCTGTCCTTCCTCAAAATTCTCTCCTTCCAGAGGGTAAACAGTTGCTAAATACAGTGCCGGCTTGAACAGTTGGTCTGACCTATGAAAAGAGATCCTCTGAGCTTGAAATGAGCATGAGGTAACCTGTTTGGAAGACTCAGCAACAGATTTTAAAGACTTATTTTCACAAATGGCAACTGGTGGTAGATGTAAAAATTGATCAATGGAACATTAAGTAAAATGGATGTACTTTCTATATGTAAAATTCTTGTGATTTTAATCAAATGATTTATGGACAAAGGATTACAGCTAATGTACAGTTTACAAGGACACTCATGTCAAAAGCACATGATCATCTGCAGTATGCAATCGGCTACTTAATCTGTGAACAGAACATAATGGAAAAGAATAGAGGCTTATTTTATGTAAGCTGCAGGTAATTTCTGCCAGAGAGGTACTTTGCTATTCTATATTTCCCCCCCCCAAGGCATTACAAATCATTGTGCTAAAATTATAAATTTCAAGTTAAATGGTAATATTTAAAACAGCATAGAAATGTGAAATACAAGTGGAATAAGTTTTATGGAAGAGAAATATGCTTCTTATTGGATATATCTAGGAATATAAGCCACTAGAGACTTCTAGACATTATTTTTCAAAGTAAATTAGAAACACCTAACACGATTGTAAAATTTTTTGTCTGCTGAAATGTGTCCTGTTTTTATTGAGAACCCAGAACCTAGTTTCACACTAATTAAAAGCAGAACAAATACGTGTTAATATAATTCTATTTGTCTTAAAGGAAAATACTTCCTTTTTATCAAGTGAATATGTATATGGAAATTTTAAATTAGAAACCTTTTCCAGGGGCACCTGGGTGACTTAGTCGGTTAAGCATCCAATTTTGGCTCAGGTCATGATCTCGTGGTTCATGAGTTCGAGTCCTGCATCGGGCTCTATGCTGACAGTTCGGAACCTGGAGTCTGCTCTGGATTCTGTGTCTCCCTCTCTGCCACTTCCCCACTCACGCTCTCTCTCTGTCTCTCAAAAATAAATAAATGTTAGAAAAGAAGAGAAAAGAATAGAAAAGGAAAAAAGAAAGTAAACCTTTTCCTAAACGTATTAAGTGTGTGGCCTATTTTCAGCTAAGACTAATAGGACTTTCCTAAAAGTATAGATTTTAAACTTTAAAACCTAAATAAACTGTCATCTGGATTTTACAAATAAATTAATGCAAAAGTTAAAATGCATTAAAACAGATTATAGAGATTTTACTTCTAAATCAGCCTTACTCTTTAGAATTTTCACTTTTTAAACAGAAGTTATTCTCAGGCATTGCTTTGTGTCTGTGCTGAGCTAATTTCAGAAACAATCAGCTGTTTGCAATCCCTTCATGTGCCTACAAATATCTGGAGGTGTGAAAATGTCATAAACAAAAGAAAAAGTTCCTATATTAAGCCCATACCTTACTGTGAAGTGAATTAGATCGGAAGATGAAAATCAAATTTCCATTAAGTATTTTCTGCAGTCAGGTTATTGAAGCATTTATTGTTTTTGAAGCAAAGAATTTCAGATAAACAAAAGAGACCCAAACTCTGAAACTTATTAGGGCTTTTTGTTGCCAGTTCTCTCTTTGTTTGAAGCCAACAAAAGTCCACCAGCCTGCTTCTTTATTAGTTGAGAAGCAAGAGAAAGAAAGAAAAGGGAAAAAAAATCACACTTTAGAAAGGAACTCCCTTCCTTGATTATAGTGAAAATTAAAACAGCCGATAGAGCAGAATCATTGCATGTTTATTTTTCTCCTCTGGTTTGCCCATTTCACATTAGCTAATGCTGAGGTATGGCAAGTTCAGTTAGTTGTCCTCAGCAAGGGAAACTTCAGAACCAAGGAAATCTGTGTAATTCCTTTCTGATTTCCTAATTTAGCTTTATAAATTATTAGAAAAAAAATCATACTAATCTTTTCAGTCACAGCAGATGAAACTGAAGATTCAGTACCTATAATAAGTGAACTGAGCCATAGTGTTAAAAATGAAGAGAAAGAGAAAAAAAACAAAAGAGATTATTAATAATTAAAAAAATAAAAAGACCATTTAAAAAAAAATGAGTCCTTCATCAGGTAATTTGGTGAACTCAGTGTCAGGTTATCAATAAAAAAAGAAAACAAAACTTCCTGAAACCTCTAGAACTACAAAATTTAAATGCTTTTCCTGTGTCAGGTCCCATTAAGTTGCTGAATGTCAGTGCACCAAAAGGAGCTGCGATGCCAAGAGAGACAGATAGTCACCTATTTTGGTCTCCCTGGACTCTGTAGTAAATGCCCATGGATCACATTTCTTGAGGAAACTCAAACCCTAGAGAGTATTAGGGAAAATGTATATGCATTTTATAGAAATGATGTAATTCTACCACATTCTCTCTTCCTGTTCCAATATTAAATAAAAAATGTATCGGAAGCATGCAATCTGGAGTTTATACAAACTCTATTCTTCAGGGGAAAGGGAGGTAAAAATGGTACTTGTTACGAAAGTGTATTCTCTGAAGCAGAGAGATACCAACTTCCTAGTCAAAACTCTTGTTGCAAGCTTGGGCGTTGGTATCAAATACAGCTTCCTACACTCAGAGCTTATGATTTGGGGAAAGTTACCAAAATTTTCTGAATTGGACTTTCTGCTTCTTCATGATCACTTTTTTAAATAGCACTTTCCTTTTAGAGTTGTGTTATAGACTGAATGCTTGTATCCCCCCAACATTCATGTGTTGAAATCCTAATTCCCAGCGTGATGGCAAAAGGCGGTAGGGCCTCTGGGAGGTGATTAGGTCATGAGGGTGGAACACTGATGAATGAGATTAGTGCCCTTAAAAGAAATCCCAGAGAGCTCTCTCGCTCTGTGGGGACACAATGAGAAGACGTTCATCTGTGAACCAGAAAGTGGGCTCGCACCAGACACCAAATCTGCTGACTCCTTGATCTTGGACTCGCCAGCCTCCAGAACTGTGAGAATTAAAGTCTGTTGTCTATAACCTCCCCAGTCTATGGTGTTCTGTGACAGCAGTCAACCAGACGAAGGCAAGTTGTTATGAGCGTGATATTACATCGCTTATGTACGATGTGTCGCATGGTATTTAGCATACGTGTACACTTATTTCTATTATTGTGATAAATAATTTTGTAAAAGGATAACTGAGATTATAATCACTGTATAATCAATCAGTGTTGATACAATGGCTTATATCAAAGGTCACTATAAATGTTATTTTATAAATATATCTGATATATGTTTCTGTTATGACTCCCTCAGGACACAGTAACAGTAGCAATGATAAACAGTATGTAAGGATACTAGCTAGTGCTTATTGGTATCAGCTCCATGGCAAGCACTATTACAAGTATTTTAATAGTCCAAAATATGAAATGTAACAACCATGTTACGAGGTGGACCCTGTCATATTCTCCATTCAACTAAAGAAACTGGGCCACGGAGACATGCACTAATTTGGCCAGTGTCACACAGCTAATGTGTTGGAAACTGCATACATCCTCAAGTAGGCTGTTTCCAGAACCCATGCTCTTTTAGGTTTTCTAATTTAATTGTAAGTAATTTATACTGGCAGTAAGATACGGGAATGTGTTTGCTGCAAGAAGTATAAATACATGCAATTCTATGTCCAATATTCCAACAGATGAAACATTTATTTCGAAGTTATCACTGAGGATTTAACCATACAACTCCCACTGACATT
Organism: Lynx rufus; assembly: GCF_022079265.1. Lineage (NCBI taxonomy): Eukaryota > Metazoa > Chordata > Mammalia > Carnivora > Felidae > Lynx > Lynx rufus. Next base: position 40,240,023 of record NW_025814834.1, on the reverse strand, counting down.
GGTGACAATTATGCAGCTGAATTGCTATGTACTTTTTAGCAATTTGCCCCATAGTGTTATATTAACTTTTTTAATCTAGGCATAATCCAAGACAGAGGCAGTAATGTGCAATGATATGCAGTAATCCAGTTATTTTTAGGCTGTGTTGTTCACTAAATAATATAATTTTTTCTTAATCACAGCAAGAATCCTGTCAACATTACATTTACTTTTATATGTTATTATAGCATTAAAAATCTCGGAAGAGGACACTAAAGTGCTTAGTGATTACAATTCTAAATGCAGTTCTGATCCCAGTACATGTATTTACCTAAACACATATCTACTGACAGACTCATATATTTGTAAATAATATGTTTATAAGAATGTAGTCTGTTTTAGCTACCCATAGAGTAGTAAAGTCCAAAACTTACGCATCAAAACTCCTGTCTAGAGTAATTCTCTTTATGCAGTTTCTCAGGTGAAATCTACCTACCTGTTAAGGTAGCTAGAAATTTCACTGGACAGGAATTTGAACTCCTTCTGCGAATCCTGTCCTTCAAAACTTCATGAAAATTCCTTATAATTTATGAGCTAATGTAATATCCTAAACTGCTTATAAAATTTCAATGCAATATTGTACAATGGTGAGAACCCATTGGATTTAGATCAGATGGAAAGGATAGGATTCCTAGCTTCTAATTCTTCTTAGTTTGGTGATTTGGGCAATATATTTAATCATCCATAAAATGGGGATAATTAAAATCTAACTTAAAAGGACTAATGTGTGGATGGGAGAAAATTATGTATATAAAAATACTATAGTATAAGTCACATATAAATGCTCAACAATTACAAGCTGCTGGTAATAGTACTATTTTTTTATAGTCTTTTGACTATATATTTAGAGTAACTTTATTAAGTTCAAGCAAATATATATGTTATATTTTCTTGGAGAACTCCAAGTGCAGCAGGTAGAAAAATGTTTTACTGGGGTGCCTGGGTGGCCCAGTTGGTTAAGCATCCGACTTCAGCTCAGGTCATGATCTCATGGTTCATGAGTTCGAGCCCCGCATCAGGCTCTGTGCTGACAGCTCAGAGCCTGGAGCCTACTTCCGATTCTGCGTCTCCCTCTCTCTCTGCTCCTCCCCTGCTCACACGCTGTCTCTCTCTCAAAAATAAATGAAGATTAAAAAAAATTAAAAAAAAAAAGAAAAATGTTTTATTTATACTGAATATACTGCTATACACTTTCTCTATTCTTGGACTAAAAAAAGAAATCCGTTTTTCTCCTAAAGATTCATCTGCAGATTTGTTTACTTTAGGCTCTTACTGATGGTCATCTGCAATGAGCTTTTTCCCAAAGGACCTTATGGTGGATGTAGGATATGAAATAATGTCTATTTGTAAGTACATGATTAATAATTGGGGCAGTGCATGTTTTCATGCCTGTTGACTTTATGGTGCACTGTGTTAGTGTTTTGTATTAATTAATGTTTTGTATTTCTCATTGTTCTCAAATTATAGAAGGATTCCATTCTGTTTTGTAATATATTGTCTATCTGCTAGAAAATGAATAGCTGAGTTACTCTTGTTTAGAAAAAAAAAACAGCTATATTTCATACCACCACCTGTGTGATCTGAGTTTAGATCAATATAGGAGTCTCAAATTTCAGATTGTAAATATTAAAGCAATGATTCTCAGAATTCATGCATAAATCTGAATGCTAAATTTCACAGTGGAGTTCTAGGTATTCTTAATTTAATTTAATCTTATCTTACCTACTCCATCTAACTTTAGTTCAGGCACTAGAGCACTTCCCACAACTTATTAGCATTGAGCTGAATGTGCAATGGAAGGATATTGAAATAAAGAGTTGCTCATATAAATAATAACCAATTGAAAAATCATTATAGTGTAACATAACTAAGAATATAAATAAACTGAGTATTAATGATGTATCTGACTAAATTTGGCCACAGAAATGATCAGAATGAGACCAAATGAAAAGGTTCCTGAAAAAAAGGCATTTTTGAATTTGGAAAGCCCAGCGCAAGGAAAGTCCTGGAGGCAGAAACATACCAACATGCAAGCCAGAACAATAAGCTTGCAGAGGGCAAAAGATTCCACCATACAGTGACCAGACATAAAGTTGATAAAATAAATGTGAATAAAGATAAGCCCTTGAAATGTACTTTTAAGAAGTAGTTTTCCATGAAAAGATCAGAAAATACCCTGTCTCTAGTCAGTGTTTATTGAAAATGCAAAGGTTTTTCATGAGCTGATGCAGGTTTCTGAACCATGTGCATTTTTTTTTCTGAATGGTTGTTACAGTATTTCAAAATGACGCATAGTGTTAGATCTCTTGAGCTATCTAGTTAAAAAGCAATCAGCAAACCTTGTAGCTGCAATTGTTCCCCACCACCACCCATCCCCCAGAGAAGCCATTTCTGGATACTATTTATTACCTGAATGATTTTACAATGTTGACGAAATTGTTTTGTCAATGCTTGCAAACTTCCATGCTATCAACTACGGTTTCAGCAGAAAAGGAATTGATTGTATGTTCTTTTATGTGCTAAAGCAGCAGGCACCCATCGAATAAAGTTTCATTGATTAGAAATTGCAATTATCCCATGACTTTCAGAAGTTCCCCCATGTACCCATTGCCTGCCTTAGGAGAGCAAATTAACAAACGTCAGTTTCATAAGATTTTTGCACTGCATGGCTAAAATTCACCAGAACTTACCTGAAAACAAAATCATTCTTAGATCAATTGTAAAATTCATGCTCCTCAGCTTTCCTGGGTAAAGTTTCAATTTGCCCAGGAGACAAATGGATTTCTTTCAGATGGAACTAGTCCCAGGTGGACTGACAGGTATGAACTAAATGACCCAATTTTGGAGACCTGGCAGAGATAAGGGTTTCAGGACTAAAAGTGAAACTGGCACTTATGACTTTCATCAGAGATGTATCTTTTGTACCAGTATAATGTGTATTTCGTTCAGAAAAAAATATCTGCACAGCGATAGCAACATAGATTACTCAAAAATGACAATGCTTATAGGAGATAGTTTTAACTTAGAATTTAGGAGGACAGCAAAGGGGTCTGCTGAGAATGACTAAGTCACAGAGTAGATAAGAATTGTAAATGACTGTAAAATAACACATAGAATTATATACAACCATGATGGATCTACACTGACCCGTGTTGTATGTAGGTATGTTTACGTGTGTGTGTGTGCACATACTTCTAGTTCCCCTCAATAAGATACTAATGGGGCCTTTAGCAAGTATTTTTATACACCCTAGAGACTTCTTCCAGATTCTGCAGAACCACATTTTTAGATTCACTGCTGTTCCTATAACACACCATTTACTGTAAGAGTACTTGTTTCCTTATTTTAGGACTCATTTCTATTTGCAGAAGTCTTTCGTCATCCTATTTGCTAAAGCTCATTTTACATACAAACTTCTTCAATGGATTGCATAAAGGCTTTGCTTATCTCCAATGTACTTCACCAAATGTGAGCTGCCTGCTTTCCTTAATGATGGTTTGGGCCCCTCAGACCGCTCTAATTCTGAACACATGATTCTGCATGGCTTCTCTGTCATAATCACAATTCTCTTCTGATACTTCACCGTTGAAATAATTATGTCCTACCCAACAATGGCAGGTATAAACCTGATTGTGGTCCCCACTAAAAACAAACCTTCCCTCCCTCATCATCACCACAATGACCCTTCTTGTATTACTTTAGTAAATAGCCCTGCACCGCCATCCCCATAGAGAAATTCCATGGCATTCAAATTCAATGACTTCAAACATGCTAAGATATGAGCAGACACAGGATATTTTTAATTTCTAAAATATTAAGAGTTTTAGTCTTAAGAATCAAATAATTAGGAGGAAATGGGTCAGCAATAAATAAAAAGTTTGCCTACAAAAAAAGGTCCTCTTACAATGAAAGAATATAAAGATGACAAAGAGGAAAAGTAAATATTATATACATGCTAGTACAAGACCTCATAAAAACACCTACAGATTCACTATAGAATTAAGGCTAACTTTCTTTGCTATCCTGAAATAAATTAGATATATTGGTCATATTCTATAAGAGATAGTTGAAAGAATAAGGCTGTATGTAACATACTATAATGTATACATTACATAATATATTGCCAAATCTGGTCAAAGTGGCTGGTTCTAGAGACTATATTATCAGAGTTGAATGAAAGCTGTACTGTACGATTTTCAGCATAAAGTAAGTGAGATGCAGGATGTAAGACAGAGTGTACTCTTCTGTTAACCCAGATCCACTACCTAATAGACTCACCTCTTTTAGTCAGAAAACACTCAGCTTTGATTTATAGCTACTAAATTCAGACTACAGGTATAGCAACATACCTTCATTTATAATTGTCTTTAAATTTGTGGTTGTTGTAGTACTTAAACTTTTTGAATATCAAAGCCAACATCCTTGGTTACAGTTATTCATTATTTTTATGGCCAAAGCTAAGAAAATTAACATATTCTATCAGATCAAAAATGATAGACTTGTATCTATCACTTAGATTATATTTTTGTTTATGAATGCAAAAGGCCTTAGGCAACATATTTTTCTATTTGATTAACTTCCCAGAGAAAATGGAGGCCTGAAAATCTTTCTTCGCACTTGTGTAGAAAGCTGGGTATTTACAAGGGATACAGGAGTAATGATGCATAGGGGCACTTGTACCCCAATGTTCATAGCAGCACTCTCAACAATAGCCAAATTGTGGAAAGAGCCTAAATGTCCATCAACTGATGAATGGATAAAGAAATTGTGGTTTATATACACAATGGAGTACTACATGGCAATGAGAAAGAATGAAATATGGCCCTTTGTAGCAACGTGGATGGAACTGGAGAGTGTGATGCTAAGTGAAATAAGCCATACAGAGAAAGACAGATACCATATGGTTTCACTCTTATGTGGATCCTGAGAAACTTAACAGGAACCCATGGGGGAGGGGAAGGAAAAACAAAAAAGAGGTTATAGTGGAAGAGAGCCAAACCATAAGAGACTCTTAAAAACTGAGAACAAACTGAGGGTTGATGGGGGGTGGGAGGGAGGAGAGGGTGGGGGGTGGGTATTGAGGAGGGCACCTTTTGGGATGAGCAATGGGTGTTGTATGGAAACCAATTTGACAATAAATTTCATATATTAAAAAAAAAAAGAAAGCTGGGTATTTAAAATGAAGAACATAATTTACTATAAAAGGATTACTGAAATTATTCATTAAAAGAATGAAATAAGGAATATTTAGAAATGTCTCTTCTTGGGGCGCCTGGGTGGCGCAGTCGGTTAAGCATCCGACTTCAGCCAGGTCACGATCTCGCGGTCCGTGAGTTCGAGCCCCGCGTCAGGCTCTGGGCTGATGGCTCGGAGCCTGGAGCCTGTTTCCGATTCTGTGTCTCCCTCTCTCTCTGCCCCTCCCCTGTTCATGCTCTGTCTCTCTCTGTCCCAAAAATAAAAAAAATAAAAAAAAAAAAAATAAACGTTGAAAAAAAAAAGAAATGTCTCTTCTTTCAGCTGAAAATTTTTGCCTAATTTATTCAACTATATTTCTGAAAACAAAGTATTATTCTACCCCTACATCCCTTCTTTAAGGAAACATGTGCATCAATGACTATTATTTGCAGTTATTCCTCTAGTTTTGAAAGCATAGTGCAATGCATACTGGCCTGAATTAAATGGTTTCTATGCAAATGCATTTAGTCACATCTCTTTATCCTCATCATTTCTTGCCTTCAGAGTTATCTTATGGCAGCATTTAAATATGCACATTGCACAATTTCAACTTGACAAAGAACGCAAGGCATTTGGATTTACAAAAGAAATGTGTAGATTTACAAAGGAAAATGCTGTATGGAATCAAGAATAAAAAGTAGATAGAAAGAAAATGAGAATAACCATCTGGCAACAGAGAGATCAGATTTTACTGCTGAATCCATTTTGATGACTTTTTATTTGTGTGTGTGTGTGTCGCTGAATATGGATATAATTTGATGTGCAGAGAAAAATTTCAAGAATAGTACAAGGAACCCCTTACACTTTTGTCAATATTCAATATTTTTTTAAAAATATTTTGCTCAATTTGCCTTATCACTCTATCCTCTCCTTCTCCCTCTCACCTCTCTGTCTCATTTCTCTCCTCCCCATATGTATGCACAAATACACATGTGCACACATGATTTCTTCCGAGCTGTTGAAAGTATGTTGGAGACATCATGCCCCTTTCCTTCTAAATTCCTCAGTTCACATTTCCTAAGAACAAGACTATTTTCTTAACCCACAGTTCATTTAGCAAAATATCAAATACAATATTGGTTCAATACCATTACTTAATCCACAATCCATAATCAAATTTCACTAACCTAATATCCTATATAGCTATTATTTTTCACCTGCACATGATTCCTCCAGATCTCGTATTATATTTACTTGCCTCTTAAGTGTCCTTTAGTTTGGAACAGTCAACTTTTCGTTGTCTTTTTTAACCTTGACATTTTTGAAAGTTGAGGCCATTATACGGTAGAACTGCCCTCAATTTAGGTTATCTGATGTCTCCTTCCAATGAGGTTCAGGTTATGTAGCTTGGGCAAGACATTATTTATGTCCTTTTCAGTGCATCATATCAGCAACACATGATACTGGTTATCCCAAATTGTTAATTTCAACTTTGATCAGTTGGTTAGATAACTGCCTGGTTTCTCTAAAGTACTATTTTTCACTTTGTAATTAATAAGTAATTTCAGGGGAAATACTTTGCGACTCTATAAATATCCTATTCCTAATAAAACTTTGACTCAATAATTTTAAATCATTTTGATTTTTGGAGCACCTGGGTGGCTCAGTCAGTTAAACATCCAACTCCTGATTTCAGCTCAGGTCATGATCTCAGAGTTCATGGGATTAAGCCTCACATTGGGCTCAGTGCTGACAATGCGGCACCTGCTTGGGATTCTCTCTCTCTCCCTCTCTCTCTCTGTCCCTCCCCCCACTCTTTCCCTCTCTCAAAATGAATAAACTTTTATAAATAAATAAATAAATAAATAAATAAATGAATAAATAAATAAATAATTTTGATTTTCTAACACCATCACTCATTCTACATCTATTAGCTAGCATTCTACTACAAGGATGAGCTTTTCTTTCTCCACCATTAATTAATTTCTTGATTTACAGAAGTATGAACTCACAGAATGTTTCATTATTCAATGACTTATATAATTCATTACTATCATTATTTTGATGCTAAAATTGCCCCCACAACATAAATAGTAAGAGTCCCATCAAATCGGGCTCTGTTAAATAGTTCCATTTTCCTGTCATATCTTGAATGCTTCATGGATTTCTGATACCACAAAATGTTCTGGGATTATTTTATAGTCCTCTGCACCAGCTCTGGAATCAGCATTTACTCCAAAGAGACCTGGTTCCTTTAAGTGGACTTTCGTATATGGAAACTAAGAAACAGGAATTAAGTATGCTGGGTTGTGGTCAGTTTCGGTCCAGCCCTTTAAGTCCTCCAGCTCCCACCATCGGGACTCCCTGGTACGGCCCACCACAGTGACTGCCGAGTGGCTCCAGGTGGCATGGACACGGGAGGGAGGAGGACAGGGCAGCTCACAGCAGACGTGGCAGCACTCACTTTGGAGGAGGCCAGCTGCCATGTCAAGCAGCCATATGGAGAGAGGCCCATGGGATGAGGAATGCAGGCCTCTAGCCATCAACCACGTGACTGAGCTTGGGTGCAGATCTTCATCTCCATCCATGCTTTAAGTCAGTCCAGTTCTGGCTGACTCGCTGACCTAAGACTCATGAGAGATCATGGGCTAGAACCACCCAGCTAAGTCCTACCAGATTCCTGGCCCACAGAAACTGTGAGACAGCCATCGTTTGTTGTTGTAAGCCACAAAACTGTGCTTGTGGGTAGTTTGTTACATAGTACTGAGAACTAGGATAAGAACATACTTTGCAAAGAGAAGGAGCCACAGAGATTTACCTTCCCTAAGAAGAGGAAAGTCACGGGATGGCTGAAACAAGAAGAAACCATCAAAGACAGGGATGCCCAGAAGTTACAAATAACATAAATCTAAGTCAGTAGAAGCAATGGAAAATAAAGCTAAGAAAGTTTCCCAGAAAATAGAATGGAAAGTGAAGGAAATGGACAATAGGAGATTTTTTTTTTCTAATTAGAGTTAGGTAATGAAGCCAGGATATCCAACATCTGACAAACAGGAGTTTCGGAACGAGAACACAGAAAAAAGCAAGAGAATAAAACGGTCAGAGAAATAATACCAGAAACTTTCCCAGAACTGAAGGGCACAGGCCTTTAGACTAAAGGGCACACCAAGTTTCCAAACAATTAGAGAACAAAGGCATACTTTTATGATATTTTAGAACATCAAGGATAAAAGCTTTCAAAGAGAGGAAAATTAGATCATAAAACAGGATCAAAAATCTGAATGGCATCAGACTTCTCAATAGCAGCATGGAAACCAGAATTCAGTGGGAAAAATGCCTTTGAAATTCTAGGTAAAAATAATTTTAGGGATACCTGGGTGGATCAGTCAGTTAGCAACTGACTCTTGGTTTTGGCTCAGGTCATGATCTCATGGTTTGTGAGTTTGAGCCTTGCATCAGGCTCTACACTGGCAGCCTGCTTGGGACTCCCTCTCTCTCTCCCCTTTTTCTGCCCCTCGCCCACTTGCACATGTGTGTGTGCACTCTCTCTGAAAAGAAATAAATAAACATGAAAAAATAATAATTTCAAAACTAGGGAGTCTGTACTCAAGCAGACTATGAACTGAATATGACAAGAGAATAAGGCATCTGAGGATATTACAAGAAAATGAACTTCCATTAAGACTAAGTAGGACACAAATGATAAATCTGTGAGATCCAGGAAGCATGCACTCTATCAGAGAAGTGAATTAAAGAAAGTTCTGGACCAGGACCATGTAGCAGTCTGGAGGCTACCTGCATGATGGAGTAGGTGTCAGAGGGTTCCAGAACAACATCTCCAGGGAGAAAAGAGGACTGATAAACGGACAAGCCTGACCATGTGGAAGCTGGCATGGAACAAACAAGAAGTTGTACAAAAAACAAATCTGTAGTTATGATAGTTATAATAAAGAAAATCTGTATGTAGATTCTTTTTAAAAAGCACAATTAAGTAACACACACATTCATGAGTTTTTACTGATATTTCTAATTTCCATTATACTTAATATATTTATCAATTTGCTTAGGCCTAGAGTTGTAAAAAGTTGAAAAGTGCTTTTCAGAATTGCTGACTCATAACATTGGTTAAGTAAAACTTTTAACTTAACGGGTATTTTTCTAGGTTAAAAATTTACAAATATACAAATCTTCAGTGTACAACTCAATCTGTTTTGTATAATTACACTCATATAACCCACACCCTTATCAAAATATAGGTAATTTCCATCTCCAAGAAAGTTTCTGTGATGGTTAACTTTAGGTGTCAATTTTATTAGATCACAGGGTGTCCAAATATTTGGATAAATATTATTTCTGGGTTTGTGAGGGCATTTTTGGATGAAATTAGCATTTGAATCAGAGGACTCAGTAAATCAGTTTGCCCTCCCCAATATGGGTGGGCATTACCTAATCCACTGAGGCCTTGAAGAGAATAAAAAGGCAGAGGAAGGAAGAACTCAACCCTTCCTGCCTGGGGACAGCCTGAGCTGAGACATCTATCTTCTGCTGCCCTCAATGTTCCTTGTTCTCAAAACCCTCAGATCCAGGCTGGAATCTACATCATTAATTCCCCTAGTTATTGGGCCTTTGAACTGAGACTGAATTATACCTCTGGTTTTCCTAGGCCTCCATCTTGCAGAGGGCAGACAATGGGACTTCTTAGACTCCATAATTGCATGAGCCAATTCCTTTTAATAGATCTCTTCTATTGGCTCTGTTTCTCTAAAGAAACAGAATACAGTCCTGTCTTCCATCCCCTCTGCCAGAGGCAAGCAATTTTCCTGTTCTTTTTCAAGTAATTGTGTTACTTGTCCTTGTGCATAAAAATGGATTCATACTGTATATATTATTTTATGCCTGCGTTCTTTACCTTAGCACCGTGTCTCCAAGGATGATCAGTACTGTGGTTTAATCATCAGTGAATTTCTTTATTACCAAATATTATTCTATTTTGTAAGCATAACAAAAGTCTAATGACTATAAGACCACCCAATGACTTTTTGCCAGATCCATAATTCTCTAGTAACAGCATCATTATCTCTAAAAATCATACTAGCAAATCTATATTTTCTATCTTAAGAATAATAGAAGATTTTGGAATTAAATACATGAAAATTCTTAAGGGAAAATTTCCTAATACAAATTCAAGATAATCCTTCAGTGGAAAATGTATCTTAAATATGTGATGCCTCAGAAAAAATTATGCCTACATCATTTTGCTACAGTTTAGTATGAAAAGAATTGTATTTACAAGCAAAAGTTCTTATCCCAAAACTAGGGTCTACTAGCCAGGTAACTGAGAAAGTCATTTCATCTTCCTGGGCCTAAATTGCACTATATGTAAATAATAGAAATCCCATCATACATAAAAATGGAGATCTAAATGAGTTTATGAGTTTATTAAACTGTAGTGAGCTGTGCAAATATAACTTATGATGTTTGCTGAAAATATAGTTGTCACAGCAATTTTATGAGTTGAGTAGCATCCATTATTTTGCATTCATTCTTCTTTTTTTCTAGCCATACTGAGGTAAGATTCACAAATAAAAATTGTATATGTTTACAGTGAAGGACATGATGTTTTGATTTACATATATATTGTGAAGTGATTACCACTATCAAGCTAATTAACACATCCTTCACCTCACAGTTATATTTTCTTAAGGTGGTAAGAACAGGTAAGATCTCAGCAAATTCCAAGTACACAATATATTATTACTAACTATATTCATCATGCTGTGTATTAGATCACCAGAACTTATTCATCTTGCGTAGCTGAAACTTTGTATCCTTTGACCAACATCAAAGGAGTCATCTCTCTCCCACTTCCCAAACTCTGGCAACCATTATTCTACCTTGATTATAAGAATTCAATTTTTTTAGCTTCCATCTATGAGTGAGATCATGATGCATTTGTCTTTATGCGCCTGGCTAATTTCATATAGCAAAACGTCCTCCAGTTCCATCCATGTTGTCACAAATGACAGAACGTTCTTCTCTTTTAAGACTGAATAATATTCCACTGTAGCATATATACCACATTTTCTTTATCCATTCATCTGTCGATGGAACCTGAGGTTGATTCTGTATCTTGGTTATTATGAATAATGCTGCAATGAGCAGCAAAATGCAGATATCTCTTGGAGATACTGATTTCATTTCCTTTGGATAGACTCCAGAAGAGAGATTACTGAATCATATGATAGCTCTATTTTTAATTTTTGAGGAATCTCTACACTGTTTTCCATAACGGCTGTACCAGTTTGCATTCCCACCAACCGTGTATAAGTGTCCTAGTTTTTCCTCAGCCTTACCAACACTTCTAATCTGCTGCCATTTTGAAAACAGACATTCTAACAGTATGAAGTACTATCTCCCTGTGGTTCTGAATTTCCATTTCCCTGATGATTTTTTGTATTCTGTGGTATCAGGTATAATATCTTCTTTTTCATTTCTGATTTTATTTGCTTGGTTTTTTGTTTATTTTTGTCTCTTTCTTAGTCTAGACAAATATTTATCAATTTTGTTTGTTCTTTTCAAAAAGCCAGCTCTTAGCTACATTGATCTTTTCCACTGTTTTCCTAGCCTCTATTTCATTTATTTCTGCTTCGATCTTTATTATTTCCTTCCTTCTGCTAGATTTGGGCTTTTTTCTTCTTTTTCTAATTCTTTGAAATGTAAAGTTAGGTTGTTTATTTGAGCTCTTCTTTTTTTCCAGCTTTATTGAGGTACAATTTACTATTGTAAGATATTTAAAGTATACAACATGGTTTGCTATATGTATCCCTTGTGAAAGTTAATCAGACCTATCAAGTTAATTAATACATCCATTGCCTCAACATATATACTTAATTTTTTTAATGATGGAAACATTTAAGTTCTTCTCTCAGTAAATTTCAATTATACAATACAGTGTTATCAACTATACTCATCATGTTACACATTAGATCCTAAGACCTTATCCATTTTATAACTGAGAGTTTGTACCCTTTTACCAACCTCTCCCTATTTCTCCTACCTCCCAGCCCCTAGCAACCACTTTTCTACTTTGTTTCCATGAGTTTGACTTTTTTTTTCTTTTGATGCCACACATAAATGAGGTCATGAAGCATTTGTCTTTCTGTTCCTGGCTTATTTTATTTGGCAAAATGTCCTCCACATCCATCCATGTTATTGCAAATGGCAGGATTTCCTTCTTTGCTATAGTTGAATAGTATTACATTGTATATACATAAACATATTTTCTTTTTCCATTAATCTGTCAATAAACATTTAGGTTGCTTCCATGTCTAGGCTATTGTAGATATGCTACAATAAACATGGGGGTACAGATAACTCTTCAAGATAGTGATATCATTTCCTTTGGATATACACCAGCAGTGGAATTGCTCAATCATATGGTACCTCCATTTTTAATTTTTTTAGGAACCTCCCTCCATACTGCTTTCAATGCTGACTGTACCAATTTATTTTCCCACCAATAGTGTACAAGGATTGCCTTTTCTCCACAGCCTTTCCATTACTTGTGATCTATTGTCTTTTTGAGGACAATTCTAACAAACATGAAATCAAAACCACAAAATATTTCATGGTGGTTTTGATGCATTTTCCTGTTGATTAGTGATATTGAACACTCATTAATGTACCTGTTGGCCATTTGTATATCTTCCTTGGAAAAGGTCTATTCAGTTCCTCTGCCCATTTTTAAATTGGATGGATCATTTTCTTGTTGTTATTGGATTATATGGGTTCTTAATATATTTTGAGTATTAACCTCTTATCAGATACATGGTTGCAAATATTTTCTCCCTCTCCACAGGTCACATTTTTATTTTGTTGATGATTCCCTTTGTGGTGCAGAAGCTTTTTAGTCCTACTTGTTTATTTTTGCTTTTGCTGCCTTTGCTTTTGGTAACAAACCGAAAATGTCATCACCAAGACCAATGACAAGGAGCTTACTGCCTATGTTTCCTTCTAGGAGCATTATGGTTTTAGGTCTATGTGCAAGTCTTTAATCCATTTTGTGTTCATTTTGTGTATGATGTAAGATATGAGTCCAGTTTTCCCAGTACCATTTATTGAAGAGACTATTCTTGCCCCCCTTATGCATTCTTGGCTTTTTTGTCATAAATTTAATGACCATATATGTATGCATTTATTTATTTCTTAGATCTCTATTTTGTTCAACTAATATGTTTGTTTTTTATGACCCCCAAATCTACCTTGTGTGTCCTGTATAATGTCTCATAGTACAGTGACTCAATCAGAATTGTAATCTTTAATGCCAAAATATCACCCAGATTTTTGAGGCCAGGCCTAGGGATGTCTTTCAACATAGCAGCACATTAAGTTTATGCTTCTTTTGTACTTTTTTTTCTTTTCTATTATTTTAGTCACCATCTTCATCCTCTAGCTCAACTGACATGTTAAATATATTCTAACCAAGTTACTTCCAGGGGCTATACAATGATGTTCAATTATAATCTATATCGAAAGCACTTTGACTATACTATGTTTAATCTCAATTGTTTTCAGTTGATAAAACTTGAGTGGCCGAAAATAGAAGATACTAATACAGCCTTCTATGTGAGGTGAGGTAACCTCACATTTCAATGTGAGTAATGAAAATTGAAATTTTAAGAACCTAAGGAATAGAAATTTGCCAAACTGCAAAGCAAGCATGAGTTAGTGTCATTGTCATAACTGTCCTGGAATAATAAGAACATAAACTTTCAATAAATAGCTTGCTTAAAAGCCCTGCTCTGCAGTCTTCAGACAATTAAAAGTGACTTCAATCTGTTCATGTTATTCAGTCTCAACTCATTTCCTGCTTCAGAAACCCCATTTCAAAAATCAAATGTGTACAAGACCCAATCCCATCAAACTTTTTCTATAACTTTCCTTTTCAAGAGCTTGTATTATTTGTTGGCAAGATTATTAATAAAAACCAAATTGTTTTTTGATAATGATTTTCCTGATGATCTTCATGAGGGATTTTACAAGTTTTGTGAGGCTCCACTGTGACCTACCCAAGACTTCTTTTACATAGCCCAAAACCATTCATTTGGGACTCTCTCATATTTCCAAGACCCCCATGATCCACTCTTAGCAGAGGCCTATCATACACTGTTGTGGTGAGTAAATTTCCAGCAATAGGTATGACTATGATCTTTATACAGTAAACCCTCTATTCCATTCATCTTGTATGCTTGGAACTCCTTCTTCAGGAATATTTTTAGACCTTATTATAATTAACAACTGGTTTTCCTTCGTTAAAACTGCTTATTATTACTTTTGTCTCCTAAATTGTCATGTCCAAAAATTGTTATTTTCTGTTGTGCATTTATATAAGGAAACTCAAAGGAGAGAATACAGTCGTACTTTCCATTAAGTTTGTTTTCCAAACCTGTCCTGAAGACCAATAAGCAAAATGTTCTCTTTAGACTCATCCTTCCTACAACAAACTTTGCTGCGAGTCACCCATCAAAACTATTAAGAACCCACCTCTGTGTTGTCTTGTGTTTGAGGGAGTTACTCTTGGGGAGATTTCTCCCCCCAAAATTCTGCCTGTCAGGAACTACTAATTGTTCAGTTGGTGTCTAGAGACGGTCTGATCATCAGAGTGAGGGAGCCTCAAGACATGGAATATTTTAAACAGATCCTGTTAATCAACTCTTTATATGTTCCTCGTGGGTTTTTACAGTAGTGAAAGTAAACCATCTCCTAGAAGTATTTGCAGGTTTTTATATGTGCTCACATCCCAACCTCATTTCATGTACCTATCCCTCTGAATGGCATAACGTATTTTTTGTTTGTTTTGTTTTCTTTTGTTTTTACCAAGGGCAATTTGGAATTAGTAGCCATTTTGTAAAACAGTTGATATATGTAACATTGTATATCTTTGAGGTGAACAAGGAAAGAAAGGTAATAAGATTCTAAACGCCCAATAGTTATTTTTTTCGTTTCCCCAAATTTCTTGGGGAATAATTATACATTATGCATAAATATTATTGTATGTATTTAAAGTATACACTGTAAAGTGTACAATGTAATGATTTGATATACATAGACATTGTGGAATGATGACCAAGATCAAGATAACTAACCCATCCATTGCCTCATGTAGTTAACTGTTTTATGTGTGTGTGTTGTAAGAATGCTTAAGAATGCTTAAGCAAAACAAGCAAACAAAAAAAAAAAAAAAGGAGGGGGACTTAAAACTTAAAAAAAGAATGATTAAGCAACTTTCAAGTATACAATACTGAATTAACTTTCAATAAAAATTTTTAAATATTTTTTAAGTTTATTTATTTATTTTGAGAGATAGAGAATGAGCAAGGGAGGAGCAGAGAGAGAGGGAGAGAGAGAATACCAAGCAGGCTTAGCAGTGTCAGGACAGAGCCTCATGTGGGGCTGAAACTCATGAACTATGAGATTATGACCTGAAACGACTCATGAAATCAAGTCACATGCTTAACCGACAGCCACCCAGGCACCCCACAATAATCACTTTTTAATTGATATGCAGAGATCTTTAAGAGAAATACAGAGTTCACATTAGCATTTTTTAAAGTAACTTTGGAAAAAGGTTAAAGAGCAAGTCATTTCAATCTTGGGGACACTACTCTCCACAGACCATTATCTGTCACTTTATCTTGGACTACCTTCTTCTTGTCCTTTTGCCACTCCTTCAACCTCTACAAAAATGATTCCCTACAAGGATCCTCTCTTAAAATGTTATTTTCCTCAGGAAGTTCTTAGAAGAAACATTCTAATGTCCCTTAAGGTTTAATGATCCCCAATCAGGCTTATGTAGATAGAATTCAACATTTGTCTCAGGCTGAACTCCATCATGTCATTATTAAAGAATTTTCTAAAACAAAGAAAGAGAAAACTAAATACCATTCCTGCCAATTTGACCAGCAGAGACCTGCCATAGAATCTCAGGAGACTCTTTTTAGAAGCCTCAGAAAATTCTCCTACCAATGAACAACATACTACTGACTTAGTAAATTTTATATCTGTGCCAGATAAGCTTCAAATCAAAACTGAAGACTTGGCATTGACAAAGACTACTTATAGGCTAAAACCAACAGTTAACCCATAAAATGTCCATTTTGACACCTACAAACTTTGCCCAAATGACTGATTCCCTTAAGGTAGAAGCCAGAAAAAGCAACAAAAAGAATAAAAAGCATCTAGGCTAAAAATAAATAAAGTACCAGGGTGGCTCAGTCGATTAAGTGTCTGACTTCGGCTCAGGTCATGATCTTGCAGTTCCTGAGTTCAAGCCTCGCATCAGGCTCTGTGCTGACAGCTCAGAGCCTAAAGCCTACTTCGGATTCTGTGTCTCCCTCTCTCTCTCTGCCTCTCCCCACTCACACTCTGTCTCTCTCTTTCTCTCAAAAATAAACATTAATAAATTAAAAAATAAATAAATAAAACATTACATTTGCCAATTATATAACCATTTATGTAGAATATTTCACGCAATCTACCCCAAAATGCTGTTAGAAATAGTAAGTAAGCTTAGCAATATTATGCAGCAAAAGGCCAATATATGTACCTCCATGTCAAGAATCATTAAAAATGGAAATAGAAAACATATCATTTAAAACAGCATAATAACATAAAATACTTTGGGATAAATTTAATAACATATGTACTGGACCTATACAATGAAAACTATAATATTATACAGAGAGAAGGAAAACATAAAAATGGAGAACTCTACCATTGTCAAGGATTGAAAGACTCAATGTTATTATGATGGAACTTCTCCCTAATTCAATCTATAGATGCAACACAAAACCTATCAAAATACAAGGCTGTTTGTTTGTTTGTTTTGTGGAAGTAGATCATCTAATATCTTCATATGAAATTCAAAAGACCTATAAAATCCAAAATAATCTTAAGAAATAAAGCAAAATTGATACTATTTGATTTTAAGGAGACTATTTGATTTTAAGACTTAGTATAAAGCTACAGCAATCATGTCAGTGTGGTATTGGCACAATGATAGGCAAATAGATCAATGGAACTAAAGAGTCAAGAAACAAACCAACATATATATATATATATATGGTCAATTGATTTTTATCATCACATTTACCAAGATGATTCAGTGGAGAAAGAATAGTCTTTTCAACAAACAGTGCTAGAATAGCTGGATAAACACGGGGGGAATGAATTTTGAACTTTCCCTCACATTATATATGAAAATTAACTCAAAATTAATCATAGAGACAAATGTAAAAGTGAAAACTATAAAATGTCCCAAATTCAATGTCATAGAAATTTTTTCACTAATATAGGGTAGACAAGGATTTCTTAAATAGAATAAAACTAGAGGAAAAAAATTAATAGCTTATACTTTATCAAAATGTAAAACTTCTGTTTTTTTGAAGGGCACTGTCAAGGCAATGAAAAGGCAAGCCATAGAGTAGCATAAAATATTTGTAAAACATTTATCTGATAAAGGACTTAATCCGGAATATATATTTTTAAAATCTCGATTCAATAATATAACAACGAATGCAATAAAAATGAGCAAAAAGATAGCCATTTAATCAAAAAAGAGATATGAATGACAATTAAGCACATTAAGATGCTCATAGGTCTCTAGAGAAATGAAATTCAAACCATGAGATACCACTACATATCCACTAGCCAAACATTTTTTAAAGACCTAAAATACCAAGTTTTTTCTGGGCAGTTTAGCAACTTTCAGATTTCTATTGGGAATACATAATGACACAGCAATACGGGAAAAGAGTTTGGCAGTTACTTATAATGCATTTACCATATGACCCAGTACCATATGACCCATGTACCACACATACATGCATTTTCCATATGACCCAGCAATCTCACTCTAGGTATTTTTCCATAAGGCATGGGAACACATTAACCTCGAAGATTTGTACACCAATATTAGTGGATGCAATTTGTGACTTAGTTTTATAGATGACATTTACTTAAGGATTGAGCAAAGAAAATAGGCTGGTTATGTAGTAACCATCTTTGCTTAGTCTTTAGAATTCAATACCTTATCAGAAGCTTAGTACAAATTTTGAGAGAAAGTCTTGGCTTTCTCTAGAGCTGACCAAATTATCAAAGAGTAAGAGCCAATATCTATATAGCTTAGTAGTATATGGTATAAAGCATGCCTCAGGGTCAGACGTAACTTTGGCATCCTGTGTAAAAGGGAAGATTTCTAATATCTGATGCCCTCATTAAAAATAGGCAGCAAATTCAAGAATTATTAGAATATCTTCAACTGTTAAAACAAATATGTATCATTTAATTCAAAGTTCACAATAGAAAGTACAAACTCTGGAAACATGGCTACTCAGTGAAAACACAATCAAGCCACAGACATTATTAGCCAAATATGTATTTTTGAATTTTCTAGTTGCCATAATAAAAATATTGAAAACAAGAGTATGATTAATTCTAATAATATATTTTATTTAAACAAATGTATCCAAAATATTCTAATTTTAGTCTGTAATCAACATAATATTAATACTGTATTTTACATGTTTATCTTTTTTATTAAGTATATTAAATATTTTCATTAAGTATTAAGTATTTTATTAAAAATCAATGTGTATTGCACACTTATAGTACACCTCCATTCAGACTAACTGAAATCCAAGTCTTCAATAGTCACATATGGCTAATGCCGACTTTATTGGACAGCAAAACTCTAGACACTGATACTAGAAATGCCCTAGCTGATCACTATTCGAAACAATTTCCCTTACCATTAATTAGCAGATAGGGGACATCAATGATCGAAGGATAAATCTATGAAGTCTTCCAAAGAGTCCTTTATAAAAGCTGAAAATTCAATCCTAAATTCTAAGAAAAACGTTATGAATGATTTGGTTGAATAATCCATAAAGGTAAAATCTGTAATGTCAAACAGCTGATTGTTGGCACCTGATAGCCTCCAAAGGGCATTCATGAAAATTCTTCATAAAAATTGCTATTGTGAAAGGAAAAAGTCAGTTACCAAAAAAAACTAATACTGGTGAGTGATACTGTGGCTTGTTCCCAACTCTTAACATAATTCTAGGAAAAAAACATGAATCACTTGGAGACATCTCTACCTACCTTGGCGCTGATCTTCTTTAAGCCCACTTAGTTTATATTAAGGAGCTAATTCAGTATATTGTCCATGTTACATCATCATTGAGAAGTTGAAGGTGTCTTTCCACAACATTTCTTTTCTTAGCCATTGCACAACACTCAACCTGAATGGTTGGTATTTTGTAAAAGGTAACAGAATGACTACCCTTGAACCTTGTTAGAAAGAATCTTATCAAGTACTATTGACTACACACACAGTAATTAAACTTCAATGAGTTGGTATGCAGGTGACTGTTCCACAATTTAAAGTTTAATTCCATTTGGCAACCCAAATTCTTGGGTGAACTCACAATAAGATCTCCGGATAATCTCCAAATGTACATGACATCATAAAGCAGACAACTTCCACCAGGAATTTGGATCAAGTAGGTGGCTTCTTGATGTCAACATTCTCTATTCAAAACTCATTTGACACAATTTAGATGACCAGAAATACAGATGATCATGTGTTGTGTTTTTTTTAAGCTTATTTATCTCTTTTGAGGGAGAGAGAGCACACAAGCAGGAGAGGGGCAGAGAGAAGGAGAGACAGAATTCCAAGCAGGATCTGTGCCATTAGCACAGAGCCCAACGTGGGGCTGAAACTCACGAAATGTGAGATAATGACCTCAGCTGAGATGGAGAGTTGGCTTCTTAATTGACCACCAAGCACCCCCAGATAATCATGGTTTAATCTGCATGATCTTTTTTTCTTAGCTATTTTCTTTTCTCCTTGTTGGTTTAAGGTTCTTGATAGTTATAATTACTTGAAGTTCCTTTCACTACTGCTTCTTAAATGTCCCTACTATTATTACTATTTTTATTACCCTTCATCCAATAGCTGGCTATGATTTACTCATGGTTTGGTTACAAGATACAGTCAAATCAAAGTCAACTTATTCCCAATTTTCTTTTGGTGCCATCCAGCAACCTTCTAAAGAATCAATTGGTTTCACGTGTATCTGTTTTCAACCACTAGATGGCAAACACAACACTAAATCAGACAGCCAAGAGTCAAACTCCATGTTACATAATACCTAGCACTGGCAGTTTGAATCTCTATTAAAAATGAACCTGAGGCCTTTTATAGGAACCTAACTTTTTAACCAAACATTCCCCAAAACAGAACTTGGTAAAGAACTAAGAAATGAATTGTGTAGATACAGATGTTTCTGTAACTTTCCTTTTTTAGACATTATTGAAACTCCTCTTAACATCAGTCTCTGCTGCCCAGAAAGATTATGAATAAACCTAGCTTATTTTTTGATATAAGCTTTGCTGGTGACCTTTATGAGAATTTGGATAAATTATTCCTTTGATTTTTTTTAGTGTATTTAGCTGGTGAGTGCCTATTATAAGCTGTTTTAAAATAGAATAGTTTTATTTTCTAACTCTTCAAGGATAAAAAGTTAAATTTGCTAAAGCTGGTTGTCCTTTGATCTAAACTGCATCCATTACCATGCTCTCTAGAAATGTGCCACACACACACACACACACACACACACACACACACAGACACACACACACACAGACACACACACACACACACACAATATTACAATATTTTCCAGATTGGGAAATCTTTCATCTACATAGTTAACCCAATTGTTAACAAAATAGCAACCATAGGGAGAAGAGACATTAGAATTCAAAGCAGCGAAAACTCTCTTCTGAGAACCCCGAACTTGAGGAAACTGAATCCATGAAGGCATGAAAATGCCAAAAGATGGTAAAGATGAAAAAAAGAAAGCAATGTTCAAGAAAGATCTGTATACCTGACTCCTTTGTTAGTCAAGTCCTCCTTTGCTGCTCTGAGGCAACACAGTTTACCTAATTTACCACCCAAAGCCATTTATAAATAAATCAAACAGAAGCTACAAAAAAAAGCTAAATCATCCGCCGTTCCTTTAGAGGCCTACTCTGCCTAAAAACAAACATCATTTAATTCCAGTTTAGTGTAGCAGAAAGTGGAAATAACACAGAATCATCGTGAGCCTGGCTCTGCCTCCTGACACAGAGATCTGGTGCCAAGTTGTTGAGTGATTTCAGTATCAGGGTTGAATAATCATTTTCATCATTCATTTTAAATGAACAGTGACATGCCATTAATTAGTATTAATCAGGAAATTACCACATAAGCACAGAGAGAATGGTGGTCCACACATGGCTCATTAGGCTTCTATAGCTGAAGACATGAGCTGGAATTTTAGACTCACTATTTACAGAATTTTATAGAAATAACTAATTTCAAATATTTCTAGCATAATATGAAAGGTTAAAAAGGCACTCTAAGTAAATCTTCCTAAAGTAATGAAATGTTACTTTTGGTCAATAACCTTGACTATTTGCTTTTCTAAAGGAGAAGGAAATAGACTTTTCACAGCAAAAGAAGTACTACAGATCAAAGAATAAATGTCACATATGAAAAAGAAATCCTACCAATAAATGAATATTTCTACATGCTATTTTATAAACTATATTTCTCATATCTATAGGAGAAGGCAGAGTAGGATAATATATAATAGTTATTTCCAAGCTGCAATTTAACCACGAATTTGATCCTTTTAACTGATTTTTATAAGAAATATTACCAACCAAGGATAAGAGAAGCATGTCTACTTCTGTATTTTCGGTGCATCTGAGGCCTCTGGCAGACATTTTCTCAGGAATAAATGAAGTAAGTTTGTCATTTCAAGGAAAACATCTGATACTTGTTGCAAAAATTTAAGCATGGTGCAGGGACACATGCATGGGTAAAAGATCTGTTCAAAGAGAAGAAGAGCTAATTGATTTTGATGTCTCGGCACACAAAGCTCTTTGATACGGTTTCTGGTTGCATGTTACAACCAACCTTTAAGAGACTAGCAGTTCCAGGGTGCCTCAGTGACTCAGTCAGTTAAGCTTCGTACCCTTCATTTTGGTTCTGGTCATGATATCACAATTCCAGATGGAGCCCTGCATCGGGGTCTGCATTGACAGCATGGAGCCTACTTGGGATTCTCTCCTCCTCTCTTTCTCTGCCCCTCCCCTGCTTGTGCTTGCTTGCACACACACACTCTCTCTCTCTCTCTCTCTCTCTCTAAGTAAATAAATAAACTTAAGAAAAAGAGAGACCAGCAGTCCAAGTGGTGGTTGCAATGCTAAGAAAAAGTGTTGAAAATAATCCCACCTTTGTCAACTCTGAGCACTGACTTTGTTCATATATTTCAACTAAAACAACATACTGCAACAGATTAGTGAGACTCCAGATGTTTTCTATTTCACCAGCCAATACATAATTTTGCAAAACTGTGAAACAATGTTACTTTCTCGTGGTAGGCCAAATTCTTGAATGGCTCGCAAGATCTCTGTGCCATGGTGTACATGCCCAATATAATCCCCTTCCCTCGGGTGTGGGAAGGACCTATGAGTATAATGGCACTGTTACTCTTGATTAGGTTGCATTATACGATCAAGGTGATGGGTTAGTGATGTCCCTGATTGTTACCTTATGTAGCACTCATGGTAGACTGAGGGGTGCCTGGGTGGCTCAGTCAGTTAAACTTAACTCTCGGTGTCAGTTCAGGTCATAACCTCACGGTTCACGAAGTCAAGCCCAGCAGCAGGCTCTGCACTAATAGTGCCCTAATAAGAATCTCTCTCTTTCCCTCTCTTTGCCCTTCCCCACCCCTCTCTCTGTCTTATAAATAAATAAATAAATAAATAGATAGATTTTTTAAAAAGACTCGTGGTAGACTGAAGACAGTCTCTGCCTGCTTTGTAAAAGTAAACTGTATTATGAGAAAATGTACATACAATGTGATTCCATTTCCATACACTCAAAAATAGGTGAAATCAATCTAAAGTGTTAGAAATTACAGAAATGCTTATCCTTACAGGAGATGGAAAACAGTGACTGGGAGGGGGCATGAGGAAACCACCTGGGATGCTGGTAATGTTCTATTTCGTCTTCTAGAAGAATCCACCAGAATCACTTTTCCTCACATTTCACTGGCACGCGTTTCCCCAAACGCCTGATAGCCGGCAACCCAGGCCTGCGAGGAGGGAAAGACCAGCTCCACATTCTCTGGGTGAAGCTGGAGGCTGTTTCTTCAGCCAATTCAGGGCAATGTACTCCTGTGGAGCTCCCCCTTGGTGGGAGGCTGGGAGGCACTGTTGGAGAGTAGAGGGGCACACAGAATGACCATTACTAGCAACTGAACGCTCAAGGCCTACAGCTGGATAGTAATATAAACAGCTATCCACAAGAAAAGGCAGCAAGTGATAACTGCACGGTTTGCAGTATTTTATTTACTCAATGCCCACCCTGAACCGAGAACTATGCTTATTATGTATTGTTTCAGGTAAGCTTCACAAGGACCCCCAGGAAGACATTTGCCCCCTTTTGCAGGTGAGAAAAATGACACAGAGAGGTTAAGGGACTTGCCTGGGGTCACACAGCTAGGAATGCTGGTTACATTAGGTTGTTTAATTTGTAAAACGCTAAGAAGCTGTACTAATTGTGATTAGTGTCTTTGACCTATGTATGTCTTAAGTCAATAAATCAGTCCAGTGTAGTCACTTCATTGAAGAAGCATGCTTTACCATCCTCTTCGATACTCAACAATACTTCATAGGACAAGGTATGCTAGGTTTCTACTGCTATGTAACAAATTACCACCAATTTAGCAGCTTAAAATAACATACGTCTTCATCTCACAGTTTCTGTGGATCTCTGCTCAGGGTCTGCCAAGGCTGTCATCAAGGTGTCAGCTAAGTTAGGTTCTTTTCCGGAGCTCAGAATCCTCTTCCCAACCCAAGAGGTTGTTGATAGTATTTATTTCCCTGTGGCTGGATGACTAACATTCTCAGCTCCTAGAGGCCATCCTCAGTGTCCTGCCATGTGGCTCTCTCCATTGGCAGTTCACATTACAGGTGCTTGCTTCCTCAAGGCCAGCAGGAGAACCTCTTCTTCTAAGATTACATCTTATATAATGTAACCAAACCAAGGGAATGACATCCCATCAGATTTGTCATATTCTATTGGTTAGAAACAAATTAAAGTTTCTGCCTGTACTCAAGGAAAAGGGAATATAATAAGAATGAGGAAGGAATGCTTGGAAGTCACTCTAGAGTCTGTCCGCTACAAAGTGTTCAATGACTGCTATTTAAAAAAAAATTATTCCTTATGTAGCATTTCTCTAAGCCCAAAAAATTTTACCTTGAAGATTTCCAAAATTAACTTGTCTCTTGAAAAGCTTTAAGAAGTCCTTTAGAAAATTTCATTATAGCTAAGCATGTATCAAATGATGACTAGTTTTTAGATAATAAGTATTAAAATCAGCATGCCCCTGCTGTGTTAATCAGAGACTTCTGGGTTGTTAAATTAGCATAAATTATAAGAATAAGTATTTTACCCAGACTTTTTGATTCTCAACTTTGGAGATTCTATAAATTTTTCTTTAA
This sequence comes from Lynx rufus, assembly GCF_022079265.1. Taxonomy (NCBI): domain Eukaryota; kingdom Metazoa; phylum Chordata; class Mammalia; order Carnivora; family Felidae; genus Lynx; species Lynx rufus. The sequence goes on along the minus strand of NW_025814834.1, from coordinate 40,215,189 downwards.
CAGGAATTTATTTTAGAAGATAGAGTATGAGTGAATGCTTCTGCTATGATGTCACAGGTAATAAAATAAACCAGTAAGACCATTAACTAAAGGGGTCCTAAAGGGTTCTATTCAGTGTTTGGAAAGTAATCCAAAAATAAATTATTTTTTATTGTTTGATTCAGTTTATTGAATTATTGAAAACAGTCTGATTTCAAACATTGAATATATTTAAAAGAATCACATCCAGACTTGAATTAATTTCAAAGAAGCACTTGCCTTCTGAAACATAAAGCAATCAATTGTTCTGCACAATGATATATCCTGGGAATATATGAACCTCAGGAATTAAAAAAGAAGGTAAAAATCTGTGGCAATGACAAATAATCAATGGAGGAGAAAATCAAGTTATTCAACAGAAATAAAGATATGAAAAGTTTATTGTTTTGCTATTACTCCTATCTCTGTTTTTATATCTCACTTTCTCCCTCATTTTCTCATTAGTATTTCAATATACAGTTTACATTTATTGCCATATCTTCAGAGCCTGGAACAGTCAGTATCTGTACATCCGAAGCACTCAAAAATCATTTGTTGAATAGAAGAACACATGAATGAGTAGATGTATCCTATTCCCGGTAGCTTTAACTTAAAAAAAATTTTTAATGTTTATTTATTTTTGAGAAAGAGAGAGAGCATGAACAAGGGATGGGTAGAGAGAGAGGAAGACACAGAATCCAAAGCAGGCTCCAGGCTCTGAGCTGTCAGCACAGATCCCGAGGCAGGGCTTGAACTCACGGACCACGAGATCATGACCTGAGCCTAAATTGGATGCTTAACCAACTGAGCCACCAAGGTGCCCCCTGGTTTTAACTTTCTATTGCCCAATACTTTCCAAGTTTTTATTCTTTGTACTTTTTCATGGGCTATCTCATCTTTAAGATCTGAAGAATAACTAGGGAAAATGAAAAGAACCTTCTATTGATTTAATGAAGAACACAAAGAATTAAGATGTAGATTGTAGATAGAAAGATCCACTGGCTCAGATTTCAGGAGAAGTAAGCCCCGAATAAAGAATAAAGCCCCAAAAGCATCAGGGAGAGATAAATTCAATACTATTTTAGGTGGAAAAGAGATTTGAAAGAGCCTCTGTTTTCACATTACTCTGGGCTGCCGGTTCGGTTGCTCCGGCTAATGCTGCATGGCAGGTGTGCAAGCCCCACTTTCAAGTCTGATATTTCACAAGACCAACTGGCATTTAAGCTCCTCGAGCTCTCCTCAGGAGCCATTCAATGAATATACCAAAGAGCTTTTGAGTCGCTATGATTCTTCAAAGGTCAAGTCGTAAACATTTAATAGATATGTGATGATTAAAAGGACTATTTACCATACATGGTTTAGCCTAAAAAAATTTTTTGTCTAATTTTGATTACAAACTCTTAAGAACAAAACAGAACAATGCTGCAACAATTTACCCAGACGGTATTATTTTAGAGTTTTGTGCTAACAGCAGGCTCTTATTTGAAATATCTGTATTCATGTAAGACACACTAATTGCTTCAGTGAAATGTTTGTGTCTAAGTTCATATTTTCACAATTATATTTGAGCATATGTTGGAAATGCTAAGTATGACAGGCTTTTTATAGATTTATTTTTATAATGGTTTAGCTTTTTTACCAACACCTTCATTATTAAATATTTTCTGAGGTATTTGATTTTATTTCAACCACCTGATCTAATAAGTATAAGGAGTTACTGAGTTCAGAGGATCTCAGAAGGAAAAAGTTCCTCTGCTTACTAGAGAGGATAAATACTAGTTAAAAGTGGATGTAAATGGTAAAGTAATCAGATGAAATGACAGTATGGGAGTCCTCAAACAAAAATTTCACTCATGTTAGGGCTTCAACAATTTGGGGAGGTTAGCCCCAGAGAAAAAATACTAATGGTCACTGTCACACAGAACCTTCTAACTCCATCTGAGCTGATATAGTCCGCTCTTTAGAAAGTATCATCTTAGATGTCCTAGAATAAACTCAAATGAAACTCAAGACTGCTGAATCACATGTAAACTTTAGGAAACAGCTTCTGCTGTTGACTTTTGTTTTCAGTCATAAGCAATTTTGAGGGAAAAAAAAAAAAAAAACCTCTGACAGGAGGACTGTTTCTTGGTTAGATCATCAGCATTCATTCATTCGACATTCATTCACCACAAACTGCATACCAGGAACTGAGAGAGAAATTTGAAGAAAGTATTCCTGAATTCCCAGAGAGCTATAGATAAAATAATCAGGATTAGAAGGCAAAATATACATATGATACACTAAAATGACATAAAATACAAATCAAAGAGAAGATATCAAAAATAGAGAGTAAGGAAAAGCAAGACTACAAGAGGGGGAAAAAAAAAGAGAAAATGTATCTGGATAGGAAGGCATTAGAAACAGAAGTTCTTACAAAATTAAGAAAAACTGTAGAAAGGAGAAATAAATCCCTGAATAATATAATCATTTGCATATATAGAAATACTAAATTATCCAACTAAGCATGTCAACTTTTAACCAAAGGTCTAGCATGGCAAAGTTTAATAAATTATAATCTAGGAATATGAGCCTTCTTGCACATTTAAGATAACCTCACATTTTGACAAAATGTATTCAGTCCAATAGCTGGCCACCGAAGTTAAATAACTAATTTTACTACTTTCATCGATTTTTTTTTACAATTAATGGATTAGCCACATTAAACTAGCCATATTAAAAACTGTATCATGTTAGTATAACACAGACTTATTTTACAGTGACTACATTAGTACAGAATCAGAATAATTATAAATCAAACAATTTGTCCCTCTTTGGATAAAAAATAAGTAAATTTAGTGGTAGAATTAAATGCATATATGTATATATATAACATATATAACATGTATATACATATATGTATATAACATATATACATATGTGTGTATATACATATGTGTACATATATACATATGTACATATATACATGTGTACATATATACATATATGTATATATACACACACACATATATATATATAACATTTTTATTAGTGTCTTTGACTAGTTTAAATTTAAGAACAAAAAATGTATATTAGTTGTTTCTATAAAAAACTTCAGTCTCTCAGAGGCCTGCACCAATATCTATTTTCATGCTCATAAATTCCTCAGGTCTACTAAAGTTCCAATGATCTAGAATGATCTCAGCTGAGACAGGCTGGACTCCAGGCTTTTTGGTGAGTTGAAGTCTGCTCTACATGTTTCACACCATGAGGCCCAGGCTTATGATATAGCAACTACCTGGAGGATGCAATTTTCATGGCAATTATAAGAAAGAAAAGAGTGAATGGAAAGAATTGATGCCTCTTACTGTTTCAACTAAAATCCAGCACACAATAGCTGCTACCCACACTCTATTAGCCAAGCAAGATTGAGAAACTCCATTCCAACCTATCACAAGATGAATTATGTATAACATTTGGTAACTTACATTATTTCTGCTCCTTTATTGGACTTGTAGGAAAATACACTTGAGACGTTTGCACTTGGACCAAACTCAGGATCAGAAACACTCATGATGAAGACTATTAGGTGAATTTCAAGAAAACAAGCACTTTGGGACACAGAAAGACTCTGGCACTGGTATCATTTAGGAATACTGAGCATAATCACTGATTCCTACTCCAAATATCTTTACTGGTGCTGAATTTAGCTCAACCATCATAAGCCAGTTTCTGTATATCAGGAGAATGAATGAGATGAATTACATCAATTGCTGATGGGGCTTGGTTTTGCAAAAAAGGGTATGGGTAAGACATATGAAATGTTCTGGATTATATTATGACATAAATTTTACTTCTTTTAATTTTTTTTACTGTTCACTCTAAAGTGTGAAATATACATTTTTAATCTGAGACCACCTTCAAATGACACTATATAGCTTCACCTGTAATACAAGTACTTTATAACAGACCATTTCCAATTTTTCCCTCCTGTCCCTTATGACATTGTTGTCATTCATTTCACTTATCCATATGCTTTAATCTCCCAATGCATTATTAAAATTAAATAGTTATTAAACAGGTATCTTTTAGGTCAATTAGGAATAAGAAGAGTACATGATTTTATTTTTCCTTCATTTTCAAAATTCTTCCTTTCTTTATGTAGATTTGAGTTTCTAACATATCATTTTCCTTACCTCCAAATAATTTATTTTAATGTTCTTGTAGGGCAGGTCTGCTGTTGAGGAACTCCTTCAGTTTCGGTTCTTCTAAGAAAACGTTTATGTCTCTTTCATTTTTGAAGGACAAGAAAGATACAGAATCCTAAATTGATGGATTTTTTTTTTCTTTCAACATTTTATTTCACTCCACTCTCTTCTTACTTGCATGGCTTCTGATCTAAGTCTATTGTAATTCTTTTCTTTGTTTCTCTATAGGTAGAGTGTTCTTTTTCCTCTGGCTGCTTTCAAAGTTTTCTCTTTGTCTTCGATTTTCTGCAATTTGAATATGATCTGCCTAAGAGTAGGTTTTTTTTTTGTTCGTTTGTTTGTTTTGCCCTTTATCTTGCTTGGCTAATTAGATCTCTAATAGATGTATGCAGTATCTTTCTACCAATAAAAAACTTGAAAACCTACAGAAATTAACATCTTGAAATGACATTGTGACTTCCAAAATTTGTTGAACTTAATCCAACATCTTTCTGTTCTGCATCTTTTGACCAAATAGTAAGTAATTTTTTTCATTGAATCTCTGCAATTGTGTTTCTGTGTGTACTCCAGGACCAGTGGCATAACCAAATGGGACATCTGGTACCTAGACACATGAATCAGAATCTCTGGGAGAATCTATGTGGTTTTTTTAAAATGTTTAATTATTTTTGAAAGAGAGAGAGAAAGAGCACAAGTTGGGGAGGGGCATAGAGAGAGGGAGACACAGAATCCAAAGCAGGCTCCAGGCTCTAAGCTGTTGGCATAGAGCCTGACATGTGGGGCTCGAACTCAGGGACCATGCAATCATGACCTGATCCAAAGTCGGACACTTAACCAACTGAACCACCCAGGTGCCCCAGGAATCTTTGTTTTAAAAACACTGTGGTGGGTGGGAGGGAGGGGAGGGTGGGTGATGGTTATTGAGGAGGGCACCTTTTGGGATGAGCACTGGGTGTTGTATGGAAACCAATTTGACAATAAATTTCATATACTGAAAAAATAAACCACTGTGGGTAATGACTTTGAATACTACAATCACTTTATACCATTGATTCCTAAAGTATGCTCCTGAACCAGCTTTTCCAAATGAGTCCCTCATGTGATTTTTATAAATACTAAAGTTTCAGAACCATTGCTCTGCACTATGGAAATAATAATAATAAAAAATATTTCCTTTGCTTTTACAAAGGTGACCTCAATTTCCCAAAGAATCTTGAAGTTATGATGGATCTTGCTGACTATTTTTCTACAAACCATGTCAAATTATCAGAGTGGTAATTAAATAAATTTGAGATGAATAATCAATAATGCATTTCACTTGTTGCTGAATTACTTTCTTGCTCCCACCAAAATGACTCTCTGTATAAGGTGATATCTCTTTTCTTTACATTCTCTATATTTTTTAAAGACTTCATTTTTAAGTAATCTCTATACCCACTGTGGGGCTCAAAGTCATGACCCTAAGATCAAGAGTTGCATGCTCTTTTGACTGAGCCAGCCAGGTGCCCCTATGCTGTATATTTTAATATATTATTTACCTTCAATTTAAAGAAATGTTAACTATTTGACAACACAGGCAAATAAGGGTTTCTCAAATATATTCTGTGTAAATTTTATTCAGTGGAGGAAAGTCCAGATTGAAATAAGTGAATATTCATTTTTTTCAGTCTCTTAATTATTCTGAAATATGAATTTCAGTATCTTCCAGTTTTTTAAATATTCAAGAAAATATTATGCATTGAAAAAAAATTATTTCCCCATATCTCACCTTGCTTTTATCTCAGTATATTTATATCTATATAATATCAATATCCACAAATCTTTAAAAGGGAAAAGTACTTCTTTAGGTATTATAAATATTGAAGCTATTAACCATTTAATAAGTAGTCTCCATACAAATAAAGTAACTAATGACATAATAAATGAGTTTAAATGAACTATAAAAATGTATGTGACATGATGGTTTTTACTAACTTTATTAAATCAGAAGGGTTTTTAATTAGTGAATGAGGAAATCATTTAATTGAGGTAGTATAGCACTATTCAAACAAAAAAACCACAGAAATTATGATTGATTTCTTTTTGGTAGTGTTCTCATTCAAAATTGATATGTGAGTTTGATGTATTATTCTCTGAACTATTAAATAGTTTGTGTGAAACAGTCTTCCCTAACCTAGGTTCAAAGATAAAGAGACCATTATAAAATTGTAACTATCTTATTGGGTAACTTTTTGAAAAAACGCTATATTTTATTACCTTATTTATTCATCTAGTAATGATGTACATTTTTGAAAGAAAAAACTGAATACACTGTGAGCTTACATCTTTACTATTTCAATGTATTTTACAGATCAAGGGCCATTTACTAAGCATATCACAAACAAACTCAAAACTAAAGTTGCCCATTAAATAAGTTTGATATATAAGAACTAAATTTTAAAATTTAAACTGTAAGCTGACAGAGAGTTAACATTCAAGGGTGTCTATCTACCTTTTGGGAGAGTAAAAAAAATCTCTAAAATAAACTTAAATTACAACGTTTTAACAGCACAAAAAAACACAAGGAAAAACTGAGTTATATTAATGTAACAAAAACAATATGAATTTCTCTTTTAGGTTTTGAAATATATCAAAACTTTAGGGTGAAGTTTATGTATTTTAATCGTATCAAATAACATAAGCCCGTTGTATTTCTAATTTGAATTTCTCTATTACCATCTACTTGTTCTATTGCAATATATAAAACGCACCCAGGGCAGCCTGCAATATAAACAAGGAGACATAAAAGTTCATACTATACACAGTAACGTTGCACTTACTTCCCTAGAGGAATTTGTCTGACTTCTATAAATATTTTAGAGTCAAGAGTCCAATACTATAAAGAGGGCAAGAGATCTATGTTCTAGAAGGAATTAGTACATTTCTAGATGGCAGTTTTATATAATAAAGTCTTATGCAAGTTTTTAAATAATATATTAAAAGTTGACACTGATAGTTTATTTCTCAAAGCATGAGCAAAATCTATCTTTAGATTATTTTGTGGAGGCAGGAGGAGTTGATATTTTTAATATTCGTCCTAAATTCTAAACAAAAAATCTTATACCTTTCCATTTAAGTATTTTGGTATTAGAACAAGATACAAGGACATATTATGGTTTCAGTGTTCTTTTCTCTTTTCTCCCCACTACCTCCAATTAAAGAGATTGTATGCTAAAAAAGAGATGATTTCTGTTGCAGAGGCAGAAACCAAGGCCAAAAAACCCTGAACAAGTTAGATAAATCCCTTGAGGATTATCGTTCACCTAGGAAGCTTGTAGAAAAAAAAGAGAAATTTTTAAAAATAGATAAAAGTTACTGGGGATGAGATTTTTTTTTAAAAAGTCTAGTTTCTGCAATACAATAGATATTTTTCATTTTGCTTACAAACTAATCATGCAATTTGGCAGTCAAATTTGAATGAAAGACACACTCAGCTTTTTTTAAAAAAGTAAATTTTCCATTTCGCCGTATTTTAAACCAAACTACTCAAGCTGAATAAAAATTAGGAGTGAGCCGTATTTTATTAACGTGAAATCATATCTATTAAATATCCTTCCATGAAAGTTACAGATATATATTCAATTTCTACTTCCTGTTTTGTTAATCATATTACAATTTCCATATTGTCAAGATTTAGAATATTTATGTTTTTGTTATGACCATAATTTCCACAGTTATATATATTTAAATGATATAATTTTACTACCATTGTCTTTCTTTACATTCTTAAATTCATCCCCTGGTAAGCCAGATTTCTTTTGTTTGTTTGTTTTTTGTTTTGTTTATTGTTCTTACATTTTGAAAATGGCTGTCTGTCATTTGAGCTCTGAAAAACTACTTCATTGAATAAAAAGTTCTTAGAGCACTTTCTTTTCCTAAGGATCTTGCAGCCAATGCTCTGTTGATGGGATATATAAAGTACACAGCCAGCTTGATTTATTTTTGCTAGCAATGGTAACTAATTATCTTCCCCAAATGTCTATGGTGTTTTTTCTCTATATTTAACACCCAGTAACTTTACCAAGACATGTCTCAGTGTAGAAAATCTTTAGTCAACTGATAAAATTCCAGATAAATTATTATCTGGATAAAACTGCATATCACCAACTTAATTTTTTTTAATGAGTTAATGCTAGATAGTGGGCAAAATGCTATATGAGGTCTCACAGGTAAGTTACATCATCTTGGTATTTTAGGGCTGACAAATTCTTCTATTCTCGTCAATTTAACAGATTGTATATGATCTTATGGTTTTATTCAGTTTCCCATAACACAGTAGCTCTTCTCACTGGATTAATGATCTATTTTTTAGAGTCCAGTTAATATGGTTCAGTCACAAGATGGAAACAAGAAAAAGGTTAGGCTTTAACTGCTATAAAGAAAAAAAAAGAGGGATTGATACTTTCAATTTGAAATTTTTCCTGTTTTCCAAAGTTTCTGTACCTCCCAAAACACTCAATCAAAAATCAGGTTTACCTCCATATGTCTTTGGCATTGTACTAAATATTCTGTAAGGTAACTTAAACAAACTCAGGCTGTGCCCATAGTATATGCACATCTAATCACAGTGATGAAAGATGTGAGGTGCCTAAAGTCTTATTTTCTAATTTTGGTGCATTTCTGTTTATTGCTAGTTGTTTGCTTTCACCGTCCTCTTTCCTATCACACTGACTTCCTACAGAAAGCATAAAAGAATTGGTACCTTTTTGCCTTTCAAAGAACTACCACTTTCTTTCCTACTTACATTAATCACACCAAGGAGGGCTTGCAAACTCACCAAAGAATTTTAACCACATTAAAGTTTATTTAAAGCAAGCATAAAATCATACACTAATTGTAGTAAATTCTAGGTGATTCAAATAGTGTCACCTTCTAAAGCCATTGTGTGATGCTGACACTGAAAGAATGCCTAAGTACAGGGAGCATACAGAGTGTGCATGTAATTTTATATGGACATAACTTGATACATTTTAAAAGTGGCCTAATGCCTTTTCTCATACTTTTTTTCCATATAAGGTTATGTATGTTCTGTAGCCCTGTACTATATAATGGAGAAAGAGAACAAACAGTTTCAGCAAGTTGTCCATATATCACTCTAGTTTATTTTGAGGAATAAATATTTTAGAAATCTTTTTGCAGATTTATCCCCCTCTGAATCTTGCTTGCTACTTTTTACTCAAGAGGTAATGGCATAGTCAAATCTCATTTGCTGGGATCTGAGTAGTGTTTCTCAAATAGGAAAAGCATACGTAGAAAAAAAGTATGCATAGACAAAATACGAAGAAAAAACATATTATATAAACTCAAAAGTATTTTCACACAGTCCCTAGAATGGCTTCCAAAGAAACATTGGTTCTTTCTCAAAGTTAGTCTGAAAACAAGACAAAGAGATTTCTCTTAAGCTGTGAATAAACAGACCACCACCTGAAGGAGCTATTTTTTTCCTGGAATAAAATTGTTAAGCTCTCAGTCACTTTATACATGCAATCTTTGTCAACTCTTTGGAGTTAGTTTTGTTACCCACAACAGGCTTTTAGCAAGCACAATTTGAAAAAATACTTGGAAATTGTAAAAAATGAAATGCAGAACTTCTTTATATTAGAACCATGGGAAATAGGTTCAGGGAAAAGAAAAAAGCCACAGTTGCAGGAAAATATGAATGGTAACAAATAGCCTTGGTGTATTCAAAAAATAGATTTTCTATTTTGACATTGACACTAAATTGCGAAACAGGTTTTGTTCTCAAGAAAATGCCATAAAGCCTCATTCGAGTACAGAATAAGGGATGAGAAGACAGACAACAGAGACTGAGTTGAAATTTAATGAAAAAGGAGCTTCATGCACCTTTGTTTTTCATGTATCACCTTATAATACCTGTTTTTTGGAATTTAAACTCTCATATTACACTGTTTTAATACAATGTCTTCTGGGTTTTCTGGATTAATGTGCTTACAGAAAGCAGTGAGAACCCAACTGTGTTAACTAAATACATTTAGCATATTTCTCTTGGCCTGAAAGAAACTCAGCTAGCACAAAAGAGATAACTCAACACTTAGTCACCATTTGGTAACTCAACATGTCCAGTTAAATGGATTATCACTTAAGTACAGCAGCTAAGCATCTCCTTTAACTAGCATTAAGGGAGTTCCTGTTCCATGGGATGCTCTGGGGCATTCTGTCCTTGTGGGAAAAACAACCACAAATTTTGTAGACCTAGCTGCCTTCTGAATTTTGCAGTTAACAGGCTAATGTGTATTTCATCCTTCTCTTAGAAGTTTTCCTAGAAGTTACTCACTTTATCTTCCCTAAATTCTGGTAAAATTATTATGGAATGTTTTCTGCTACCCAGTTGCCTAGGTGTGCTGTGTTTCATATAGTTTAGCATGGAGTTTAGTTGGTGTCAGGTTATTGCTAAAAATATAAAATATCAAAAAATATCCAATCATATATAATTCACACTGGTTAAATAGTAATTTTAAGAAAAAAAATGACCAAAGGGGAAACCATAAATACGTATCGGAATTAAATATTCTGCTTTTCATATATTTCAACTATTATCTATCACTACTTAATTTAGATCAGATAACCTCTTCATCAAGTGTAAAATGAAAATTCACCCCAAATCTTCAGTTGGACTCCAACATTTCTAAGCTCTATGGTTTCTGCCTGCCCTGCATCTCTAAGTGCAAAAGTATAACACCTCAATAGTCCATTTTATTTGTTCTCCCTAATTGATTTGCTGATGGAGGTTTATCTAAAGTAAGGTGTTAATCTGTAGCCTTATTGTTTCTATTTAGTTATAAAGTGCTTTAGACTTTTTTCGCCCTTTCGATGAAGGGTAGCTATTTCTCTCCTTTACCCAGCTCCTATTACTACAAAACACAAGAAGGCAGAGACGCTTAACAAGTTGCATTTAATCTAAGGTGAGATTTATTCCCTCAGCCATCTTGTAGTCATTCACACCCCCCTCATTTGGAGCTCATTGTTCATAGCTTTCACTAATTACTTTGTACAAAATCACTGAAGATCATTACTTAAGAGACCCAGCAATTCTTAGCTGCTTAAAGGAGCTTTGCTCTTCTCTTTTTACAAATATCTGAATAAAATAGTTGAGGAGAATTTAAATAAAATTATAAAATAATTTAGCTTTGCTTAATTTGTCAAATTAAAAATCTACTGAGGGCATTCCAACTGCATAAAAAAGAATTCGTCTTTTCATATATTTGCATTTTTTATAGGCAACAGGAAGTAAGCGATACTTTTTTTTTTTTACTTGGGAGCAGAAACTCAGTCTTTCAAGTAGCCTCTCTTCCATCCCCAAGTGCTATTAATTTTCTCTCCTCCGGGCACCAGCACATCCAAGTCTACAGCTCTCACTCCCGTCGTAGGCTCACTCCGGCACCAGATGCTATTGCGCATGTTGAATGACAGATGGGGTCAAGGCAATACTTTATATCTGGGAATTCTACTTCTTCCTAGTAAAATGCACAGCATTCTCACAGTCCTTTATACCAGAAAGGATCCAGAAGATGTAGGTGACCTTTCCTGTTTGCATGGACCCTGCTCTCACCTGAGCAGCAGGTCATGCTCCCATACTCTGCCCAGAATCACTCCCACTAGACCAAGGACAGTAGTCGTCGCCTTCCAAAGAGAGTGCCCACCATGCAGAAATTGGAAAAACTCTTGCCAAAACCACAATCTCTCAAATATGAGATGAAGATCATATCCCATAATGTCCTCAAAGATACCTGCTAGGTTTGATTCATCTTTATGTTTCTTTCCCATTGCATCTAATGTAATAATTAACACGTGAAAGACAGAAAATGCATGCGAAACATAAAGCTTGAATAATTGAAGAATCACAGTAAACGATTTGGTACTTAGAGGCAACAGAAATGATACCTTCCATGCTTTAAAAAAACATTTTAAAAACAATAAAAGACGACAATTCAGTAAGTGAAAAATGTACTTATTTTAATTGAAAAAGTGTGAAAGCAAAATATATTCATTGCATTAATTTTATAGTTTGTTGTTATTTTCAAAACACAAACTCACACAGAGAAAATCAATAGCATTCAGGAAAAAGAAGTTTTGTGCAGTAGTTCTATTGAATTGTGTGTCCGGATTGTTCTTGAAAAAAATGCACACACAGACACACATGCATACACACACATACACACACTCATAAGTTAAATCCATAGATCACAAATGTCATTGAGGTCACCATAGATTAAAGATGCAGCCAGAATCTCTGGCTCCTTTGCTGCCTTTTCATGAAGAAAAATAGTGTTTTTAAATTTTCTTAATCAAGTTACATTTATCATTTTCCTGCTCCCTTTCCTTTCTGTTCTCAATACAATCCTGTCATCTTTAGAGTTGATGTCAATGAACTTGAATTTTTCTTAAGTCAGACTCCCAACTAAGTGAGATAAATGAAATCAATATTCTTCCCTTTACAGGTGAAATGAGTTTAGTAACATATGTAGTAGTGTACCCTCCTCTCCTTTTCTCTCCTTTGTACTGTAATTCATCAATGTATCGCTCTTGGCACCTGAATGAACACATCTTAATATGAGATTTCAAGCAACAATTCTTTCTAAATATAATGAAATATTTCAGTCTTTGTTCTTAAAAACCCACTAGATCTATGTTCTTTGCTCCTCCATAAGAATTTATTTCTATTATTCTTACAGGATTCTTAGTATTCACAAGTGATTAGTCAGGTTCTTGAGTTCATGAAGTATCTGATTTCTACACGCAAAAATCTAAATTCTATTCGATTCTGAGGGCTGACTGAAAAAATAGGACTTTCAGAAAGGGGATTTCATATTCAAGGCCACCATGCTTCATGGTTTTGTTCTGTATCATGAAGCACCTGTTTGCCATTATTCATGAGGCTTCTATTAATTCAAAAATTCCCTCTGCAGTAGTCCCTCTTATAAGAAAAAAGTAACTTTATCAGATTGCTTGGTGATGCATTTTTGAATTGTAAAATGCTATGTGATTTTTTTTAACCTTTTAAATTCTGTGAATCATTATTATGGACCTATTCTAATTTCACATCCTAATTACATCATATGTCACAACATATGCTGATTCAAACAGGTGACAAAAAGAAGAATTCAGTTAGGAAAATGTTAATCATGCTTATTAAGGGAAAAATCATTTTTACTTCCATATATATTCATATTTTTCACATTTCTGAATAATGATAAGAATCAGTTTATATTTTTTAGTGTTTGCCGTAGGAAAATATGGAAGATTTAAAGGCCAGAAATGCACTACACAATAAATATATGTGTTGGGACTAAGGACTGAAAATATTCTTCATGTTAAATTAGTGAATTGGAGGAGACATTAAGAAAATCAAATTAGATGAGGAGATAGCGAGCACAAAGTCTGTAAATTATTGTTACTATGTGGGTGCAGAAGCCAAGAACACAGGTGAGTTTCAGCCAAATGGAGAAGAGGTCCTGATCAAGACGGAGCTTAGCTGGCACCAATACTGCTACAATTCATTCCCCAACCTCATGCTCACTCCAACCTTCTAATAATCATATTACATGTGAAAGGCAACAAGCAAAGAAAGTAAGTAGTAATTAGTAAGAAGCTTGTGAAATCCATGCTCTAACTGGCTTGGAGGGAAGTCTGGGGAGTTGCTTGTGAGGGGTTTGTACCCTGGACAAAGATGCCATCAAAACCAGACAGATGTGTGAACACCAGACGATTTTTATCAACCTGATTAAATTAGTGAATTCTTTTTTTTCTTATTTTTTTTTATGTTTATTTATTATTGAGAGACAGAGCATGAGCAGGGGAAGGACAGAGAGAGGAGGAGACACAGAATCCAAAGCAGACTCCAGGCTCTGAGCTGTCAGCACAGAGCCCAATGCGGGGCTCGAACTCACAAACTGGGAAATCATGACTTGAGTCAAAGTCAGACGCTTAACCGACTGAGCCACCCAGGCACCCCAAATTAGTGAATTCTTGAGTAGCTCAGACCTGTGTTTATCTCTCAATGTTATCAATGGAGATAAATCTTTACATACATAGGTTGGTTCATCTGTTGTCAATTACTGGTCAGACGAGAGAAAAGGACTATGAGATAGCAGAATCCAGCAAACTGACCCTGACCAAGGAGCTAAGGACAGAGATTGCCTGTCGTGTGGATTATTTTCTCTGACACTCATGCCACCCATAAAGTTTGCACCCAAGGTGACAGAATAGTATAACAGGACAACAATAATGAGATCACAAGACCTCTCAAAAAATAAAAAGGATCAAAAGTAACCACCGGCAATAAAACAGTAAAGCAAAAGCAAACTAAGAACTCTGCTATTAAGGAAAAGGCACAATTTTTTGATCATAAACTTCGAAAATTGCAATATAGAAAAGAGAGACAGGAGACTCAAGGAATTCTATGCAAATATGTTTTAAAACCTGGTGTAAATGGATTACATTTTTTTTAAGTTTATATATTTTGAGAGAGAGTGAGTGAGCAGGGGAAGGGCACAGAGAGAGGGGAGAGAGAGAGAGAGAGAGAGAGAGAGAGAGAGAGAGAGAGAATCCCAGGCAGGCTCCACGCTGTCAGTGCCAAGTTCACCAGAGGGCTCCATCTCATAGACTATGAGATCATGACCTGAGCCAAAATCAAGGGTTAGTTGCTTAACTGACTGAACCACCCAGGCTCCCCTAAATGGATTACTTTTGAAAATGATATAAATTTTGCCAACTGCTTATAAACATTAGTGTTTACAGATTGTGCTTGCTGGTTGTAACAGCAACATCTCCCTCCTGCCTTCTGCATCTCTTGCAGGCATATCAATTTTCCAGAAAATAATTTAAATCCAGAGTGCTAGCTACAAGGGAGTCAGGAAAATAAAATTGGAGGCTTTCTATCTTTTCATCTTGAAGAAAAGAGGAAGCCCATCAGTGTGGTGCTAGAGCCCAAGTTCTGCGGCATCTGCTGCTTTGGAGCTGCTATTAGCTTGTCAAGAAAACAGTTCTTTTTACTTTTCACCAGTAGCCACATATACCTAGTGTCAACTATCTAAATCAAAAATGAGATATTTTACCAAAAATAGTAATTTTCAAATATCTGAGAATTAGGGAAGAAACACAAAAATATAAGAAATACTTATTCAATTTTCTCGGGTATATTAATGGTAGACATAGGCATGTAGTAAATATTCTAGACAATTAATTATGTGATATCACTCCATTGTCTTTCTCTGGAAAAAATAAGCTCAGAGATTCCTAAAGTCTGAAGCTAGAGAGAGATGTTGCTGGGAAACAACAGATTCACTCTATCCTGTGGTAGATACTGGAATTTTGCCAATAATTTCTTGCATCTTGTAAGGTACTAGGCACAGAACCAGATCTCTGCAACAACTGAGTGGCTCAGGGGGTACCACAGGACTCTAGAGAAGGGTACAAACCCTTTTGAAAGTGCTGGGAGGCTTTCCCCGGTAGAATCCCCACTCTGGGCATTGGTATCACCTCACCAATTGTCCCCATGTGGAACCTGGGGAAATCTGAAAACTCAAAGCTCTCTGCCATGGCCTCTCCCACTTCTTGCTTTATTACACAGCTTCTTGAGTTCTAGTCTCTTGTCAGTGAAACAAAAACCTCACAATCTTGCACTATGATTATTGGTATCTTTCGGTCATTCATCCATTTTATTTGGGAAAATGATGCAATCTGCAAAGGAAGAAATGAGACCTCCTCAGACAGTGAAAATATCCAGAATAAAATTGGGTTGAATTTTAATTCAGTTTTCATGGGATTTAAAAACAATACTTTCAAACTAATGACATTATTATGAAGAAAATCCTACTTTTATTAAAGTAGTAAAGACTCATGAATTAATTTCACAACCCATTTCAAGTCATTTGAAATATTTTACAATACTTAACTTATTGCTCTTCCCAGTATAACTTCGTCCTTTTTTTTTTTTTGCTTCTTTCTCAACTCCAGCCCAACTTTCTCATTTCTAATAAGATATAAACTTGATTCCAATTCTTGTTCTTTTTTCCTTCTATAGCCCTGATAAAATGAGGGCCTGTGTGGGCTGGATCTAGTTATGCATGATCTCACAGCAATTGTTAAATGAAGTCTATCTCTCTTTGGGGAACTTAATAATTTAACAGTTATTTCTCCAGATTACCAACCCGAGGGTACCAACAGATTGTGTGAAGGAAAAAAAAAACTGCATTAATTCTCTGAAATAAGCCTTCCAGCTTCTCCAGGATCAAAATGGAAAGAAAATAACCTGAATTTTCTTCCACTACCAACTTCATTCTGTTGCTGTATGACAGTAAAGTTTCTCGTTGGCTGACTGCCCACATCTCCCCCAAAGAATTCTTACTATATTTCAGCAGCTTGTTCACTATTTCTGCTGCTACCAAACAATTATAACTGTAGTCACTTAGGTTTATTCAACCTAAAGATCTTCTCCATCCTGAATAGGAAGCTGGGTGCCAAGTAATCGCTGAGAACAGCAGATGAATCCTTAGGGCAGGCACAGAATGGGAGGCACATCGTTTCTCTTGGTCTATTGCTTCTCCAGATGCCAAGAGAACGGGTTGGAAAATAAAGATCTTCCTTGATGCTAGAAAATCAAAATAATTACCCTCCCTATTTACATGAATAAAGAGAGCACTCAATCCTCGTATAGTCTTGATTCTTTTCCCAAAATGAGGTATAAATAAGAATTTTTAGCCTTTTAGGGAGAATAAACGCATTGTGTTATGGATCATTTATTATGTAGCATCCATTGACCTCAGTATCATCAGATATTTACAAAGAATATAGAATGGCTTTCTTTTTTTTTTTTTTTTAATTTTTTTTTCAACGTTTTTATTTATTTTTGGGACAGAGAGAGACAGAGCATGAACGGGGGAGGGGCAGAGAGAGAGGGAGACACAGAATCGGAAACAGGCTCCAGGCTCTGAGCCATCAGCCCAGAGCCTGACGCGGGGCTCGAACTCCCGGACCGCGAGATCGTGACCTGGCTGAAGTCGGACGCTTAACCAACTGCGCCACCCAGGCGCCCCTAGAATGGCTTTCTTCAGAACAATCATACCACACACACATACACACACACACACACACAAATAACCAATCATATGTCAGTAATGCCAAAATCATAAATTGGGCCCATAATTTTTATAATCAGCTTTCAGAACTCTGTAACTAAACTATTAATAGTTGATGTGGTACCTTATGGACAACATAGATTCTCTAACAAATCCTTTCCATTTTAGGATACCACCCATTTCTTGCTTTTTTACTCTGAACGCTTTTCTCTAAAAGAGTACTGGCTGTCTCTTTTTCCTGAGCGTCCATCTACTCACTGCTCAGCACACACCAATCTGCTTTCTGCCTCCATTATTCAACCACTGACCTCCACATCACGCACTCTACCAGGTATATTTTAGTCCTCATCTTATTTGGCTGTTCATTAGCATTTAGCACCCCTTCCTCCTTCTTAAGCACTATTTTCTTTGCATACATGTCACTGCACTCTCGTTTTCTCTCCTTTCTATTTTACCTCAGTCCCCATTATCAATCATGTCTTCGTCTGCTACATGAACTCTAAACCCAAAATTGTTTTTGAAACTCTTCTCTCATTTTGCATTATTTCCCTAGGAGACCTCATCTACCCCTTTTCCTTAAACTTCTATTACCTTCTAAAATGCTACAACCAACTAATAAATATCTCCTACTCTAAATCTCCTCTGAATTCCTGGTCCATATTTACAACTGCCTACTAGACACTTTGCCTGGATGTCTCAAAGGCTCAGCAGATCATTAGCAGAGGACTGGTGTTGGCCTGTGTCTCTGAAACCTACCTCAGAGGTGGACTGTCTGTATGACCTCCTGCAGCTCTGACCCTGAGGAAGTGTCAGAGTTAACCCTTTCAGAGAACGTTTTTTTCTCACCAAGGGCTTAACCACTAATCTTTATTTTCTCCTAACCACCAAGGTCTTGGCTGGTTCTCTTTATCTTTTCTTTCAGTCTTATCTATAAGGCCAGTGTTGATGCTGGGTTTGAACAATGAATGCAATTTTGATCTCTACTTCCACCTTTTACACATGCTTCCTTTCTATCATGCTCATTCCTTAGAATTACTCTGGCTTCCCCTTCACTCTTGCCCTTGAGAAAACAGTTCCTAACCTCATTGCAATGTTCACTAAAAAAAATTTTACCAAAACGTTTGAGCTCAAGTATAATGGTGGCATTAAAACATTCTGTCAGAGGGGCGCCTGGGTGGCGCAGTCGGTTAAGCGTCCGACTTCAGCCAGGTCACGATCTCGCGGTCCGGGAGTTCGAGCCCCGCGTCGGGCTCTGGGCTGACAGCTCAGAGCCTGGAGCCTGCTTCCAATTCTGTGTCTCCCTCTCTCTCTGCCCCTCCCCCGTTCATGCTCTGTCTCTCTCTGTCCCAAAAATAAATAAACGTTGAAAAAAAAAAAATTTAAAAAAAAAAATAATAAAATAAAAAAAAAAAAACATTCTGTCAGATATACTACAATTGCCAAGTTTCTCATGGCATAATGATATTTAAACTTTTTGACCATGACTATAAGGAAAAGTTTGCTTCTGACAGTATTCCCTCAATATTTATATGTTTATACTTGGCAGTTAATTATATCCATGCACTAATGTGCTGTAGATTAAAAACACAAAAATACACATTTTTAATGAGTTAGAATAAATAACAGTATTTTAAAATAATTTTATGTGCTTTTAGTATTCCTTAACAATACAATAAGAATTTTGCCCTCAACAGAATATTTTATTGCTAATTTTCACTGAAGCAATGCTATTGACCCTGCTTAATTATTTTTAGAAAATTTTGTTTTACCATTTAATGACAGAACAACATGAATGACTGTCCCTATACTCATGTTATTTCAATACCTGATTTTAACAACTTCCACAGATGAAAAATATATTTTCACAAATACACAAAAAAAATCAAGTGAAAGAAGCTCTTCATGTGCTGAACTTACTCAGTCATGACACTTATTTTTTAATCCTATCCAC
Organism: Lynx rufus; assembly: GCF_022079265.1. Classification (NCBI taxonomy): domain Eukaryota; kingdom Metazoa; phylum Chordata; class Mammalia; order Carnivora; family Felidae; genus Lynx; species Lynx rufus. Next base: position 40,195,897 of record NW_025814834.1, on the reverse strand, counting down.
AAATTATGCAATAGCTTTTTTAATTGTCTAATATGTATCCTATATTAACAACAACAAGACAAAACCCTACAGCAAAACATTACTTCCCTTTGAGATAGGAAACAAAGTGAAGACACCTATCTCCAATCTTTTTCAACTTTGTATTAACAATCTAATCAGTATAATAATACAAGAACAGCCAACAACAGCAAGGAGACATGATGAATGGAAAGAAGAGACAATTGGCCCTATTCACAAGTGATGATTATATATACACAAAATGTAATAGATTCTATCCTCAGTGTCTATCACCTTACTTTTTTTTCTCCCTTCCCTCCCTATATCAGGGAAGGGGAAAAAATATTCTGTATAAGAAGGAAGGGAAAGAAAGGAAACTACTGTATCATTTGAGAGTCTCCACATAAACAAAACCAACTGAAACCAACAGCTCAAAAAATCTGGGGAGCTGGCATGTTGGAACATGTACGCAGGCCAAAGACTGGAAGTTCAGGCAAGAGCCGTCATAGTCTTATAGCAGAATTCCATTTTTTCCTGAAACTTCAGATTTTGTTTTTAAGGCCTTCAAGTGATTGGATGGGGTACGTCCACATTATTGCCGGCACTCTCCTTTAGTTAAAGTCAACTGATTGTAAATATTAATTACATCTACAAGATTACTTCACAGCAACATCTAAGCTAGTGTTTGACCAAACAACTAGACATCATAGCCATGTATGGTTAAAAATCACATTTACCAAATGCTTTTTTACAAAGTCAACATGACGCTGATACTGAAATCAGACCAAGGTGTCATGATAAAAACAAGACCATTATTGTAAATATGTTGCAAAAATCCTGAAAAGACATTGGGCCAATGGGATCAAGCAATCCATCAGAAGAACAACACATGACCACAAGTGGAGTTAATCCCAAAATACAGACAGTCCCCAACTTACAACGGTTCAAGTTATAGCTTTTCCACTTTACAGTGATGCAAAGGTGATTCCAATTTAGTAGAAACTGTACTTTGAATTTTGAATTTGATCTTTTCCCCAGGCTAGCAATATGTGGTAAGATACTCTCTCATGACGGTGAGCAGCAGCAAGGCACTGCAGCTCTCAGTCAGCCCTGCTGATACAAATGATGCACCTATAGCCTCTGTACTCATACAGCCACTCTGTTTTCACTTTCAGTACAGTATTCAATAAATTATATGAGATATTCACACTTTATTACAAAACAGGCTTTATGTTAGATGATATTGCCCAACTGTAGGCCAATGTAAATGTTTTGAGTACATGTAAGGTGGGCTAGGCTAAGCTATGATATTCAGTAAGTTATGTGTAATAACTGCATTTTTGACTTAATGGTATCTTCAACTTACAATGGATTTATCAGGAGGTAACCACATCATGAGTCTAGGAAGATCTATATGTGGATGGTTTAACAATGGAATATGTGCTAATATAATTAATAATAACTGGTTACATCATAATATTTACCACTGCTCTAAACTAACCAATGCAATTAGACAATAGTAAGGATTAAGAGATCTAAAAATTTAGAGGTAGAAACAGACATTAGTGGTAGATGGTATATGTTTAGAATACCAAGAGAATCAAATCTTATAAAGTATTAGAATGCAAAAAATGTACTGTGGCTGATAACAAAAATCAACGTGCCGAAAGAAATAATGTACAGAGCGACAAAAAGGAAATACTTGGAAGTAAATTAAAAATGGATAAAATCTAGATAAAATTTAAATTCTACTGAAGAACTGAGTAAGTGAAATAAAAATTGTTATATTTGTTTTCATACAAGATCTATTCCTTCCTGCTCCACCCAAAATTATCCAAAATTGACCCTGTATTCATGGGCAAGAATTAGAAATGGGAAGGCCATGTTCTGATAGAGGGAGGTGTATAGGTGGTAACACAAATGAACATAAAAATGCCACGAGAAAGATTTGAGCTTCACAGTTTATAATCAGTCTTCTTAACAAAAATACAAAATATTGTCAGAATTTGAATTCAAGTTGTTTTCTGAACCTTTTAAATTGAAATCTATTATTACAATTCATGACCCAAAAGCACTGGGCTTACTTTTTCAAACATTATTTTAAGCCTAATGTTACAAACTTTAAAATAACCCTGGAAACCAACCCTAGTGCTTGGTATTACTAGGAAGATCAAAGAACATAATGAAAAGATGGATTGCAGCTGCAAAGTCCTAAGATATAGCAAACATAACCAGTGTGAGAAAGGTTAAGTGGTCATGCAAAAAATGTTAAATAAAAAAACTTTGGACAAATGAAGGAGATTAGATTTCCTATCCATTCTAGAAAAGAGAAAGCGAAATTTAATTTGGGAAAATGAGATATGTGGCTCTCCTTCCTGACCCTAGGTATAATGAAAATCTATTCATATTATATAAGAAATACATATGAAAGATTCTGGAAGGAATTTTTTAAAAACTAACTAGTTAGCCTTAGGAGATGAGATTATAGGTAATATTACAGGTAATATTATTTTCCTCTTTGAGCTCTTCATTTCTTTCAAGACTTCTACTGTAAGTAAATTATCTTTTTGAGATTAACCAATATATCATTCAGTGCACAATTCCTAAGCAGCAATTCTAAGGTTTGTGTTAAAGCTCACTGTAAAATTTCTAGCATACAGAATTAAAATTTTCATTATAGCTGCCCTCCAACTTAGTATGTCAACAATGCTAAGATTTATTCAATTACAGCTAATGAGACAAAGTCTGATGGTAAAGTTCACGCATGTTTACTTCTTTATGAGAAGAGATTATTAAGCCACAACATTCAATTTTAGCCTGAACAGATGGGACTGGGCTATATGGGAGGGTTTTTTTTTTTTCTCTAATACTCTACCTACATTATGAGGGACACCTTGTGTCATTTTCTTGAGAAATTTTTTTCTTAACTGGCAAGAGAAATGGTATTGAAGAAGAATTCCATCAGTGTGATGATTGTCACAAATAGACAACACAATTCTGGGAAAGAGTGATTCATGGTTTTCCTTCAATAGAGAACATTCTTCTGAGACATTTTTCTCCTTTTTCATATGACTCCACATAATCCCCACACTAGCTTTCACAGTTGTAACTAATCTCCTGATAGCAAAATATATAATATAAAGTCAAACTCACCCAACAGTCACAAGACCTATTAATGTGGGTATAAAGGGGGTCTCAACTATTCTCTTGCTAAATATTAAAATGAAAAAAAAATCTGAGAAAGTATTGAAAAGGCTTATTGAAGCTCTGTAAATTTCAAGTGTGTCTTACCACAAGATATATTATTAAATTTATCATCTTCAGCAGTGTTTTGTGAATTATTCTTAATAAATATTCACAGTACATAAATTGGAGAATGGTAATATGAATGCATATTTAAAAGTTCCAGAAAATCTCAGGGAATGTTAAAAAGCATTCATCTCTGAAGCATTTATTATGATAAATTATGGGCCAAGATAAACTGGGAAACTTTCCTTTCATTTTCCAGTCAAATGACAATCCTAGATTTTCTGAGGTTTTACTATCTACTTTATCTACAGCAAATGACCTCATAAAAAAAAGTCAATTCACACATGATCCAGTTCTTCCTGAGAGTATAGTAAGCAAGTTCTCAGAATGCCAAGCCATTAACAAAGTCTGATTTAAAAAAATATATATATATGAGTGTGGACAGAGGGTTTGAGTCAAGAAGAAAACTTGTAGGCTGAAACTAAAGACAGAGAGCGATGCTACACAGCTAGAGATGTATAGTTAGAGGAGAAACTTGCCATATTTCAGATGGAAGATGGCAAGGGAAGAAATCAAAGTAGAAAAGAACAAGCTTTGAAGATTTTGTGGAAAAAAATAATGGCAAGATTTTAGAAGGGATGGGACTGAGTAAAAATATGCTTTCTTTATGGGCTGCTGAAATGGTAGTAGGGCCCACTAGACAATGACGTTTGGAGAAGGATGATAGAGAATATACATTTTATTTCATTGACAAAGAAATATTGCCTATGATAGCCAGGATGATAAAAAAAAATTATCAAAGATATATTACAGGGGTGCCTGGGTGGCTTAGTCGGTTGAGCGGCCGACTTTGGCTCAGGTCCTGATTTCACAGCTCGTGAGTTTGAGACCCTCATCGGGCTCTGTGCTGACAGCTCAGAGCCTGGAGCCTGGTCCGGATTCTGTGTCTCCCTCTCTCTCTGTCCTTAATCCACTCACATTCTGTCTCTGTCTCTCTCAAAAATAAGTTTAAAAAAACTAAAAAAAGGTATATTACCTATTAACAGATCAGGTAAAAACATCATCGTCAACAGGGATAGTAAGCCTTGTATTTCACACATAAAGAAACAGGCATTTCATTTGGGTTAGTCAGATATGACGAAGAATTATGATTAACCAATTTATTCTAAATGATGTATTGAGCCCCTTTTGGTCACTTTCCTGGAAACTTGGGTCACAATGAGAAATATGATCATTACTACCCATGTAGACAGGGGTATAGAGACTGGCAAGTAGATGGACAATTACTGTACAGTGGGGTGAATGCCAGGCATGAGTAAGCACAGCAGGACATCAGACACCAAGCAAGGAGCCAGGCACATGCTGGAGATGTTAGGAAAGTCAGAATGAAAAACCAGTAAGACATAGCAAAGACAAAGAAAGAAGGAGAAGTACTGCATATGGAGGGAAAAGATGCACAGAGAACAAGAAGGAAAAGAGAACAATTTGGTTCGCATGATTAAAATACACAGTCTGCATGAAGGAATTGAAGACTTGCCAAGGACAAAGACAGAGAGGCAGGGAGAGAAACAGAGAGGGTAAAGCTTGTATGCTTAGAGGAGTGTGGGTATTATTTGAACTTCCGAAAAAATATCAGAGAGGAATATGGTGCCAGTATTAAGAAAAAGGACACAGCAAAGGACATTGAAAGACACTGGAAGAGAACCAGGGATCATGGAATCCAGGAGAAAAGAATTTTTTTAGAAGGAGGAGTGATAAATATTAAAAAATGCAAACATAAGGTAAAGATGACACAGACACAGATGTGTCTATTGTATTCAGCAACATATGGTATTAGCAGAAGTGGACTCATCAAAATGGATAGGACAGAAGTAAAATTCAAAAGTTTAGGTATAAACGGGAAATGAAGAAGTGGAGAAAAGGGAGTGAATGCAGACTGAAGGAAGGAGACACAGTGGACACAGAATTGGGCATGAGGTAAAGACAAGGGTTTATAGGCAAAGGGGACTTAAGTATACTTCAAATGGGAAGAGGCTAGTAAAGAGGAAAACTTGAAGCCATGTTCTGAAAGGGGGATGGAATAGTGTGACACAATAATGGTGGTTTTTAAAAATTGCTGCAGAAAACAGACAAACAGAATGTCTAGAAAAATAGAAAATAACTTCTAAGTAGCCCAAAGTCAATGCACAGTTAATGCCGGAGGGTATAGGTTTATTGGGATGGAAATTTGCATTATTGTGTCACTTTTGCAGCGGTCATTAGAAAGCCATAATTAGAACCAGAAAAGGTAGATAATTGGTTAAGATGGGATTTCATTCTGTCTGGAGGATGGGAGAAAGAGACTAGAAGGCAAGGATGTTGTTGGCATTGGCAAGAGAATCACCGAAGTAATGGACCATAGGATCTGTGCTAAAGAAGGGAGAAGCAAGCACAGTGCTGACAGGAGACGTGGGGGGGCCTAACATCTCAAATAGTTGAGCAACCTTTGTAGTGGAAATAATAGTAATACATTTATTGGTCACCTAGTATATTCTAGGGACTTTGCATTTGATGATCAATTATCTAGTTCTTACAATAATTCTGCCAGTGCTGACTCTATATTGACCAAAACAGGAAAAGACAATACCTTGGCTCCTTCAACCTTTTATGAATACACAGGATATTTTAATTTCTTACCATGTCTTGGGTATCACACATACGTGGAGTTGTATTGCGTGTGCTCCAGCTACGAGCCTCCTGTCTTTTTCTTCTGAATCCAAGGAATGATGGAAAGAACAAGAAAGTGAGCTTCAATGTTTAATCTAAAACAGGTGGGAATATGTGCTCCTTTATATTAGATGCAATAAGAGGCTAGGGAATCTGACCTAAGTGTGCATCTATGTTTAAAGCTTGATTGGCAACTGTTACTTGGAAAACTAAAGCCCAATTTGATTAAGTAAACGACCAAAGATCACACAGTTAAAAAATCCAAAACTGAAATCCAAACCCAAGTCTGACTGATTTAAAAGTTTGTATTTTTCTAATATGATATATTCTCTTTCGATGTGAGAGAGTTAAAAGTATAGTTGCTTATAAAGTGGACTATTTTAAAGTAAGAACTTAGAATTGGCATAATCATGGGTAAGGAAAATGTCCAATATGGATCAGAGAGAAAAAAGAATGAGACAAGCTAGGTTATGAGGGTGGTGAGGACGCTAATCCACTCCCAAAGTTGAGGTATTTGGCTTACAGGATAATGAGTAACATCAATCAAAAGATCTTCAAAAAATGCAGTCTTTTGGAGCTATATAAGATTCAGTTAAGGTAGGAAGTTTGGAGCAGAATATAAAATTTTGCCCTACAGAATGAGCATTTCAAGAGACAAAAGAAAAGGGTTTTTAGAGGAAAGAGAGCTATAGAAGTTGGCTCATGAAAAAATAAAGTTAAATAATGCCAGGGTCAGTAAATTATAAATATCTGTACCCAAAGAGTAAAAATGATCTTAATATTCCATTAAATAATATCTTTAAATTAATATTACCATTCTTGGTATATTAAATGAGATACATATATGATATGTTTAGCCCTTTTGTGAAAGGTATTTAACTCCTATCACCAAATAAAGCCAAAATGCCTCATCAAAGATGTTTTAACAAATTCTCTCGCTTCCTGGAGGGACACAAAGATCATCTACACACTATTCTAGAAGTCACATAGTGAATGCCAATTTAAATTAAGAATAACACATTTATGTACTATTTTAAAAGTATAAAAAATACTGATGAAAAATAATTAACATTCTAAATGCATTTTAATTAACTCTATTTTAACATGGAACAAAAATTTTTAAAGTTTATTTTATGCTCTAATGAGCACAATTTTACATCCTGCTCTTTGAAGAGTGATCTTACTCCATCCCAGATAAGTATATTCATTGCACCCTTACCTAAAAAAGAGAGACATAAATGCCATTCTCCCACTCTTTAGAAATGAAGAAAACAGAGATCCCTGCCATAATCAAGTCCCCAACCTGATGTTACCAGACAGGTTCCAGGCCATCGTGGCAGACCAAATAGTTATCTCACACTCTCCTTTCACCTCTTCTTAGGTACAGGGCCATCCCAGGGTAAAGACTTCCATTTTCAGCTGGGTGTGGCTACCTGATTAACTTCTGTCCAATAGAATATGAAAAGAAATGATACAAACAAGGTCCAATGTGTGCTGAAAGGAAGGATGGATGATGCTTTTATCTTCCTTCTTGTAACTTGCTACTTTAAACTTGGACATAGTGGAGAGTCACGTTGGGACATGAAAATAAGGGTTCTCAGGATTGCAGAGCAACAACTAGAAGAAGCCTGGGTCCTTGATTCATGGAACAGATAGGCCATATCTGGACCTTTACTTATGGACTGTTGTGTGAATGAAACAAACCTTCACACTGAAGATGAAACTATATCCTAACAAAAATTGCCAGCACATTCTCTAAATTCACTGTAGCATGACATTGGTAACCTATATTTGGCATGGATGATGATTTCAGAAGGAGAGCTTTCTTTTCTCTGCAGTTACAGATGGCATGAAAAAAAAGTGTTGTTTTTTTTTTTTTTCTGAATCAGTAAGAGAAAAGTGATGTATTGTGGGAAACAGAACACCACAATGACCATAGGTGCATATTCATTCAGGCTCCAAGATCTCTGAGAAAACTCAAGATCATAAGGTTAAAAATAACCTTATTTAACCTCAGGTTAAAAAGGACCTGAGTGAATTGCCCTTGGAAAATGTGGTCTGTTCTTTAGTATGCAGATAGGGATGTTTTGCTTAAAGGAAGCCAGCTGTATATAGCACACTGCATTCCCTCCCTTCTTTGTCTTTGCTTCTGTCATAAAGATTCTTATGGGAACATATGTATCTGCAAAACCGCTCTCCTATAAGAAATGTACGATAGCTGAATCACATGTTCATTGTTGACATGCTTTGCTAAGTTTCTGTTGTTAATCATTGCTGATCTGTTTTTCCTGAAAACGTGTATAAGAAGGTGTACAATGAACCTCGGGGCCTCAGGCTGTTGGCTCGGGGTCCCCTGTGCCTCGCTTTACTGTCGTCTCTTCCTCAGTTCCTTCACTGCCCCAGGTCCACAGCCCATTGAGGTCAACAAGTGGTGCCCAAACAGGGACCTGAAGCCCCCACTGAGGAGAGATCAACAAGCATTTGGAACCCTAAAGAAGGTGGTAAGTAGGCAACTTAATTACAGGGTAATGGGGCAATCACAGTCAAAATCTTCCAGTTTTGCTGCTCTAATATATCATTTTCTGAAAGAATATGGAGCAAAGGTCACTAAGCAGCGTATTGAAAAATGTTTAGAGACTGTGATAAAATACAATCCTTGGTTCCCCGAAGAGGGTTCTTTGGATGAAGCCACATGGCTTCAGGTTAACAATAATGTTATAAAAGCCACGCAGCAAGGACAGACTATCCCCCTTGACTTCTGGTCTATATGGCCTCTTATAAAAGTTGTTATTAATACTAAGGAGACTGGGGATAAACCATCTCCTGCTGAGATTGCTAAAAACAAAAAAAAAAAAAAAACAAAAAACAAAAAAACGGCCGCCTCTCTCCATGCTTATGAATTGGATGATGAAACATTATAAAAGTTAAAACTGAAAGTAAAGAATTTTCACAGTGGCACAATCCAGGCCATTACCTACTGCCCTGCCACCACGGTTGGATGAATTAAAGGAGGATGCTTCTCCTTCTCAGATACCAGAGCCTCTCCCTAGACATTCACAACTCCCTCAGAAAAGGAACTTAGACGTCAAGGAGGGAGCGATTTACTTATGGCCTTTCCTACTGAAGGAAACCAAACTGCCGGGCCAACTTATGAGGGCTTGGATTTGAATACTTTAAGAGAATTAAAAAAGGCTTGCCATTTGTATGGACTTAATGCTCCGTATATGATAGAAATCCTGAAGGCGTGGGTGGCTTCTGGAGAATGGATACCTTACAATTGGTATGGTGGCACGAGCATGTCTTAAACCCCAAGATCTTTTACAATGGAAAAATGTGACTGTCAGATGCAGCATACTCAAAGGCTTGAGCTGAAAGAGCCAATCCCCCTACGCCCCTATGCAACATATTTCTTTTGAAATGCTCACGGGATCTGGTGTTTTCTCAGATATACGAGAACAATTGTTGAAAACACTGCTGGCCGCTACTGCTCAAATTTCTGAAATCGCTTTAGCTGTTTGGGAAAAATTAACCCCTTCAGGAGAAGTAGGACAAAGCTATATAAAAATTATACAGGGACCCACAGAGCCTTACACTAAATTTATTTCTAGGCTTAAACAGGCTATTGAACGACAGGTAGGCAGTAAGACTGCTAGAGAGCATTTACTGAGACAGCTTATCCTGTACGGACCCCTCAATGGCCCCTTTCATCTGAAAAATTGCAGGCCTTAGAACAAAGAATTCAAGAACAGTTATTGGCAGGACATATGGAGCCTTCCCAATCCCCTTGGAATTCTCCTGTATCTGTCATTAAGAAAAAAAATCAGGAAAATGGAGGCTTCTCATAGATCTCAGAAATGTTAACGCCATCATAAAACTTGTAGGTACCTTGCATCCAGGCTTGCCAACACCCACAATGACTCCAAAACAATGGCCTCTAATAATTATTAACTTAAAGGACCGTTTTTATACTATTGCAATACATCCTGATGACAAAGAGAAATTTACGTTCTCCCAGTACCCAGCCCAAACTATTAGGAATATATGAGACGATATCATTGGACATTGCTCCTCAAGGTATGACTAATTCTCCTACTATGTGTCAATACTTTATTGGCCACGTTGGGCAACCAGTGAGATTAGCATACCCTCAGGCTTACATAATTCATTATATGGATGATATATTAATAGCCACACAAACTGAAGAGGAATTACAAAGGCTTTATAATGATACCTCTTCTCACCGATTGCTGCTGGGCTTATTATTGCCCCATAAAAAATTCAAACCACCACCCCCATCTAGGTACCATAGTGGACCGGTCCACTGTGAAGCCACAAACTATGCAGATCCGCAGAGATAATCTTAACGGACTTAATGACTTTCAAAAACTCCTCTGGGATATCAATTGGATATGCCCTTTGTTAGGCATTCCCACCTACCAATTACAAAATTTATTTAATACCCTACAAGGTGACCCTGTTATGGACAGTCCACGTCACTTGTCACCAGAAGCAGAAAATGAACTCCAGTTCGTTGAAGAATGCCTACAAACGTCTTTCACTTACAGACATGATCCTTCACTGCCTGCAATCCTCCTCATTTTCCCCACCCCTCACTCTCCTACAGGAATTTTGGCACAAGAAGATAGACCCTTGGAATGGGTGACTCTTCACATGAAGACATCTTGCACTGTAACCCCCTGTCTTTCTCTTATAGCCTCACTTATCATTCAAGGACGAAAAAGAGCTATTCAAATCCTGGGATTCGATCCAGCTTTCATTGGTTTACCACTTGCCTCAACTACCTTTAAGGACATTTTCCCTCTCTCTGACACTTTACAGTTTGCCTTTGCTGATTACACAGGACGCATTGGATGTCATTATCCCTCAGGAAAACTGTGGGACTTTTTGAAATGAATCCCCTGGGTCATCAACCGTGTCGTTTGTGAATCCCCTATCCCTTCAGCACCTACATATTTTATTGATGACTCCTCTTCTGGTATAGCCAGCATTTGGGCCCTTCCTTGTGTAAATCTGTGCAAATATCATATACTTCTGCCTGACAGGTTGAATTAGCCACTCTTCTCTATTTCTTACAATCTATCCCAGGACCTCTTAATGTGGTTTCTGACTCTGCTTATGTAGTAGGTCTGGTGAATCCCTTGGAGACTGCTCTTATCTCCACTACCCATGCTATCATTAACCCTCTACTTCAAGACTTACAGCTTGAGATTCAGTCTCGGACGCATCCCCTATAATAACTCACATCCACTCTCACTCAAATCTGCCTGGACCTTTGGCTTTAGGAAACCAATCCGCTGATTTACTTGCCACACCTATTTTTCTCACTCCACATGAGGAACACTCACATTTACATACCAATGCTAATTGCCTTCATGTACATTATAAGATTCCCATGCACCTTGCCAGACAGATAGTTTCCTCTTGTCCCATTGACCTCTGCATTTAACTGAGCACCCATCAGGGGTTAACCCTCAAGGTACTGCTCCAAATTGTATTTGGCAGATGGATGTTACATATTTTCCAGCTTTGGGGCGCCTCTCTTATGTTCTTGTTACTATTGATACCTTTTCTGGATTTCTCTTTGCCTCCCCCTTCTTGGGGGTAAAAAAACAGTACATGTTATTTCACACGTACTTGCCTGTTTTTTAGTCATGGGATGGCCCACTAGCATTAAAACCGATAATGGAACCGCTTATGTAAACAAACGTCTACATGACTTTCTACTGGACTGGCAGATCCAACATGTCACAGGTATTCCTTATAACCCTCAAGGACAGGCTCTAGTAGAACGCGCACATGCAACCCTTAAAAGACAATTACTCAAACTTCTAACTAAAAAGAAAGGGGGAGTCTCTCCCCGAGATATTATGGCCCAAGCACTATTTACCTTAAATTTTTTTTAATTTACCGCAGGGTGAGCCATACACCCGTGCGGATAAGTACTTTACTCCAATAGATTCCCACACTCTAAAACCCCTCTTTGGCTAAAAAATGAAGATAATCACTGGCAGCCCGGGAATCTTATTACCTGAGGCCCTGGTTATGCTTGTGTCATTCCAGATGGATCCAGTCGACCAATATGGACACCTTTTCGGAAAGTCCAGCCCAAGACTAGATATCAGCAAGATAAAGAAGACTCCTCAGCCACCACAAGGCCTGACGACCCAGCCCCCAGTGAACAAGATGGCAGCACTGACCCTGAAGAGACCCCGAAAATGGAAGATGGCTCCGATCCCTCCTCCCACATGGTGACAACTAAAGAATCTCATACAACGTGCAGAATGAGTCTTGAAAGCAACTAAATCCAATATATCATTTACAAAATATTCAGGGAAATTTATCTTTAGACATTCAAGCACTTCAACAGGAAATTTTCCATACGTTTGAGGATTCTCTTCCCCAAACCTGATATGGGCAACTAGCTTCTGATATTGCTCACACCCTAGAAGGACTGGATCCCTTGATGGTGGTGGCAAAGCATCACACATGGCCTTGGTGGCTGCTTTTTAGCTGTTTTAATATGTTGTCTTGTCTTCCTCATAGGATACCGCACCCTCAGAAGGCGAATGAACGCACAGAGCTTTCATCATAAGATGCTAACTGCAGCTGCAGCTTTGAAAAAAGAAAGGGGAAACTGTGGGAAACAGAACACAACAATAACCATAGACGCATATTTATTCAGGCTCCAAGATCTCTGAGACAACTCAAGATCATAAGGTTAAAAATAAACTGAAAGGACCTGAGTGAATTGCTCTTGGAAAATGTGATCTGTTCTTTAGTACGCAGATAGGGATGTTTTGCTTAAAGGAAGCCAGCTGTATATAGCACACTGCATTCCCTCCCTTCTTTGTCTTTGCTTCTGTCGTAAAGATTCTTATCGGAACATAAGTATCTGCAAAACTGCTCTCCTACAAGATACGTACGATAGCTGAATCAGATGTTCATTGTTGACATGCTTTGCTAAGTTTCTGTTGTTAATCATTGCTGATCCGTTTTTCCTGAAAACGTATATAAGAAGGTGTACAATGAACCTCAGGGCCTCAGGCTGTTGGCTCGGGGTCCCCTGTGCCTCGCTGTACTGTCATCTCTTCCTCAGTTCCTTCGCCGCCCCGGGTCCACAGCCCTTTGAGGCCCTTTGAGGTAATGTATAAAGTATCCCTTACCTCTATACGGTGCAATCCTAAAATAGCACGTATAATGACCCAGTCTCTAAATTTGGAAGAATGTTACATAAATCTTACCTCCCCAATAAATGCATTTCTTGGTGAAAACAAGTTCTTTCAGGCACTAAAAAGTATCATCTAATAAATCAGGCAGTGTGTTAGAGACTATTAACAGTAAACATCTATGTGGTCCTCTGTTTCCTAGCCACCCCTGCGGTTAGGTTACACCCATGAACTAGTGTCAAACAATGAAAGGTGGGCTCCTTTGTCCACTACCATGCTAGGTTTGGAGAGTACAAGTTATCAATAGTCCATCTGTAAAACAGAGGAAGCCAATCATAGTGGATGTTGTGGTGGCACATCAAGATTCCCTTGTCAGTGGTGGTGAAAGCTCTCAGCTGAGTTGTTCTCTAGAAATTTTCCTCAGCCCAAGAGAGCTTCTTTGCCAAGTCTATTATCCCTCTCTAAGGGTAGCACATGTATAATAACTGGTCAATATAGAGGTATAATAGATTGGCTCCCTTCCCCATGTAAGGCAACTCTAAAAGAAATATCCCAGGGCTCCTGGGTGGCTCAGTCAGTTAAGCATCTGACTCTTGATTTCAGCTCAGGTCATGATCTCACATTTTGTGAGTTTGAGTCCAGAAGCAAGTTCTGCACTGACAGCACAAAGCCTGTTGGGATTCCCTCTCCCTCTCCCTCTGCCCCTCCTCCCTCTCAAAATAAGTAATTAAAAAATAATAATAGTAAAATAAACTTTATAAAGCCTATAAAAGAAATATCCCAGCACCACCATACATTACAGTGAAATTAAGTGAGAGACCTCTGGTAAGACTACATTACAAAAATAAACTATTGGGGATTCATAAAAATAAAAAGCTTCTGCACAGTGAAGGAAACAACAAAACTAAAAGGGAACCTATGGAATGGGAGATGATATTTGCAAATGATATATCTAATAAAGGGTTATTATCCAAATATATATAAAGAACTTATAAAACCCAACACTCAAAAAATGAATAATCCAGTTAAAATGGGCAGAAGACATGAATAGATATTTTTCCAAAGCAGATATACTGATGGCCAACAGACACATGAAAAGATGCTCAACATCACTGACCATCAAGGAAATATAATGAGATATCAAAACTACAATAAGATATCACTTCACACCTGGCAGAATGGCTAAAATCAACAACACAAGAAATAGTAGGTGTTGGCAAGGATGTGGAGAAAAGACAACCTTCTTGTACTGTTGGTGGGAATGCAAATTGGTGCAGCCACTCTATAAAACAGTACGGAGGTTCCTCAAAATGTTAAAAACAGAACTAACCTACGATCAGCAATTGCATTATTAGGTATTTACCCAAAGGATACAAAAATACACATGGACTCCAATGTTTATAGCAGCATAACCAACAACGCCCAAATTATGGAAGGAGCCCAAAGTCCCATCAACTGATGAATGGATAAAGAAGATGTGGTGTATATACAATGGAATATTACTCCACCATCAAAAAAGAATGAAATCTTGCCATTTGCAATGACATGGATGGAGCTAGAGAGTATTATGCTAAGCAAAATAAGTCAGTCAGAGAGTGACAAGGACCATATTATTTCACTCATATGTAGAATATAAGAAACAAAATAAATAAGCAAAGAGGAAGAAAAGAGGGAGAGAGAGGCAAATCAAGAAACAGACTCAACTATAGAGAAGAAACTGATGATTACCAGAGGAGAGGTACACAGAGGGATGGGTAAAATAGGTGATGGAGATTAATAGGAGTGCACTTGTCTTGAGGGAAATAGGGCGCTGTATGGAAGTGTTGAATCACTATATTGTACACTTGAAACTTATAATATACTGCATGTTAACTAACTGGAATTTAAATAAAAACTTAAAAACAAAGACTGCATTACATTTTAACTCTTCCCTCTGCCTAATTCTACTTTCTTACCTCAGCCACAGGTAGATTCTGAGGGCTCTCTCCACTAAGCACCATGGACACAAATCATCTCAGAGTATGCTTTCTGGGTGAACGAGCTTAAGACAGACATTCTGAATGTATCACATTTTAACCGAACAGGAAACAAACCTTCTCAGTGTTACACCTTGAAGATTTAGTGTTTGTTTGTTCCTCCAGCAAAGCTGAATGACACTGTCATTCACATTAGTTGTATTTCTAAGGTTGGAAGAGAGAGAATTTCCAAACTCCCACCCACTACTACTGAAAGTTTACGAAAGTTATGGAGAAGACACAATGGGCAACAATGCATTTCTGTTACTGCATAAATTTCTCCTGGCATCTGAAGTTGGATTAGACTGAGAGTTAGTTAGACAGCTAAAGAGCTCTGATGGTCCTTGGGGCACACTTTTTTTTTGTCCTTATTGGCCTAAAATAGACACCTTGCTCAATGAGAAAAATTCCCAAGTCCTCTTTTTATTTTTGTTTCAGGATTTAAAAAAACACACTGCAGATTGTATTTTGATCACAAATATTCTTCACTGCCCTCCCTGGGGTATTATTATAATTCTCCACACCAGTTAAGTCAGGCCTGGCCACATGACTTCCTTAGAAAAATGAAACATGACCCAAAGTGATGGGCAATATTTCTGAGCAGAAGTTATAAAAGTCTATGCACTATATTCTTTTTCCCTCTACCATAGGAACTAGCAACGTTCCAGATAGTGGTAATCTTTAATGGGACCATAGTAGGCAATGTAGAACAGAGTCACAGCCTTCCCTCAGTGAACATATAGTACAAACAAAAAATAAACATTGTGGGGTGGGTGGGTTGTCAGATTCTTGATTTCAGCTCAGGTCATGATCTCACGGTTTGTGAGATCGAGCCCTATGTCATCAAGCTCGGCTCTGACAGCATGGAGCCTTGGGATTCTCCCTCTCCTCTCTCTTTCTGCCCCTCCTCCCACTCGCACTCTCTCTCAAATAAATAAACATTAAAAAATAAAAAATAAAGATATAAATGAATAAAATCCAAACATACCACACCACACAGAAAAAAAAAAGACTTAATTCTTTACTTGTGTCATAATGAAAATTCCAACCAGTCCCAACTGTATCCTTGACTTTGTACCAAATTAACACTGCAGACTTCAAATGTATCAAAGCCACTAAGGTTAGGTAAGGGAATTATTTTGTAAAAAGACAGAACAGCTGCCCCATACCCCTTGCAATCTCTCTTTGCCCCCATAAATACATACACACATACATACATACATACATACATATGTATGCACATACATACATATGTATGCACATGCATACATATATACACACATCATACATACGTATATAAGTACGTATGTAAAAGTACATAAGTATACAAAATTTAAAACTCCAGTTTTCTACGTTGAATATATATATATATATATATATATATATATATATATATATATATTTATGTATTTGTCAGCAGGCAGTTAGATAATTTTCTTGGGTCTGAAATGTCAAGTTTTCCCTACATATACTTAAATACGAAGAAGTTGAAACGGAGATTGAAAAGAGAGGGAGAGAACAGAGAGCAGGATATAAAGAAAATGCTAAAAGATACAGAGACATGTCAAAAGCAGATTCTCAATTAAGGAAACTTCAAAAGGGGTTGTCAACTAGGTAAATACATTTCTGTAAGAACTTTTCCTTTGTTAAATCACAATAATTAGAAATGATTGGCATTAAACATCAATCAGGATTATAGTGGACATCAGTTATAATTGATGGCTGCCAGAAATCAACATAATCATTGGCACTATAAAAAGTCCTCTTTGTTATTTGCTTTCAGAATATCTCACAAGTCTTTCCTCAGCTGAAACTTATGCATTTATACAAAAATAGCGAAGGTGACTTCAAATTATTTTTATAATATCTCTATTCTTATTTTATGGTTCTTGCTTAAAATCTTTATTTCACATTTCTTCAAAGATGGAAAAACAATTATGAAAGGCAACCAGTGAACTTTAAGATAATATAGGCTCTTGCTGTACATGACAGTGTCATTTTGTGCAGGGTGATAGTGTGTGAATTCTACATTATTCCTCTTTTGCATCACAAGTTTGTAATTGTTTCATCTGAAAATAGCAGAATCCATTTTTTCATACTAATGCTGTGAATATGTGGAATAACTGAAATGAAAGGTTTGGTAAAAAAATTTGTGGCATCCATGTACTCAAGCAATATTAAAACAATGTGAGGGGTAAATAAAGGATCCTGTGGATAGACGCTTTTATACACTGTACACGTTTGATTCCAGGCTTCTGGCGTACAGGGCTCTGAGAGAGCTTTAAGTCCCAGGGGAGCAACAGGAGTTGTTTAGGCTGGGTGTTTAAACTTCACTGATGTATTTATGACCATATAATTTGCTTTTATAAGGAGCAACTCCAGGGGGGCTTACTCAAAGGAATCATATTTCACAAGAGACAGTATAAAGTGCTGTAAAGGAGTTTGGAACAAAAGCTGAGCCAGGGGAAGTTTTCCTGAATAATCAGTTGAAAAAGCAGAATAGAAAAGTAAGGGGGCGAGAGTAAGAATTAAATAAAAATGAAGAAAACAAAAAGAGAAAAGACCCTATACCAAATAGGAGCTCAACAGGTGGAGGGTTAATTAAGATGGACTGAGAAATGAGGCATTTGAGTAAATCACATATTTTGACTGATGAAGCATTACCACATACACATTACACGCTCATCAGTTTTCAAAGAATGACAATGATATACATTTAATACTCAAAGCCTAATGAAGTAAATTCTATGCTAGTTTAGTAATAAAGTATCACATCCTGAGTACAGATCACATATAATAGTCATTCCATGAAAGGGGTAGTCATAACTTTCCATTTTTTGAATCAAGTTAGTGTCATTTACTAAAAATTAGTAATAGATAGAGTTTAAGTAAACCGGCTTTTACTATCACCATGGGAACAGTGAATAAGACTAATTTTGTTAAATAGATATGTTTAATTGTATAAGCTGAAGGAAAATAACTTAGGGGGAAAATAACTTGTCAAGGTTCTACCAATTTGTGCTGATCTTATAGACAACTCCACAACAGAGGCTTTTGTCCCTCTTGCTTACTGCTGAGAACAGTACCGGATACACAGAAGGTGCTTAATAATTGCTTATTGAAGAAATGATTAATGGAGTATACTATCGTCTGAGCATATATCCATACATTTATCTCATCTTCTATAGGAATAACCTCTGCCAAAAATACATTTCATTTAGTCTTGGTTGGTGGCATACTTGTCAATGAATGAAAACATTATGCATTTTCCAGCACGTGTTATATTTATGTATGTTTACATAAGCTACAATACTTATTATCTCAAATTAGTGATTGTTTCACAGTCTGTAGCAGTATGAAATGGAAGATGATCTCTTTTGTAAATTTCTGGATGTGTTCCAAGAAAACGCTTAGAAAATTACAGCAAATTAACAAGCTCATAATGGGAGGTAATTCTGATCATCTTCATCATATTCCTCTTTATCATAACAGAATGGAAATGAAATACCTACAATCTTGAAAACAGACAGCTTTGGGAGATTGCCATCTTGAGTTAATTAGAAGAATCCACTTCTTCAACATCTCACATTGACAAGCCTCAGGCCTTGCTTTTGAAGCCTAGGACTGCAGAGAAATGTTATTGAGGAACAACCTGTACCCCAATTAGACAACCGCTTCTTAGTCCTTCATCTGAAAGGTTTAGGTATGGACTATTTCGTTTCATAAGATGCATTATTTTATATACAATGCCACAACTCCAAAAGGTTGATATTCTTATCTCCATTTGGGGTATAAAGAAACTGAGTCTCAGAGAAAGAAAATAAATTCCCTAAGACAACACAGCTAGTAAGTGGTAGGTCTGGAATTTAAAACAGATCTGCTGCCTCTAAAGTCCATGCACCTAACTTGATGTTATTCAACATCCTACTTCAGAATTCAATAAAATACAACTTCGTTTTTCTATATTCTGATTACGTGTTCCAACCCACCATATCTGAGTGCTTCCCATGCATATTTCCATGAAGCAGTGGGAATCCCCACTCCCCTCAGGAAAATAGAGCCTCCATCCCAACACACTTCCCAAAAACTCACCTACTTAGCAAGCTTGTGAGGAATAGCTGAGCAGACCTGGTCAGCCTTGGTCTCTCATTTGGGCCACCCTGCCCTCAACATGCTTGTATTCTATATTTGCCTGTGTGCAATGGTTTTGGGAATAGGTTAAACCTCTGGGAACAAGGCTGTGTCTGTCCAACTTGGCCAGTGTCAATGTGGGTAACTTCAATTTACGAGATATGCTCTAGTGTGCAGATTCCTAGGAAGCTAATTTTGATGAGCTATCAAGCTAAGTTTTCTAATTCTGCTTCCTTCTTATTGTTAAAACTACCTGATTTCTGACACAGCACAGTGATTAACAACGCCGGCTCTGAAGCCATACTGTATAGGGACAAATTTATACATAGAAAAGTTATTTAACATTTCTGTGTCCTCATTTCCTCATTTGAAAAATGGAGACAGTAATACCCACAACACATTTACTAACTGTGTAGGGCAGGCATGTTTAAACTACTCCATCGAGCTGCTAAGCCCCAACTGCTCTATTTTGTTCTACAAAGACTGTTCCTCACTCCTTCCAGCCTCTGACTTATTTGATCTACAGGCACGCTATAATGATCTCCTCCATAAAGCCCAGCTCCAAATTCTGTGGGAAGAGACACATGCTTGTTATGCAGATTCTTTGGCCTAATGTTTTTCCTCCCTTCTATTTTTGTTCTTTAACATGGTACTTTAGTTTTCACTTTCTTCTTCCTCCACAAGATCCTGCAACTTATGCTTTCCATCTTAAATCATGTTTTCTAAATCTCTCTAGGATCCTCTGCTTTAACTTTGGATATGGAAAGGCATCACCAGCCTGGAAAAAGATACCTTCAGTTTCACAGGTGCACAGGTTGCATGCTGGGTCAAGGAGGACAGTCTTCCTTGATAGAGGAGGGATGTTCTTTGGTCACAGATATGTGAGTAGCTGCATTCTAGACAAGCTTATGTTTGCACAATTAGTAGCTGGTTTCTACAAATTCCTGGAACAGTGCCCATAAATTTCATTCCTCCTTGTACGTGAGATTTAGGATTAAGGCTTAAGAGTAAGGTCTTTTGCCTTCGCTGTACAAGTTCCCTTGATTAGCCCTTTCTGCAAATATCTGCAGGAACATTACTGTGCTATCAACTGTGCTTTACTGCTGGCCATAAGCACCATACTTGTAAGCAATCCTAGTCCCACAATCTTTCAAAGGCTCCAGGACTCTCCCTATAGTATCCATTTATGAGCAAAAAGCACTACAACTTGTCTAGGTACGCTAATGCCAGTTACCTGCTATTTAAGAATTGAAAATATCCAGAGAGGGTCACCTAGGTAGCTCAGTCAGTTAAGCATCTGACTTTGGCTCAGGTCATGGTCTCACAGTTCAGTTCATGGGTTTGAGCCCTGCATCATCGGGCTCTGTGCTGACAGCTCAGAGCCTGGAGCCTGCTTCAGATTCTGTCTCCCTCTCTCTCTCCCCCTACCCTGCTTGTGCCCTTTCTCTATTCCAAAAATTTAAAAAACAGTGAGTGAATGAATGAATGAATGAATGAAAACATTAAAAAAAAGAAGAAAATATCCAGAGTACCATTTGACATTTTCAAAACCCAACCACCATCTTTCCTAGAGAAATACAAACAAGCTGTTTATTCAATAACTATTATGTATGATATTGGACATTTTTCTGGGTACTGAAAATGCATAGATAAAAGACACCTGCCCTGTGATCTCAAGACAGAGATGGCTAAATAAAGTAGTAACTCTAAAAAAATTCTGGTAAGGTTAGAAATAGTGGTTTGTGCCAAGTGCAATGGGAATACAAAAAAAAAGAAAATCGTGTCAGGGCAGTGAGACTAAGTGATTTCAGTTGAGTCTTGGATAAACAGGAGTTTGCCAGGGAGGCTAGGAGACAGGAGGCATTTCAGACAGAGGAAAAAGCAAGATCCTGTCCTTCCCTACCTTCTTTTTCCGTCCATTTTTCTGCAGGATTTCCGCTGCTTGAGCTCTCTTTGGGCTTCCCACAGTTTCATCTTTGCCTTGCAGATTAGCCTCCTTATCTCAGCTCTCATCTCTACCATCATTTACAACTAAATCCAAACTATTAACACAAGGGACTTCCCAATTAACCAATGCTTCAAATTTAACTAATCTTAAAGAGCTCACCTTGATTAAATGTTGCCTGCCATAGCCACTTCCCTAAATGGCTTTGCCTCCTGCCACCCTCCCCACCCCCCAACAACAACAACAACAACAAAAACCCACAACTGTTACTTTTAAAAAATTATGTTCATGTATTCCTTATTTTCAAACACAGCAAACACAGAGATATACCAAATCAAATGTTTCAAGGATCTAAACCATCTTTTCATTCTTCTCAAAATCTTCATTGTTTCCCTATGCAGGGATGTCAAAAGCACATTTTGTCCAAAAATAAGTTGCTGGTTTCGAAGTGTCCCAGCCTCACTAACCAACAAAGCAGAAATACTATTAGTAATGAATGTGACAGTCTCCATTACAAAGCCAAAATTGAGGGTTTACAATAGCTGTTCAGCTAGAACAGGCTGACTTGGTAGCAATTTGTCTGCCAGGAGTAATAAAAGGTACAGAATAATTAGCTTGAACCCCTAATTAATCTGTGAATGATTTTTGTTTTTAAATTATTTAGCATTAAACATATTTTATTAGATTTCAGAACCTGCAGCCTCGGGCATACATGTATAATTTTAAAAGTATCATTTGTCTGAAGTCCTAAAAAGGGCTTAATACTAAATAAATTAAACGGTAATATTTCCAGTAATTTTTAAAGAAGATATTATATCTAAATGTAGAAAGCATCTTAAAGTACTGAAGGCCATCCTTCTAAATGTTCTATCATAATTTGGAATTGGATAGTTAATATAAGAGATCTAGATCATGTTTAAACAATACCCAAAATCATAGATAATAAGTGTTATCACTTTATTGTATATATGTTTTCACTACATAAAGCTAGGAAACAGTGTTTTAATTAATCTTTGTTTCCCTAGAGGACCCTGACAGTGTTATCAATAAATGTCTATCACATGGATGGTTTTACTGATATTTATGAAATGGAATCAATTAAATATATCAAGAATCCAACATGTGTCCCATAGTCTTATGTTACCATTTTTTTCCTAACATTTTAGTCAGTGGATCTCCTATAAATTAGACATAAAATAAATTGGCCAAAATTGACATCCTTTTCAGTTTGAAAGTTATTTACAAAATATATTACTAAATTCAAAGAGAAGGTTTTGTGCTCCATTAGCACAAATTGGTACTGGAGAACTAATTTATATTGGTTAAAAATCAAGTTTGGATCTACAGATAAAAATACATGTCCTAGGATCACACAACTCACCACGAAACAGTTTCTCAGAAATGAAATCAAAGTACAATTGTCTTTACAACACTGATAAATGATCTTGTCATTTATGGTTTGTTCATCTTTTAAAATATTTCACTATTTTTCATTGTGATCAAAGTTCAATATTATGTCAGTAAATTAATACTGCATGATATAACAGACTGATAGAAAGTATTTTCATGTTGTTACTCATATCAATACAGGTGTTAAGATAAATATAATAGATAGATACAGTTAGATATAAATAACGATAACTAAGACAAATATATAATAATACAATGAAATTATAACAAGTGAATTAGATCAAATGTATAAAAATATACATAATTGTGATAATTTCATCTTTATTATCAAAATTTGGCCATCTCATTTATCTTTGAAAAAATACATATATACACTAATATACAAGATGATTTTCAATGATTACCTCATCAGATCCAAGGAAATGTGAAGCATTAGTGCATACTATTTTTAGTCCAGATTTACCAAAAGTGTCCTTTAAATCTTACCTTTTTTATTTCCTATTAAAGGAAATTTAGTTTCTAATAAACTAATAATAAAAGGGAGAAGAACTTTCATTGCCCTGCCATCGGTGGTTCCTGTGGATTAAAATACTACATTTGTAGTGGGATCTCAAAGGATTTGGGCTTGGCAAAGTCCTTAATAAAGAACTCTAAATAGGTTAGGATAGGGTGAAATGTCAGAGAGAGGATAATGACACTGAAAGAAGTAAGGACACAAACAAAATGAATAAGTTCCCTTTACAATTCTTTCTGAGAACAACCCTAGCAAGAAGACTATGAAATCTGAACCTATAGCTTCTGCCTTGCTCACTATATCCTACTTCTCAAAGGATGTATCTCAATTGGAAATCCTTTAAAAGGTACAAATAGTACTTTTAAAAGAAATAACTGTTGGGGCACATGGCTGGCTCACTTAGTAGAGCATGTGACTCTTGATCTCAGAGTCATGAGTTTAAGCCCCACAGTGGGCCTAGGGCTTACCTTAAAAAAAATTAAAAAAAAAGAAAGAAAGAAAGACAGTACTGTTTTCCTCTATCTTGAACAAACCTTCTAATTTAACCAAGCTCAAAATTTTAGGAAATTTCTATAGCTGGTTTTGTGCAAGAAAAGTAAAATCTGGCCTGCCAGCCAGATCAACTGAATAAACTCTAGAAAACAACAAGATGGCAAACATAAGATGTCAAACTAAGGAAAAGAAGAAACACTGCACCTGTACACATGTCACACTCATTCCTCCAAACCAGGGCAAAGAGCCCATGCCCACACCACAGAATATTCCCCTCTCCCAATTACACACGGCTAGCACATTCTCAGGAGGATGACATTCTCAGGAAGAGTGAACTGACACTCACATCCACAAAACCAAAGACATCCCTGGTATTTAGCATTATGAAATATGAGCAATAAGCAGAACTATACCAAAAGAAGCAGGGCTAACGAAACAGAAAGATCCAGAATTTAAGGCAAAATTGTTATCCTATGAGAGAAAATAGAGAATCTTATAAACATGAAGCAAGGGCATGTGGTTTTAATGAAAACATATGAGAGGATAGCAGACATGAATGATGTATCAGATGAAATACAGACTCATTGGATGGGTCGGCCAGCAGAATGAAAACAGACACAAGCGCCTCATCACACTGAAAGCCCTCTTGGATACCCCACCAGTATCTGGAATATAATTTTTCAAGAACTGATATTATCTCCCACCTCCCAAAAAGGAATGTCTTTCCAGTTTCTGTGTTACGAATCAGCCCAGTAACCTTCTTAAGTCCACAAAATTTGCCACCTAAAAGTTATTCAAACCATTTCATGGTTTGAATTATACTGAACACTCTTTAGGCAACTCTTCCATTTTACTTCTTCAACAGCTTCTCTACTTTCCAGCAGCATATAGTACATACTCTATAAGTACTTTTGCACTTCACTGTAATTATACCTCATATTGAGGCATATTAAACAAAATTTCAGAATTGGAACATCTTTTAGAACCAAGAAACAATTTTTTTAGAAATTAAAAATGACAACTTGCCAATAGTTTCAATGGGAAATGACTCACCCTCTTAAACTTTTTTGGAGTAAAAAAGTTTTAAGTAGTATCTACATCCAATTTTACTACAAAGCTAGATTTGTTATTAAAGAAACTAATTTGTATATTTTGGCACATATTCATCCTACTGTTCAATGCTAATACTGATATTGCAATACAGGGTGATCTTAAAGAATAAACTAGGCTTTGACAATTAATTATTAAGGCATATGCCAAATAATTCTCAATGCTCAAGTTTCCTTACCAACAAAAATATGATTTTTGGTTATTATTCAATTTCCTTTGTGTCCTAAATGTTAGTGTCAGTTCAGAATACATAAAAGAAAACCCACAGAGAATTAATCCATCCACTGTTATTATTGAAATAGAACTGCAGCTGTTTTGCACCTGTTGCTAAAATCTTTTTAGACATTCTCAATTGAGACCCTAATAGTTCTGCAGATATGCAGTTCTGGATCCCTGTGTGAACACAACTATGTAAATATTATGCACAGTTGTAAAAAAACAGCTTTCTGAGTTTTTTTTTTAAATATAGAAGTTTACATTGAACTTCTTTTAGTAAAATTAAATATTATACTGGGGCACCTAGGTGGCTCAGTTGGTTGGGCGTCCGACTTTGGCTCAGGTCATGATCTCACTGCTTGTGAACTCTAGCCCCACATCAGGCTCTGTGATGACAGCTCAGAGCCTGGAGCCTGCTTCAGATTGTCTCCATCTCTCTGCCCCTCCCCTGCCCTCTCTCTCTCTCTCTCTCAAATATAAAACGTAAAAAAAATTTTTTTTAAATGTTATACTTTTCTTCAATGGCTTATATGGCCAATAACAAAAACATTTGGAAGTGAGTTAGAAAATTAGCTGTTTATATCCCTGCCATAATGGGTAAGGAAATGTTACCTTTGATTTTAGTAAGAATCACTAATATTAATGAATAATTGAGCACATAGTTATCAGGAATCTCATTTTACAAAAAGATAAACTGAGGTTTTAGAAAACTCAAGTCATTTGAAGGTCATGGAGCTAAAAAGTGACCTACCCTAAATCTCATGTTTTTAATCATTATGCAAACTTCTTCCACTTTGGGAAAGTAGCAATTGATTACCACCACCCTATTTTATACAAGAGACACGCGTGTGAATGTTCTGCTAAGATGTAAAGCATAAATTTACGTAAGCCTATTACATCTTTCATAAGCAAAAGCCCATAATTCAGAATAATCCATTTTGATATCACAATGGATACTGTTCTATTTTTAGGAAAATGATATATATTTATATAAATATCCTTTAGAATCACCTCTATGTATTGCCCAGCATTTTTCAATCCAGCAATTTCTTGGTTAATATGTTTATCATCTTCAAAGGACATTTTAAAATGCATACAACAAAAGAGTTTAACGGAACTAAATCCTATTTGGGACTAAATTCAATGAGACACTACTTCAGGAAGTTGTGTCTTCTAGTCGCTTTCGAGTCCTGACAGAAATGTCAATTTGATCATCTTAGAAAAAAATAGTTGTGTAAGGAAATACTTAAATATCCTTAAAATATCATTCTATGAATGATCTGTTATAGATGTAAGCCTGTAATTTCACCAGTTAGATCTCCTGAAAAATGCTTGATTGTCTTTAAAGCATGTCATCCTATTTCAGAAACAATTTAGATGACTTTTTTATTTACTTATTTTATTTATTTATATCGCAAACACATTACCATTAATAAACTGTTCCTTAGTAATGAGTATTTCATGTAGAATGGCCTATTTCCTTCATCAGATGTTGTTAAAGCACTGTTCAAGCATTCCTAAATGATCTAATGTATTCAATCATTGTAATTTGGATTTAAAATACAGCATAGCTATTAAACATTGACTCAGAAACCTTGTAACCTCACCAAGATTGTTAATAAACAGTAAAACACTGTCAGCTGTTATTTTTTGAGGTCATTTTGCTATTTTTTAGATATTTGAGTCATTTAACATAAATAAAAACTCTAATATTCTTGCCATTTTGACCTTACCATACTAAGTCATCCTTAGTTATAGCACCCATCACTGACCTAAATTTTCTATCTATGAACAATATGGCATTTTGGGGAAAAGAATGTGTTTCAGCATAGAGAAACCTAGACTGTCATATATTAGTTAACCTAATCTATTTCATGTTCCTATTTCCTCTAGTATAATAAAATGAGAGAATATGAAAATCTCATAAATCTTTTGGGAGGATTTTATATATATAAATATGAATATATGTATATTGTTCTAATTATATAATAGATGCATATTCAATATATTTAATTATGTTCAATACTGTATATTTATATATTGAATATACATACATACATGTATTTATACTGCATATAATTGTTCCATTGTGGATCCTCCATAAGCAAATAATCAATGAAAAGAAATGAATATATTGAATATATAAAGCTCTTCAAAAAAGTGCTTTCTTTCCTTTTGTGCACCCAGTCATGAACCGATATTCTACAAAGGAAAACCTTACTGATTGAAGGTAATTTAGGGAAAAAAAGAACCACCCAAACTAGTGAAAGATTTCAGACTATAATTTTTTAAATTTTTTTTTAAGAGAGAGAACACATGTGAGTGGGTGAGAGAGAGAGAGAGAGAGAGAGAGAGAGAGAGAGAATCTTAAGCAGGCTCCACACTCAGTATGCCGTCCAACATGGGACTCCACCCTACCACTGTGAGATCATGCCCTGAGCTGAAATCAAGAGTCAGATGCTCAACAGACTGAGCCACTCAAGTGCCCTCAGACTGTAATTTTTTTTAATTTTATCCAAATTGTTATTTCTCAAAAGTTACCAAGTAGAGAGCACTACTTAAAAAAATAAATTCATCTAAAATAAATGCTATCTACTTACACATAAACCATAATTGATATCAAATACAACAGAGTGCTGACTATGTGCCAGGTGCTATTCTACATTCTTTACACATATTAAAAAAAAAAGTGGAATCCTCTCAGGTAGCTACTTTTTACTGATGAGGAAACAAAGACTTTCCCAAGTGACCTGCTCAAAGGCACAACATATCCTAAATGGCAGAGCAGTCTAACTATAGGGTTCATATTCCTTCCTACCCACTACTCCTCTATAATAAATGTGAAACACAAATTTTCTCTTAAGTAGATAAAAACACATCATCTTACAATGTTGATTATGCTATGTTGTTTAGTCAAAATTATTTCTTTATAAAATCCACCTGTGCCACTTGTAATTAGCCAACTGTAAATTACTATAGTCCAAATAGATTCATCTCTGTTGATCATTTTAAACAAACTTGGAAACAAATTTTATCAACTGAATTTGAATTTTTCAATGAATATTTTTATATCAGAGTAATCATTATCTATACTTCAAACTATATATTCGTTCTGAAACTTGTTTAATAAGGTATAATTGTGATAACCAAATGTTGTCTCTTTTTTCATTCACATTTGAAAGAAGTCAAAAGAAATAAAAATACAATATTCAACTTCTTTGGGAGAAACCTAATAACAAAAATTTATTTTAGGGGTGCTTGGGTGGCTCGGTCAGTTAAGCGTCAGACTCTTAATATTAGCTCAGGTCATGATCTCATGGTCATTGTGATTGAGCCCCACGTCAGATTCCATACTAAGGGTGGAGCCTGCTTGGGATTCTCTCTCTCTCTCTGCCCCTTCCCCACTCATGTGTCTGTCTCTGTCTCTGTCTCTCTCTCTCCCCCCAAATAAATAAACATTAAAAAATAAAAAAATAAAATAAAAATTTATTTTAATTCAACAAGACAGAGAATAAAATAAATCTTCAGTTACACCTTTCCTTTTCAAATTTCTCAATAATCCCAATGGGGGCTTCATATTTAATTAGCTCACCTTTCATATTTTTTTGATGATCTCAAAAGTAAATTTAGAAAGTAGCAAATGAGAATTGATCTACATTATAGCAGAAATAAATTATATTCCTGAGTGTACAGCCTGTGAAAAAAGAAAAAAACTTATTTTAAAAGGCTGTATCATTTGATCTGATTTTAAGATTTTTACTGAAACATGCTTACAATACCTCTGTACTGTTTTGCCTTGCTTAGAAGCAGGGGACAGAACTGAATGAACTCCAGTTCCCTTTCTAATGTTTAAGTCTAATCTTTAACTCAGTATATGCCAGGATATCGGAGATGCAAGAATTATACAATTCAGCCTTTATGACTCATTTTATATTTCTCAGTCAAGACCCATGTGAGAATCTTTAATGTGAGTGGTAAAATTAAGAAATATTATTATTTTGTAGCAAAAATAGACAAAATTTGGGGGAAGAAAACTGTAGATACTGGGCTGTATAATGAGTGAAAATAAATCTCAAAGTTTCTAGCAACAAATGATTTCTATGGACATGCTTGATCTTCAAAGATAGTTCACATTATTTTAATTTTGATCAAACCAATTAAAATCTTTATAAATGTTTCTGTTGAGTTCATTAGATATAAAAATAATTCGTAGCCCAATGACAAATTTTAAAATAAGGAAAATTAGGCCTCTAAAACTGTCAACCCTTCAGTAGCATTTTCAAATTTTTCAAGAGAGCAAAAATCCAATGTTACGTTACAAAATTAATTTGAACTGATTGGAAAAATACTAAGATTAATAGCGTTAGCTGCTTAGGATACAAGGTGATACGAAATTTTTTGTATGTTTGTGAAAATAAAATGATTACATTGTTTCCTTTTGAGTCAAACTTCCTTTGTGTAAGAACTCTTAACCCTTTCATTGAATTCAGAAAATATCATGTATTTGATGCTGTGTTACACAGGGTTAATCCATTCTCCACAGTGAAGTGCACAAATTTCAGCAATAACATATTCTGTTCCACTGTCATCCGTATAAAATATTGTTTACACTCCAGGACTATCGCTTCGGGAAATTATTGATGAGAGCAGCTGCTCCTTCAGAATAAAAGTAAAAAAGTCCTTTCTGTCCAACCAGGGGCACTTCAGTCCCTTGCTTTATCTCTATGGCACAGAAGCAAGCAAGATTGGATTTTAGAATTGGTTAAAAAAATTATAAAATGAAATAAAAATCTTTAGAAAGAAACTCTTTAAAACTTCACTTGGGAACTTTTGTCAAGCTCTGAGCCATCTCCCTTGACTCAAAATCCTTTGTTAAAAATGAAATGAAAAACAGAACCTAAACTATACACTGTAATCGGCAACCAACTTCAGACGCAACTCATTGCTACTGAACTGAACATTGTAATTGCAATTATAGCTCTACACTGGTTCATGCATAAATTATTCAAATTCGGGCAATAGATTATTCAAACATTATCTCGAAGAAACACTTCTGAAAGCTCACTAACAATTATGCTTCAACCCTTTACTAACAAATGCCATGCAATTAAAAGCGTAATGTATTTTTTAGACCCTCAAATGGTCAATAAAAATTGTTTTAACACAAATGTATTTTTAACTATAATTCACTATTAAAAATTTCTTTCTTGTCAAATCTCAAAAAATTTCAACACTCTCTCTGAAAAGAAAAGGTTGAGAATTCATCCACATTGTTCAAATTGAGTGTATATACTTCAATAGACTAACTTCTTTTATAAAAAGATGGAAGTCTGAATATTAAATTTAAAAAGGGGATTCTCAATTTCTGTTAAAAAGCCAATAAAATGTCAGTTTCATATGACCAAACTGACTTTCCCTACCAAGTTGTATTTTCACATAGAAAGTTGAATCAATCATTAGAATAAGTTTCATCTAAGTTCTAGAATTAATCATTTGGACCTCACTTTTGTGGAAGTCATAAAATTCACAAATCCTGGGTCATGTTGTTGCTCATCCTATAGACTATGTAAACTGCCTCTTTAAAGATTATATAATCTGGGGCACCAGGGTGGCTCAGTTGGTTAAGTGTCCACCTCTTCATTTTGTCTCAGGTCATGATCTCACGGTTTGGGATTGAGCCCCACATTTGGCTCTGTACTGACATCACGAAGCCTGCTTGGAGTTCTCTCTCTCCCTCTCTGCTCCTCCCCCCCCCCACTCTCCCCTCACTCTCTCTCTTTTTCTCTCAAAAGTAAATAAATAAACTTAAAAAAAGTAAAGATTATATAATCTGTGACTTACACGGACACACCTGAGGCCCCTGATTACTTTCCCCAAGTATTGCATCAAGTGGGTAGTGGAGAATGCTTTACTCAATTATTATCCAAGCCATCATAGGTATCACAATGACCCTGATTTAGTGCATTTTTTAAAACAGAGGGTCAATAAATGTCCACTACTTAAACTTTGGACAAAGAAATTATTACTCATTTTACTAAGTACAAAGGCAGGTCTTGCTTCTGCCAATACTGGGATCTCTTACACAAACTGATTCTCATTGGTTCTGAATAGGTCATGTATCTTTTCCTGAGCCACGCAATGGGGCACCTGTAATGTAATTCTCGAACTGACCAGGCTTGAGTCACATGACCAGGAATCATTTATGTAAGTGTTACAACCACACTATCATCTCTTCTTGTAATTTGTATGTTTAAAATATAAACCCTTCCTTGTCTTGGCTATACACAGATGGCAAAATATCAGGGAGTAGTTTTGTTATTCATTATCTGTGTTATTTTACCTTTAGATGAAACTTTTCTCTTCCACACCTAAATAATACATATTCTCTATATGTGAAAATTAGAGGACTTTGTTTTGTCTTCCTCTTACCTCACAGTTTCCTCCAACTGAAAGGAAAAATTTACAAACTGGCCCTAACATCTATCATTCTGCCAGCATAGCAGAGGTGCACAGGACACACAACATATGAACTTCTGTCTATATGTTTACATTTATACTCCACATCTTTCCATAAAAGATTTCAACATGGCTTATAGGAAAATATGCTACAGGACAAGATGAAACTAAATGAATTTTGGCATCATAGCTAAAGAAAAACAAAAGCAGCGAAACAGCAGGAATAAGATTTGAGAAAAAGAATAATCATAATAACTGTCATTAATTTGTATACAATTAGCAGAGAAATTGCTTTTAAGTCTCAGACCAAGAGAACCAAGGTGAACATAATCAGCTTTCTAAACAGAGTATCTAGAAGACCTTAAACACACACACACACACACACACACACACACACACACACATTGTTTTATATAGTTAAAAATCATCAACATCTGATTTTTCTTCCTCACAGAAGGGAACCAAGGACAGAAAAATGTTGCACTGGCCAGAAGGTAACCTTGGAGAAAGTGCCCTGAGGTGGTAGTCATATTTCTGCAGTAATAAGGAGAGACCTGCAGCCTGATTTTTATTCTGTTTATGAAGCTCTGTGGCAGGGAAGGAAGAGAGATGCAGGTTAAAGATATGCCATAAACTATTCAATGTACAAGTGTGGAATGGATATGAAACTATTAGCAGAATTTTTGCTGCCAGCAAAGAGAAATTCACATATACAGGAGATGCAGTTTATCTTCTGGGACTTTCTGAAAAGTAAAAGAAACCAGCAAAATCCTGTCTTCATCTTTCCTTTGTTATTCAAAAAATTAAACTGCTATAGAAACCCTGCATATCAAAATTATATTTATCATTATTCAAACACATTAAAAGTAGAAGAACTAGAGACTGTATTTAAAAAAGAAATAAATACCATTAATTTTCTTCTTTCAACTTTGCTGGAGAATAAAGTGATTAGATTTTGGATTTGCATTAATGAATAATTTAGGAGTTATGAAGAAGACACTAATTGTTGATGGAGCAACCTTTGCTGAAGAACACTCTATTTAAATAAGCAGAGTGCCTCAGGGTTTTTTTTGTCAGTCTAAGGAGAGCCATTTTATTTCACTCTAGGAACTTCTACAGTTCAATGTTGCATTAACTGAGAGAAATAGTTTTTTTTTTATTTTTTTTAATGTTTATTTATTTTTGAGAGAGACAGAGACAGAATGCGAGTGGGTTGGGGCAGAGAGAGAGGGAGGCACAGAATCTGAAGCAGGCTCCAGGGCTCCGAGCTGTCAGCACAGAGCCTGACACGGGGCTCAAACTCACAAGCTGTGAGATCATGACCTGAGCCGAAGTCGGACGCTCAACCGACTGAGCCACCCAGGCGCCCCATGAGAAATAGTTTTAAGCACCACAGTTGTTTATGCATACCAATGGAAAATCTCAATAGAAATATTCTTTCTGAGTTTTGGATGAGGAATAAAAGAGTAACAGACCACGTGGAACACAGTCATAAATAAAAATGGGGGAATTCATAAAGAATTTCATAAAACAGCTATGGCCACAACAGTATTCCATACTCAGCTGATCTGTATTACAGTCTGTAGTACATCAATTGGCAATGAACTCATGGCCTGTGAAAGACACCAACAATCACTCTACCTATACCCCAACAAGGAGACGCAGTCAATTCATATTTAGTGAGTGCCACTGTATATGAGCTGTTTATCTAGACACAGAAGTCAGAAAAACCTCTAGGTATTTATAAATCATAAAAGCTTACAAATGTTACATATGCTATAAGAAGTAAATATCAAACCAAAGAGAGGGAAACATGGCTATCGATTTAGGTTTTGTAATGTTGCCTTTTTAATAAACAAAAATAGATGAGTTGTTATAACAAAACAAGCCTGTATATATATTAACTATACAAAAACCATATTATATAACTATATAACTGTAACAATTATTGAAGCAGATTTATTTGCATAGAGGGTTTGAATCTGGAGTGAGGAATGAGGGAAAATGGAGGTTGGTAAAGGACCAGTTTGCTATGAAGCCAAACTCATTCCTTGCATTATGTGAACTAGAGCTTAAACAAAGTAGAAAAATGAAATTTGATGGGTTTAGTCTATTATCCAGTTCTGATCAGATCAATAATTTTTGTACACTAAAAATGGACCGTAAGAAATACAACAAAGTATTTGGATCATGAGATAATGTTATTTGCATCTTATACGCTTCTTTACTTTTCCAATTTTTCTGCAACGTATACTAATTAATTCTAAAACCAGAAAAAAATCAAAACATTGTATTTTTAAATTAACTATAATAAATGTTAAAACTAGTAATAAAATAAATCTGTATTTGCTTTCACATGTTTCAAAGTACACTTAAGTGATATTTCGTTTATGTAAATATGCCTACACTTGAATGAACACTTACATATATAAATCGCCCATATATTATACCCTCAGCACAGAGTTATTGGTTTTCACTTCACTGTGCAAGTCAAGGTTCCATTAGCATGGTATCATGCTGTGAAAACTACCAACTGTTAAGAATGAAGACATCAATTTTCACATCTCTGGTCAACATTGTAGAATGCTTAAAATAATCATATATTTCTAAATGTAATGCTGAAATATACTTTCAAAGGTCTCATTAAATGTGAAAGTTTGTGTATTTTCAATATATAGCTATGGAGACAGGTTAATACGCCTGCCTTAGTCATTAAATGCTAAATAAAACTCTCTGTTAATTTTGTATTTTAAAGAAGCTTCAATTTATTTTTATACATTGAAAAAATTCCAAGTACCTGTAGGTTTTCAACTCAGCAGGATTTCCGAGGGAAAACGTGCTGTGCACTAAAAAATAATGGTCTGGAGTAAGAGTGCAAGTCTAGGGAAGACATAAGGTAGTTTCCTCCATTTAGAATACAAAGGACCTATGTGTCCAACTAAGTATAAGGATTCCATAGCTATCTACTATTCTTTAACAAGTATGGTACCCTAAAGTGCATGGAAGAATGTATAAGTCCTCATTCAATTCAATCAATAGTTCTATTTAATTGAGAAACATTTATTGAGTACGTGTTGCCAGTCACACACACAGAGTCAGAACTCATAATCAAATGAGCTATATGTATAAGGAATAGCTATTAGTTAACCTTTGTTTTTCTATTATAGCCATACTTCTACTTTGAATAGATTCTCATTCTACAGTGACGAATAGATAATTCGACCTCCCATCTCTCTACCTCTTGTATCACACACACAGACACACAGTCATGTGTATACACATTCACACACACAATGTGTTGTGTTTGCATGGTAAGTTGAATAAAATATAAGTACAGCAAAGGTGTCAAGAACAGGAAATGCCTATCTGGTCCTTGATCATCATCCATCCTTGGAGACCTCAAATCACACCTCATGTGGCACTTGTTCCTCAGTGCATTCCTGTTGCTGCTACCTCGTTCCTCTTTGCAATTCAGAACTCCCTTCCAGGCCTTGGATCCTCATGGTTAATTCCCTGCCTCTCTGAAGTATATAGGAATACATTCTCATACTTCAAACCAAGCTGAGTTGCGGGTAACTAGATAAGATTGTCTAAGACCTTTATCTTCACAGACACACCACATAGTTATTTATTCTTTAGAACCCTCCCTGCTGGAAGATCTCTTCCAAGGAGGTAAGCCACAGGTACTTTCTACTCTTACATTCCAGAAATCAGGTTAGGGTATGTTACTACTATGAAAAGAACTTGGCTCACTCAAGAAAATGAATGGCCACAGAGCCCCTTCTACAGGGTAATTCAATGAAGTTCTTTTTACTTTCCCTCCAAATTTTTCCTTCTTCATAGCCCAAGTAACCTTTTAGTATCTTGAGAAAACTGGCTTTTTTCTAGTATGCATTCTTCTTATATTGTGTGTGTGCGTGTGTGTGTGTGTGTGTGTGTGTGTGTGTGGTATGTGATCCGTATTAAAAACCTTATACTTCCAATCGCTCCTGGAGTATCTTACCAGATTCTTTTGCTTTGACTTAATCCTCAAGGATATTCAACAGCTTCTCATTGCCACTTAAAAGGAATTTGCCTATCTGATCTTGTTATGCAGGCCTTCTGAGAAATCTGAATTCTTCCTAACTTTTCTCCCACTACCGTCTACAGAAGACCTGCAACTCTAGTGAGACTGGTCTCACCATTGCTCCCAACATACATCACCCCAGCTGCAATCCTGTTACTGTTGCTTACTGTGCTTTACATGTACTGTATTCCAATCCAAAGCTGGAAACTTTCAAATTCTGATCTAGATATCTCTCTTCCATAAAGGTTTCCCAAATACTTTCCCATCTGATCACCCTTTGGTCAGGCAACTGTTACCAATGTATACATCACCTTGTGTCATTTTCAGCTGTTTCTACTGTTTTTAGACTCTATCTTACATACTCACGTATTATTGGATTGGAAGTTTCTCACAAATACAGTTCATGACAGGTAGTACATTGCTGGACAAAATGCAATGAACAAATACTTAGAAAAATGAATTATATGTGCACATGGGGTCCGAGAGAGAGAGAGAGAGAGAGAGAGAGAGAGAGAGAGAAGAGAGAATGCAAATCAATTTCAGACATTTGTTTATTATCCAAATAAATATAAACTACACCAGCAAATAAATATTGAATTTTCTGCCATGTAGCCATTCTAGAGAAACGTAATATTACAAAAACTCAATTTTTAATATAAAACTAATGTTTTGCCTATATTAACTTGATTTTTAATGTTTTACTAATTCTTTATCCATCTGTCCTCATTGGTACAATGCTCTAATCCAATTTCTTAAAAAGACATGTTTACTCCTCAGTCTTTTAGAAATAAAAATCTGTTTGCCTTGCCTGTTTCTTCATAAATGCTTTCCACTCTAATACATTATTTAAAGTAAATACATGTGTATGAGCCTATTTCTATCAGATATTTGATGTTCGTTTGTTTGCAGAGATAGAAAGACAAGAATACAAGTAACACCTTTGTATATTTAAATAATTCACATTGCCGGAGGTCCTTTATACTTACTAAAACTGGGGTGGCTTTGAATAATCTGTGAGAGATTATATTAAAGGATGGATCTCTAGATACAATTTCCTTCCTCAATTCTATTATACTTTCCTTTCTGATATTAGATATCTAAGGCATTGGTGACAATGAAACTTCAGTGTTGTGTTATTTTATGGGGAAGTTTTTATTTCCCAGGGGGTAATATCCTTTCTGGAAGCACATTCAAGATCATTTCTGAGGGCTGTTTTCATTCTTTACCTGGGGAGATCTCAACTAGCAAATAAGCCCCAGGGACATTTTCCCTTTTACTGCAGCTGAATCTATAGCACCTGGAAGACTCCCTGGCATTTAATAAATACTTGTTAAAGAAGTAAAGGACTAAATCAGAAAAAAAAGATCATTTTCTCTAAGTATTTTTTTTCTTTCTTATGCCTTTCTTTAAAGTACCTATCTCCCTCCTCCTTATTTTTCCCCTGGCTGCACATCCCACTGAAACCTTCAAAAACCAATTGACAGAAACAGTGTTAAACTGTACTTAGTAATAACAGAATACTAGTGGATTTGCACAGCGCAAATATTTATAGATATCATATAAATACTTATAGGTATTATGTAAGCTTGTTTCCCCTCCCCTAAAAATTATCCTTTGATTTTTCTCAAGGTTAGCAAGTTTGCATAAGCAAAATAGAAATTAGGTCTTTAAAGATACTTTCCTATAGGAACCTAGGAAGGAAATAAAAGCTACCTGTCCTCAGTTTATGTGCACACAACTTTTGATGGTAGAATGAAAAACAAATAAGCAAAAAGAAGGGATGAAGGGAAGATGGGAGGGAGGGAGGAAGGAAGGAAGGAGGGAAGAGTGGTGGTGGTAGGGAGCGAAGGAAGGAGAGCAAAAAAAGAGGAAAGGAAGGGTAGGAAGGAAGGCAGAGAGAAAGAAAGCAAGCTTAATAACCACTGCATCGAAATATACAATTTATTGAAAAAAAATTTAGCTGTTTTAGATCACATAAATTTAAAAACTAATTAGCTTGCAGATATAAATATTTTCACTTTAAAGAGAATTTCACTGTCAATATAAACACTTGTTCATAAGGACTGTTATCACGTAAAGATGATAGCATCTGAGTAAATCTCCAAGAATATCTTGAGCTCTTACAAGCTCTGACTTCTTTAATTATAGTATGCATTACTAAGTTCCTTTTACATATGATTGAATTATTAATACTTAAGAAAAGACAATTCATATATAACTCTTGTTGCAGGAGCTCACGATGTGGAAGTAATTCTTTCACAAGAACAAGGAAACCATGCACCTCCAGCTGTGACAGAAACAGGGTTGGAGAAGAGTCCCCCACCAGCTCACCTTTCCGTTGTTACATGTCACTTACTATAATAAATCATTAAGAAGCGTGTCTACAGTATTGCTTCTGCTCGCTTCACTTGGTTTACATAAATGTAGATATGTCGAGATATACTTTGCATTTCTGTAGAAAGCTTCATGGAAAGTTAAACTTGCTTTTTAATGCTGAATCACAGAACTTACATTCTTTCTTGAAGTATTAAATTTGTTCATATTTTGAATCTTGGGAAATGGCGACATAAAGAGTAATATAAATAGTTTTATAATTGTACTATCATTCCAGAGTCCAAGGCCCTTTGGGTTTTGTTTTGTTTTCTTTTCTATTACTTTTTGATGTCATTTATGCACAAGTATACAGTTACCAGATATATTAAAAGCTACCATATATTTTCATATAAAACAGCTGAATTTTGTGTCCACATGGAAAGAAAGCATTATATTTGGATACATAAGAAAGAAAAAAATATTTAGAGTAAATAGGTATTTCAAATTATTTTTCATTGAATATTAAGAAGATATATAAGATATAGGACATAATATGTGCACATAACCATACACAAATTTTGCTGTAACTTTTATGCTAATTGAGGTTACTTCCATAACCTTTTTTTTAAAATTTTTTTTTCAACGTTTTTTATTTATTTTTGGGACAGAGAAAGACAGAGCATGAACGGGGGAGGGGCAGAGAGAGAGGGAGACACAGAATCGGAAACAGGCTCCAGGCTCTGAGCCATCAGCCCAGAGCCGACGCGGGGCTCGAACTCACGGACCGCGAGATCGTGACCTGGCTGAAGTCGGACGCTTAACCGACTGCGCCACCCAGGCGCCCCTTCCATAACCTTTTTAAACTTCGTTTTTCCCACTCCAAAACACATCATGGAAATCCCTCCAGGCTAATTAGTGGAGAACTAGTTCATTGTTTTTAATGACAGCATAATATTCCATGGTGTAGATACCCCACCATGTTCAAAGCCATGCCCCTATTGACAGGAATTGTCTTTATTTCCACTATTTTTCTTTCCTTTTATTTTACTCAAAATATTTTCACACATTTTATTAAGTCATTGTGCTCTTATTTACCTGTATTATAGATTCAATGCAATTGAAATTGTTAAACAAAAGTATGTGTAGCTTTGTTTTCACAGATACTTTTTCAAACCACAGTGCAACACTCACTTTTCCTAGTGTGTGCAAGAGTTAACTCTTTTACAGATCATCACCAGTGATAGGAAATACAGTTCTTTTTATTTTTTGACAAGTCTATGAATATAATGGTATATGTTTTTTTCTGTGCTTGCTTGTGTGTCTCTGCACGTGTGCATCTAACAAATTTGAACATTTTTTTTTCTTACATTTAGCCAAGATCTTTGCTATTTATCTAGAGACTTAGTATTTTTCTTGTCACTCTAAAAGCTCTCTGGTAACATATACAACATGCTGCACAAGATATTAGCAAGTACAATCCAGAAACAAATCAAAATGAAAATATATGACTAAAGGTTTATTACAGGAATGGAAGAGGATGCATTATCAAGAAGCCTATCAGGAAATCCATTACTTCTATATATTAATAGAATAAAAATAAATAACCACATCAATAGATGATCAAAAGACATTTGATAAAAATCAGTGGTCATTTCCAGTAAAAGCACAAAATAAAATATTAACAAAAACAAAATACGTAGATACAATAAAGACTATCTTACCACAACCCAATATTACATTAAATAAAAAAACACTAAAATCCTTCCAGTTAAAGACAGAGATGAATATTTTCACTATTAATATTAAATACTGCCTTGAAAGATTTAACAAAAGCTAAAGCAAACATCCAAGAAATTTAGATAACTAGCATAAGTACTGGAAAAGATGAAATGATCCTAATTAAAGGATAAAAAATCTAAGATAAAAATTTTTCAAAAACAAAATAAATAAAAGACTTTGCTAAGGTAGAAAAACCTGACATAAATATACAACACCCAATAGCTTTCTCTATTCAAGCAATCACTACCAATAAAAAAAAAATAGGAGGAAAATCTCTTTTTGATAGTGACAAAACCCAAAAGATATTTAGTAATAAATATATTGAGAACAGTATTTTTCGGTGATGAAATGTTAACTAAAATAAGTATTCTAAGATCTGACCAAATGGAAAGTCTTACCATGTTCCTGATGAGCAAGAGAAAAACAATCCTGGATACCTGGGAGTAGACCTGGCGATCACATGTTCTCCTGTAGAAGATACACAATTTCACAGAATAATACCATCAGACAAGGCTACTCGATCACCATGATGAACAAATAAAATAAATAAATAAATAAGACGACCACTATCCCCTAATCATTTTTGAATACAGATAAACATGAATATTGTCCAAACAACAAAACTAATTAAATTCCTCTCTCCTGGTTAATATGAGCGTCTGCTTCTTGTTTACTAATTAGCTCTAGACTCACTTCATTCCTCCTTCCTTATAGATGAGATCTATTATTACCCCCTCCCCAATTGTAGAATTGCCCGTCCTTCTTTACAGTATCCAATCCAAGGCAAAGCCTTATTTCCTTTAATCCTCTTCAAAATTACTAACACAATCCTAAATCCTAGAATAGACTATTTTTAACAATCTGAGACACCCCATTTTCCCCCATGTGTGTTCTCCTTTGCTGCCAAGAACAATAAACTCAACTTGCTCAACTTTAGGTTGTTCCTGGTGGTCTGTGTGTGGTGGGCATTGACACTGGATGGAAAGATTAAGAAGGCAGACCTATCAATTCTCCTATAATTAATATTTTAATGTTTAAAGCAAGTACAACCAGAGTTCCCACTTTGTGTGCTGTGGGTTTGGATTTGTTCAAAATAATCTTCAAACTTCACTAGAAATATAAATGCCTGAGTGTGTGTGTGTATATATATATATATATATAGAGAGAGAGAGAGAGAGAGAGAGAGAGAAAGAGAAAGAGTACAACTGGAGGGAGATGGGTGTGTTGACAAAAAAAGCTGCATGAGGGGTCCTTGTGGAGATGGAACCTTTCAGTATTTTTACTGTGGTGGTGGATACACAAAACTACACATGTGATAAAACTGTTTAGAACTAAAAACACACACACATGAGTGCAAATAAAACTAGGGAAATCTGAATAAGATTGATAAATTATATCTATGTCAATATCCTAGTATGATATACTATAATTTTGCAAAATGCTACCATTGGGAAAGTATACAATGGATCGCCCTATATTCTTTTAAATACATGTGAATCAAAAATTATCTCAATTTTTTCAATTAAAACAAGAATAGCAATGTTTATGGAGAAGGGAATGTGCATTATCAGAAATCGTATTTTACTCTAAAATCAGTGAACACAAACGATAGGTATTGGTAAAAATAGTGGACTAAAGTATAAAATCTAGAAATATATATTCATTATATTGATTTCCAAATCAAGTATTGTTTACATCAGACAAAAAGTGTTTCAAACATCTGGGAACTAATATACAGCACTATGTTAAGTTATAACCAATTATTCAATGAATAGGAAACAATACTGCTGTTCTATCAGAATGTAAATTCTATTTTTTTTTAATTTTTGTTAACGTTTATTTATTTTTGAGATAGAGACAGAGCATGAACAGGGAGGGTCAGAGAGAGTGAGAGAGACACAGAATCTGAAACAGACTCCAGGCTCTGAGCTGTCAGCACAGAGCCTGAAGCAGGGCTCAAACTCACAGACCGTGAGATCATGACCTGAGCCGAAGTTGTACGCTTAACCGACTAAGCCATCCAGGCACCCCTAAATTCTATTTTTTAAAGTTGCATACTTTTTAAAAATGTTTATATATTTATTTTTGAGAGAGAGAGAGTGTAAGCGAGGGAGGGCAAGGGGGAGAAAGAATCCCCAGGAGGCTCTACGCTGTCAGCACAGAGCCCTGTGTAGGGCTTGATCTCATGAACTGTGCATGACCTGAGCTGAAATCAAGAGTTGGATATTTAACTGACTGAGCCACTCAGGCGCCCCTAAAATTGCATATTATATTTAAATTATGTTTTGCATAAAAAATTACAATTCAGATATATGTAGTAGAATGCTATCAACATTTTTTTTTTTAGTTAAACACTGGGAAATAATGTCTAGCATGAAAATGTATATTAACTGTTATTGTATGAAGCAAAAGAGAACTTCTCAATCCAGGTAACATATAAACCTTCCAAGAAAGATTTCATCTATGGAGGTTTCTGTATAAGCCCAAAGTGTCATTCTTCTAATTTCCATTACAGATTTTCAGATAAATTTAATACCTAATGCCTCTTTCTTAAAACTGCCTTATCCCCAGGAAGTACATTTCTTGTTCCTGCCCTGTTATAATTTATCTTGATTTTTTTTTAATTCTTTTGCAGCTGGTCTCCTTAATCCTCTTAATTATAGCTTCTTCAAACCTCACCCTTATGTACTCCACTTGCACTATTATCAGATCATTTCATTATCAATTATCTGTAAAATTAGTTCTTAAATTATTCTTGGTTTTTAATAACTTATTGTTCTCACCCATCAACCTTTCCAATTCTAAGGTAGTATTTTTAGATATGTTTCTCATTCTCTTTCTCAGAGCCATTAATCAAAGACCACACTTTGATTACTTTCTTTTTTTCACAAATAATGTGAAGTACCGTACCTCTTCTTAAGGTCCAAGGCTAAAACAGTATTTCTCAAAGTGGGCTTAAAAATCACTTGCAGTGCACGTCAGAGATATAAGTTTCTGCTATCATTTCCATAAATTCTACCTAGAAGGTCTATGGTGGGACCCCCAAATCTGTTATTTTATTTTTTTCTGAAACATATTTTTTTCTTTTTTTCCCAGTTTCACTGAGATATAATTGACATAAAATAAGGATTCCAATATGGGACATGTAAGGACAATTCTTTTTTTTTTAAATTATTTTAATGTTTATTTATTTGAGAGAGAGAGAGAGAGAGCGAAAGACAGAGAGAGAGCGCAAGCAGGGGAGGGGCAAACACAGAGGGAGAGAGGGAATCCTAACCAGGCTCCTTAGTCTCAGCACTGAGCCCAACACAGAGCTCAATCTCATAAACT
This sequence comes from Lynx rufus, assembly GCF_022079265.1. Lineage (NCBI taxonomy): Eukaryota > Metazoa > Chordata > Mammalia > Carnivora > Felidae > Lynx > Lynx rufus. Next base: position 40,152,981 of record NW_025814834.1, on the reverse strand, counting down.
GTGAGATCATGACCTTAGCCACTATCAAGAGTGGATCACTCAACTGACTGAGCCACCCAGGTGCCCCTGTAAGGACAATTCTTAAGAAACCCAAAAGGAAGTATAAATGGTACTCATATAAAAGTCCTCCTCAAGTTCATCTTGTGATAGACTCTAAAACATCAACACTGGAAGTATCTCAGTGTTTTGGCCAATAGTTGGAAGAATCTAGAGCTGCTTCTGTTAAATCCCCTGGTAAATCATGGATAGGGTTTTAGCCTACAAGCTTAAATATCAGCAAGTCATTGAGTCAGTACACTTAGTGATACGGAGAGGTGGAGGCCAAATAAGCTGAAACAATTACTTCCATGTCACTGAGCCTCAGTTTCTTCCTCTGTAATCTAAGGATAACATCTACCTCCATAGGGTAATGTGAGGATTAAATGAGATCAAGTGTTAAGTGTTCAGTTCAGACTCAAACACAGGGCAAGTGATAAGTGTATATTAGCTCATATTTTTCCTCTGGGAAGTTTTCACACTTTTCTCAGATGTTTTCATTCCTAATAACTGTTTACATTTCTAGAAGAACATGGCCTGAGTAAAACATGTTGCATTGTGTTGGGATCCTGCAGGTGCTTAAATGATTGTTAGATCAGAAACCCGACAACAACAAAAAAAATACTTTGTTTTCCTCATGTGTTTAATTTCCTTTGTTTGAGGTGATGAAAATTCTCAGAAAGTGGAGAGGAAAATATAAGCATAGTGTCTTTTGAGAAAGGCTACCCCTCCCTCATGTCACATATTATATTGCCCTTCTCTCATGTCCTAATACAGTGCCCCAAAGTCCCAGAGAAAAACACTTTCCTCTGTTGAAAACATAATAGCATCACAAATTATAGCCATGGATGTTTGCTCTGTGAGTAATATAAACATTTCACATTTTCCATCAAGTCTGAAAAGGGAAACAAAAAAGAGCTATGAATGTTATCTTAATGGAGAGTCTTATCAGAGAAGACTACCCTGTACTCCAAACAAAAATCACTGGTCACTTGTGCCCTCAAAAAGAAAAGGAAAGGCAGGCCACCCTCTTGGTTGCAATTAGTGTCCTACCAAAAGGATTTTATAAATCACTTTCTAATTAGGAAGCAATGAGTGTTTAGAGAGCACAGACCTTTATAAATCCTAAAATATTTCCTCTCCAGGATCAGGAAACCTTGTGCTGGTTATTTCTTCAATAACAAGCAAGTGCCAGGTACCATGCCCACTACTATCAAAGAGTTCCTGGTCTGATAACAAGAGGTCTTTGACCAACACCTCCACCTTCTCCTGGGTTGGAGATTTCCCATTGGGCATCTGTATCTTTATGCCAGAGTATTTCTCCTAGAACCATGCTTCCTTGTGCATTCTTTTTTTTTCCCTTTTCCTTTATCAAAACTGCCCTAATAGCTCATGTGCCTGAGAATATATTATGATTAACTTCTCCTGTTTAAGATGATATTACATGGACCAAATATACTTACCTTGATCCTAGAAAAACTTTTTCATCTTAATAAGTACCTCTCTGAAAGGGAGGGATGTTTTAGGGCAGACAATGCTATCAGGGTCTTTAAATCATGTTGCATAATGTACTCACCTACAAAATGAAACTCAAATACCTAATAAGTGCAAGGCACCCTTGCAGATTCTCGGCACTTTAAAGTTTAGCTAGAGGCACCTGGGTGGCTCAGTGTGTTAAGTGTCCGACTTCGGCTAGGGTCATTATCTCATGGTTTGTGAGTTCAAGCCCCACATCAGACTCTGTGCTGATGGCTCAGAGCCTGGAGCCTGCTTAGGATTCTGTGTCTGCCTCTTTCTCTGCTCCTACCCTGATTGTGCTCTGTCTCTCTCTCTCAAAAATAAATAAATATTAAAAAAAAGCAAAGTGTAGCTAACATAGTTGAATGTTTATACCATGCAAAAAAATAAAAACACTATTAGTTCTACAAAGGCTAACTCACAATAACTCTATGAGTAGGGAACTATTATCTCCATTTTATATACAAGAAAATTAGTAAGGAACAGAGATGTGATACATTTGCCAAGGTCACACAGCAAGTAGGTATTAGTCATGGCTGAACCCTAGGAAGCTCAGCATCAGAGCTCAAAGGTTTAAGTATTAGAAGCTTTACCACTATGAAAATCCTTCCAAGAGATTGAGAGCTCTCAGTCTTATGGGGCAAAGCTATGGAAAGAAATAACAATAATAAAACATATGAGCTACATAATGGATGCTGTATCCTGAATGATGTATGCTTCCAACTGCTGGAATTCGTCAACCACCAATCCTCATTATAATTGCTCTAGATGAAAATCATCACCTGGCCCAGGGTCAGCCCTGTTTCCAGGCAACTCACATCCCAGAGCTACTCAAATGGAGGACCATTGTGAGAACCATTCAAGCTTCCCATTTTTACATGGGGCTCTTTGGAGTCTTTGAAACTGCAGCACAGCCCAGAAGCTCTCTCTGCTCAATCCTGCTTCCTTCTCCTTCTTTCCAGCGCTATTAATACTCATCTCCACCTCAGAAAGGAAAGTCTGGTCTCTATCTTGCATGCTCCTCCCCATCTCAGAATCTCAGAACCACAGAGTCCGATTCCTGGGAATCCTGACCTAAGACATGCTACAATATAAGCAACTCTGGAGGAAGGAGAAGTGACAAAGGAATTCATTAACTTCTAGGGGAAGTTCTATTGGTAGTGGATAGAGTTGAGGCAAGAGAATCTATTCTAGTTCTTATTTATAAACAAGAAAATCCAATATGGCTAGTTTCCATTAAAAAATAAAAAAACAACCTATGAAATGACATTAGGTGGCTCATAGACTCTCTGAGAGGGGTGGTGAACATAGCTCTGAAATTACATGACACACCATGTCCATACACATTTACAACATCTCTGCCTGGAATATCCTCAGTATACAACCGTCCCATCTGGGATTGGACTTCAAAACATATGCTCCTGCCACCCAGGGAACTGTGATACCTTCAATCATGATGTTTGCCACCTGCTCAGGCAAAGCCACCTCCTAATGTTGCTAATTTCTAAGTACACATCTGGTTTTTAAAACACTGGTCAGCAGCCTATATCCTTATAGCAATGGTATCTGAGGATGTGCATTTTCAGAGAGTGGAGGCTAAGACAGAAACTAGCCACATCATCCACTATAGGATTACCTGGATTTTCCTCTTTACATAACAGGGGTTCTGTGTAATCTTTCTGGGCTATGTAGTATTCCACAGAAATTAGAATAGGAAATTAATAGTGAATCTCCCTTTCTTAACCAAATGTTTACTGCTTTTTCTCCTCTCTATGCCCACAGAAGTAGTATCGATTAATTATGTGTATTTATCCTGTTTTGAAAGCATTTTGTCATTCCCTCTTAACTTGTTCTTCATTCATTTTCAATGGTTTCAATTAGTCTTTACACTTTAAGTTCACTGTATATTTCATATTGGACAACATGGGCCAAAAGCAATTGTTGAATAAAATATGGTATTCCTGGAAGTGACCGTCTAAATGGTTTCAGCTTACTGAAAAGAACTGTGAAATTGCGGTATGTATTTCTATATTTTACTCATAATCACAATAATTCTATTCTTCATTCAGAAGATTAGGTCTGTTCTGCATCATTTCTGATTTAAATCAAACTAAGTCACGTTTGAGATAATTATTATTAGAGTTAGTTTATAATAAACCAATCTCTGCTGCCATTTTATATGGCAAATTATAATTTAGTTTGATAGTCAAATTACTCTTCCGAACTTACTAGTTAAAACATTCAAATTTTAACATTCTCCTAATATTACTGTGGTTCAGACAAATACAGGGGTTATTTATAAGGCTATGATCTCAGCTACGGGATCAGTAATGGGAGTTAACATCCCACCAAGTCAATTTGATGTCCTGCACCTTTCATCTATGAACTGTTGGCAGATAAACAGGAGTAAAAAAAGCCAGGGAATCTGGCTTAATCATGGTTTTGGCTAAAAATTTTTCCATACCAGGGCAACACACACACACACACACACACACACACACACGTTAATTTTAAAGTTCTTTTGCTGGAGTATTTTATTGGACTGTTGGTTGTTAGAAGCCATCATAAATTAGGTTTGCACCAATGCTTAGCATCTCTTTGCCAACTTTTTTAAGGCTCTACTCAAAAGCAAAATTACGTATGTGATAGCAATAGCATTCATAGTATTTATCCTAATGAGAATTAAAAAAAGAAAATTCCATGACTTTCCAAAATCCTACTTATAAAATAATTTTAATGTGTAGGGTGTGTGCCTAAATACATGAGATAAAATCTTTGTAGCTGTCTTCTGAGTCAGAACTTTTCTTTAGATGTCAAATACTGATGTGCTTGTTAGGACTCAAAGGGATTAAATGTAATTTGCATCTAATAGCTGCTTTATTTCTCAGGGTAATTATGCATCTAGAAAAATGAAACAAAGCAGTTTCTGACAAACTAGGTATTGGTTTCAAAAAAGAAAGAATCATCTTTTAATTAATAAGTGATATGAAAAGGAAAACAATATTTGACTATTGCACTGCCTATACAAAGAAAAACCAATGCATAGATTAATTAAAAAAGTTATTCCAAACAGTTTGGGGACCTAGTTTGGGGTAACAAAAGAAAGACATGATTGACATTTAAGCTTTTAGTTAATTGCTTTGGCACGGTATTCACACAAACATGGCTTCACTGTTTTTCCGCCACTCGAGAAATTCTCCACCACCATGTTACCCAGGTGGAAAACACTGTAAAATAAACTAAGAAATAATGAAAAATATTTTCATATCATTATAATAAAGGTATAGGGATACTTGACATCAGGATTGTTTATATGCTGATTTCTTCAAACATTGCTGAGCAATAGAAAATTACAATCAAGTAGATAAACTGAAAAACTTAAACCTTAGTGGAAATACGGCTAGACAGAAGCAAGATCGGATGACAACAAAGATTAAGTACAAAGCAAAGACCTGTGTCTTTGCTGTCTTACAGAAGAGATTAACAGCTAAAGCTTTATTTGGAATAAGATGCAAGAAGACTTCGGCCAAAAAATCAAATCCTAATTATCAGTCAACAACATGGTGTAGAATTAGTCAGACCAAAGCAAGAACCCCATCCCTGCCACTTCTCAGCTAAGTAACTTTGAGGAAGATGTACTCACTGAGCTTCAGTTTCTTCATTAACAAAATGAGGCAAATGCTAACATCTACCTCAAAGATAGGTGTAAGGATTAAATTTCCTTCAATAGAAACACCCAATAATGTTTCCCCCATCAAGTGTTATTCACCCTAATACTGAATTCATGGCAAAGACAATAAAAATGAAGACAAAGAGTCAAAGAGTCGGCAGGCCAATTAATAAGACAGAATGTGTATTTATTCTCTGATATATAAATCTCTGATTTTTTTTTACCCTGGTCATGCCAATATCTAATGTAACTGTTAACCCATATCCACAAATCCAAGTAACTTAAAGTGGTTTCCAACTCTGTTTTTTGAAGAGAAAAGGCTTTTGTTTTTACTTTTTAAAGAATAAGAAAAAAGTAACAAATAGATACATGTTATTGTATAGTGATTATAGAAGGTCTACAAAACTATGAAGACATGCTTGTTCAAAACTGCAATTCATTATTTTACAAATACTTCTCTCTCAATATTAAATGGATGGTCATATTCTGTAGATGTTTCTTCCACAGTATCTTTGACATACATTCCCTTTTCCCCTTAACATACTCTTGAAATTATCTTGTACCTTAGATTATAGCAAAATCTTTAAAAAGCCCTTGCTTTTTCCTCCTCTTTCTAATCTATTTTGAACACAACGTCCCATTTATATTCCAAATGATGATGTCATGCCCCTCACTCTAATCAAAAACTTTTCCTATCTTCCTGTTGCCAATTAGATCAAGTTCAAATGCCTTGCTTAACCTGTTCATCACAACCCTCTATCATCAAACCAAACCCATTTTCTAGCCTTTTAAATTTATACATACTTCATGTCAACCTATCAGAATGCTTTACTGGACTGCATTTCACTGCTTTAGCTGTCTGAACGTTGCTGAGGATATTACTTAGACCTTTTGTATAAAGCTACATATAAAAATTTTAGACTATTTAAGTATTACTTCTGTAATTTTCCTTTGTTTTTTTAACGTTTATTTATTTTTGAGAGACAGAGACAGAGCATGAGCTGGGGAGGGGCAGAGAGACAGAGGGAGACACAGAATCCGAAGCAGACTCCAGGGTCTGAGCTGTCAGCACAGAGCCAGATGTGGGGCTCAAACCCACAAACTGTGAGATCATGACCTGAGCCAAAGTAGGATGCTTAACCCAACTGAGCCACCCAGGTGCCCCAGTTTTCCTGTGTTTTTAACAGAACAATCATATAAATCACTATGTCCATTTTAATTAATATGACTGCTATGCTGTTCAGAAAACTTATAGCTAAATTATATCAATTTCTCTATGTTCTAAATATTTCTTTTTTCCTGATCATTTTTACAATTTCTATGTACACTTTCTATGGTACTCTTTATTATCTCTAATCTATCATTTGCTTATTCAGTGGAAGTCCCTTAAAAGATACTTTTCAAAAGAAGCAGGGCAAACTTCTCCTCTTATAAGCCCTATATAACATTCCTTCCAAATTAACTTATTTTGTGGGCCACTTAGAATGCATGTTGTTAGGCTTGTGGTTACACAGTTTATGCCTATCCTAGCTCAGCATCTTTAAACAGCCCTGACCTGTGTTAACATTCCACCATGACATCTACAAATTCTTACCTCTTGTCCTTGCCTTTCTCAAGGATCAGGGGGCCATCTCTTTGAAATGTAAACATCAAGGGGGATAGTGCTCCTATCGCCCAGGTTCTGTGGACGGGTAGAAGCCCAACTTCAGTGGGTACCTTGTTCCAAGTTGCAAAATTCTCTGTCATAAGTAATAAGTTTGTTTTTCCTCTCAACAAAACCAACTAGCTAACAGATGATTACCCCAACTACCAGGCAAAGTTGGATGAACCATGTAATAAATGGTACCATGAAATCCTCTTATATGAAGACTAGTTATTATTTATCTCTAGAAGATGTATGTAACTGTACTTACTTGACTATATGAAAAGATAAGATTCTTTTTTTTTGTCTTAGCCAACTGTCTGTGATGGGTGTCACATTCTGGTTTAATGCTTATTCAATAATAAAAGTGGTTTCTTTCTTTACTAACTTTGTGGAAGGGATTTCTGGGAAGGGAGAAGATTTTGTTTTTAGTTATAGTTCCTCAACTCTCTACACCATAGATATTTTGGGTGTTCCATTCTTCTTACAAACTTCTCTAATAGGTTTGAACCACTCTATCACACTAGATGTTCACATAATGTCATATTGCAAACTAACCTACAATAATTACATAGTGTTATAATTTTTAAGTTGATAGATATCAATATAGTCTCTGACAGAATAGTTGAGGACACATGTACATGCACACACATGCGCGCACACACACACACACCCCTTGCTACCAGGCCACATGTTGTAAAGAAAACCAGTATCTGACTACATTCTGCCACCGATACAATTATTTATCAAGCAAACAGAGAATGTGATATAATATATTCAATAACTCATGTTTTTAAAATCATCTGTATGAAAATTCAGTCATGGCACTTACAACAATTGTAGCAGCAAGATTCAGGTAAACTACCAATGAAGTGTCAAATGACAGAATTCTCCCTAGATCTTTGAACACAGATTAGATGGAAATCTTAAGCCTAGGGTACATTTCTGAAGGGGATAGGCTATTGGACTCATTAGAATAGATTTTTCTGATTCTCAAAGAGTGGGGTTGTTTTTATACTTCTAGTGAATGCACATACCTTGAACAAGTACCCATTTCACTAGCAAAGCTTCAGTAATGGAAAACTTCAGTTCTCCATTAGCTATGTGGTACACCCTGTGATGCTGATGGAAAATTCAGACAGCTGAATCACTGCTATGGGGCAAGCTTTTCATGAGTCTTTCAAATGCTGATTGCTCCTATGGTGTATATTCCTGATCACTGTAGTTCAAAAGTGACTGGCCATCTTTAGATCAAAACTAAACAACAGAGGCATATTTTATCATGTTTCTGCTAACATTTTAAATTACAGGCATAATCACAGTTCTGCTTCTATATTTAATTAGATCTGCCTCACATGGACCAGTAGCAGAGGAGTCTCTTCCTTTGGACTATGTAAGAATTTTTTATCCTAACATCACAGCACTCCAGAGCCCAGATCTACATGTTTTTCTTTGTAATCTATACTTTCTCCCTTGGTGAGCTCATCAAGTCTCAAGGCTTTAAATGTCCTCTGTGAGCCAACGCTCTTAAATTTATGTCTCCAGTGTAGACCCCTCTTGCAACCTCTGGGTTTGTTCATCTAACTGCCCACTTGACATCTTCCATCTCTGCTTCGGTGTTTTATGACATCTTAAAACTTATTATGTCAATAATTGCGCCTATGTGTTATTTGTCTTTTTTTATTCCAGGAGTGTTTAGCTTAATGTCTAACAGAGTAAATGGTCACTTAACATTTTTTACTGATGGAAGTCGCAAATTTCCGACCTCCTATGAAACCAAGCATTCCAGAAAAATAATTTTATCCCAATTGCATTTAGTGTCATGTGTACACAATAACATTTTCTGGAGCTCTAAATATTACAGTTAAAAACTCCACTGAAAATTTTGGCTTAAGCTCATTTTATCTCTGACAAAAGGAAAAAAAATGAAGCCAGTGTACAAAGCTACCCAACATTTATTTCACTAACAATACATTGCCACAGGTCAGGGGAAACTATCTGTCAACAACACCAAAAACATCATTATAGTATCACAAACCATGTAATTACCTCTAGTCACAGGAAAATATTGTGGAATTCGTTAAGTCTATTGCGAAGATATATTTAGCAAAGTTTAAAAACGCAGTTTAATTCAACAAACATTTGCTGAGCACCTACAGCACAGCAGCAGCTGTTGCTGGCGCTCCCAGAAGCCCGGTGGTGGCGCTGTTCTTTCTCTCTTGCATCCCATAGAGATCAGAAGAGTCACAAGACTATCAGCTGTGGAGACAGCAAGTCGCTGTAATGAATCTGGGTGTTTTCTTGCAGGCTTCCGTAAGGTTGTGCTGTTTGTGAATTTGGGGCAGGAGGAGCTAAATAACAAAATGCATCTCAACAATAATGACTCTAGTGTGGGAGAAAATGACACATGGAGCGAGGAGTTACTGTAACTAAGAAGATCTGAGGATGTGAACAAAGAGGTATCATATCACATCTCCTAAATCTGGGGAAAGAACACAGATTCTAGGACTGTGACGGAGGCAGTGAGGAGCAGGATAAGAATAGTGCTTACTATTACGATCCCAGGCATTGTACATGATAGACACTGTTCAAAGTTCAAATACATTAATTCCATTACCACCAGAACTCTGAGTACAGTTAATTTATACGAAGTAAATATTATAATGGATATAAGATTGATACTATTATCATCCAATTTTACAGACAAATTAAGCCAGGGAGAGGTTAAGCAACTTGGCCAAGGTTCAAATTCTTTATATATCTATAGATGCCAATTACTATCTGCACAACTCCCATTTTCAGAAATATCAATGGCAGGCTTATACTGACAGAAGAAAAAGCAGATACAAAGCTTATTACATAAAGATACAGAAATAAGCCACCTGGGGTGCCTGGGTGGCTCAGGCGGTCAAGCGTCCGACTCTTGATTTTGGCTCAGGTCATGATCTCACCAGTTCGTGAGTTCAAGCCCCACCTTGGGCTCTGTGCTGACCGGTTAGGTTCTGTCTCCCCCTCTGCCCCTCCCCTGCTTGCTCTCTATCTCTCTCTCAAAATATATTAAAATAAACTTAAAAAAAAAAGGAAGAAGTCACCTAGTTAGGATATAAAATAAGAAATCAGCAACATTTTTCAAGAAAGGCAGAGATGCAAGCATTCGCCCCAAAATGTTCGCCACAAAACACACAGCTGAGGAGGAAGTCCATGAGTAAGTGAATGGGACTTGTATCAGAGTTCAACATAAATGGATAGTGCAGCTCAGCAGGACAGTCCTGGTTTACAACTGTATCCCTGCACAATTGTTACTGGTGTTTCTCTTGTCTCTCAAAGGTGTCCTGCTCGACAGTGATCGCTCTACAAAGCAGCCTTCTGTAAACTGTTTCCCTGAGTTGCATGCACAATACATATAATGAGACCCAATGCATGTAGGCTCTCTGGGCATGTGTGAGGGTCAAAGGGGATACCTCTCCTGGGCCAGGTGATCCTCACAAATCTTGGGGTTATATGCGAGCATGACACCCAAGAACAGAGAATTATAGGGCACTCAGAAATAAGCACGTGCTTCCATTAGATTTTCTCTGCTAACAAAACTTGGCCTTAGGATCTTTCTGCATTTGGTGAGGAGATGGAAAACAAAGGTCTGTTACCCACACATCTCTGAGACCAGGCAGAGAATCCTTAGTCAGTTATAGGGAATATCCTGCGATATTACTTGCATGTTCCTTTGTTAATTACCTTCTTAACACGGCTTTCTGCCATAGTAGTTTTTAAAGATGGCCCTTGGAGGAAAAGTGAAAATAAAAAACAAAATACACATGTATACACATGCGCACAGATACATACATACATACACACACACACACACACACACAAACACACACAAGCATATAGGTATTGCTGAGAGGAACATGCACTAATCAAAGAAACAGCCCTTACAACTCCTAATCAAGACATTATGGAGCAATGATAAGTAATAAAGAAGCTGTGTGTCCGCTAGATCTGGAATTGCCTTCTGGAAGCTCCAAAGCTAAGGCAAATAATACATTGGTTTATAAAGTTCTTATTACAGAGAAATAGTGTAGAAGTGTAAGATATGCAAATAAATATTATATTTGAGTAAACAGATGCATGCTTCAGGAAGTGAGTAATGGAATCATGGCAGCAGTTACATGTTTTGAAAAGCATAGCTCAACTAGGTCTCCCTCTTGGATTTATGCATTCCAGGACAAATTCGCTCCACCGAACCAGTAACTGAACTGTGGACAATATGCAGACCCCAAAAGAAAGCCAATTTAAAATATCTTTCTAAAGCCTATGTGCTTAATGTATTATTTTGATGGTGTCAGATTCAATTGTAAACATCTTAATTGGAATTTTTTCATATTTCAGTTTTCTTTTGTAAAATGTCATGTTGTTTACTGTTACAAATAAATGCACTGCTTTGAGAGAAGCAAAGATAAAGAGGTTTTGAAAGGGGAAAAACGAGGATTGTGTGAACCCACGCTTTGCACTTCCAAATCTCTCACTATGTGCCACAATACTCCTCCATGTTCTGTATCTGCTCATCTTTCTGGCCCAACGTTGCCTTCAGCTACCACCATCATCCTCGGGAACTAAACCTTCCCTGACCTTTAACCCTGCTCCCCAAAGTACCTTGACAAAATCTCTAAACATTTATACAAAACATACTCATAAGCAACTGGAAAACAGAGAATCTGCTACTTTACCTCTCCTCAGCACACAGCAAATTACCAAGCACACAGCAGTTGTTTAATGAATATCTGTAGTGTGAATAAGTGACAGTTATGCTGTTTTCATTTAAAGTGCACAACTTCGTAATCTCTTAGTAAGAGAGGCTATTTCTCATTTTCCAAAACTATCTTTTGAATTTTTTAACAAGGGTTGCAACAAACACAGGCGCTAGCACAAGCCTGTGCATGCATGGACACACACACACACACACACACACACACACACACACACAGGTACACTTACATTTTTCCTTTTTTCCCCTTCTTCTCCCCCTACAGAGCAAGATGTGGCTATTAGTCAGTCAATCAGTCAACTTGTGAAATGCAAACAGCAGCTCACCATGATTTTTCCAGGCCTCCTAGTTCAGGCAGCAAAAATGAACTATATTTCTCCGAGAAAGTCAAATGAACCTCATGTGAATGAATTGTTTTCTTTACCGTTTTTATTTTCTTAAAAAAGCAGAAATGCTTTTACCTGGGAAGTACTTTCTTTGACTAAGTTAGTATCATGCCGACTGACCTTTACTTTCTTGCTGCACCAACTCTCTGGCATTTTAATGTTTTGGTCTGTAATAATAGTCCTGAAGAATGAAATGGGCTTTGGAAGCAATTTTCTCCCTAAGGATTTAAAAATCAGTCTTATTTTTCACATATTCAAAACAAAGCAGTCTTAAAAAACAACAATGCAGTTAAGGCAGATGTGGGCTCATTTATGCTCTAATATCTTTAAATGCTGGATGAAAAAGAATACTGCATGTAGATATTTTTAAACGCCTTTTTAAGCCTGAGTGATTTCTGGGTTCAGGATCAAATGCAATAAATTATACAACTCTGATCTTTCCTTTGCAGAGCTTCCTGGGATGAAGAATCCTTGGACAGCCCAATGAGAGGTCAGAATTTTCTGTCTGTGCACACACTTTGCTCTGCTGGAAATGTCCTTGTGCCTGGCTCCAACCTGGTTGTGTTTCTACTCTATCTTTAAAAACTTGACTTTCTCTGGTTCCACCCTTTCTGCTAGTATAGCCTTTCAGCTGTTTCCCAAATAAAAAAATGAATAAAAAAAGAGAATCAAAAGCTTTTCAAGTTGCAAAACAACCTTCCCCTGCTGAGCTAACAGATTTCTCTCCCTTTTGTCTCAGAGAGGAAACAGAATATACTCTTAAAACCTCCCTCCATCCCCTAACATCTGCAGCTGTTTCCTTCTCAGATTCATGACTATCATAACCAAAAACAAAACGAAACAAAACAAAAAAAACTAATCAAAATTTTGGTGGCAATTCAAACAAAATGTACAAATGTGAAATTTAAAACTTTCTTTTTTGGTCAATTCTTTTAATTCACCAACATGTACCAATTAACAAATTACCTGAGAAAGATTTTAATTAGCATCACTGACACAAAATGATTTAAATTTGTCAAACAAAAGAGATGACAGTACTCTTCAGTACTCTTCAGTAAATATTTTGCCATAAATATATTTTCTAAATAATCAAGAAAGCACTACTCAAAGATAAGACTATTTAAGAATATGATCTTTAATGTACTGGCCAACAAATATTTAAAGAAAATCAGCACAGGGATAAAGACACTGTCCTAGGCATGTACTTAGAGTTTAAAAAATCATAATATTCGGGACACATGGGTGGCTCAGCCAGTTAAGTGTCCAACTTCGGCTCAGGTCATCATCTCACAGTTCATGTGTTCAAGCCCAGCGTCAGACTCTGTGCTGACAGCTCAGAGCCTGGAGCCTTCTTCTGATTCTGTGTCTCCCTCTCTCTCTTCCCCTTCCCCACTCATACTCTGACTCTCTCTCTCTCAAAACATTAAAAAAGTTATTTTAAAAATCATAATATTCAAAATCCTCACCCAAACAAAACATCAGTCTCTTTGTAAGATGAAATAATAAGCATACATGAAAGAAGCAATGAATAAGAGTAGCTCACGCAGCAGCTAGCTACATAAAGGAATTGTGTAGCAATAAATGTCAGTAAGAAAGAATGAAGAGCTGATTGTGAGTTGGTGGCGAAAAAGAAGTTTCATCACGAATCCCTCAGTTCTTGTCAAATTCTTCTCTCCACTTGTGTTTGTTGACAGGCTTCCAGACTATAGTAGCTCAATTTTTCTCATGTTGGCTTTTCATAACCAAAAACTAATACTTTCCTGGAATGGTCAACATCTTCGTGTTTTGCCCATTCAACACCTAAACACATCATCTCACCATTTTTTAACCATTTAAAACTACAACTCTTCACCTTAGTTTCTACCATGTCCCCTGGTGTCCAGTCTAGAATTTGTCATTACCCAGAACTGCTTCCTGATACATGTGTAAGTCTAGGGTAAAATCCCTCTCTGGGGCGCCTGGGTGGCGCAGTCGGTTAAGCGTCCGGCTTCAGCCAGGTCACGATCTCGCGGTCCGTGAGTTCGAGCCCCGCGTCGGGCTCTGGGCTGATGGCTCAGAGCCTGGAGCCTGTTTCCGATTCTGTGTCTCCCTCTCTCTCTGCCCCTCCCCCGTTCATGCTCTGTCTCTCTCTGTCCCAAAAATAAATAAACGTTGAAAAAAAAATTTAAAAAAAAAAAAATCCCTCTCTGCTACCACTGTCTTCCATGTTAATACAACTTTGCTCCTATGGAAAGTATCCAGACCAATTCCTCACTCCAGCCCTCTCACAAAACCTAACTTCTTCAATTTTTTCAGTGTCTCCCATTCTCACTTCTTTCCCTAGCCAGGCTGAACCCCACTGCTGATGAGGTAAAATGCTTTTCCACCAGTGCCTTCAACTCTCCACAGGCTCATCCTTTCTTCATACTTACAAATGGTCATCTCTTTATTCACCAGCCCACTGTTTAGATACCCAAAATGTTGTGTATTCATATTAAAAATGTTGCTTTATGAAAGAAGATAGACTATGAAGAAAAAGACGGTAAGACACTTGTTCATTCGAGGTGTTGAGTGAAGTACCATGAGATTGATGCGCTAGTTAAAAATCACACACCAAAACTCAATCGTGCGCTTTGGTGAAACATATTCAGTAGAATAACTGTTGCCAAATTGAGGCAGATAAGGGGATGAATTTGAGGTGCAAATAGGTGGCTATGAACACAGTATACCTTTTCAAGAAGACTGGCATTAGAGGAAATGAAAGATAAAATGATAGCTAAAAGAGAGGTGGAGGGGCGTGTGGGTGGCTCAGTCAGTTGAGCATCCAACTTCAGCTCAGGTCACGGTCTCAGAGTTCATGGGTTCGAGCCTCACATAGGGCTCTCTGCTGACAGTTCAGAGTCCGGAGTCTGCTTTGGATATTCTGTCTCCCTCTGTCTCTGCCCCTCCCCTGCTCATGCCCTCTCTCAAAAATGAATAAATGTTAGAAAAAAAATTTAAAATAAAATTAAAAATAAAAATAAAAAATAAAGAGCGAGGTTGGGTCTGTGAAATCCTTTTTTTTTTTTTTTAATTTTTTTTTTAACGTTTATTTATTTTTGAGACAGAGAGAGACAGAGCATGAACGGGGGAGGGGCAGAGAGAGAGGGAGACACAGAATGGGAAACAGGCTCCAGGCTCTGAGCCATCAGCCCAGAGCCTGACGCGGGGCTCGAACTCACGGACCGCGAGATCGTGACCTGGCTGAAGTCGGACGCTTAACCGACTGCGCCACCCAGGCGCCCCTGTGAAATCCTTTTTAATAAGGCTGATATTTAAACATATTTATAGGCTAGTGATAAGATAATATGAAGGTAAATGCTAACAATAAAGGAGAGAAAAATCATCAATTGGTAGATCAAAGTATCAGAGAAGGTGATAAGAAATGAGATCAGGGGCGCCTGGGTGGCTCAGTCGGTTGAGTGTCCAACTTCAGCTCAGGTCACGATGTCGCGATCTCGCGGTCCATGAGTTCCAGCCCCGCGTCGGACTCTGGGCTGACGGCTCAGAGCCTGGAGCCTGCTTCCGATTCTGTGTCTCCCTCTCTCTCTGCCCCTCCCCCGTTTATGCTCTGTCTCTCTCTGTCTCAAAAATAAATAAAAACATTAAAAAAAAAATTTTTTTTTTAAATGAGATCAGAGGTGCCAGTCAAGGAAAAGTATCTCTTACAGGTGAGAGAAAAAGACAATATAAGAAAAAATTAAATAAGCTTTTAGGTAAGACAGTTGAATAAATTCCAAGCAGAGAGTCTGCTTTCTGTGCATGTAGAGTTTGGAGAAAATCATCCCCTGATAAAAAGACTGAAGATCAATGATGAAGTAGGGGGTTTAAAGAGAATGGTAAAGTTTTAGAATAGTCTTTCCAGTAGCTGTCCAAGAGAGACATGAAAGGACTGTTAAACACATTTCAGGGTCCACATAAGTTCAAAACTCACACACATTTATGGTATCAAGAATACACATAATTTTTCTATAGTAGCTTTCTATGATGCACCAGTTTCTATGTTCAGATCACTTTACTCAAACCTGTGTATACTCTTTTTTTTATAATGAAGGTATTTGGGTTTTTTTTTTTTAATGTATATTTTTGAGAGAGAGAAACAGAGCATGCATGGGGGTGGGGCAGAGAGAGGAGACACAGAATCCAAAGCAGGCTCCAGGCTCTGAGCTATCAGCACAGAGCCCGACGTGGGGCTCCAACTCACAAGCTGTGAGATCATGACCTGAGCTGAAGTCAGATGCTTAACTGACTGAGCCACCCAGTCACCCCATCCTGTGTATACTCTCTAATCCCTATTCTCTCTGTTCCTGCCTTGTTTCCTGTGAAAAGATTCACAAGTTCCCCTCCATCTAATGACTTTGTACCATTCCTATAATCATGACTGCAGGCTCCATTTATGTGCACCCTTTGATCGCCTTACTCAGTCTTGTTAACTCACCACCAGTACCAGCTCAATTCTTTGAATCTGATGTGACATGAGCTCACCAGATTCTCTGCATCCCTATGAACAGAAAACAGATGAGCAGTAAACACTCCACAGGCTTTGATTTGACTATAAGAGCATTTGATGCTCTTATAGATTCTATCTATAGGTTTTGTTCATCTATCTATATTGTCTCCTAATGCCGGTGGGTGATTCTCCTCATTACTGGAGACTTGGACAGAAAGAAATCAGATGGGTAGCCTTGGAAGTTGTCATCCAAGATGAGCAGAAAAGCTTGATTTGTCTCCCTTTAGTAATAAAACAAAAAAACAAAAAACAAAAAACAAAAAACACGTAACATTAGTAAGATTAAGAAAATTTGGGGGCGCCTGGGTGGCGCAGTCGGTTAAGCGTCCGACTTCAGCCAGGTCACGATCTCGCGGTCCGTGAGTTCGAGCCCCGCGTCAGGCTCTGGGCTGATGGCTCGGAGCCTGGAGCCTGTTTCCGATTCTGTGTCTCCCTCTCTCTCTGCCCCTCCCCCGTTCATGCTCTGTCTCTCTCTGTCCCAAAAATAAATAAACGTTGAAAAAAAAATTAAAAAAAAAAAAAAAAAGAAAGAAAATTTGGAAAGGAAGTTGATTTGGGAAAAATAATGAGTTGGGTTTTAGATTTCAGGCTGATTGTTTTCTATTCAGGCTTCCATACCTACTCTCTGCTTTCCACTGGCCTGGTCTGTCCTCCAGGAGGATATATGATGAGATATATACATCACTTATGTTCCTGTGTCCTCTGAATTCCTATTAGATTAAGCCAGTGAGAGGGCTGGGAAAGGAGCAGGTGGGAGAAAATAGAGGCCAGGTACTGCTCCCCCCAAGGGGGGTTGCATACATCTCCCTGGCTACAGTATTTCTCAGGACATCCGTCTTTCTTAGCTTCAGTTCCCTCCAGGTTCTAATAACCGCTATCTTCCCTGGACATTAAGTGGTGAATTTCTCGCTATTTCCAGTCCCTGGATGTATCAACATGACTTTTTTTTTTTTAATATTCCCTTAATCCTGCCCACACCACTGTAAATAATTGAAGTGATTAAGTGAATAAACTACCTCTTTGAGCATGCCACCTGTTTCCTGCCTGGACCCTTACTGATACTCAAGTGTTTTACTAGAAATGATGGCAGAACATCCCAAGAGTGAGATGGCAGCATTTAATTAGAGATACTGCACAGAAACAAAGGAGTAAATTCAGAACTAAAAATGTATACTTGGAAAAAGTTTCTGCACAAATATGATAATTAAATCCATAGCAGGGGATGAAATCTCTGAAGACTGTCATGGCCAGGACGTACAAAATAAAGTACTAAATATAAATAATAGGATACACTCATATTTAGAATAAACGGGAAAGAATGAAAGGAAAAGCAAAAGGTAGAAAAAAAATTAAAGTATCAAATATATCATAAGATTTGCTGAACCCCAGATTTTATTTAACATTTTTATTTTATAATAACATAATAAATTTTAGGAAATTTGGGGACTCTGGCTTCCCCAAATTATTAAATTTTGTTATTCTATCATCTAAGTGTAGACTGTTCATATTTGAGTATGTATTGCTGTGTGTGTATTATCTTTTCTAAAAATCTTTCAAATTATTTGTTTCTGTCTTCATGGACTTGCTGTCCTTACATGTGTATCAATAAAACATTATATGGTTTAGTATGTTCTTTAACATAAATGGTCCCATATAACACAAAATAACTTACCTAAGCGTGGACATTTATGAAACTACCCATGATCAACTCTAGATTTGGGTGTGTGCATGTTTTATAATTTTTTGTTTTGTTTTGAACAGAAGCAGGTCCTGATATGCAAATAACCTTTACCAGTATAAAGAAGCTATTGTGTTGGGGTGCCTGGGTGGCTGAGTTGGTTAAGCGTCCGACTTCCACTCAGGTCATGATCTCACGGTTTATGAGTTCGAGCCCCATGTCAGGCTCTGTGCTGCCTGCTTGGGATTCTGTGTCTCCTCCACTCTCTGCCTCTCCCATGCTCATGCTCTCTCAATAATAAGTAAATGTTTAAAAAAATAATGATAAAGAAGCTATTGTGGTGTGGGAGGTAGTCAGAGCAGCGTTAAATCTTGTTCTGTTCTGTTTTTCAGCCAGGGACCAGAGTTAAAGATGGAGGATAGATCTGTAGAAGGGGATAGAGAACAAATTCACAAGCCAACATCTTATAGCACTTGTTCTGTAGTTTCAAATTTTGCCTGTTCAATCAAGTAGAAACTGATCATTGTGCATGATGATGCAGTCCAAATACAGAAAAGAGCCAAGTTCAGCATGTGAGAAGAACTTTGGAGTACTCTCATCTCAACTATCCCTGTGCTAAAACTTCAATAGCACTTGCTAACAGCCCTGGGTCTGTTTGCCTTTGGATGCATTCCTGGCCCTTCTCTTGCTCCCTCTGAGTCCTAATAAGAGACGATCCTTGCAGTGTGCATTCACCATGCTATCAAAGACCCTCTGCTGGGTTTGACCAGTTGAAAGCAATGGTGAGAGACTGGAACTCTGAAGGAAGAGAAAAGCCAGATGTCTGCCCTCTCCTTCTATTCTGTTGGTGTCTCTGACAGCTGCTCTGTCCTTTCTTGGCTTTAGCACTTGCCAGACTAGCTCTCCAGGATTTTATCTTCCACTTGGTGACCCAATGATCTGAGTGTCAGTAACACTGCCTCTTTTGTCTCTCCAGCTAAGGGCTGGTAGCACCTTTTGTTCTTCCCAATCTCTGGGTTGTTTCACTGTCCTCATTTTCATTAATTGGATAACCAATGCCTTGCATTAAATTCCATGTCTTCAATATGTTGACTGCTTTCTATTTTCCTCATTGGTCCCTGACTAATTAATGTTCTATATTCTGCTGTTATGCTTATTTGCACATTTGTTTCATTCTCTCCATTACTCTTTGAGATTAGTGCCTGTAACATCTGGCACAGTTCCTAGCACCAAGTAAATGTTTCACGAATATGTAGAATCCCATTTCTAAAGGGAGTTTTGTGAGGTTTAATATTTCATGGGAAATTAGAATGGAATCAAGAATCTTAATTAGGGACATAGTCATTCACAGTAACCTTAAAAGCAGCTATTAAAACTATCCAATAATGACTTATCTCATTGTGACACTGATTGAGGGGAAGACCACAGCATTCCTGACCTACTCTCACACAAGCTACCAAAAATCCTCTTAGAATTAATAGCAGTCATAACCCTTTTCATAGGTGAAAATGCAGCACTCTTACCAGAACAGTAACATCACAATTGTAATGGCCTGTAATTTATACCATGACTGGTAAAACGCAGGCATTCTGTGATGGTTTCCATGGCTACATGCATAGAGAGAGGAGTGAGATTACAGATGAAAATAAGCTATGACTGAAATGTAAAAAGTATAAAGAGTAACTTGGAGAATGAGGGGGAAGTGTTTTTTTTTTTTTTAAATGAAGTGTTACGACTGAAACCACATTATAAAATATGTGGTTGTTATTACAACCTGACAGTGATGTGATTAACTGAGAAATGCTATCAAAGTGAAAAGAAATGAGTTACTCTAATGCAAGTGAAAGATAACTCTACACAGAAAGCCACTAGAGTTGGATACTCGGTAGCACCCCCAGGTGGAAAGACAAGCTTCCCGGCTCAGAAGACCCTGCAAACACACTCAGATACTGATAGTACTGCTCCTCTCAACTATTCTGGAGACTGGATTCAGCAAATAACAACTCCAGAACATTCTGTGGTGATTGTTTGCAGCCCGGGAGAGCTAAAGGTTAATTTCACTGGGTCAACATTACAAGATTTCTTTTTACCACATACTGTCTTCCTTCTAATAAGCCTAGACTTCAGGGTCTTCTTGCCTGACTTCTCCTACTGAGTAAAGAACAAATTTAGAAAATAAAATTATTATATAAATGAAATCACACTTTATTTTTTTACAGTTTGTTTACTTGCTTTAGTACACTACTACTAAAGCAAGCTTAACAACAGATGACAATAACCGCATTAAATGAGCATCTATAAATCAGAATTAAGAATAAGAACAGGAAATGGACACGGTAACTCTCATTTTAGGTTCGGTTATTGATATCGAGCTACCTAAAATTGACCTCCTCATCACAAAACATTAATCTCTGTTTTTCAATAGATTTCACCTAATTATAAAAAAAATTGAGACTGTGACAAGAGAATCTAAATGTGTTCCAAATGTATGAAATGATCTCCCTGAAGGGGGAGTGGAGGAAAAAGTTGCTGACCTACATAACTTTGGGAAGGAGTGGTCTGTAAGAGAAAAGCAAAGGAAACTGCACATAAACCCCAAATTCTGCTTAATAAAGCTCTTTCCCATGGGAATACAGGTTAACAATCTCAACACTACTATACACATATATTGAAACTGAATAATACACATATAGATGGTGAATGGTGTGAGCCAGTTTCTCACTATCAGAGTGGAAATTTACAGACACAAGTGGAGGAGACTAGAATGATCCATGTGGTAATTAATGTGCTGGAGTCAGAAACATCAGTATGAAGTCATGTTTCACTTAATATAGATAGAGATGGTTACATATATTAATATTTAAAAAAGTCTACCTTTCACATGGGATAGTATACATACATTTCCTTGCTCTGCCAACTGAGCGGGCCTAAAAGAAATCACGTCCCAGTAGAAATGAGCACACTTAGTGCCCAGATCGTGGTTTCTACTACCATTCTCAAAAGACCAGGGCTTCCTGCAGAAGTGGCTGCCTCCAAAATTAGAACGGGAAATATACAAGATGAGTGTGGAGCAACTTTTAGTGTCATAAAGAAGTGCTTAAAAACAAACACCACATTGGTGAAAGTATGTCAAAGAAACACAACAGCCAATGAAAGAGCTCCCAGTGGACAAAATCGGAATAATCTCAGCAACAAATATAGTATTGGGTCATGTAACCCAAATAATAAAATAAATATCCGTGAATCCGTACGGACATAAATAAGTAAATGGGAAGAATAAATCTCCTGTGCAGAAGAATTTTAAATGACCTATGCAGATATTTCATTCACAAGGAGAAAGAGGGGTGCCTGGGTGGCTCAGTCAGTTAAGCATCCGACTTCAGCTCAGGTCATGATCTCACAGTCTGTGAGATTGAGCCCTGCCTTGGATTCTGTGCTGACAGCTCAGAGCCTGGAGCCTGCTTCAGATTCTGTCTCTCGCTCTTGCTCTCTGCCCCTCCCCCACTCGCACTCTGTCTCTCTCAAAATAAAGACATAATTTTTTTTTTAAAAGGAGAAAGAGCAGAACTTCCCACTCCTTAAATTAGACTTTGCATAGTAACTTCCCTCATAAGTGTACAGAATGAAAAGGGTGAAGGGAACAGGAAAGGGAAGAGTAACCTTACAGTGGATAAACCCAGCAAACAGCCAGGTGATCAAGGTCAATAGCCACAGTGCTAAGGCATGTTGATAGCACGTACCCCTAATATATTGTGATGAAAATAGCACCTTAAATTTATGGTGTTCCTGCCCAAACCCCATAACATCAGTCTAATCATAAAAAAATCAGCTATATTTCAATAGAAGAGCATCCTATGATGTACCCTAATACTCCTCAAAACTGTCAAAGCCACCAAAATTAAGCAAAGTCTGAGAAACTCTCACAGTCAAGAGGGGCCTAAGTAGATACAATGACTAAAGGTAATGTGGTAATCTCAATAGGATTTTAGAACAAAAAAAAGATACTGGGAAAAAAACTGGTAAAATTTGAATGAACTATGGATTTCAGCTACTAAAAATGTATCAATACTAATTAATTACAACAAATGTACCATAATAATGTAAGATACTAATAACAAAGAAAACAATGTGCAAGGGTGTATGTGAACTCTTTATACAGCTTCTCAATTTTTCTATAAATCTGAAACTGTTCTAAAAAGTAAAGTCTACTTGCAGAGTGGTAACTACAAATATACCAAAATATGCTCATATCTAATACTCCACAGCATTATTTTTTGAATTCTTTAAAAACAACCATAAAAGCATTCAAGTATCTCAGGGTGCCTGGATGGCTCAGTTGTTTGAGCATTCGACTTCGGCTCAGGTCATGATCTCACAGTTAGTGAGTCCGAGCCCCATGTAGGGCTCTCTGCTGACAGCTCAGAGCCTGGCACCTGCTTCAGATTCTGTGTCTCCCTCTCTCTGTCCCTCCCCACTCATGCTATGTCTCTCTCTCTCTCTCTCAAAAAATAAACAAACATTTAAAAAAATCTAAAAAAAATTTTTAAAGTGTTCAAATATCTTTTTTTTTTTTCAACGTTTATTTATTTCTGGGACAGAGAGAGACAGAGCATGAACGGGGGAGGGGCAGAGAGAGAGGGAGACACAGAATCGGAAACAGGCTCCAGGCTCTGAGCCATCAGCCCAGAGCCCGACGCGGGGCTCGAACTCACGGACTGCGAGATCGTGACCTGGCTGAAGTCGGACGCTTAACCGACTGCGCCACCCAGGCGCCCCCAACCCACAGCTTTTATAGAGTGAGGGGCATGGTGGTGAGGTCACGGGGTAGTTATATCTAAAGTGGCACCATCTAAGCACCAGAGGATCTCTACTAATTATCGAAAGTGGAGCCTTCTGTGTACCAGTCACCTCTACTAGTTATCTGAAGTGTCACAACCTGTTGCCAGAGGGGAGCTCTACCAGTTATCTAAAGTGGTTCCATCTGTGTGCCAGAGGGGAGCACAAAATAGAGGGCCAAGTAGGAGTCAGTATTGTCAGTCAGTATTGACCCCTACATGTCTGCCAAATGCTACTGCAAATGATATTCAATATGACATTTCATACTCCTACCTGAGTATCCAAAATGCTATCAATAATGGCATTCCAAGGTGAGGTACCTAACCAACATCTTAAAAACTGTCGCATGATTTAAATCCCTCATCCACTTCCAGGTTGTGGCAGACTGAAAAAGGATAATAAAAGCAGCTGTAACCTACAAGCTAATAGAGGGCAAATGGTATCATAGAAAATGCTGGCTAATCCAAAAGAAGGTTTAAGAAAAAAAAAAAAAAACAGGGAAAACACATGAGATGAACAGAAAATAATTACCAAGATACCTAAGGTAAACTCAAATATATGCTGCTTACAAAAGATACAGCTTAAATAGAACACAAAGAGGCTGAACATAAGACAAGGAAAAATCCATATAAATACTAAATAAATGATACCTGGTATTCTTATATTCATGTGAAACCAAATAGACAGAAGGCATTATTAGAGATTTAAAAAAAGGGCATTTCATAATGATAAAGTTGTCACTCCACAAGGAACAAAACAATTCCAAGTCTGTAAGAACTTCATAATGTTATCTCAAAATATATGAAACAAATATCGACAAAAATACGAGGAGAAATGGAAAGAACAATCATGTTAGGAAACTTATAGTCATTTCTCTCAGTAACTACCAGAACCAGCAATCAAAATATCAGGAAAAATATAGAAGGTTTTAATAACACAACTAATAAAACTGACGAAAGAACACTAAAATAACACTGCAGTATATATATTCTTTTCAGATGCCCGTAGAGCATTTATAAAACTTGACATTATGCTAAGCCACAAAGGAAGTCTCAACAAATTTTAAGGATTAAAAACACACTCTGTATGTTGACACCAAAACCTGAGAAGGACATTAAAAGAAAGGAACATTACAAAACAAACTCTTTCATCTTGAATCAGTTTAACACTGTCTTCAAATGTTCTGAAAGCCAGGCCATGATTTTCCCTTCAGTAAGGTTTGGCAAGAGTCTGAACACTGCTGAGACTGAAGAGATCTCTTGTAGCTTTATATCTAAGCCACTAGCTTCCACATTATGGTATCTGTCTCCTTTATAGCCTGTTTTCCAACCTTTGCATCAGTGTGTTTTTCCCTTTCTTTTCTCTACATTCACACCCCTGGTTTTCTGCATTTGGGGAGATTTCTCTCTGCTCTGCTGTCCCGTCTCTAGCCTTGGGAATGTGAATGCTTTACATTCAGTGAAGACCCAGATTGCCTCAAGGGGAGTTTCTCTCATTTCTCCTTCCTCACTTTCAGTCTTCCATAGCTGAATTCTGGAGCATCTCACCTAGATTTAGCTCAGTTCTCTTGACATGCCTTCAGTCCAAGAGCCCAGATTTCTTGGATGAATTTCTCCCAGCATTTACTATGTCCTCACCTTCAAAGGGAAGCTGCTTTGGATCTCAGAGAATCTCTGCATGGCTGAGAACATATATCATAGCTCTCCTGCTTTGTTCCCAGCCTTTGTTATCTTACTCCCAAGACTTTGGGAGAATTTATGGGAAAAAGTGGGAAGGTGGGTGCAGATTTAGTCTGTGCCTAACCTGTGTGGCTGGAGCTCCCCATTATTCTAATCTGTCATGCAGCCTAAATGTGGCCTTTAAAAATTCTTTTAAGATTTGGCAGGTTTCTCTTTAACCCCATCCAGGACAGATTCTTTTCTATCCATCATTCCATCTTGATTGAGAACAGCATGGATGTCTTCTCTCTCACGTAGTCCTGAGCATTTTCTGGAATTCTGACTAGTTAAGTTTCTTTGTGTTTTCAACTCTCGGAAGAGTTTTTTAAATTTTATAGTTTATCTAGCTTGTTTAGTTCTTAGACGAAGAGTGACAGAATTTTAAGAATTTTGAAAACTCAACCAGAAGTGGAAATAACTCTGATATTTCTTTTTCATCGTACAGTTCATACTATTTTTTAAAATTTCCATCTGATGTCTTCTTTGATAAATTTGATATTTAGGAGAATGTAGAATATTGGAGCACCTGGGTGGCTCAGTCCTTAAGCGTCTGACTTCGGCTCACATCATGAATGGCGGCTCTTGAGTTCGAGCCCCACCTCCAGCTCTGTGCTGACAGCTCAGAGCCTGAAGCCTGCTTCGGACTCTGTGTCTCCCTCTCTCTGCCCTTCCCCTGCTTGCACTCTGTCTATGTCTCTCAAAAATAAGTAAACATTTAAAAAAGAATACAATTTAGAATATGATTTAATTTCCAAAATTCAGTCCATTATCTAGTATGAAAACATACAAAATATGGACTCATTTCAAAAAACAGAAGTCAAGAATGTTGAAGGAGAAAAGTAATAAAGATAGAAACAGAATCTAATAAAATAAAAATAAATACAATAAGGAAACAAAAAGCCAAAATTTGGTTCTCTGAAAAGACTAATAAATTGGATAAATTATCTAGTTAAACTAAAAAAGGGAGAAATACAGCAAGAATATCAGGAGTGAGAAAGGAGACATTATTATAAAGCCAAGAAACAGCAAAATAATAATAATAATAATAATAATAATAATAATACATCTGAAGTACTTGCACCAAAATTTAGAAAATCTAGATGAACTGACCAAATTTTGGAAAAACAATACCTACCAAACTGACACAAAAAGAAAAATAGAAATCTGAAGTCTTATATCCATTATGTCTTACAATATATACTCTTCTATAAAAAAGCTTTAGGCTCAGATGGTTTCAGTGATGAATTTTTTAAACAACTGAAGGAAAAATAAAAACAAAAACACTGTTTAATATAAAATATCCCAAAGACTAAAAACAAGCAAACAAACAAATATTAAAAGTTGATCTATGAATCCAGAACAACTTTAACATCCAAACTTGAAGACAGCATTAGAAGAAAAAACAAAAACAAAGAAAAACAAAAACAAAAACAAAAAAACAGACAATAATCTCTCATGAATATAAATGAAAAAAATACTAAATAAAACATTATCTAATAAGAAATAGTAGACGCTAAATTCATGGTCTCAGAATGTTGTAAACCAACATTCTTTTTTTTACCTCCAGGCTAGAGACCACAAGATTCTTCTTTGGAAAAAACATAAACCACAATGTGCCAAAAGTTTAATATTCCTACCCAAAAGGCTGGCTTAATCACATAATCATACAGTGAAACCCACGAGCAGATAAGCTCTGCCAGGCACCTACAACTTCTGTGCAGTTTTTTAAAAATCTCACTTTTAAATTTAAATTTAAATGAACATCAAAGAAATCACTAGGTAGAGAAGGAAAGGCACATGAGCAAATAAAAACCAAAAAAAAAAAAAAAACAAAGAAAAATAAGAGGAAACAGGGCAAATGAAGGAAGCAGAATAAAACCTAACAAACTATAATTAGTATTATTGAGGAAATAAGAGAATTTCATTTCTAAAACAACAATTTCTATATAAAAGAAAAAAAACAGGAATAATACATAATTCAGAAACTGAAAATATGGCAATTGAAAAATTAATGGCAATTTTGGAGCAGTCAGGAAAATCTCCAAAAAAGTAAAACATAATGATACAAATATTGAGAAAAGAAATTAGGAAGTCAAAAAAATCAATACAGAAAGCCCAATATCTAATTAACAAGGCTTACACATCAAATTACTACTAATTTAATTACTTATTTAAAAAGACATACAATAGAAAGCACAAAATTATGGATGAAAAAACTGAAAAAAGAGAAATATCTCCTAAATCAACTGTCTAGCATAATAGATATAAATTTTTAAAATCTAGGCCAGTGGGTGCCTAGGTGGCTCAGTCTGTTAAACCTCCAACTCTTGATTTTGGTTCAGGTCATGATCTCAAGGCACGGGGGTTCAACCCCCACATCAGGCTATATGCTGACAGCATGGGGCTTGCTTGGAATTCTCTCTCTCTCCATCTCTCTCTGCCCCTCTCCCACTCATGTGCTCACATTCTCTTTCTCTCTCTCTCTCTCTCCCCAAAATAAATATATAAACAATTTTTAAAAGTGTTAAAAATAATAAAAATCTAGACTATTACTTAAAATCACAGAAATGCAGAGTACAAAGGTTAAAGAAAATATAACAAAGGAATTGACAAAACAATATCTCCCTTTCATTTATTCCTAGGAAATATACTGAAGGATGTGCTCCAACAAAATGAATATGCAAACAAAAAGGGAGATGTGGGATCCTATAAATATAGAAGATGATGAAGAGAAGCCCCAGAACAATAAACATGCAACAGGCCTGGACAGCAAAAAGCTATTCCAAACAGTAGGGTGTTATTGGAGGGAAGTGTTCTAAAAAGGAAAAGACAAACCATGCGATGCATTTGGCATTTTAGAAAACAGTATTGAATGATTACAGATCTCAGGGGTTATTTGAAGACAATTAGAGAAATAAATGAAAAGGTTAGGCAATTATTAACTCTTAGATAAACTAAAAGTTTTATGATTTAAAAAAAACAATTACAAAATACTGTTTGACCAAACTATGAGCAATATTTTCCTGGTTACAATAATATACACCCTAATCTTTTATTTAATTAAGAATTTGGGGGCACCTGAGTGGCTCAGTCAGTTAAGCATCTGACTCTTGATCTCAGCTCAGGTCTTGATCTCAGGATCATGACTTCAGGCCCCACATTGGGCTCCATGCCAGGAGTGAAGCCTACTTTAAAAAAAAAAAAGATAGAAAAAAGAATTCTAATATAGCAATCCTGCAAGCATAAAAGGAATTAAGAACATAGAATAGGCAGGTTCTATGGTGTAAGAATTAAATATTTCTGAGTCATAGCCACAAATCAATACATAATATCCAAAGTATAGAAATAAATAAATAGCAATGGTGGAGGTTGAGCTCCCTGGAAAGCTGACTTTGAGAAGGAAATTAGCTTGTAGCTCCTTAAGGAGCAGTCTTGGGTCTAACATCTACAGAAAGGAAGGAAAGAGAATAGGACTGAACAAAAGGAAAAATTAAGCAGCACTGCACTTTCAATCGAACATCTCAGCTAACCCTGCTCTGAAAGAAGTTAGGATGACCATTCAGAACAGTCTGGAGGCAGCATAATCCTTTTGGAACAGTCCTGGAGTAGAGATGAGGGTGTGGAGAGAATGAGGACTTTATCTATCCTCCCTGCCTTACCCTATAGATTAATCAGTGGATAGAGACTAACCAAGAAAGGGGTGTGATCTTAGGGGACGTAGCTCTTTTAACTGAGGCAATTACTGGAAGAGGCTATTGACTTAGAACTGCCTGTCAGTGGCATATGCAACATCTGAATAATAAATCCTTTATTTAAGAAGGGGGATTTGCACAGTACATCACAGCATCCATCACAGCAAGATAAGTCCAGTATTTGGAAATATTATAGTAAGTATCTAAAGAAGCAGCTACAAGGGCCAAAACTAGTTGCCTCTGAGAAGCTGGTCTTATGAAACAGAGAATGGCTGAGGAGTGATGCTATGTTTCATTTTAAGCCTACTGGTACAGTTTGATTGTTTTCACTGTGTGTTTCTTAGTTGAGAAAGAAAAAAATAAATTTTAACAGCAGGATACAAAAAAAACAAGTAAATGTAAATATATACATATAAAGATAGGTAAGAGAAAATATTTTAAATTTCATTTTTATGTTAAGGTGCTAGGAATATAGTTCTATACATATTATACATATATGAATATATATATGAATATAAGTAGAATGTAGATAAGTCCCCAATGTTCAAATTTTCTATACAGTCATTTACTATATTTTTAACTTAAAAAGCTGACTTTGAGATGAAAATTAGCTTGTAGCTCACTAAGGAGCTTCTATAAAATAGTGAATATGTTTGCAAAACTTGCAACTTAAAAGAAATATTGTAATTACTTATTTTTTTATTAAAGTATATTCACCTACATTTGTTGTGTCATATTCAAGTTCTAGATATGGCTATATATATCCATCTATATACACATTGCTAATCATGAGAAATTATGTTGAATGTATAAGTGTATATGTATGTATGCATCTGTCTGTCTATCTACCAATCTATTATGTATCTATCCATCTATCTACCATCTGTCTGCCTAGAACATATCACGGTGAATTAAAGTAACCCAGAGAGACAGGAAATCTATTTTACCTTTACCAACAGCAAGACAAAATACTACTCACAATCAAGTCATTACCAAAAGTTCTCCCTTCACCATTTAGCAAACTCCTATCAAGGCTAAAATAAAAAACATTCCTCGAGCATGGATGGTTTTTTTGCATCTCTCATCCCCGAAATGTGGCCAGACCAACACTAAACCGTCTTGCACACCTAGAAAACTGATTTGAGGATTAACACAATAATCCACACAAACTGATCCACAAAACTCGGCAGTTACATGGCACAAAAAGGTGAACTGGGGGAGAAAGAAGCCACAGAAAGCAGGGAGCTATATTTGCTTGTGGAAAGAGGATGGAGACAGGGAGAGAGTACGGGAAAGTACACCCCCCAAAAAAAGCAGTTGGAGAGAAAAGGAAGAGTATGCAAGGGACTGAACAAACAAGAGAGAAAGGAGAAAAGAGAGGGTTTAAATTTCATTATGACTCTATAAACAGGGGGAGTGCAGAGTCTGAAACTCCACAGCTTGATACCTGGCGGTGCGCTGGTGGAAAGGGCGAATCCCCAGGAGCAGAGAGCAAGGTCCAAGGGGTCCTCCAGCCACATGGGGAGAGGTGGTTCCCCTGCTGGAAGGACATTTGATAGAGGCTGTGAGGCCACCCCATAGGCAGTTTCCAGTGGACCTTGGGGAACAACCACATTCACTGGTGTTGCAACAAGGACATTAAGGGGGAAGCCCAGTGCCAGATGTGTGTTGTGATTTACCATAATCCCTGAAACACTGCTGCTCCACAATCGCGTGAACTTTTTCTGGGGCAGGCTAGCATCCAACCACACTCTCTAGGCATCGGCAGCAGCAGTCTTACAAACATTCCTGGGGCAGGCAGGCAACTGGCTATTGCCTGGTGATATCCTTCCCTAGAGGGTCAGAACGGGTCAAAGCCACAGTCCCTCAGAATTGAGGGGTTGGGAAATACAGCCGCATCTGAGATAAAACTCAGGAGGGAGGTGCCGCCTGGTAGCCTGATGGCGTGGTCACCGACAGTGTCAAAGCAGGAAGTGGACAGAAAAAGAGACAAAGGAGGGGTGCTTGACTGCCGGTAGGGAAGAGCACAGAGTTCGGATACTAGAGACTGGGTAGCTCGGTGATGCCATTTTCACACCTCCTGCACATGTGCATACATGCCTACATTTGCCACAATAATCCACCCCAGTAAGCTAAGCAGTACCACCCAGTGGAGAATGAAGCTGTTACATTAAGCCCTGCCCAACTGGGCCAACCTCCCTCTTGAGGAGAAACACCACTAGTCTCTCTGCCTACTTAGTTTACAGACTGTAAAGTGCTTCATAGTTTGACTTCTAGGTGAAATTGATGTCATTTCAATCATATTTTAGTCTGTTCGCTGGTCCATCTATTCAATTTTTTTCTTTTTCTTTTCTTTTCTTATCCTTGAATACAGAAAGAGAAAATTTTATTTTCATTATATTTTTCTTTAGTTTTTCCTACTTTATTTTTTACATTTTTGTAAAATTTTAGATCTTATTTTACTTCTAACATTTCATTTTATTCTATTTTATTATATTCATTTTTTTCAAATTTTCAAACTTTTTTTGCCTTTTTTTTCTTTTCTTAGCTTATCCTTTTTTCTCTAATCTATCAAGCTCCTTTCAACAACCAGACCAAAACACACCTAAGATCAAGCATCACTTATTTGACATTATTGTGCTGTTTTTAATTTTTTTAATTTTTATTTTTTTTACTTTATTAATTCCTTTTCTTCCTTCAAAATGATGAAACAGAGGAATTCACTTCCAAAGAAAGAACAGAAAGAAATGACAGCCAGGGATTTAATCACCACAGACACAAACAAGATGTCTGAACCAGAATTTAGAATCATGATAATAATAATAATACTAGCTGGTGTTGAATTTGATTAGAAAGAGAGATAAGAAGTTTCCCAGACAAACAAAAATTAAAGGAGTTCATGCATTAAAACCATCCCTGCAAGAAATTTTAAGGGGGACTCTCTGAGGGGAGAAAAGATGAAGGAAAAATATAAGACCAAAAGCAACAAACTAGAAAGGACCAAAGAATACCACCAGAAACTCCAACTCTACAGGGAACATAATAGAAGTAAATTCATATCTGTTAGTACTCACTCTAAATGTCAATGGACTAAATACTCAATCAAAACACATAAGGTAACAGAATGGATAAGAAAACAAGATCCATCTATATGCTGTTTATAAGAGATCCACTTTACACCTAAAGACACCTTCAGATTGAAAATAGAGGGACGGAGAACTATCTATCATGCTAGTGATTTCCCCCCCCCAAAAAAAAGTGGGAGTAGCCATACTTATATCAGACAATCTAGACTTTAAAATAAAGACTGAACAAGAGATGAAGAAGGGCACTATATCATAATTAAGGGGTCTATCCACCAAGAAGACCTAACAATTGTAAACATTTATGCTCCAAATGTGAAAGCAACCAAATATATAAATCAATTAATCACAAACATAAAGAAACTCATTGATAATAATATCATAACAGTAGGGGACTTCAACACCCCACTTACAACAATGGACAGATCATCTAAACAGAAAATCAACAAGGAAACAATGGCTTTGAATGACACACTGGACCAGATAGACTTAACAGATATATTCAGAACATTTCATCCTAAAGTAGTGGAATATACATTCTTCTCCAGTGCACATGGAATGTTCTCCAGAATAGATCACATACTGATACACAAATTAGCCCTCAACATGTACAAAAAGATCGAGATCATACCATGCATAGTTTCAGACCACAATACTAAGAAACTCGAAATCAACCACAAAAAAAAAAAAATGTGGAAAGAAAACAAACACTTGGAGACTAAAGAACACCCTAAAGACTAAAGGATTAATGGGCTAATCAAGAAGATAAAGAGGAAATTAAAAAGTACATGGAAACCAATGAAAATAATAACACCACAGTCCAAACCTCTGGACGCAGCAAAGCGGTCATAAGAGGGAAGTATACAGCAATCCAGGCCTTCCTAAAGAAGGAAGAAACATATCAGATACACAGCCTAACCTTACACCTCAAAGAGTTTGAAAAAGACCAGTAAATAAAACCCCAAAATAGCAGAAGAAAGGAAATAATAAAGATTAGAGCAGAAATCAATGCTATCAAGACAAAAAACAAAACAAAACAAAAACAAAAACAGTAGAAAAGATCAATGAAACCAGAAACTGGTTCTTTGAAAGAATTAACAAAATTGATAAACCACTAGCCAGTCTGATCAAAAAGGAAAAGGAAAGGACCCTAATACATAAATCAAGAATGAAAGAGGAGAGATCACAACCAACACAGCAGAAATAAAAAACAGTATTAAGAGAATATTATGAACAATTATATGCCAATAAAATGGGCAATCTGGAAGACATGGACAAATTCTTAGAAACATATACACTACCAAAACTGAAACAGGAAGAAATAGAAAATTTGAACAGACCCATAACCAGTAAGGAAATTGAATTAGTAATCAAAACTCTCCCAAAAAACAAGAGTCCAGGACCAGATGGCTTTCCAGGGGAATTCTACCAAACATTTAAGGAAGAGTTAACACCTATTCTCTTGAAGCCGCTCCAAAAAATAGAAATGGAAGGAAAACTTCCAAACTCATTCTATGAGGCCAGCATTACCTTGATTCCAAAACCAGACAGAGACCCCACTAAAAAAGGAGAACTATAGACCAATTTTTCTGATGAACATGGATTCAAAATTCCTCAACAAGATACTAGCCAACTGGATCCAACAATACCTTAAAAAAATTATTCACCAAGACCAAGTGGGATTTATACCTGGAATGCAGGGCTGGTTCAATATCCACAAAATAACCAATGTGATACATCACATCAGTAAAGGAAAGGACAAGAACCACATGATCCTCTCAATAGATGCAGATAAAGCATTTGACGAAATACAGCATCCTTTCTTGATAAAAACCCTCAACAAAGTAGGAATAGAAGGACCATACCTCAAGATCATGAAAGCCATATATGAAAGACTCACTGCTAATAATCATCCTCAGTGGGGAAAAACTGACAGCATTCACCCTAAGGCCAGGAACACACCAGGCATATCCATTCTCACCACTGTTATTCAACATAGTATTGGAAGTCTTAGCCTCAGCAATCAGTTAACACAAAGGAATAAAAGGCATCCAAATCAGCCAGGAGGAAGTCAAACTTTCACTCTTCACAGATGACATGATACTCTATATGGAAAACCCAAAAGATTCCACAAAAAACTGCTAAAACTGATCCATGAATTCAGCAAAGTCACAGGATATAAAATCAATGCACAGAAATCGGTTGCATTCCTACACACCAATAATGAAGCAATAGAAACAGAAATCAAGGAATCAATCTCATTTACAATTGCACCAAAAACCATAGAATACCTAAAAATAAATAACCAAAGAGGTGAAAAATCTATACACTGAAAACTATAGAAAGCCTCTGAAAGGAATTGAAGGAGACACAAAAAATGGAAAAATATTCTACGCTCCTGGATAGGAAGAACAAACATTGTTAAAATGTCAATACTACCAGAAGCAATCTACATATTCAATGCAATCCCTATCGAAATAACACCATCATTCTTCACAGAGCTAGAACAAACAATCCTAAAATTTGTATGGTACCAGAAAAGACCCCAAATAGCCAAAGCACTCTTGAAAAACAAAACCAAATCTGGAGGCATCACAATTCCAGACTTCAAGATGTATTACAAAGCTAAAATCAAGACACTATGGTACTGGCACAAAAACAGACAGTCAGATCAAGGGAACTGAATAGAGAACCCAGAAATAGACCTGAAAACATATGGCCAACTAATCTTTGACAAAGCAGGAAAGAATATCCAGTGGAATAAAGACAGTCTTTTCAGAAAATGGTTCTGGGAAAACTGGACAGCAACATGCAGAAAAATGAACCTGGACCACTCTCCTACACCATACACAAAAATAAACTCAAAATGGATGAAAGTCCTAAACATAAGACTGGAATCCATCAAAATCCTAGAGGAAAAGGGAAGCAAAAACCTCTTTGACCTTAGCCGCAACAACTTCTTACTCAACACGTCTCCGGAGGCAAGGGAAATAAAAGCAAAAATGAACTATTGGGACCTCATCAAAATAAAAAGCTTTTGCACAGCAAAGGAAACAATCAGCAAAACTAAAAGGCAACCAATGGAATGGGAGAAGATATTTGCAAATGACATATCAGATAAAAGGTTAGTATCCAAAATCTATAAAGAACTTATCAAACTCAACACCCAAAAAAATGAACTGTCCAGTGAAGAAATGGGCAAAAGACATGAATAGACATTTCTCCAAGAAAACATCCAGATGGCCAACTGACACATGAAAAATGCTCAACATCACTCATCATCAGGGAAATACAAATCAAAACCACAAGGAGATGTCACCTCACACCTGTCAGAATGGCTAACATTAAGAAACTCAGGCAACAACAGATGTTGGTGAGGATGCAGAGAAAGAGAATCTCTTTTGTACTGCTGGTGGGAATGCAAGCTCATGCAGCCACTCTGGAAAACAGTATGGTGGTTCCTCAAAAAGTTAAAAATAGAACTACCCTACAACCCAGCAATTGCACCACTAGGTATTTATCCAAGGGATACAGGTGTGCTATTTCAAAGGGGCACGTGCACCCATAGCAGCTCTATCAACAATAGCCAAGTATGGAAAGAGACCAAGTGTCCATCGATGAATGAATGGATAAAGAAGAAGTACGCACACACACACACACACACACACACACACACACACACACACACACAATGGAGTATTACTCGGCAAGGAAGAAGAATGAAATCTTGCCATTTGCAATTACATGGATGGAACTAGAAGGTATAATGCTAAGCAAAATTAGTCAGAGAAAGACATATATCATATGACTTCACTCATATGAGGAATTTAAGACACGAAACAGATGAACATGAGAGAAAGGAATCAAAAATAATATAAAAACAGGGAGCGGGACAAAACTTAAGAGGGTCTTAAACATAGAGAACAAAGAGTGGGTTGCTGGAGGGGTTTTGGGAGGGGGGATAAGCTAAATGAGTAAAGGACATTAAGAAATCTATGCCTGAAATCATTGTTGCACTATACGCTAACTAACCTGGATGTAAATTTATAAATAAATAAATAAATAAATACATACATACATAAATATTTAAAACCATAAAAAATATTCCTCTTCCAAAGCATTCATGTACATTCCTGTCCTTCACCCAGGTATGATCTCTTTGTCCTCCATAATAAACATAGAATGTAGCAGGCTGATAATTAGTGCTTCTAAAACCTGCCTGATTAAAAATAAAAAATAAATAAAATTTAAAAACTTAAGAGGTACTTCTTAAAAATTCAGATTCTCGGGGCTCCTGGGTGACTCAGTCAGTTAAGTGGCCAACTTCTGCTCAGGTCACAACCTCGCTGTCCCTGAGTTCCAGCCTGCGTGGGGCCCTGTGCTGACAGCTCAGAGCCTGGAGCCTGCTTTGGATTCTGCGTCTCCCTCTCTCTCTCCATCCCCCTCCCATTTGCACTCTGTCTCTCTCAAAAATAAATAAACATTAAAAACAATGCAGATTCTCTTGTCCCTGTCCTAAAGTGTCTGATTCAGTAGCTCTGGTGCTAGAGCCATGAATCTGTATTCAAAGAAATTCCCCAGCAAATTTGTTATACTCAGGCATGTTTTGTAAACACTGCTATGGTATAAAAAGCAAATGCTTTAGAAAATGGGAGATTTAAGTTCTAATCATAGCCAGAATCACTAGCTGTGTGACACCAAACTAAAACTTCCTCAACTTCTCAGTTTTCTCTTAAGCCTAACTTCATGAATTAATTAACATACATTAGGGCCCAGCACAGTGACCAGCACTAAATAGCACATGGTAATTGTGCTTGTCCTTCTTCTTAATCCCCACCCCCACTATATCACTTACCACCGTACTTTATAGTCAGCTACTTATAATTGCTAGATTATGAAATCCACAAACACAGGTACCACACTTTTATTCTTGGGTCCCTAGCACCTACAATGTACCTGGCACATGGTTGATGACCCCAAAACTACATATGGGATTATTAATAGATTCAGGACAATCTCCTAATCACCAGTTACAGTTTTTTGCCCTGATTTACCACCTTGTCCAAACTGTTCCACTCTTAACAGATGGCATGTAACAACATATATTCCTTTATAATAAAAAGGAAAAAAATAGATAAAACAATACTCTTGGGACATAAAGAAAAGTTAAATTGGTGGCTAGAATTAGAGAAAAGTTGTAATAAAATTTAAAGTAAAAAAAGAGTTTGAAATGATTTTCTATAAATGCTTCTTTGTGTGGATGCACAAGGAACGTGTGGATTTCATTGCTGTAATCTGCCATGTTTCTGAGTAACAAGAATACTTAGGTAGGCATTTAGACTTTCCTAGAATAGAAATGATCATCAGTGTAAATTTAACTCAGTTCCCTGTTGCAGGTGATAAAGTCAGCTCATTTTTTCTTCCTAATACAGAAGTCCCTTTCACTGTTTCATAGACTTCATGTGATCCGGAAGGTGCAGCCAAATGATGGGATTCAAATGATAACATCAAGACCAGTAAAATTTGATGAGAACTGTTTTTCAAGTAACATACATTCTATTCTTGGGTGGTGGACAGGAAACACATCTTTTAGTGAAGTAAAAATGAACTGTTTTTTTACTTACTAGCTTCTGACAGACATAGGAGGATTACTTGATAGTTTGCATTTATGTATCTGCATATGAAAAGTAATTGTTTTGCTAAGAATGATGTGCTTACGGATGTATTTTCATAACCACCTCCCTTTTGAGGAAGCTCTTGAAGAAAGAGATCAGAAAGACCAAGACTGTAGCCTCACACTCAGAGAAATGGTGGCACACAAATATTTGTTCCATTTGCGAACTCATTTTGCCCATGATCTTTCTGCAGAACCTCACTGGTAATTTATTTTCCCAGGTACTTTTTCTTAGGTTTCCTTAGATTTCCTAGAGTCTGCATAGCAAAATACTTCATCTCTAGGCCTCTAAGAGTACATGAATTTGAAGCCCAGACCCACCATTTAACACAGTAAGTTTGGGTGAGTATTTGGTATCTCCCCAATTTTCAGTTATTTATCAGAGAAATAAAGATATAATATCAATGCCATAGAATTCATTGGAAAATTATATTAGATAATGAATTTAGAACACTCCCATTGCCTGGTTATTATTATTAATTACATCATGGCAAAACTCCGGGGAATGAGCAAACCACTGCCTAGTTTTGTTTGTTTTTTTAATGTTTATTTATTTTTAAGGGAGAGAGAGAGAGGGCACATGAGCAGGGGAGGGCAGGGAAACAGGGAGACAGAGGATCTGAAGCTGTCAGCACAGAGCCTGATGCAGGGCTCAAACTCACGAACCATGAGATCATGACCTGAGCCGAAGTCGTTGTCTTAACCGACTGAGCCACCCTGGAGCCCCAGCAATGTTTACTTTTTGATGTGCATTCCCCGTTGTCTAAATTTCCATGTGCAAATCCTTATGTACTGCTTACCATTTTACAAGCACTGTACTAAATCTTTATATCTACTTTTTACAACAAAGCCTTAATGTAGATAATCTCCATTATGTAAGTCAGGAAACTGAAGCACAGAAAAATAAAATAGCTCGTCCAGAGGCAGCAGCTAATAGGTGGCAAGAATTCAGAAAGTCTGTTCCAGAGGGTTTTCTCTAAACTACAACTTTTACTGCAGCCTGCTTACTGCAACCTGGCTGAAAGCAGGTAGAACACCAACATAAACTAAATCTGTCTCAATTTAGAATTAGAGAAAAACAAATCATACTGAGATGAAATAACTTCCATAAAGCTTCAAAGAAATGCTGCATCAAAGACTTGATTAAACTCTGATGTATCAGCTCCTTGAGTTTTCTGCACTTCTTTGGAAGGCTTGCCCTTGATTTGTAACTAAGAAATATGAACTGACTACTTTAAAAACCCGTATCATGAGCAGCTGGCTGACTTTCAGGAAACTTTTCCTTCATTTTTGCTCCTGAAGAAAACAAATGCCAGTAGCAATATTCTGCTAATAGTTTTCAAACATAAAATTGTAGTTTTACAGCAGAATACTCTTGTGACTGAGGATTTCACCTCAAAATTTGTAAATCTAATTACAATTATAATGAATGCTATCTCATGACTCAGAAGTTTCTTGGTATTTTTTTTTTATTTTAACTTCTTCATGAATTGTAGGCACATTTATTACACTGTCACCAATAACAAAAGCAGTACAGAAAGGTTAAGTGGCTTGATGAAACAGCTAATATTACCAGCTCTAACATTTCTGTACCTAAATACAGGAATGATAAACATCAGTCCCTGTGCCTTGGTTTTAGATCTTCAAATATACCTGAGATATTTGGGACTATCCGCTTAATCTGCCTTCACTCCAACATTAAAATCTGTCCTCTAGAATAAATAGTGAGCAACACTGTTATATATAGTCTGGGTCCAAATATATCTTCAAGAGAAAATGCCCTTTTTTCATTAGATTAAACAAAATATATTAATTTAGTGTTCTCAGGCATATACTTCTGTAATAAAAGGGTGCATATCACCCTTTCATATGTTGGAAAAGGGACATTTTAAAAATTCAAAAGCACATCATAAAATGCTCACTTAAGACAAATTGTACTCAGTAATGATACAAAATAAATCAATCAGCCTCACATTTTAATAATATCTCAATGTGACTTTAACAAAAATACTATCACATGCCTTTGCAATTGGTACCAATGTATATAATTGCAAATTGCTTAAAATATTTTAGCCTAAAATGAAATGTAAATTTTTTATTAATTGATCACAGAAGCTTAACCAAATAAGAAAAAATAATTCATGTAATACTAGCACATTTAGAACCATAATTAAATGTTGAGACAA
The DNA here is from genome assembly GCF_022079265.1 of Lynx rufus. Classification (NCBI taxonomy): domain Eukaryota; kingdom Metazoa; phylum Chordata; class Mammalia; order Carnivora; family Felidae; genus Lynx; species Lynx rufus. The sequence continues at coordinate 40,113,572 of NW_025814834.1, read as the reverse complement.
CAAATATTTCCATAAACATTAAAACATTAGAAAGTGGGGGCGCCTGGGTGGCTCAGTCGGTTGAGCGGCCGACTTCGGCTCAGGTCATGATCTCGTGGTCCGTGAGTTCGAGCCCCGCGTTGGGCTCTGTGCTGACAGCTCAGAGCCTGGAGCCTGTTTCAGATTCTGTGTCTCCCTCTCTCTCTGCCCCTTCTCTGCTCATGCTCTGTCCTCTCTGTCTCAAAAATAAATAAACGTTAAAAAAAAAACATTAGAAAGTGATTTCTAATTTTCTAGGTAGATAGATAGATAGATAGATAGATAATAGAGAATGGTTATTTCCCAGAAAGAACTCCAGAGCTAACCTAAGATGTCTTCTGGCAGACTTGCCAATCATCAGCTTCTAAAATGATCGGGTTAAAAGGTACTTTAGAAGCCACTAAACCATTCACTCAGTACATGATGTTCTCTAAGATAGGTTTCAGGCTTAATGCCTCCTTTTCTTTCAACCCTACAGGCAATCCATCCTGTAGATTTTATCTTAACCATCCTGTAGATTCTATCTTAAAAGTATATATCTTCACTTTTTTTCCCTTTCATTTGTTAATGCCCTAAGTTATGATCTTTCATCTGATTTCTGAATCTGGGAACACTCTCCAAGTTGGTTCCTCTTTCCATTTTGTCCCTAAAAGAATCACACTGCTGCTTTCTGAACACATCACTGATCTGCTCAAAAATGCCCCATTAATTGTTGGATCTTAACCTTAAAAGGTTCCCCAGGTGAAATCTGAAACTGGCCCCCAAACTCAGAGGGCAGGGAGAGTCCAATGAAGAGGTAGGCCATTGAAGATTGGTAAGTGGTGGGTTTAATAAGCAACAGAACTTACACACAAGTCTTGTCTTTGGCAGCAGCAAGATCAGTGAGTTTTCACACCAGCCAGACTCTTAAAACTAAGTTTATATAGAGGCTTTAACTGGGTTTAGTCATGTGTACCATCCAGAGAACCTCTCAAGGCTCCATCCTTGAAACAGCTCCCACAGTGGGAACGGGGGCGCAGCATGTGAATGTCAAGGAAAGGTGGGGGTGGAGGAGCCTCTGATTGCACAGATCTAGCTCCTGGGTCACCAACCAGCAGTCTCATCCTGATGATAACCTCCTCCAACAACAACAGAGCAAGAGAATAGAGAATCTGATAAAAAGTGAAATTGAAATAAAGAATCTCAAACCTAAAATCAATAGAGGAAGAAGGGGCTGTTAAATGGGGTGGGTGGGCATGTCAGTGAGAGTTACATAGTGGGAGAAACTGTTGGATGACCTTCTGCAACACTAATCAACAGTGTTGTTGTTGTTTTTTTTTTCCCTGAATTCAATGTCCTTCACAAGTATCTCCAACCTACATTTTCTTACCTTATTTCCCAAAGTTGTGCTTTATACTTCAAAATAATGGACCATTCCATATGTCCCAAATATTCTGTTTTTACTCTCCTTCATGCCTATAATTCTCTGTGTCTAGCAGTAACATATCCTCTATTGGTTTGCCTAATAAAATATGGCTTATTTTAATGACATTCACTATTTTTGCTCATCTGGCAGACACTCCCCCCTCTTCTAGTCATGGCATCCCAAATGCACTTTGTAGGACTACTTCTAGCCCCCAGCACAGAATCTTGAAAGGCTGTTGATCTCTGCCTTGTCTTAAATTGGCTATGGAGACCCTGTGTGCTCCAAGTTAGGCTGGAGAGATGCTCTACTCTGGGAATTACACCAGGATTGAAATCTGTTGGGTGTCAGACATCACTAAGAAAACTTCATAAAGGGGCGCCTGGGTGGCGCAGTCGGTTAAGCCTCCGACTTCAGCCAGGTCACGATCTCGCGGTCCGTGAGTTCGAGCCCCGCGTCAGGCTCTGGGCTGATGGCTCGGAGCCTGGAGCCTGTTTCCGATTCTGTGTCTCCCTCTCTCTCTGCCCCTCGCCCGTTCATGCTCTGTCTCTCTCTGTCCCAAAAATAAATAAACTTTGAAGAAAACTTCATAAAGTCATGGCTCATTGATTCCTGATTTTTGATATGTGAAGCTATTCTGGTTCCTGTCTTTTGAAGGTTATTTTTTCAACATTTCCTTCATTTCTGTAAATCATACTGGTTTTTCTAATAAATATTTTTAAGAAAACTAGCAGAATCAGAATGTCTAGCTTGAAGGCAGTCAATTCTAACCATTAAATCATGTTGGATCCTTCTCAAATAACACATTAGTAAAGATATGTATGACTCTGAAAACCGAATTTGATTTTTCACCTGTGGTTCATGGGTCAGCAACATTAGCATCATCTGAGAACTTGTTAGAAATGCAAATTCTTGGGCCCCACCTCATGACTTCTTGAATCAGAATCCCTAGAGGTAGAGCTTAGAAATGCCCTCCAGGATGTCACACATAGTTTCTCGCTAATATTGTGCCTTCAATTACAATCACTCACGTATCACAGTTTCCTCCTATGTTCTCCCCATCAACATTACATATTCATCTTTGCCTCTCCAATAACATCCAGTACAGCATCCCATGTATAGTAGGAGCTTAATAAATATTTGTCATGCTGAATTAAATATGTCTATTCAACAGTGGCAATAAAAAGCAGCTATTATCATTCACCTTATTTTCACCCTTATATTTTTATATAACAAAATCTACACTTATCTTTTAAAATTTTTTTTTAACGTTTATTTATTTTTGAGACAGAGAGAGACAGAGCATGAACGGGGGAGGGTCAGAGAGAGGGAGACACAGAATCCGAACAAGGCTCCAGGCTCTGAGCTGTCAGCACAGAGCCCAACGCGGGGCTCGAACTCACGGACCGCGAGATCATGCCCTGAGCCAAGTCGGCCGCTTAACCGACTGAGCTACCCAGGCGCCCCTACACTTATCTTTTAATCACACATTCAACCCCACGCTATCAGAAGCATAAATTATTGATTATTTATAAATATAAAAGAATCAAAAAGAAATAGTAATATGATAGGAGAAGATAGGGTTCAGTAGGCAGAGAGGGAAAGATTAGGACCTGAGGTCCCTGGGTGGGGAAAAACACCTATTCTGGAACAATGCTGGGAGTGTCTGACCATAGCAACCCCCTCAGGGGTAAGGTTCCTCTTAAGAATGTAACAGACCCCACCTACTCCCCCTCAGGTTTCCCTCAGGAATTTGACAAAAGACAAAAGTATGGCCTTAGACCACTCCTCATACAATGAAAACAGGACAATCAGGAATGGACAACCCAGAACCTAGAGCTATCAAGCCAATAAGGGTAGAATCTGAGAAGGGATGAGGGGAAGCAGAGGGGGAGGGCTGACCAGAACCTTATAAAACAAGAACATTCACCTATAGTCAGTCCTTGGGCATTCACTTTCAAATGTCCCCTCTCTGTTAACAGAGGTTTCCTACTATTCTTCCTTTCTAATCTTACCCTAATAAAGTTTTGCCTGCTTGATGCTCATTTCGTGTCCACCTCTTCATTCTTTGAAGTGATGAGACAACGAATCCTGGATATTGTGGTTAAAAAAAAATCCTGCAACAGTATTTCCATGTAAATTAAACTCATATTTAACAGTTTCTCTAAAACTTTTCCTCTGACGTAGAAAAAAAATGAGTCATTCAAGTCTTTTACGCTAACAGTATTAATAAAAGAATAGTTCTCTCTCTTCTTTGAATTCCTTTCCTTTTTGTTGACTGTAAATATACTACTTATCTATATGCAATGAACATATGTGATAAGTTTTGATTACCTGTCTTCTATGAATTCCCAAACTAATAAATAATAAAATTTTCATATCTGCGATCTCTTCTATATTTCTTAAAGGCTAATCTAGGCATTTGCAGAGTGGGAAAGAGGTATCACTGTTGACCAAAGGTGCCCAAATATTCAATTCTGGCATTAATTGAATTTTCTGCTTTCATCAGTTTTTTTGCTTATTTTAAACTCAACCTAACCAAAAAACTATGCCTATGCCAAAAATAACCTATGCCAAAAAATAATTTATGGCATAAGCTTGTTGTTTTAAAATAAGCTATTGTCATTGTGTTTTAAAGTATGTTTCTTCGTGGGGCACCTAGATGGCTCAGTTAAGCGTCCGACTTCGGCTCAGGTCATGATCTCACAGTTCGTGGGTTCAAGCCCTGCATCAGTTTCTGTGCTGACAGTTCAGAGCCCGGAGCCTGCTTCGGATTCTGTGTCTCCCTCTCTCTCTCTGCCCCTTCCCTGCTCATACTCTGTCTCTCTCAGTCTCTCAAAAATAAATAAACATTAAAATAAAATTTAAAAACAAATAATAAAATAAAACAAAACAAAACAAAATAAAATAAAATAAAATAAAATAAAATAAAATAAAATAAAATAAAATAAAATAAAGTTCCTTAGTTAAATCTGAGATTCTGAGCTTGCCATCAGAGTGATGGCCAGCTTGGAGCTTATTTCTGTTTTAACAGTGTAATTTGAGCTTCATACGTGTCCAGGTAGAACCATTCTGTGCAGAGTAAAATTATAATAATACAAATTTATTTAACTGACTGCTTAGGTACAACTTCATAATTATTTGGGACTTCAAAATTTCATCAGGCCCACTCCCAAACTATCTGCACTTCTCAACAACTTGCATCTCATAAAAGCAGGCACCAAACACATAGTAAAACACTTTCTTGCACAGTCTGAATATATATTTATATAATAAAATCTATTAGTTTGCTTAAATAGCATTATTGATTATATCACAATTATTCTTTCCAGTAAATCAATTCCTTTCTTGTTGAACATTTTTCTATTAATTGAGTCACTGTTTTCTACTTAGTTTTTTATGTACCTAGCAATAATTTAGCCCTGAACCTTCCACAGAAATATGTGTAATCTCAGCACTGTCGAATATAGCATATAATTAATCTTTCTTCCACTCTTATACTTACTTGAGAGCTCAGGAGAGTAAAGAATTTGAGGCTGAAAATAATTTTTGCTCAGATATTCAGAAACATTTTATTTGTCTTCTAGCCTTCTTTAAATGTTTGTTTGTTTGTTTGTTTGTTTGTTTGTTTGTTTTGAAGGCAGAGAGACAAAGACAGAGACAGAGAATCCCAAGCAGACTCCATGCTCAGCATGGAGCCTGACCCAGGGCTCCATCCCACGACTGTGAGATCACCACCTGAACCTATTATCGAGAATCTGAGGCTTAACTGACAGAGGCACCAGATGTCCTGCTTCTAGTATTGTTTATGAAGCCCAGTGATATCCTGATTTTCAATCTATTCTGATTCCAAATCCTTTGCAGTTTTATGTACGTATAAAGTTAGAGGTGAAGGGAAGGGGCTGCCCATGGGTGATCAGATGAAACCCCACTTGTTTGAGTGACTGCACCACAAAATCTTAATTGGACCAATCCTTCGACTTCTTCATAGATGTTAAGAGTGGATAATGGCATTCTGGTAGTTGAGTAAGTGCAAGAACTATGGCTTCACCATTTTCTCCCTTTACTCTCTGTGTAATGCCTCCCCTCCACTTTCAGGGATTCTCATATCCCTGATTTTGCCACACTTTTGGCTAAGTATCCCCAAAATATAAGCCTGTTGGAAAGATCAAGAAGATTAAATACCTAAAATACTTGGACTACATAGGAAATCTGAGAGCCTAACTACTTATACAGATTTTCAATTGATCCTTGCACTCCAATGTAAACATATCCTGAGCCTTTTTAGTTCTCTAGACATACATTGCTTTCCATTGTTACCTGTATAATAAATTATGTTTCCACTTCCTCCTGCTTGCCAAGTCACTAGCAACTGGTCCATCTGCTTTCAGTTTCCTAAAATTTTGTCAACATCTCTATATTGCTGCCTTCAATTCTCCCCTTAAAAAGCCTTTGCTGCTTTTTTCTTCCCTGTTATTTTAATGTCATGTTAATGTGGTTTGGGAAGGTAGCAAAAAAATATTTGCTCAGTCTGCCATGATCAATCTAAAATCTTGAAAGGTAATTTTAATACTAAAAAAATTCAATAGTATAATTTAGCAATTACAAGTATGGGCTCTGAATAAAGATGGGTATGAATCAAAGCTCTATGACTTACTAGCTTACTTAGTGATAGAGCTATGTACCAAATCTTTTGTGCCTATTTTCGTATCTAAGAACTTAAGAGACTTATTAAAAGAAGTAAATGAGAAAATATATCTAAATAATATAAAAGCTCAGTGAATGGGGGCCCCTGGGTGGCTCAGTCAGTTGAGCTTCTGACTTCGGCTCAGGTCATGATCTCACGGTTTGTGAGTTCGAGCCCTGCATCAGGCTCTGTGCTGACAGCATAGAGCCTGGAGCCTGCTTCAAATTCTGTGTCTCCCTCTGTCTCTGCTTCTCCCCCACTCATGCTTTCTCTCTCTCCTTCAAAAATAAATTTAAAATTTTTTTTTAATTTTATTAAAAAAAAAGCTTAGTAAATGTTACTAAGAGACCACATCATATATTCACATATGTAAGTAACTTAAGTGTTTCTTTTATGCCAAGCAACTTTGATATTTTACACACCTCACATCCAATCTATCAATTCAGCCTACCAATTCTTCCTACCAGATATGTCTCTATGTGGCCATCTTTCCTAAACTTTGGTAACAGCTCTTCATGGAGACCAATACCCTCTCCCCATGGGACTCTGCACCATCCTCCTCCCACCCCCCTGCCATCTACTGTTGGTCTTCTCCAATCAGTTCTCCACACAGCAGCCACAGTGACTCTTAAAACATAAATGTGTTCATAGCCTTCTGCTTTAAACAACTCATGGAGTTTTCTGTTGGACTTAGAATCATGCCTAAATGTCTTGTCATAGTCTACAGAACACTGAATGACAAATCTCTGCCTGTTTTGCTGTCTCTCCTTCTTGATCTCTGTGCTCCTGATATTATGAGCTGCTACTTCTTTAGATATGCTAAGTTCTTCTCCAGTTCAGGGACTTTGCCCATATTTCTTCTCTGCCTGGACAACTCTTGTCCCTGTATCTCTGACAACTAACTCCATTGAATCGTTCTGGTCTCAATCTACACGTTACCTGTTCAGAGAGGCTATCCCTGACCATACACCCTGAAAAAGGTCTTTATCCTCATTCTCATTCTGCTCATTTTCTCAGCAACACCCCTTTTCATAGCCATTATCACATCCAATAATTGTTTACTTATAACTCTATTAAGTCATGTGCCTATTTTCTAGAAATAATAAAACATATTGGGATATTTGGTGACTTGGGTCCAGTTACAGATAATGTTGTTCTCTTAATGCCCACTCTAGTTTCAACAGCTGTCTAGATACCACACACTAGGTCTATCTTTTGATCATTAGTTTTGGTGGTACCATCCTGCATTCATCCCTCTCTATTCTATCTACCAATAGAAACTCTCAGATATCTATTGGAAAATAAACTTAAGGTGCTGAAGTTTTATCATACAATATACCATTAGGTGCTAAAGTTTTGTTATGTAACAGACCTTAAGTAAAGTACAAATGTGCAAAGGATGTGATTAGAGCATATGTCTTAATTAGATTCCATTTTATCATACATGTGAATGACATATGCTATTATTAGGAGTACTGGACAAATAAGTAAAGATCAAGTGACTAAGAAAACTTTTAGAAATTAAACTATATTTTGTGCATATTGAATAATAATGTTTCTTAAGCAAGATCACATTCCTGGAAAGGAATTGATTATTGTGTTCAGTCATCACAGAGTGGTTGGGTTTCCCATAACCAGTCATTATTACCTTCATTTATAATGATCATATACTGAAAGACTGCATATTCACTAAATTGCTTTTTGAATGCTTCTACACAAAAAACCTAAGATTGAGTGATATAAACTAAAGACATTAGACAGATGTAGGGATCAGAAAAATGTTAGCCTTAAAACTACATATCCAGTTTAAAGTTCACATAATTAATTTCCTTCCTTCCTTCCTTCCTTCCTTCCTTCCTTCCTTCCTCGTTGTTACGGTTTTGAAGAAGAGTCACTGGACAGAGCAACTATAGTCTATGAAATGGTTCTAAAGTTCTTGTTATTATGTTACTATGTATGGGTATGGTTATGGTGTTTTACAGACTGGTATTTATCTATTACCTTATTAGAGCTACAAAAAAAAAAACTAAGGTAAAAAAATTATAGATAGATTGAAGACTTATAAGAAAAAATAAAGCAGAATTTTTATGTCATAACACCAAGCATGAAAAATAATGTTTGTGTTTGATTTTAAAAATTGATTTCATTCATTTATTCATCCATTTATTTATCCAAAAAATAATAATTTAACAACTACTGAGTGCTAGGTACTGCATTAGGCATTGGGTATATAACAATTAATAAAATTAAATTTCTCTCTAATAAAATATACTTTCTATAGATAGAAAACATAAAATAGACATACAAACATGTCAGGGGTACTATAAAAACAAACAAAACCAAACAAAGGTAGGATAAGTAAAATAAACCAGAGAGAAAATGATGACATTGGGACAGAGATTTGAAGGAATTAAGAGAGTAAGCTATCACGAAAAAGCACTGAGAAAGTATGGAAGAATGAGCAAAGGCTTGGGAGCACATAAAGGAGCCAGAATTAGGATAAAAGAGCTGAATAGGGATAACTGGTGGCATAAGGTGGGAGATGAGGTCAAAATGATAATGAAGGCCTAGACTATGTAGCATTTTATAGGCATGACAAAGACTTTTCATATAATTTAGCAGTATATGAAAAGCCACTGAAAGGGTTTTGAGGAAAAAGTTACTTTCTATAATATTAAATGATCTATATCCAGACACACACACACACACACACACACACACACACACACACACACACACACTTATTCTCACCATAAATGGGACTATTGCAAGCAATTTCCTAGCAAAAATTTTCAATGTAAGTTTTAAAAACTTCAAGTAGAGTGTATTGTTTATTAGGAATCCCTCTTCCTAAAATCTTTGGACCAAAATCATTTAAAAAACTTGTCTGTCACAATGTATCAAACACTAGTGCTAGAGACAGAGGATATTAAAATTATCACTGTCATAGGATAGTCTTAACTTCCACTAGAATGATCTTTTTAATGATTCTAGTAGAGTGAGGTTTTAGAAAAATATTGTTTGCTGGATGCATGTATGTGTTTATAAGAAGAATATAAAAACTTTCATTTTGCGTTTTAGAATCTACATACTAAGATAGTGGTGGTGAAAGTACATGTTAGATCAATATCCAAATGGCTTTTGATGAAAGGTTTATAGACCTGTTGTATTTGACACAAGGCCAAATATGCAAAATTGCTTGTTTCATGCATTTAAAACCACAGTTTTTAAGACTTATGAAACCTATACACATTTGTAAGTTGTCTAGTTAAGTGATTTCTTATTCTGGAAGGGTTCCTTTTTTACTATTTTTAATTGATGCATTATTTCCTCTCCAAAAATAATTTCTTATTTATCTATAAAAAAGAAGTCTACTTTAGATGTGACCTTATGCTAATACATAACTGATTCAACAATGGAAGAAAAGAAAAAGGGAAGCGAAATCAGTTTTGATGACTTTGCCTTTGAAATACTATAATAAATGTGAGGCTGAGGATTGAGAGCAGCAATCAGAAATTATGTGGACTCCTTTAAGCAGAATTATATTTCACCGACACAATCCACCAGGCTGGGTAATGGAGAAAATTCATAATAACTAATTGCTGCTATATCAGTTTTAATATCCACCCTCGTTTCGAGAACTTGATATATCCCAACTCTCAAGGGTATGCCTATAATTATGCTTTTGAGGTGTTCAAGTGCTTTATCACAGAGAGACACTTGAACTCCAGTGTGAGAAGGTTAATTATTTAGAATATCCTTGAGAACATTCTCTGGTATGAGTGGATTACATGAAGACACCTTGAAGTGACTACAAAAGTCCCAAGAAAGATAAATGTAAAAATCAATGATTTGTCTATGCTGAGTCTCAGAGGACTGCTTTAGAATATTAATGACATTAGCTACTAACCCTGTTTTTGGAAACTGTTTCAAAATGTTATTTCTTCCTCTGGCAATGAATTTCTCTGGAGGATTGTGCTTAAATTCAGTTAAAATTTTTAATTTACTGACTTATATTATGGAATTAATCCATATAAATCATTTGGTGATGAATAAACATGGCTTGCCTGTCATGTGTGTCTTTCTGTGGTCTTCAGTGTATGATTTCATAATTATAAGGCTTTTATTAATTATAACATGGGTTTATAATTCTGAACTACTAGTTAGAACACTCTCGGTTTAGGCTATGCTCCATAGTCAAGAGTCTCCTGAAGTTTATGTAACTTCATAAACATAAATTAGGAAAAAGTTGAAAGTTTCAATGGTCTACTTCCTTGCCCATACATTAGATGTCCAAAGAATATTTATGGACTGAATGTCCCCAGGCTAAGGAAATGCACTGTTAAATCCTACTCACATTTTACCTGTCTTTAAATGTGAGCACCTACCTTCACTGAAGATGAGAAATTTTCCCTAAAAATACAAGATTTCCTTTTTTGTTCCATGTAATGAAGCTATTAGTTTTCCTTCTTCATCCACCTGGGTTTAAATTCCTTTGTCTTTAATGTAATCAGTGGTCTGATCAAAAGTCTTCCCTTTTCTTTCTAGAACCACTTCTCTTTGGAGTCATGGTTCTCCCCAGGATCACCAGTTTGGCAGCATTTGTAACTCACAACTAAACTTGGCTCAATGTAGGTAGCAGATTGTATGACACAGCTCAGTGTCACAGAAAGTATCTTACATATCGTTATTTTAAAAATCTTTTTTTTAACTCCATTAGCTCAAGCATAAAGAGAAATTTATTGGGAGGATAATGATGTATCATACAGAATCCTAAGAAGATGTGAACAACTCGGGAGGAACCAAGCATCTCTGAAGTAGAATTTGTGGATCTTCCCTTTATTACAAGGGATAGATGATACAGTCTTGCTCGATTGACATCTCATTTCTGTGACTTGGTAAAAACTACAAAATTCCTGGGAAAGAGAATTTGATTAAGTGGGTTGGGATTGGCAGTCACCACTCGTCAATTATGTGTGGCTACACATGGAGTCTCTCAGTAGATGTGTTAGACCCGCGCTCTGTAGATCAGGTGCATTTCCCCGAGGAGGGGGAAACAACAGTGATTCAAGTAGTCTGCCTGGAAGTGCCTACTACACTCTCTTGCAAGACACTCCACTCTTGTTAAAGAACCTGGAACCTCAGCCCTGAACTCCTCATCCATAGCAGTACACACTGTATCTCCCAATGGATGCTTATTTTCCATGCTTTGCTATCCTGTAGAACCACTGATGTAGTTAGAATAGCAAGGGGCCTCCTGGATTCTAAGTATACTTCACATGGTGACTTTTCTGCCAGTGTTAGTCTAGTCTTAGGCTTTTTCTTGTTACTAGTATATAACCACTTTTCTTTCTTCTGTTTATTTAATTAATTAATTACATAGATGTCCATTGGACATTTGCTGAGTATTGGGCTAGGAGCTGGGGAGACCCATTTTGGAACTACTAGGCTGTCCAGCACAAAGTACATGTTTTCTTTGCTGGTTTAATCCTCCCCCTCTCATAACATATTAAATGTTAATTAAATTCACACAGTGCCTTGCATTTTACCCAGACTTCATGTCTATCATCTTACCTATTCTCTGAGATAAGCAGACCAGATATTGTTATTCTCATGGAGAAGAGGAAACTGAAGCTCTGGGAAGGTAAGAGCTTTATTCAAGTTTTCATAGCTACTAAATAGCAGATCTAGGACTCCAGTGAGTGTCTGATAGTGGACCCAGTAGTAATTTCATATTGTAGACTGTGATTTTCTTCTCCTGTCCCTCCACTGTTGAAAGAACCACAAGCATGAGTACTTTCAAGATATAAAGAAGTCAAATGAAGGATGACAATACATATTTAGTAAGTGTATGCTACATCTACAAGTCTAAAAATATGTACTGGAACTATTTAGAAAATTGATAATATGTAGCCAATAATTTGGTTGTACACCATAATACTGTCTTTAACAAAATCCATTAGTTTTAGCTTAAATAATTTTAAGAAAAAAAATTGAATAAGAGTTAGTCTTACTCTAAATTTTATGATGATTCAATGGTCTCTAGTCTTGATTAGAGATGAAACAACAGATATATAACCACTATCCAATGTCACCAGAGAAGGTTTTTGTAACACAAATTTGATAGTGATAAATAATCATTACTTGTACCAATTACCAAGTTCCTAAATTATTGGATTCCACAAATACTTATAACCCAAGCATGACTGCTGAATCAAATATTATTTAGGTGAAGGAAGAATATACACTCATAAACATAAGAAGTTAATTTTCCATCAAAATATTTAAGTACTTATCATGGTTAAGGATAACAAAATAAGTTTTTGAACAAAAATATCTAAGTCAGTGTCTGTGAAATGTTAGCAAATGACATTTGAATCAGTAACATTTATTAAATATCTGCTGTGTGACTGACATGATATTATATAAATGGAAAGCTAAAAATAAATGAATAAAATAAATAAGAATAAAATGTCAGAAAGTTTCTTTTAAGAACTTTGATAACTTGATTTGGTGAATCGTGAACTGAGAGGCTTATTTATACATATATTTTTACAGCTTTCCTACAAAGTTCCATTTATGATTCCATCTCAGTCACTTTTGCATTTTGAAAGTAGTCATGGAAAATTTATCTTTATGGTCAATTTTGAAAACCATAATCCTAATTCTACACTATGAAAATATCAAAGACTTTCTGAAAACAATGTAACATGATGATGTTTTCATCACCACTTCACATACCTCCTGCTACCTTCCTATACTTTCCATATACCTCTACCTACTTGATTCTGTACCTCAACACTTTTGGCATTAATAACTTTGAGACACTCAAATTTCATCCATTCATTCAAACTAGTATTTTAAAGAATATTATAAAGAATCCATGATATACCAGCCACTATCAGTAGTGAGGCTGATAGAAGAGAGAGAAGATGCTGGGATTTTATTGTTATTGGCAGTGGGGATGGAAAGAAATGGATGAAGGTGAGACATTTGGGAGATATAATTATCCTTTCTTGGTAATTGTGGAATGTTGGGAGGTACCTGTCTCCCAAGGTTTGGTCAGTGAATAGATATCTAACTATATTAGATACAGTCGCTCAAGCAATTTTTGTTACAGAAGACTTAATGGGTTTCTTTTTTTTTTTTAATTTTTTAACATTCATTTTTGAGAGACAGGGAGAGACACACAGTGTGGGTGGGGGAGGGGCAGAGAGAGAGAGAGAGAGACAGAATTGGAAGCAGGCTCCAAGATCTTAGCTGTCAGCACAGAGCCCATCATGGGCTTGAACCCACGAACCATGAGATCACGACCTAAGCACAAGTTGGATGCCTAACTGAGTGAGCCACCCAGGTGCTCCTGAATTGATTTCTAATGAAAGCATTTTGAAACATTTTATTAGTGTTTATGTTCCAAGCAGTCTTATGAAGGTAAATATATTTGGAAGATGTATTCAGTTTTCCTGATGTTTGTCTTCGCATCATTATGAGATTTATACAAAATATGTTCAACATAAACCTTTAAAATGCACTTACAATAAAGCAAAACAGACTTGTCAACAACTAAATAGGTTGTCAAAATAAATCTGTATAATGTCAGATAAAAGTTACAAACATTGAATAAAAAATTTCAATGTGTGTTTTAAGGTTTCACTTTTAAGCAACCTGAAACAAATGTCTTTTCAAAGCTTTCTCTAGCCAGTAGATGTTATTACTAAGGAGGAATAATTTCACTAGTAGGTGCATTACTGTCACCTAAATTAGGAGAGTCCACAGCCCCACAGATGTTTCTCAGACAAGCAGATGGGGACTTCATGGACGATTTGCCCTTCTTCCCAGGAGCAAGTGTCAATCTGGAGGAGATTTGAAAACCTGCCACTTAGTAGCACAAAACACTTACTCGATCTGAATCCATATTCTAGTTGCTATCACAATGTAGGAACTTTTATCTTGAGTTTACTGTGTAAACAAAACACTCACCATAAGACAAGATGGTGTGGTCTCACAGTTCTCTGGATTTAAGTGTGTATACTTCCTTAATTTCTTTCTTTCCGCAAAAGGACTGCATCCCTTGGCTAGTTTTTTTTTTAATGAAACATTTCAGACATCCAAAATGCCTAGAGGATAAGTTAAGCAATACTTAGGAATACACCATCCAGCTTGAATATAAAACTTGAAAAGGACAGAAGAGCTCTGTGTGCCTCTTTAAGATCACATTTCTCTCCATATCCATCAGAGGTAGTCTCTATTTTGAATTTTGTGTTTTCTGTTCCCATGCATTTCTTTATATGTTTATTATGTATAGACTGAGCCTACAATATTGTTTGGCAGGTTTTAAACTTTAAATAAATAGTGTACTGGTTATTCAACAACTGTCTCTCAGCTGCCACCCATCTTCTACACTCTGTTGTGTGATGCTGGGGCAGGGACTCTGCAGACCACATTTCTGCTTCACAAGCTGGTTTCCTGTTGGGATCTACCAATAGAAGGACCAGAAGGAGATTGAATATTGGAGAAAAAGGGGATTTGCTTCTTCTGATTTGTTCCCTATTGCTGTGACCGTTAGCTTGGCAACTCGTCTTCACTCCAGCAGCAGCAGTGTCTTCCACTGGTAGCAGTTGAATCCAGTTTGTAGTTTTTATATTCCCAGAACCAGCCTTCTGGCCACCTCCTGGGAGACTAGGCACTAGCCCTCGATGCCCCTTACCTTAGCAGTTTGGATCCCAACTTCATAGGGTCCTTCCTGGTTTGCAAACAACAGCACCAATTAATTAGCCCTTTTCTCCAGTCTGAGTTTCAGTTTTGTTTCTACAGCCCCAGGGAATTTTAGCTGCTCTCTGCACCTACTATTCTGAGATTCCAGAGTCCCCTTTTTGCTTTTTCATTACTTCATTGACTAGATACAAATGTGTTCCTGTTAACAATTTTGTTAAATTCTCTGTGTCACCCGATTCTAATTTAAGTGGTATCATTAATGTAGGTAATATGCTTGAATGTACAGTTTTCAGCCAGAATTTTGTTTCTAAGCCTTATCTATGACGTTTGTACAGGTCTAGTGAAACTGTCTTCACTGTTGTAGAGGATTCTATCATGCTGACATGTCACAATTTATGTATTCATTCTTCTTGGAATGGATTGTTTAAAAAAATGCTGCTCTACATATTTTTATGATGGCTCAGTGCACATGCTGGTCTAGACAGTGGTAGAGATTCTCAGATTAACTATCAAGAAGTTATGGATTTGTTGATCCACAGAATGTGTGCACTTTTAACTTTACAAAATAACGCCACCTTGCTTTCCAACGTAGCTGCATCAAATTACACTCCCATAAAGAACTGCATAAAAATTCCCATTGATCTAGGTATTGTCAGTGTTCTTAATTTCTTAATTCTGAATGTAAAATGGTTATTTTATTGTGCTTTTAATTTTTATTTCCTTAAGGTTGAGCATTTCTTCCTATGTTTATTGGCTATTTGTATTTCTTTCTAGAATCATTTGTTTACATAGTTTGTACATTCCCTTGGTTGTTGTTCTTTTATTGATGTATTCTTCATATGTTATAGACTCTAATCTTATGCCATTTTTAAATGCTCTTCAAGTATTTTCTCCCAATCTGTGGTGTCTCTTCACTTTTAACGGTGTCTTTTGATGAACAGGCAATTTTATTTTGAATGTGTCAAATTGATGAATCATAATATTCATGACTTATGTTTCTTCAGTGTCTTGTTAACAATTTCTTGAGACCATAAAGTTATTCACCTATAAAATATTTGCTTACTCTATTTTAGTCCTTAACCTACCTGATGTTTTACATATTCAATTTTATTTTATTTTTTCATATTGAATGGTCTATCCTTTTATGGTGATCTGCAATGCCACCTCTGATATTTATCCAATTTCCAGATGTTATTTCTGGGTTCTACTGATCTATTTGTCTATCACCATGGCACATTATTCTAAGTGTTACAGCTTCATAAAAAGACATAGGACAAGAACCTTCTCTACTCCCTGCCTTTTACTCCTTCATCACCATCTTTAACTCCTTTAGCATTTTCTTGGCTCCCCTTGCCTTTTATCTTCCATATAAAAATTTCAAATTAGTCTATTATTTTTCATGAAAAACTATGTTGTGGGGCGCCTGGGTGGCTCAGTCAGTTAAGCATCCAACTTCAGCTCAGGTCATGATCTCACGGCTCCTGAGTTCAAGCCCAACGTTGGGCTCTGTGCTGACAGCTCAGAACCTGGAGCCTGCTTTGGATTCTGTATCTCCTTCTCTCTCTGCCTCTCTCACTCAACAATAAATAAACATAAAAAAATTTTAAAAAAGAAAAACTATGTTGTAATTTTGGTTGGCTTTTCAACATATTTATAGATTAACAGGAAATGTTGGCACCCTTTGATATAAAGTCTTATTCTTCATGGGTATGGTATTATCTCTATTTATGTAGGTCTTCTTTATTGTCTTTTAATACATTTTAATAATTTTCTCCACGAAGACCCTTTTAAAAAGCATTTTTCCTACCCTATTACTTTTTTGTTGTTATTGTGAATGGTATCTTTTTTTTTTAATTTTTATTTCTTTATTTTGATAGAGAGAGAGAGAACAAGCAGGGGATGCGCACAGACAGAGGGAAAGAAAGAATCCCAGGTAGGCTCCACACTCAGCATGGAACCCAACACAGGGCTTCATCTCACAAAAACGAGGTCATGACCTGAGCCGAAATCAAGAGTTGGTCGCTTAACCAACTGAGCCACTCAGGTACCCTGAAAATGGTATCTTTTTTAAAATTACATTTTCAGGGGTGCCTGGGTGGCTCCGTCGGTAAGCATCCGACTTCGGCTCAAGTCATGATCTCACGGTCCGTGAGTTCGAGCCCCACGTCGGGCTCTGTGCTGACAGCTCAGAGCCTGAAGCCTGTTTCGGATTCTGTGTTTCCCTCTCTCTGACCCTCCCCCGTTCATGCTCTGTCTCTCCCTGTCTCAAAAATAAATAAACGTTAAAAAAAATTTTTTTAATTACATTTTCTGTTGCCACTAATAGAAATATAACTGACATTTGTATATTTATTTTCATCAGAACTCTTGCTGAAATCTGATTAATTATAACAATTTGTATATTCTTCTAACATTTCCTTTAAAAGCCATCTACACCTTCAAATAATGACAGTCGTTTTTAATTTTGAATCATGATACTTTAAATTTTTTTTTTTCAACGTTTATTTATTTTTGGGACAGAGAGAGACAGAGCATGAACGGGGGAGGGGCAGAGAGAGAGGGAGACACAGAATCGGAAACAGGCTCCAGGCTCTGAGCCATCAGCCCAGAGCCCGACGCGGGGCTCGAACCCACGGACCGCGAGATCGTGACCTGGCTGAAGTCGGACGCTTAACCGACTGCGCCACCCAGGCGCCCCTGAATCATGATACTTTAAATTACATTAGTAGGTGCATTAGGACTACCGCATGTACAATATTAAATAATCAATGACAGAGGGCACCCTAGTCTTTCCTTTTGCCTAATTTTGAGAGGAATATTTTTAAATTTATTATTAAGTATGAATTTTCCTTTGTATAACTGGTAGATGTACTTTTTCAATGTTGAGGAAATGTCCTTCTATTTACAGTTGGCTGAGATACTTATTTACTTAGCATGAATGGGTGTTTAAGTTTATAGAAAGCTTTGCCTAAATCTGTTGAGATTGGAACCACTGAAGAGCAGAACTCAGCTGAGTGTGAACAGACAAAATCTCCCCCCCCCCTTCACTTCATACCTATTTTATGTCCTGGCTTTTTCCTGACCTCGGATGAAATATAATGTAGATCATGTGGTGTTTCCTGTCAATTCAAGTCTAAAATCACTTCTAAGCCCCAAAATAGTGTCATTATAGTGCTACATTATCCATGTGGGGTTAATCGGAAATCTGAGCTTTACAAGTCCAGAGACTTTTTCCATTTCCAAGCTTGGTTTTGTATCAGACCTGGAAGACAAGGAACATGGTCAACTTCTTTTCTCAGAACTCTGTCTCCTCTACTGTTCACTAACTGTCGTGGACCCTCCAGAGTAAGATCAAGGGGAAGAAAAAAACAAAACAAAAAAAAAAAAAAACAGGACTTGTTTTAAGTGCCTCGTATTCTCCAGCTCAAGATTAGAAACTTTTGGACTTGACAGATATTCAAAGCTGCCACTTTTCTTTCTGGAGAGCATTTCTGAGATATCTAAATGCTTTCCTCTGAAAACTTTCAACCCCAATTCCTGTGTTACAGGTTATATCATCTTCAGTGTAACATTTATGACTCTGACTCTCAGTTTCTGTGTTTCCAGGAGTTATTTTTTCTGTGTGTCTCCCTCTCCAAAAAATTCTGTTTTGCATAAAGTCCCATTCATGAATGGTCTGTGCTGGTTGAATCTTTTAAAAAAAGATAGGCCAGTGCAAATTTCACCCACCCCAATTTAGTCTAACCTCTCTATTCTCTCCAGCCTTGGGTCCACAGCTACATCCTCTTAATATGCTTTTCAAGCATATTTAGCAAACTAATCTCCTGTGGACTCCAAAACCTAGGGCCCCAAACCCCAGGGATATATATATATATATATATATATATATATATATATAGTAGTTCCTTTGTATTTCATCTCTCTTTGTTTGAAGACCCTCTCCTCACTTTCCCTGAAAGTTGTCAGGAGGAAGTGTGAGCACTCCAACAACTCTGTGAAAGAAATATTCCCAACTAATCTCTCTAACCAGCTGATCAACGCTTTCATTACCCTTTGTATATCCTTGTATCAGGTGAAAGCCAATCATCCCCTAATTAGTTTTCTACCATTTCTCCTGCAAATTCTTAAATGTGCAAGTATATGGGACCTACTGTTTTGTTCCTGTTCTTTGTAGTTTCTGTAAAACAGAAAAGTGCTCCTTTAACATACTCTTATAAGATTATCCACTCATTTTTTTTCAATCTGTTAATATACTGAATTGAGTTAATAAACTTTGTAGTTTTAAACCATTCTTGTCTTTCATCTATTTTTACAAGTGGTCATTCACAAAATACCATCATTTATACTTAAGTGAACAAAGTCAGCCTAATTGCCATTCCTTCTCTCTGGCTGCTTTTAAATCTTCTCTTTGTCTTTGGTGTTCTGTATTTCATTATGATTTGCCTAACTGTAGTTTTCTCTTATTTATCCTGTTTGGGAGGTATGATGTTTCCTGAATTTGAGAATGTATGATTTTCATCAATTTCAGAAAAATTTTCAGTCATTTGTTTCTTTCCTATTTTTTCACTATCTTTTGAAACTCCAATTAAAATATATTCAACATCAATCTATCCTCTGTGCCTCTTAACCTCTCTTTTATTTCTTTTTCTTCTTGTCTCTTGAGTAATTTATTTACATTTTTTCTGCTTATGAATAATCTTTTCAGAAGTATCTAACTTGCTATTTTTACATATTCAAGGTATTTTTAATATCAATTTTTTATTTTATTTGTTTCACTTTAAAATTTGTCTGCTTGTTTATGATAGTATATTTTTTTCTGGGTTTTTAGATTCAATCAATTAAAACATATTTATGTTATATTCTAAGTCTTATAATTCCAGTATCTGAAATCATTGGAATATAATTTTGTTACCTGATGGCTTTTGTCTATAGTGGCTTGTTTCCTCATATGTTTTAATGGTACAGTTTTGACCTGGGGTCACATACTTGGTGTGTTTTATGAGTTCATACCTTGATGATATACCCAACGCATGCCACCAACTAAAGACAATTTTAATTTCTCAGCTAGGCATTTTCTGAACAATACTGGTGACATTAATTTGAATCCCAAGCCCTATGAAGACTGACCTATGGCAGAGAATTTTCGGAGTAGATGTTTCCCTTTTGTTTACCCAGAGCCTTGTGCATTTTTAGTCAGATTAGGTGAGACTTTATTGTGGTAACGAACCCTAAAATCCATGGACTTATCACAATGAATGTTTACTTATTGCTCATGCCAAGTTTAACGTGGTTTGGGATGAGGAATCTTCTTTACCTGATGACTTGGGGATCCAGGTTCCTTCTATCATGTGCCACCATCATCTGACTAGATGGCTTATAAAGGTATATATTAAGGGAAGATATTTGGACTATCATATAGCTAATATAGAAATCATGTAGAGTTCTTCAACTAGCGTAATTTTTTTTTTGGTCAGTTAATGGAATTTGAAACTTTAAAAAAATTAAGCTTTCTATGTGCCCATGGCACAAGAATAGAGATTTATTATAAACCACTATGAAAAAGTAAACATAAATATACACACATATGGGGATTTAAGTATATATTTTTCTGTATGACTTATTTCACTTAGCATAACGGTCTTCAGTTCCATCCACGTTGCTACAAAAGGCCATATTTCATTCTTTCTCATTGCCAAGTAGTATTCCATTGTGTATATAAACCACAATTTCTTTATCCATTCATCAGTTGATGGACATTTAGTCTCTTTCCATAGTTTGGCTATTGTTGAAAGTGCTGCTATAAACATTGGGGTACAAGTGCCCCTATAGATACCATATGTTTTCACTCTTACGTGGATCCTGAGAAACTTAACAGAAGACCATGGGGGAGGGAAAGGAAAAAAAAAGTTATAGAGGGAGGGAGCCAAGCCATAAGAGATTCTTAAAAACTGAGAATAAACTGAGGTTTGATGGGGGTGGGAGGGAGGGGAAAGTGGATGATGGGCACTGAGGAGGGCACCTGTTGGGATGAGCACTGGGTGTTGTATGGAAACCAATTTGACAATAAATTTCATAGTAAAAAAACAATAAGTTAAAAAAAGTATATATTTTTGTGTATACTGTATACACACACACACACACACACACACACACACATGCAAAATATACATTAATATACAAAAGACCCAACATTCCCTGACATCAAATGTGGGAGCATAAAAACTCTCTAAGAGTAAAATTAGTATAGAACTATAATACTTCATGTCTTTCACTGATTAGTGATATTCAAATAACATTTTAATGAAGGCACCAGCCTGAAGTACTATGTTTGGTCATAAAGTTTGTTCCTTGCATCGGTAGCCAAATTATGTTAAAACACTATTTTTTTTTTTAGTCAAAATACTTTAATGTAAGTACTATAATCCTATCTCTGTTCTTTTGTCTCTGTATCCAATCCATTTATTGCTGATATCTGCTGCTTTTCTTTCACTGTAACTATCAGCACTATCTCATTATTTCTTTTTCCTGCTGTTACAATATTAATTTAGACTGTGCTCCTCTCTGGCTTAGGAAATGACCATCTCCTCCAGCAATCCATAGCTTTACAATTCTTCTTTTCACTGACCCCAAACTCTTCTTTCAGTTTCTTGTTTTGATCTTCACAATTCCCATGTTTAAATTCAAGGAAACTTAAGCAATGGCATTTTCCTAGTCCAGATTTTGTTTGTCATTTAAGATAAAATAAATATCTTCTGAATAAGATTGAAATAGGTATTAGGTGCAGTTATTTTCAGTTTTAAATTGTCAGCTAAGTAAATATACTCCTCTCTCTTGCAATTAAAAAAAGTCTCAAGGGAAAAAGGATCCTAGACCCCTTTGATAGAAGCTTGACTACAGAGGTGCCCGGGTGGCTCAGTCAGTTGAGCAGCCGACTTCAGCTGAGGTCATGATCTCACGGTTCACGAGGTCGAGCCCCATGTCGAGCTCTGTGCTGATGGCTAGGAGCCTGAAGCCTGCTTCAGATTCTATGTTTCCATCTCTTTCTGCCCCTCCCCACTCATGCTCTGTCTCCGTCTGTCAAAAATAAATTTAAAAAAATTGTTTTAAACTTTTTTAAAAAAGAAGCTTGACTACAATGGAGTTATGTTGAGTGATCTGTGAAAGCCCTATGTGCTCTCAATAAGTGAATTATTCCATTAGACTAAAAACAGGTCCAGTATGGTTTAACAGAACAGATGCCAAGAGAACAATTCTAACTTTTTGGAAAATTAGTATTCTTAATTTCATCGATGTTTTACAAAAATTATTTTTTCAATAAATGGTTAAAAAGGGAATATGTGATTTGGCAAATTAGAGCATTGGGTAGATGTTAAAGCCAACAAAAATATTAGTAGGCTAAATTCAATATGACTTCTTTTTCATTGCAATATTCTTCAAAAGATGAATTAACATGCTTTGCCATAATCAGTGACCATCCACTCACTCTTCATCTTTTGGAAGCTTTGTTTCTTTCTTCAGTTACTCTAATGAAATCCCTCTGTTGTCAACAATGAACTAAACGTCATATTTCATTTTTTCCCTTCAGTCCATATCTATCTTGACTTCTCTGAAACATGGCACTGTTGACTATGCTCCACTTTGCTCCATTTATCCTAGCTCGCTACATTCACTTTTCTGAATGAAACACACACACACACACACACACACACACACACACACACACACACACTAAAAAAGGGGAATACATATTAGACTTCCTTATGTTTCTCAACCTTTAAATGTAAACATTAATCATAACTTAGTTTTTACCCCACTGATCTCTTTAAATAGTCTTCTTAAAAGGGTTCCTATATCCTCATAGCTTCAAGTAACCTCTATTCCTCTGCCCTTAATTTCAGGGTATCTTGGACTGTGTTAGAACTAGTTGACTGAACACTGCCTCCAGCTCTTTAAATTCTTGGATCTGTAGATTTTTTAATGTTCCATTATTGGAAAACCAAAGAAAATCACTAGGTGGAAAATTAATTTTCTGGAATATAGCAGCAGTGACTCTTAAGGCTGGATGAAATGAAGCTATAGACTTCACACAGCCTCACTTCAGAGCATCTTAACTCTCTGTAGGTTCTTAAACTCTCCATGATGGTCAATGAGGAAAAATGATTTGTATGAGAGTCTGGAGACCCCACTGGACTGAATCTAGATGTACTAAAAGAAAGTGATTTAAAATGTTCTATATCTTTCTCTCTTTCTATTTTTATTCTCTCATGAGTCTTTTCTTTACCTCCTAATATTGGGTCTCTTCAAATCCCAGCTGTGAATAGCTTTGCTTGGACTCATTGCCACAGCAGAATTTTGGGAAACCTTGGGTTTTGTTCTCAAGCTTCTGGCTTTGCCCTGAGAAGAATATCATGTAATGGCTTTATCGTCCTTCTTTTAATATGTCCCTTAATGTAGAAATAATTTTTAAAAATTGGCAAATAAAATACCCATGCCAGCTATTTGTTCAAGCTGATATTTTTTGTTTAGTAAAACAGTTTGTGGAAATATTCATATATATGTAGAAGTTCATAGCTCTATGACTAAGTTTATTTAACCATGAATACAACTGGAGAGACAGGAAGTTTGGAGGATAGAAACGAGAACTCTTCATGGGAATTAAATAGTTAACAGAGCAAGTTGTAATCCAGTTTCTTGTTGGGTTAGGTTGGTGATGCCTGACTGTATCACTCTTAGAAAGAAGGCAGGTGACCTCGACTAATCTTTATAAACATGCTAATGACAGAACTCCTGGCAAACAAACTCATAGTATTTGCTAGCTGTTAAGTCATTATCTGAGGAATGTTTTATCAAGATGTACAACTGTCTAAGATTGTTTAGAGTAAACAAACCTACTGGTTTATGCCTGGCTCCCTGCAAATTTTCCTGTAAACTACACAACTGTCTGTTATAGTCTGCTATGTATGAGTTTCTTTATGGCTTAGATTCTTGAAATTCAGTGAAACTTGGTGCTGTGGAAGAATTCTAATTTGTGTATATTTGCTGTAACAATTTGATGCATATATATTATAATTAAATATATCAAGTAACACTGGCTTTGGAAAAGATAGATCTAGGGCATTTCTATTTGTTTTACTTAACTTTTCAAGTTTTCCCAATGTTTATAAAGAGGGTACAGAGTTATTATGAGAGTTATTGCTACTATTAAATGACAAACTTGTTGGCATATATCAGTCTCAACTACATGGCAAACTTCTGGAAGTCTAGAATTCTGACATATAATTTTCTATATCTGTTGCACCAATATGGAGCAGTTGCTCAATAAATATTTATAGAAGGAATGAATATTTTAGGTGATAAAAACAAGACAGTGAGTAGCAAATTTTTTAAGCAAAAAAATCTGATGACAGAAATATTTTGTGCATAATTAAATTCATTACAAAACAGAATTATGGGGAAAACTGATAAATGTGAATCAAAAATAGGAAATAAAATTATAGCTGGGCATGCCCACCAGCTGAGGACTATACAGCCCCATCTTCCCATAATGTACTTATATGACCACGTTTCTGGCGAATGGAATAGAAACAGAAGTAACCTGTGTTACTTCTGGGCCCATCTAGGTCTTAAAGCATGGGAGGTACACAAACACATTTGTCCTCTAGTGAGCTGAACATGGATGTACTTAACTGAGGACAGTGCAAATGAGAACAATACCCCCCTGGGATGCCAGAGAAACAAGATGAAAATGACATAGACCATGAATGACCGAAGAGAGTACAGCAACTACCTGATAACCTGGAATGGTATTTAAAAGATGAACAGAGCTAAACTTTACTCCTTGTTCCGCCTATTCTTAGGTCTCATGGGCAAAGCAACTTATTTTATTATTTTAGTATAAGCAGGAAAGGTAGAATAATATAAATTATCATGTTTTTGATTGGTAAGGTAATCTAATTTGTTTCAGCAAGTTTAGGAGTGATTTTGGAGAAATAAGGTTTAAAAGAACATGTGTATGATTTTATTTCTTTGGTCTCCTTTTAAAATTATTTAAATAATTAAAGTAACATATTTTCAATATCAGTTTCATTTAACTCAATTAACAATCAAATCTCAAAGAAGTATAAAGTTTTAAAATTTGCCCATGAAATTTAAGATAATTTTGTCATCTTTTAAAATGACACATTTGGGGCGCCTGGGTGGCTTAGTCGGTTAAGTGTCTGACTTCAGCTCAGGTCATGATCTCACAGTTCATGGGTTCAAGCCCCATGTCCAGCTCTGTGCTGACAGCTCAGAACCTGGAGCCTGCTTCAGATTCTGTGTCTTCCTCTCTCTCTGCCCCTCCCCTGCTCGTGTTCTGTCTCTCTCTCAAGAATAAACATTTATAAAAATAAATAAATTAATTAAAAATGACATATTTACATTTAGTGAACTTATAAGTATCAGATAGGTTTTAAATTTTCCAAAGAGTTCAAAAAGAATAGTTTTTAGTACATGAGATCTTACCTTATTTTATCTATTTTTAACATTTGAATGTTTTCTCTTTCAAATATATGAATTCTATTGCTTTTCCTCAAGAAAGTTCACCTAATTATCATTTCAATGGAAAAATTTCCCTTTTGACTGTGCTCACCTTACCTGTGAATATTTTTGGTGAAACCTTGGGAGGGTCATTTGGTTTCTCCTTCCAAACTTTTTTCCATACTACAATTGTACTTATATGAAGTTTCTAAAATGTAATGAATATGGACCATATCATTTCAAAGATAGTTGCTATGGGATACAATATGTTTAAAATTTTAGATTTTAGTCTTAGATTTAAAAAAAGCAGTTTCTTATCAAATAAAAAGGAAATAATTTCCAGGTCAAATTCCATCATTATGAATCTTTATAAGATTTTGTATCATACTGTAGCACTTGTGAAACACAATTCTACTTTTTAGTTTGATTGTTTGATTACACTGCCCCCCCCAACTCCTGTCTAACAACTATGGTCAAAAAGACCCTGTACTTGTTTTTATTAGTGCCCTAGCTCCAGGGTCTAGCACAATGTCTGACACTTTGTAAGTATGTAATAAGTATTTGAAAGTGGAAGAAGCACCTGAAGATAATGAGATATTATTGATGCATACCTGATATGAGTTGATGGTATACTTTTCTCACACCTGGAACATTCCTTTTCCTTTCTTTTTATTTATTTTGAAATATGCAAACATTTAAACACAATAGAAACACTTATCTTTATAAATGTGAATATTTTTTTGGATACATGGATGAGTAATTTAATATAAAATATGTCATGATTAAAAATACGAAAAAAAAAACCCACACAGTAATTCCAACACGGAGAAAAAAACAGAACTTGCAGTGGCAAAAGCCTTATTTATAATAGGCCAGAATATTCATATATTGACAAAATCCAAAATATATTTTTTTTGCATTTTTATACAAGTAGTATTAAATATAATAATATATTAAATATAAAAAGTCATAGTAAAGATTATAACAAGAAGAATGTTGCAAATGTTTCTGACATCATAGTATTTTAGATTTATAAATTATGGCAATTGATATAACATTTCCAAAGCTAACATGTCCAGGTGACAAGTCACAACTTGAAGTTACATTCAAAGAAACAGCATCCAAACATTCTAAAAGTATTTTAAAAACAGCATAAATATTTAGTAAAATCCCCTGAAAATAAAAACAGTTGAGGGAGTAGATCATTTTAAACACACAACAAACTTAAGAAATAATTATATTTCTTTCTTACTCTCATCTATGGAAGCTACCAAGAAGGTACCTTCTCCCTCCTATCAAATTTCCTAAAACTCTTCCCTAACTCCTACCCATGCTGAGTCTTGTATTTCTTCTCCCTCCATCTTTCTTTCTGTTTCTATTTAAATTATTTCCCAACAATCACTTCACTCCTGTCAATTCTTCCTTTGCTCATAACTATAGTCTGATACAGCAAGGCTCTGGTATGAACTCCAGCCACAGTTATAGATAGCTACCTGTGTTTTACTTCTTCTTGCTAGAAAGTAGAGCATGGAAATTAAAACTATAAATGGAGAGTCAAGGTTACATAGAAATTGCCAGAAACATTAAATGTGACAAACTACTATTATCCAGGATTCAACAAAATCAGAGCTTTGTATTATTTCTTGGAGGACTGTCATTCATATATATCAGATGTCTGAAATATGGACATATCTTAATAATGAGCACTTTAAATCTTAGGAATTTATTTTAAGGAAATAATCATTGCTTACATTAGTAAAAATGAAAACAATCTAGGGGTGCTTGGGTGGCTCAGTCAATTAAGCCTCTGACTCTTGATTTCAGCTCAGGTCATGATCTCACAGTTGATGAGACTGAGCCCTGCTGTCAGCACAGAGCCTGCCTGGGATTCTCTCCCTCTCTCTCTCTGTCCCTCCCTGCTTGTGCTGTCTCTCTCTCTCTCTTAAAATAAATTTTGAAAAAAAAAAGAACACAAATAATTGATTCTTTGATGTGAAAGAACTAAATGAAAGTTTTTTTAACTCATTTATAAAATAGATAAAAACACTAAAACAATAAGGACATATGGTAATTCACATACAAATGTTTTCAGGTTAGTCACTTTTAGTTATTTGTGAATGGGGCTAGTGGATTTCAGCGGTGCCGGTCCCTAGTATACAGTCCTGGCACCTTTAAATTAGAGCAATATTGACATACTTTATAGCAACAACATGATTTACCCTTCCCATTTTATCTCCCACTTATCTTCCTTTTCAGGAGGAATAACAAGTTCATATGCTGATGGAAACAGAAAAGACAAAAATTGGTCCCACTGGGAAAGAAAGATGATAGAAGCATATTATGCTGCATACCGCATTTTAAAAAAATAGGGAAGCATTGAAAACTAAAGAAAATAGTTATTACACCACATTGTTTAAAGTCTCTGTTTTCCACGCTTAAAGATAATTATGTGGGTCTTCTAGAAAACAGTATTACATGTTATCACAGAATCAGAAATGGAACCAGATCAAGTCATAGTTAGAATGTTAACTAGAGCATTAATGGGATTTACAAGTACCTGTAGAGACCTCATATCTGGACAGGAGTTTTTCCTGTGAATGATTTTTTTTCCCCAATTGGAGGTCACCCAACATCCCTAGGTAACTAATTTCAAGAATTTACCATTGTTCAATTATATTCACAGATAAAACAATTTAAATTTAAATTTAGCTCAACACCAGAAATAAACAGATCATTAGAAAGAAAGCCTTCTTCATCTGGAAAAGGCAAGAAATAATTATCCTTCCTAAAAAAAAGCTTTCTTCTTTTCCCAAACTTGAAATACTGTAACTTTTGTTTGATAGTATTGACATTTTGAAGTTTTCTTCTAACTTAAAATGATTTCCTTTTATAATATACCTATAAAAGGGATCATTTAATTTTTTACAACAAATTTCATTTTTAACATTCCAAATCAAGACCAGTTGTTAATGTACTGCATTTACATATGTTTTGGAAGTAGACTTCCAGCATGCCTTAAAACCTTGGATATGCTACGTTTAAAAACCTACACCTACTAGAAAAATATAATAACGTCCTAAACAGAGCACATTTTTAGTCATTCAGTCTGTTACACACAGAATAATAATCATTTGTGTGATTTGTGAGAGAGCAAAGCCTTGAGTCCTTTTAAATCATTTCCTTTCTTTCCCTACCAATTTTTCTTCTAAAGTCAATTAGTACTTTTCTTGACAAGAGATTAATGAGGGAAATTTTCCTTCTGAAGTTTCTCCGTAGGGTTGGCTGCTCATATGGCATTCTGGGGTTTTTTATTAATTTATTTTGTTACATTAATGATGTGTTTGCTATGCAATCAAATGTCACATTTGGATCAGCTGAGTAACACTAAAAATAAAGGGTATTGTTAGAACAATGGTCAAGATTTAGGCAAATTTTATCTTTATTGTACCTACAAATTTTCATGTATTCTCTCATTTCTTTTAGAATAATGAAGTTGCTATATTTGTAAAATACATAACAAAGGCATTAAAATGCATTACAAAAAGTTCAAACCATGCAGAAAAAAAATTCCAAATTTCACCATCCAGAAATAACATTTGAGTTAACATTAAGTAATTTAATTGCTTGTTTCTTTCTGTGCACTGTAATGAAAGAAGGCTAAACAGAAATAATAGTTTATAAAAATGAGACAATGGGATATATGCTGTTTAAAATACATTAATTTAAATTTTACTTGAATTAATAGAAGAAAATGAAACTGGTAAATTAAAGGGATTTTTAGCTCCTAAAAGATCTTTTTTTTAAAGTAAAAAAAGATTATTAGAGACATTAAGATTATGTTACTGTATTGTCAAGTTTTATATCATTTATATATTTTTAAAGTGTAATTCAATTACGTGTCTACTTTTGGTTCTATATTCATATATATTCAGTGCTATATTTCTTGAATTCTTTCATGTTTGGGACTGTCAATATTCTGGGAGGACAATTTAGCTGGTTCTAAAATTCCTGGTATGAAATGAAATGAAATGAAATGAAATGAAATGAAATGAAATGAAATGAAATGAAATGAAATGAAATGAAATGAAAATAAAATAAAATAAAATTCTTGGCTTACATTTTATTTACCTCAGAAACTTGTGGGGTTTTTAAGTAATCTCCACATCCAACATGGTGCTTGAACTCACCCTGACAAGGTCAAGAGTTGCATGCTCTATTGACCAGCAAGGTGCCCCTATTTACTCCAGAAATTTGTAAACCTTATTGCTATATTGGTTTTGGCTTTGTACATTGTTTGGAATATTGTGAAGCCAGTTTAATTTTTAACACTTTTAAGCATTTCAGGTTTTTTCCTTGACCTCAGTGCTCAAGAAATATTTTTTGTCTTGGAAATTCAGTATAATTTAAGCTTTTTTAAAAAAAGATCACTGCTGATGATTCTATCTTAACTTTCCCTAGAATATGCTGTGCATTTCTATTTACAGATTTATGAGTTTTTTAATGAAGGTTTTCTTTTATTATGAATCCAAATATTTTTCCTTCTCCACTTCAGTTCAGTACTTCAAGAAACCTAAATATCTTTTAGTGAATCATCGTCCATTCCTCATCCCCCACCCCACCTCAGTAGATGATCTTTTTTTTCCAATTCCATTTATCTTTCTGTTACTTTCATCTGCTTTTACTGTCATTAGACAATCTGTTTTACTCTATGTCACTTACTTAGCTGACTTCCACTCAAATAACCTGCCCAATTAACTGATACTCTATATACCATCTATAAAACATACTCAGTGATGCCCATGACTGTGGCTAGTCAGGTTCTCTCTAATGTGTCCATGTATTTTTGCTTTCACTGACGGGACTGTGTGCTGGTCAAGACTAAGTTGTTGTTCTCAAAAATGATTTTGCCAGGTGTGGAATTATGATTACACAACTTGGTTAAACATTGAAAAAACTCATTTGGATGATGTGATAAGAAAAAGAGATGTTTCCATAAAAAGTAATTTGAATGTTTTCTTAAAATTTAATAGGGAAAATTCCTGGAAAAAAAATTGCTATAAAATCTGGTGTGACTGATACAGCACCAAAGAATGAAAACACATTGGTAAAATCCTTGAAGGATTCTGCACTCAGTCTGCTTCACAGTTGTTTTGACGTTTTTGTTTCTCTTTGGAGATTATCAGTGATGAAAAAAATTGAAAATTAACCAGTCTGTAGGTCCATATTGGGGAAAAAAACTCATGACCCTACATTAAAATATAGGCAAATAAAGGTACATTTTTCTGCTTTAAAATAAAAATCTGTAATGTGTGTATCTAATAAACTATTTCTGCACTTCTGAAAAACATGGAATTAAACTGCGTATTCTTAATGAATTTTTTCTTTAGCTCATTATTATGTATATGAGATTCCTCTATGTTGTTGAATGTAGTTTCTTTTTTATTTTTATTATTGTTTTAAACTGCATCGAATCTCTATTTATCCATTAGCTTCTTGCTCCCTCAAAAGTCTGTTTTCTCTATTCCATCAGTTCCCCTAAATCACAGTTTATTGGTGTTTATATGATTATGGCTATTTTCCTCCTCATCTGCTTTTCTCCAAGCTTGGAGGTTCCAAAATAAGGATCTCTAACCATTTATCTTGCTCTACTGAGAGCAGGTGGTGATAGAGAGGAACATACACATTTGATGCTTCTCTTAACTTTTTCCCGGAGTGAAACCTCCTCTCTAATCTTGAGTATTTACAATGGAGATAAGGAAGGGGCACAGAGATTGTGTTAGTAAGGATTTTTAGGATTTTGTTTATTTACCTTCTTTCTTGTCCTAGTGCCAATTTTGGATTGGTGTGATGAGAACAGGACACAGAGTAGACTAAATTATGTAAGGATCAAAGTCTGCATCATCAAGTTTGTCTTGTGTGTTTATTGCTGTTGGTGCCTTATATCGGTTGAGTTTTCCTTTTCTAGTGAAGTTTGTTAAACTCTGAGACAAGGGAATTCTCAATCTAGTTTTTTTATAACAATTTATTTTTATTTTATTTTAGAGCATGTGAGCCAGGGAGAGGGGCAGAGGACGAGAGAGAATCTTAAGCAGGCTTCATGCTCAGTGCAGAGCCGGGCATGGGGCTTGATCCCGTGACCGTGAGATCATGACCTGAGCTGAAATCAAGAATCAGATGTTCAACCAATTGAGCCACCCAGGCACCCCTCAATCTAGTTTTATTTTGCCATCTATAGTAGGATATTTTCCTTTGCATATTTCCTACTGTATGACAAATCCTTTATTATCCTTGTTCTTTCTTATATATGTAAAGTCCCTATATTTTTTATTTATATAATGAAAACCTTAACATTAAATAATCAGAGTTTGACTGTGAATCTTCTGTTATTAACCATAGCTGAGGAATTATAATCATATAATCTTTCAGTTAAGAAAGTATTTTTAAAATTTCCAAATGACAGTTTTGACTAAGTCCATTAAACTTAATTTAGAATTCAGTTTCCATATAAATATTTTATAATAAGAACCCATAATAATTGTTTTCTAATACTTACTGTGTGCCTAGGAATATGCTTTGATGTTTATGTTCTTCGTTTCTTTTTTTAATTCTCACATAAACTCCAAGAGATAAGCCCTAATGTAAAGATTAGGAAACTGAAGCTTAGGGAAAGCAGAGAAGTAACTGTCCCAGGGTCAGACATGGCTTGAGATCCAAGTCTGGCTCCTAGACTGAGCTTGTAATGACTGTGCTGTGTACCTCTTTCAGCTTTAATTTTGTGGTCAGCTAACTTTCTTCATATATTAGACTTTTCAAAACCCTAAGCAAAGATCAAATGAGTTTGATTCTTAAAGAAGCCATGTAGTAAAACTGGGGTGTTTTAGAGTTAAGGAATTTCAACTTTACTTTGGATTTTCTCCTCGGGATGTTAAGCAGTAAATGGCCCAGATCTTGCCTCCATTGGTGCATATATAAGAGTCATTACCTATGATACTCAGTCACTTTCCTTGGTTGGATAGGCCCCACTCTGAATCTGATCTTGACTTTCTACTGTCCCCTTATCCAGCAGAGATTGTCCAACAATCCTCAAAGTTTTTTCTTCTGCTAAGTATCCTCTTCTTTTCTTCTGTTCCAATTATCCAACCCTGCCATTCTCTAATGAGGGGGTATCTCGATCAATTCAGTTTTTAGGCCACAGGCAGATATTTTTCCTCTTAGCAAATCTGCATTTCCTTCTCTTTCTACTTCCAGACTAGTGACCTGCAGACTGTCCTTTTTTTGTCTTACATACCAACCTTACTGAAAACTGTATGAACTAACAAATGCACTCTAACCTCCTGAATTTTCCTACCACTTTCCCTATTTTCTAGCCTCCTGTGCAACTGTCTGAGCCTTAGTCCTACATCTTAAAGTACATGAAGTTGTCAAATCAAATGATTCATGGTTGCATAGTAAGACTCACCAGTGTCCTCTACTAAAAACTAAGGAGTTACCTAATTCTGCCATGTACTGCATTTATCCAATTCCACATTTTAGGGCCTATTCTATAACAACTCCATACTTTAAATATGTGATTTGGTAATACTCTAGGCTTTTAACTGTAAGTGATAAAAGCAAGTCTGATAACTTAAGCAAATAAAGAATTTAGTAAAGAATACCCATGCAGTTCACAGAATTTCCAAAAGGGCTTCACTCACACTCCACAGAACAATCTCATGAAGACACTACCACTGACATATAGCTGAAGATTTCAATATTGTCTCTGAAAATTGGATCCACCAACTGTCCCTATTGCTCCCATCACCAGAATAAACTCTGCATGTTGCTAGCTTGTACTTGAAAGTCTGGGTGATTATAATATAAGGCATGTTAAAAGCATGTTACCTCTCAAAAGATGTCTGTTCTTTCTAATAGATGTATTCTATAAAATGGTAATTTCAAACATTTTTCTGCAGGATGTCATAAGCATTATGAAAATGCGTCACATAGATGACTTCATTTTTTTTTTTCAGATTGGCTGCTTCTCAAATTCAGTGGGGACTATCATGGATCTTCAGTTTCAAAAAGAGGGGGAAGCTTCTAGAGAAAAATAGCTTCAACTTATGGGAATCTGTTATTACAGATTGGAAATAATATTCTTTTACTTTCACCAACTCAACAGGTACCAAAGTGAATTTAATTTTTCATTTTTCTATTATTCATGTATAGGTTTGCTTTCCCTCAGTAATAATTTCCTCTTATTTCTATTTATTTATCATTCATTTTTAACTAGATCTCCTTCCTGGGGTAGGATTATCAGGTTCACCAACAGGAGCAACTTCTACAGCTGGCCAACACGGAGCTGGCCAGGGTTTCCCAGTCCCAGTCCTATAGAGTAGTGCTGCCTATGTACAAACTTATAGGACTGTGTTGCCCATTAGGTAGGAAAGAAGCAGTAATTGTGATTCCCAGTTTAGATACGAGAGGAGAAATAACAACAGCTCATACCATCATTCCTTCAAGAATTCAGATAGAATACTTAGAGACACTGTAGTTGTGTTATGTTTAATAACTAATCCCTACTTTGGAACTCATAAGATGTAATCTAGGTCCTGGCACCACAAGATCAAGCACAGGGGGAAAAAATTAGAAAGATGGTAAGATGTTTAAACAAGTTCCAAAGACTTCTCTATTTCCTCTTCATTAAATATAAAATAGTAGTAGCATTTTCACAATCTATCCAATAGTGGTTTTACTTCCATGCATATTGAATATATCATTCATTTGATATCACAAGTCATTTCTTCATTGTCTTAACCCCACCTCCAAATTAGGAAGCACATGTTTTTGTTCGTTTATTTTATTTTTGGTTAAAAAAGGATAACAGGAGTTCTACCTCCTTAACAAATTTTTAATTGTACAGTATTGTTAACTATAATCACCATGTTGGAGAACAGACTTCTAGAACTTTTTCCAATCTTGTATAACTGAAACTTTACTCATTAAATAGCAACTTCTCATTTTTCCCTCCCCACAGCCTCTGGCAACCATCATTCTCTTTCTGTTTCTATGAGTTTGTCTACTTTAGGTACCTTATATAAAAGGAATCAGGCAGTATTTACTTCTGTGACTGGCTTATATCACTTAGCATAATGTTCCCAAGGTTGATCCATATTGTTGCATATGATAGGATTTCTTTACTAAGGCTAAATACTATTTCATATAGATGCCATTTTCTTTATCCATTTTATTGGTCAGCATTCTCCAGAGAAACAGACTCAATGTATATGAATATGTATATGCTAATTTATTTAGGAAAACACCTTGCAGACACAGCCAGATATAATTTTTACCGGATATCCATGCCAGTTAAGGTGACACAGTTAACAATTGATCTGTTGATAGATATTTAAGTTGTATACCAGAAATAAAAGTGATTTATGAGGGTACCTGGGTGGCTCGGTTAAGCATCCAACTCTTGATTTCAGTTCACATCACGATCTCACGGTTCATGAGATCAAGCCCCACATCAGGCTCTGTTCTAACCACTTGGAGCCTGCTTGGGATTCTCTCTCTCCCTCTTTCTCTGTTTCTCCCCCACTCATTCTCTCTCTCTCTCTCTCCAAATAAATAATAAACCTTTTTAAAAAGTGATTTATGGACTACCATTATTGTATTACAATTTGTTTTTGTTTTACTAGTGAGGTTTTTTTTTCCACCTGTGTAATGAGGGTTTGTTTTTTGTTTTTTGTTTTTTTAACCTTTGTATGTTTTCATGTTGCTGTTTAGAGTCCTTTCTTTTCAACTTGAAGGACTACTTCAGCATTTCTTATCAGGCAGGTCTACTGGTACATATTCCTTCAGCTTTTGTTTATCTGGCCAAGTCATTATTTCTTCCTCAATTTTGTAAGAGAGTTTTGCCAGATTTAGTATTCATGGATGGCAGGATTTTTTTTTTCTTTCCACATTTTGAATATACCATCCCATTTCATTCTGGCCTTTAGTAAAGTTTCCGGTGAGAAATTCACTGACAGTCTTACGGGGGTTCCCTTGTATGAGGTAAGTTGCTTTTTTCCTGCTGATTTCAAAATTCTCTCTTATCTTTGAGTTTTAACACTTTGATTATAATATGTTTTGGTGCTAATATCTTTGGGTTCATCATATTTGGAAATTTTGGGGGCTCTTGAATCTGGAGGTCCATTTCCTTCCCCAGATTTGGAAAGTTTTCAATCATTTTTTTTTCTTTAAATAAGCTTTCTGCTCCTTTCTCCATTCACCTTCTGGGATGCCTTTAATGTGTGTATTCATCCATTTGTTGGTATCCTATAAAACCCTTAAGGTTTTTTGTTCTTTTTACTTCTTTTTTATTTTTGCTCCTCTGAGTGCATAATTTTACATGACCTGTCTTTAGCTTTGCCGATTCTTTCTTCTGCTGGATCAAGTCTGTTGTTGAATGCCTCTAGTGAATTTTCAGTTCAATCATTATATTCTTCACCTCCAACATTCCCAGTTTTTATTTTATTTTTTACATTTTTTAACTTATTGTTGAAATACTCATTTTGTTCATGGATAATTTTTCTGAGCTTTCTGACATTTTTGTGATGGTTGTTTTTAATTCTCTATCAAATAATCCATATACCTCTATTTCTTTGGGTTGGTACCTGCACATTGATTTTGTTTCTTTGTTTGGACTACGTTTCTTTGCTTTTTAGTGTTCCTTGACACTTTGTATTGGTATCTGAATATCTGAAATATAAGCCAACCCTCCCAACTTTATCAGTTGGCATGGCATAGGGGAAACTATTCACCAATAAGCCTGGCTGGAAACTATTCACCAATAAGCCTGGCTAGAAACTCTGGGGGCTTCTCAAACCTTTCCTGTGTATATGGCTTCTCTGGATGTGTACCTGTAAATTCCTAATCAGAGAGACTGCCAGTTTGTTTTTTCCAGGAGTTTACAATCTTTTGCTACCCTTGGCACCTGTCTGCTGTACCATGGGTCCTGCTAGATCAGCAGTATATGGCCCAGTTCCCTTTTTATTGTTGTTCTCAGCAGCCCGCAGACATCTAGAATATGCAGAACTTTATCAGTACTCTGAGACAGGTGAGACTGAAATCATTCCCTTGGTCAGTCCCCAAAAGACTGAAGTTTAGATGTACATTTCAGTCTTCTCTTGCCCTCCACAAAGAGAAGCTGGGAGATACGAGTTTTCTTAATCCTGTACTGCTCTGGCAGGCTCTGGAAGTGAATGCATACTAGCCCAAATTGTTACCTTTGTTCTCAGTGGCCCCACCAGGCATCTAGAGTATGCCAGTCCTGTCAGGGTTCCAAGACAGGTGATAAAGTTAGTCCCTTGGGCAGCCCCCGAATGACTGGAATGTTGGATGGTTACTCCAACTCTTTCCCTAGGGAGAATTTGATATTTAAGCATTTTCATCTGCTTGTTATTCATTGAGACAATGGAGGTGGGAGGTGGGGGGCTGTGACCAATGAATGGGCACTAGTCCAAGCCATCCCTTTATTCTCAGTGTTTCATAACCTGGGGCACTTTCCTGTCAACTCTGACATTCAGGCAAGACAGAAACCAGTCTCATGTGAAGCCATCAGAAAATTCAGAATGTTGGATATATGGTCCAGTCCTCTCCTTCCCTCACCATGGAGAAATTGGGAGCTGGAAGTTTCCTCCTGATTAGGTGGTGCTATGCCAGATGGAAGAAATTATGGGAAAAGGGTCCCAACTTTACCTAATGGTCTCATTGTGTAGGCTGCAGGAGTCTCTCAACTGGTCTCTGGATATCTCATGTATTGGGGAATTGTTTCATGTATTGTTGAATCAGTGTGTCCATGGAAGCAAGTAGAATCCAGGGTTTCCTATTTCCGCCACCTTGCTGATGTTATCCCTTTAGTAACACATGTTTTAATTGTACGTTCTAGTTCCTATTCAATTGACTAACTTGTACATGGTAAACTATATGATAAGTCTATTATACATGATGTATCTTAGCCTGCTATTGTACTACACCTGTGATAAATATGTTCCTTCATCAATGATATATCAAGAGGGGGCAGGAATGACATTATGTATGTATTTTTTTTCTCTAGGCCTCTAACAGTGTTAGAGGCATTTGCTTCAGATACTTGGTATGTATATTCAAATCTCTAATAAATGTCTCTCTTGGTCAAGACACATCAGTATACACCTGGATTCAGGTGTGATGACTTAATGTAATCCATTAACTGGCCTAGACATTCTCAACAGGCATTCCATAGTTGCTTTTGGTCTCTGATGTTAGTGATAAAATGGAATAATTGTTAATCACTTTTTGAACACACAGTGGGATACATCTATTTTTTATTGTTGCTGATTGATTGATTGAATGTGTCCATGACAACTCATTTTGTATACCTAAGAAACTACATTCCTTCTTTTTTTTATTAGATATAATAAACATACATTGTATTAGTTTCAGATGTGCAACATAATGATTTTATATTTATATTTATTGCAAAATGATCACCACAAACAGTCTAGTTAGTATCTGTCACCATCCAGGAAACTACTTTCAAAGAGCAAACAGGGTATTTACTTAGTTTTAGTAACTTTATAAATTCAGAACTTGGCTTTTATTTTTTTTAATTTTTTAAATATTTATTTTTGAGAGAGACAGACAGACAGACAGACAGAGAGTGAAAGGGGGAGGGGCAGAGAGTGAGACACAGAATCAGAAGCAGCCTCCAAGCTCTGAGCTGTCAGCACAGAGCCCAATGTGGAGCTTGAACCCATAGACCGTGAGATCATGACATGAGCCGAAGTCAGAGGCTTAAACAGGTGCCCCTGTAAGGTGTGTGTGTGTGTGTGTGTATGTGTGTGTGTGTGTGTGTGTGTGTGTATGTGTGTTTAATGGGCATCAGCTTATCCCACTTCCGTATGTTTCCTCTAGAAGTCCACAAAGTTTTTCTTAAAATCCGCCCCCCACTGGGGTTAATCTAATCTTTTAGTCATCTAAGAGCCACGTCCTGGCCCATACTGACAATTTATTGGGCACTTCCTAAAAATAACATAAATTCATACCACATCATTTTTATTATCTAGCTCTTCAAGGAATACCCCCCCCCCCCCGCAATCTGCCCATTGAGTGGAGTTGTTTTTCCTTCTTTAGACAAAATGAAATGATCAACCAGTGTTTATGCAGTGAACTTCTAGACTGAGTTTTGGCTTTCCATCCTTGAACTATAATCTGTGAACCATGCTGCTTATAAGGCAGGCTTAGGTAACATTCTAGTTCAAATTTCATGATTACTGGGTGATAGTATGGGCTTTTGCCAACAGCTTTAGCCAGCTTGAGTTTTCCAGATGCTTATATTTCTCACATCATTTGTGCATCAGTTAGAGTGGAATTGTTTAGGTCAATGGCCATCTGAAGCTTCAAGAGATCATGATGACATTCAAAGCATTATTTAAATTCAGTTTTTCCCCCTTGTTATTGTAATAGCAGCCAATAAAATATACAGATGTGGTATGTGATTTCTTCAGAAACCAAGCAATCTTTGTGCCTCTTGTTTTAATTTTGGAGCTAGAGAGACAATAACTCATTGTGGTGGGTTGAGAAATGCTGCTAGTAGTTCTAGCCCATGTAATTACTCAAAATTTTATTATTTATTCTGGACCCTATATTTTAGTTGGGTTAATTGGCTACTCCCTGGTGGTTATATAATTAATCAACATTTGGAATTCCTGCTTAGTTTGATTTTTATATTTAGATATCAACATTATGCTATTGATGTAATGAATAGTAGCACTTTTTGATTGAAATAAATCAACATTTCTTCTCACCATGTTATTATAATAAGCAGAATAATTTAAATATCCCCAAAGGAGCACTGTAAATGTGCACTGGAGTCTGTTTCACCTGAATGCAAATTTAATTTTGACTTTCTTCAAAACAGGAGTCTACAAGAAATCATTAGCCAAACTGATCAAAGAATACCAATCTCCCTTAGCTTGTTGCACAACTTGAATTGTTAACACCATATTGGGAATGGCTGATGCTAGTGAAGGACCCTCTTTATTCAGTCCCCTAGAGTCTAGAATTATCCTCCAGAAACCAACATCTTTTCTCACATGCTACCCTGGACTATTAAATAAGAAAATTATGGATATTAATTCACTTGTGTCTATCATATCTTTAATCAAAACTGAAATTTCTTGACGTTCCTTCCTCTCTCTTCATCCCCTCCCAGGTATCCTATATTGTTTTACATTTAGCACTTGAGTGGGTTTAGGTAGTTCTAAAGTTCCCCATCTAACCTGCCCTGTTAAAAGAGACTGAAGAACATATTTGTATGACATCCTTTTTCCCAATGGCTTAGATAAAGTAAGACTTCCTCATTCATACATCATAATGATTCTGGGAGGAGGGATGCAACAAAATTATAGAATTTGCATTCATTAAATTCTACTTTGAACTATACTTTTATTTTTGAATATTTCATCTTATTCTGCTAACTTAATCACATTACTCTTTACCCTTTCATTAGCATAGTTGTATATTGTGCACCAGTGTCTGGAAATTTTAATGCAATTTCTTTAACACCTTGGATTTTTTTTTTGCATGACAATTCAAATGGTCTTAGTTTCTCTGCTGGGACATTGTGCTAACTGTCTCTGGCCATCTTGTCATTTAGAATAATCTTTTTAAACGCTGGCTGTTTTAAACAGTACTACTTTGGAAGAGATTGCAGATTCTGCTTTTGTGTCATCATGAGGTTTTTAAAATTCATGAAATCTACGATAAATGGAGGAGTTGGTAAAGCAGCTGGATCACATAATGTCTTATAGTGATCCATTAAAATTTTAGCTATTTCATCTATCTCCTCCTTTTCCATGCCCTCTTAAATTAACCATGTAAACACCCCCACTCAATTAAAATGTCTTGAGGTTTTTTTTCTTTCTTCTGAATAATTCTAATCTTTTTCATCATTCAACCCTACTCATAGTAAATGAACCACGAGGTCAATTGCAGCTTCTTGTACATAATCCTGCTCGTCCATCAGTAGAATGAAGTACCCTAAATATTTAGAAACTCATCATTTAAGTCAAAGGCATAAAAATTAGGAGATACACTAGTATCATCATATGAACAATCCAAAGCTGCTAGTATTTTCAACATTTCGTAAAGCTTCAGAAAGATTATTTCATTTGGTATCCAAAAGCATTTCATTTACTATCTAATTTCCCCACTATAGGTATGTTTTATATATCTTGTCTTTATCCAGCTCTATAGAATGAGTCTGACCTTCTAAATACATTTCTGTAAAATTGGAACTAATTAAGGATCCTGAGTGAGACCAAATATACTCTTCCAGTCAGCAGTACCTAACACAAAAGAAATAGTTTCTTTGAAACACAACTACCACATGATTTTGCTCATATGTGGAATTTAAGAAACAAACAGATGAACATATAGGAGGGGGAAAAAAGAAAATGGAGAGAGGGAAATAAACCATAAAAAACTCTTAAAGATAGAGAACAAACTGAGGGTTGATGGAAGGAGGTGGGTGTGGGATGGGCTAGATTGGCGATGGGTATTAAGGAGGGCACTTGTGATGAGCATTGGGCGGTGTACATAAGTGATGAATCACTGAATTCTACTGCTGAAACCACTGTATGTTACCTAACTAGAATTTAAATTAAAATGTCAAAATTAAAATAAAAGAGAAATAGCTCCTTGGATCTGAATGTATAAAATTCATTTTAGTAGACACTTGCCAGGGAACTATTTATATTGCTCCAAAAATGAATAATTGTGTTTTGTTTTCTTTGATTCCCCTCCCGTGCAACCTGTGTAGTTTTTTTCACAGTGATTCTCATTTAGACTAAGTCACATTCTAATCAAAAGAAATAGCTGCTCAATTCTTGTTTGGCAAGCTGTCCATTCTCTTTAGGATCACCAACCATAATCTGGTGGACATGGCCTCCTCAGTTCTTTCTGCTACTTTCATTTTTTCAAAGTAACCCAAATTACAAAATTTCTGGCTGACTTCCTCTCTACCTGAATTTCTTTTTTAAGTGGTTGGTTAACTATCTCCCTTTGTTCAGCATCTACCACCTCCAAGTTCTAGTGACATGTTTTTCCTACCATGAGTGATAATAGCATTTGCGTGTTCTCAAAGCCAAAGTAGCCTGGGAATCAGGCTATCATCAAAGGTTTGCATCTCCCTTTCCTCAATCTTTCTTCTTCCCAAAGCCTTATCCATCATCTAAATTAGATTCAGGGGTCACTTTAATACTCTACACGATGTGTTGGGGCGCCTGGGTGGCGCAGTCGGTTAAGCGTCCGACTTCAGCCAGGTCACGATCTCGCGGTCCGTGAGTTCGAGCCCCGCGTCAGGCTCTGGGCTGATGGCTCAGAGCCTGGAGCCTGTTTCCAATTCTGTGTCTCCCTCTCTCTCTGCCCCTCCCCCGTTCATGCTTTGTCTCTCTGTGTCCCAAAAATAAATAAAAATGTTAAAAAAAAAATACTCTACACGATGTGCCAATTGCATTAATCACACAAGGATGGAGAAGTGTAAGGATTACACAGTATGTATTCATATGCACCTTTGATAAAGTTAAAGGCTACAGTACAGCAGGAAAAAGAAAGCACAGGTAAATACCAGAGAGGTTTGAGATTGCTAGGCACAGTCCTCATGGTCCTTTCTCAATTTTACAGGGTGTGCTTTGTCTTTGGATGTTGACTCACCGAGATATGGGTAAGACACTTTTGTGTCAGAGCAACTGGGTACAAGTTTCTTGAGGAATCTTTTATAAATTATCAGTCAATAGCTAAAATAAGGCTATGTAACTGGTTAAACCAGGTGCCAACCAACACTCTCCATTCTCAATAAACAATGTAGACTACTTGCTATTGGGTGCCACTAAGGAAGTTTTGGAATTCAAACTGTACATTATAAATTCCTAGGTAGTACATTTATTCCAATCCTAGCAAGGCTATCATGGTTCCAGGCATCCCTGGAGATAAGCACAGGATGGTAGTTGCTCAGACCAGCTCCAAGGTCATCTTATTTGTACATACCATTCCTTTCCTGTACAGTTTAGTTTTATATGGAGCTGATATTGATTCTTTTTTGATGGTGGTGGTGGTTTCCAAATCATATCATTAATTTGTTTCCTATTATGTTAGTACTTCTTCTCCTTTCCTCCTGTTTGGAGGTGAAGGTCTTCTTTTTTCTAAGATTAACCCACCCATCATTATTCTCTATTCCTCCCTCTCTGTCCCTATCATTCAGCAATCAAGTATTGTGTTTCTACAATGTCCTAGACATTGTGTTTGCCTTCATGGAGCTCAAAGTCTACTAAGAAAGACAACCATGAAAATATGTAAATTGTATTGAATGTTGTCAGTGGTATGATAGAAATGAGTTCTGGGGATAGTATAACACAAAGAAGAGGGTTTTCAATTCTACCTGCTAGATCAGGAAAAGTTTAGAATAAAAACTGGTATTTGAAGGGTGACTTTAGAATGAAGGATAGGTGGGTATACTATACTATGAACAGATAAACTATGCTGTATAATAATTAGGAAGGCAATGGAAGACTTTTAGTTAGAGAATAAAGTGGTCAGATTTAGAAATATCATTCTGGCGATGACTGGATAATGGATTGGAGTTGGGCAAGCCTGGGAGCAGTCCCATCACTGAATTGCAACGGTAAAGTCACCTATATCTACTTAGTTGCAAACTCAGTGGTCTCTTTCCAGTACTCATCCTTTTGATACATTTGATACTTGTTTACTCATCTCTCCCTTTTAAAACTGCCCTCCTTTGACTGACATGACAACATTTGCTAGGGAAAAGTATTTTCTGCGTTTTTTGGAGATTTGGAGGCAGAAAGAATGATCAATCACCCCCTGGGCACTGACCTAACTTTGTTCCATGATGATACGGCCCTCTTGATGGTGAATTTGATTCAAGATCCAAAAGAGCCTGATGTTGAAAATACTTCTTTAAACAGAATTGCAATGAGCAGAAACTAAATATAGTTTCTTCCCAGAAGGGAGTGTTAAAACATGTAACAGACAAAAACATGTCCGTTTCCTCAAATTTGGTAGCAGTGCATTTGAAGAGGGTAAGGGAAAGAGCAATGAGGTGTGTTTATTGAATGTCCAACAGATTTCAGTATTTTAGGTTAAATAAATCTGGGAAGTGCATGCATAGGTTTTGGGGGTGAATGTCTTGCTGGTGGCAGGGGAATGAGTGGTAGCGGGGTGCAGTGTTGCTTCAAGCCAATCTGTAATTTTTCTGAAGTGCTGTACTATCTCTCCTAAGTCTCTTTTTACTTGTCCACTAGATGTCACTTCCTCGATGGCCATGCCTACCATTGTAGATTCTATATTCAAGTGATGTTAGAACACATGTTCTTGTGCATGTTCAAAAGAAGGCCTGAACTCTCAACACAACTGTTCCGTCACACTTCACCATCCTTTTGTTTCTATATAAAACACTCCAATGATCTACTTCATTTATTTTTAATAGGAACAGCCTTTTAACTTTCATTTTGGATATAATGACGCCACACTGTGAAGAGATGATGAAGACAGAGCCAGAATTCTAGTTTCCCATTCTGATCCTCTGCTCAATTAAT
Organism: Lynx rufus; assembly: GCF_022079265.1. Taxonomy (NCBI): domain Eukaryota; kingdom Metazoa; phylum Chordata; class Mammalia; order Carnivora; family Felidae; genus Lynx; species Lynx rufus. Next base: position 40,069,612 of record NW_025814834.1, on the reverse strand, counting down.
CCCTAACATCTCTCACTGATGCCAGTCAACAGCTTGTCTCTCATGTGGATGCCAAGCAGTTTACCCTTTGGGGTCCTTTCCTTAATGTTAGGGGCAATGGTTAAGGAGGTCTCAAAGGGCTTCACTGCTGGGATCCAAGCACTTTGTTTAGCAAGGATAACCAGAGAACCAGTGAAATAAACCAAAGAGGTCATTGAGAAAGCATTTATAATACACTGGTAAGCTTGAAAGTAACATTACCTGTTGTTTCATAAAGGGAAGTGAGAACAACCTGCTGGGTAAAACCAAGAGTTGACTTTCTCATGAGATCAGTGGTGTTATTAAACTACATTCATTCTGCAGGGAAGTATTTAACATCCATCATCTGTTTAAAGCTGTAAAAATTGTGCTCATGTAAAAAAGAAGAGGCCTCAGTTTTTCTTTTTAGAATAGATGGTGATGATGACAGTTTCTCAGACAACACATGCCTTTACATGCATTGCCACAGGAACACAGGGTGCTAGAAAGAATGGTAATGTGCATTCAGAAATTAACCACATATTCCAAAATATTTTAAAGACAGTTCTACAGAAAACAAAACTATGTGTCCTGGAGACTAAAATCTAGCCAAACTGAAAGAGTTACACTGCTTTAAAAGATTAGGATTTGGAGCTAATATTTGGGAGGTTCCTAGAGGAATATTATAGCAGTTTTATTACAATAAAATGAATGTTGACAGATCATGGAAGGAGACTATATGAACAGGATTTATGGTAACAATCAGAACAAAGAATTAGAAGGTACTAGGCCCTGTACTGCTGGAGAACTTTTTGCCAAAACAAGTTCACAACAGGTCATGGAAGACAGATAATAATAATATTATAAGAAACAATAACAACAAGTAATTCAATAAAATGTAAAGTGAAAATATGCTTAATAATCTAACAGTCCATATTATTTTGGAAATAGCATGATCTTTGAAGCCAGGAATCCAAGTTTCTGCTGTATCATTTAGCAATAATGAGGCCTGGAAAAATTTGTACACCTCAATTATAATTCTAAAATGAGTTATATGGATTACATTACTAAGTTTTTATAAGGATTGCTTGAGATTAAATGTATATCAAAGCACTTTTGTAAAGTGTAAAGCACAATGTCAATGCTAATTTTTAATGCCGTTTTAAAGTTTGCCATTATAAATGGCATCCTTTTTACTTACTGTATCAGGACTTATTCAGTTTTAAGGAGCCTGGATGGCTCAGTTGGTTGAGTGGCTGACTAGATTTCATGATCTCACAGTTGTGGTATTAAGCCCTGTGTCACATTGCCCCTCTCCCTGGTTCGTGCTGTCTCTCTCTCTCTCTCTCTCTTTGACTTCTTCTGTTTCAAATGAGAAAATCTACCTGAAATTGACTTTTATTTATTTTATTAATTTCTTAAGTAGGTTCCATACCAACGTAGGGCTTGAACTCATGACCCATAGATCGAGTCACATGTTCTAGGGGCACCTGGATGGCTCAGTCAGTTAAGGGTCCAACTTCGTCTCAGGTTGTGATCTCGTACTTTGTGAGTTCAAGCCCCGCGTCAGGCTCTGTGCTGACAGCTCAGAGCCTCGAGCCTGCTTTGGATTCTGTGTCTCCCTTTCTCTCTGCTCCTCTCCTGCTCACACTCTGACTCTCTCTACTTCAAAAATAAATAAAAATTAAAAAAATAAAAGAGTCACATGCTCTACTGACTGAGCCAGCCAGGCACCCAATTTATATTTTTTCAAAAAATATGTAATGATTAATTCTAGACATAGCCCATCCAGGTTCTCAGATAGTGGAAGGGAAAATATATTAAATATAAGGCAGAGGCTATAGAGAGAATGAACAATGCCAAAAGTCTTTTTTTTTTTAAGACCAACAAAACTGACAAACAAACCTCTGGTGAGAATAAACAGACAAAAAAGACAAGAAACAAATGGTCAACATCAGCTGTGAGAAAAGTACAACATTACTGGTATTTCAATTAAGCAAATGATGACTGCTTTATTTAATAAAATATCAACAAATTTTAAAATGTATACGAAATTTTGAAACTCTTAGAAAAACATAATTTGTCAAAAAATTATTCTGGAAAAAAGAGAGACCTGGACAATTCTAAGCCATTAAATAAATATAATCAGTAATGAAAACATTCTCAAAAATTAGTCTAGTAAGTAAGTGCTAGGCCTAATTCGCTCAACTAGTGAGTTCTACTATTCAAGAGGACAGAAAAATTTGGAATACTCCCTTTGTATGTCAAAAGTAGTGTAACTTTATACCAAAACCTTGTAAGAACATTACAAGAAAGGTAAATTATAGGTCAATCTTGTTCATAAACTGAGATGAAAATTTCTAAACAAAGTATTAACAAACAGAATCTCAATCTTCAAACAAGGATAATACATTGTGACAAAGCTAAATTTCTTCCAGGATTTCAATATTAGTTTAACAATCAATTAATGAAATTCCCAACACTATTGGAGTAATGTCAATAGATACAGAAAATGCATTGATAAAACTTGATATCCTTTTTAAAAGAACCAGGAAGCAAACCAGAGCAGATACTTGGTGTCTACAATGAACTTACAATAAATAATACACTTAATGTTGAAATGTTGAACTCTAAACATGTCTGTGAATTCCAGACATGAATTCTTCTTTGGACACTTTTCCAAAGAAGACATCCAGATGGCCAACAGACACATGAAACAATGCTCAATGTCACTCCTCTTCAGGGAAATACAAATCAAAACCACACTGAGATAACACCTCACACCAGTCAGAGTGGCTAAAATGAACAAATCATGAGACTATAGATGCTGGCGACGGTGTGGAGAAACGGGAACCCTCTTCACTGTTGGTGGAAATGCAAACTAGTGCAGCCACTCTGGAAAACAGTGTGGAGGTTTCTCAAATAACTAAAAATAGAACTATTCTATGACCCAGCAACAGCACTGCTAAGAATTTACCCAAAGGATACAGGAGTGCTGATGCATAGGGGCACATGCACCCCAATGTCTATAGCAGTGCTTTCAACAATAGCCAAATTATAGAAAGAACCTAAATGTCCATCAACTGATGAATGGGTAAAGAAGATGTGGTTTACATATACAATGGAATACTACTTGACAGTGAGAAAGAATGAAATCTTGCCATTTGCAGCAACGCAGAGGGAACTGGAGGGTACTATGCTAAGTGAAATAAGTCAGAGAAAGACAGACGCCATATGTTTTCACTCATATGTGGATCTTGAGAAACTTAACAGAAGACCATGGGGGAAGGGAAGGGGGAAAAATTACAAACAGAGAGGGAGGGAGGCAAACCATAAGAGACTCTTAAGTACAAAGAACAAATTGAGGGTTGATGGGGGGTGGGGGAGAGAGGAAATTGGGTGATGGACATTGAGGAGGGCACTTGTTGAGATGAGCACTGGGTGTAGTATGGAAGCCAATTTGACAATAAATTATATTAAAAATCAATTTGATCTCTATACATCAACAAAAAATAGAAAATAAAATTTTAGGCGTGCCGAGATGGCTCAGTCCATTGGGTGTCCAACTTTGGCTCAGGTCATGATCTCACAGATCACTAGTTCAAGCCCCACATCGGGCTCAGAGCCTGGAGCCTGCTTCAGATTCAGTCTGTCTCTCTCTGCACCTCCCCTGCTCACGCTCTGTCTCTGTCTCTCTCTCTCAAAATATAAACATTAAAAAAAATTTTTTTTAAAGAAAATTTTTTACAGATATCATTCAAATAGTTGAAAACTATCCCATGTCTAAGAACAAATTTTTCAAAAGGTATGCAAAGCCACCAACATGGAAACTATAAAAAAATTACTGAAATATATTAATGAAGTAAAATTACTAAAATAAATTACTGAATAGTAATATAGAAATATATTACTGAAGTAAAATTACTAAAATGAATTACTGAAGTATACAGAGATATGTCATGAATATGAGTTTGAAAACAATGATAGTTTAGAGCTTGAATGTAATTCCAAGAAAATCTCAGTAGGGTTCTTCGTTTTGTTTTGTTTTCAGTAGAACTTGGAAGACAGATTCTAAAATGTACATGTAAGTACAACAGGTCAAGAATGGAGAATACACATATGAAAAAGTAAATGGTGAAAACATTTGCTCCACCAAATATTTGTGGTAAATTGTAGTAATTAAGACAGGTAGATAAATAGAGCAATGGAGCACCGTAGAAAGCCCAGAAAGAATGCCCAAATATGGACTCTTGACAGAAGTAGCTTGGCAGGTAAGTGAGGAAGGATATATTTTTTAATAAGTAGTGCTGGGCATTTGTCTATATACATATGTATGTATGTATCTACCTATCATCTATCCTATTATCATCTATTCTCAGCACCTATTCACCCACTCATCTATTCATACCTCAACACTTCTCAAAAGATTTGAGGTAAGTAACTAAAATTCATGAAAGAGGAAAAAAATGGAAAGGATCAGGAGTAGTGGTTTCTACATATAAATCATCGTTGTTTCTGTTGGAAGAGTCCAAGGGTAACAGAAGTTTAATCAGAAAAGGGTTTCCTGTGAGTGTGGAACTGCATAATTCAAGACAAACTACTTCCTCTGCATGATCATCCATCATAAGGGTTTGCAGCCTCTTGGAAATAAAATTTGGACAATGCCTTTTAACCTGGTTAGAATTTAAGACTGAGAGATGATTCCGTTTGATAGAAAAAAAGACTAATTGACATTAAAGTCACATCTCCTGATTTATTCGGCTTTGTGTTTTCTGGCAGAATTAAATTGACACCATGAGGTTATTGTGAACTTTGCCATTTTCTATGCCTAGTAAACTGAATTATTTTGACTTGTGATTCATGTGCTGAAGATTTTCGCCCCTTAATCATTAGCTATATAGGTTAGATACCTCATTATATAAGAGGATAAATTATTCACAGCATGCTAGATATATATTGACTATACTGGTGCATATTATGCTATTTATTAGTGTGTTTATATTCCTCTAGCATTTTGCTCTATTTGGGGCTCAAAATTTCTACAAACCATCAATGTTCCAATACATCTTTTTTCCCTCCTTTAAAGATGATTAGAAATCAAAGACCCCTTCATTAGCAGTGAACCATAATAGCCCACACCAGAGGGAACCACACACACACACACACACACACACACACACACACACACTCACACACACATTTAAATGTATAAGTATACAACCCGAGAAGGGAAGAAACAACGGTCTTGGGTTAGACAGCTGTACAGCGCTGTTTTTTAGACAAGAGGAGACCCTGGGGCTGTGAATATGTAAAGTTCATTTGTGGAAAACTTTCAAGAATGAACGAAGCCTAAATGACAGTTTAAGCTAAAATTAACAAAATTCAAAATATTCAAAGACCTTCCTATTGGAAACAAAATATTGGACTGTTGAGATGAAAATACTAGATTGTGTAGGTGATAACACGTTAACTACTGTGAAATGAACAAACTATGGCCAATGATATCACAGTATCTAATTTAAAATTTATGATAAACCTACTGTGCTGACAGCTACAACATCCAGTGCTACTAAAATGTTCCGAAATTCTTTCAAAATGAAAATTATAGCAGATATTGGCAACTTAAGTGAGGATCTTGTACTTACAAAGCATGATGATTCTCAGAATGAACGCTATGCCTGGAGCCAGACTGGGAACGTACATACTGGTCAGGCAGAAGCTTGAGATATTCCCAGGAGTAGCCAGCAGACAGTACTAGTCAGGTAATCAGGACCAGTCAGGTGCAGTATCTGGGGAGTCCACTGCAAACTCACGATCTGTCCCAGATCCACAAACTTAGTAGTCTTGCAGGAGCTATAGGATGAATAAATAAATGGGGGTTAAGTGATTAATAATAAGGTGGTTCTTCAAATAGATGATTAATATCAAGAATATCTTGCCAGAGAATTTAGTTAGTGCCCAAATGAAAGGTTGGGACACAGAAAAAGGAAGGGTGGCAGCAGGAAAAATGTGATGACAAGGGTGGCAACCCAGTCAGTGACAAAGGTCTCACAGCTGGGGGGAAGGCCCAGAGGCTGTGCTGGGGCTAAGATCAGGACTTAGGTTCTTGGGACATTTGGAGGAACAAAACAAGACCCCAGCCTGAGAGAAGACATCTCCTGGTACAGTGATCAAGGCAGATGTCCCAGGGAACAAAAAGTTTGTAGCAAGATTAGATCAATATGGAGTCAGTTGAGTTCTCACATGGGACAGAACTGGCCCTAGATCTGGAGCTTGGTTTGAAGCTTTGGGAGATAATCAGTGTTTCTATTTGTGAGGAAAAATAGTTACAGCAGATGGATTAAATTCATGTTTATCATGGCAGTTCGGCTTTTATTTTTCCCCAATGAAGTCACATGGAGGAATAATAGAAAGAAACTTGAAATCAAGGTATATATAAGGTAGTTGAATTATTAATCAAATATCCTAACTTGTAGGGGCACCTGGGTGGCTCAGTTGGTTACAGTCCCCGACTTCGGCTCATGTCATGATCTCACGGTTCATGGGTTCTAGCCCCGCATCAGGCTCTGTGCTGACAGTTCAGAGCCTGGAGCCTGCTTTGGATTCTGTGCCTCCCTCTCTCTCTGTGCCTCCCCCTCTCACACTTTGTCTCTCTGTCTCTCAAAAATGAATAAAAAAAATATCCTAACTTGTAAAACAAGTTTCAGAACAATCTAACATATACAGCTTGAAGCAGATGTGCACCAACCTGTTAAGAAGTGATTCTCATACGTCTCTTAGTTTTTCCACACATCTTACCAGTGAGACTCTGCTCTTTGTTCTGGACTATTGTTTCAAGGATGTCTGCATGGTACCTTGGAAGATAGAAATACTATCTCTCCAGAGCAAAGAGAAGCCAAGCTTACTATCTAGGACAATAAAAATGCTTCTTTCTGAAGCAGCGGGCAAGCATGGTCACTACCTATCACAAAAGATCCCAGTTCTCTAAGCTTGGGGTTCCTTTCCCATAACGCAACCCATGGACTTGTGTCATGTGTCTCTCTTCATATCACCTTGTAATAACTGGGGCTTGGGGAGCCACCCAGAAATGCTGATACTGTGGCTACTGCTTTTGGTATGAGTAACAAACTGTCCTTTGTCTCCCCCCAAGGGAGTCTTGTGTTTCTACTGGCCCTCGTGAGATTGTGATAGACTAATTTGTTAGCTAACAAGAGTAAAATCTCAGACATTTCAGAGTTTTTGGCAGAACTAAGGCAGATTGGGGGTCTGTCAATATAAAACTTTGTTGTAAATAAGCCAAAAGGATATCAGAGTATTTTAATATTCAATATTATTCCTTACGGCCATGTCTTAAGAAATGGGTGGGTCATGATGGAATAAAACAAGGGGGAAAAACACAGTCTGCATGACAGTAGGACATCTGATGAATGAAAATTCTCACTGGCATTCAAATCACATGCTATTCAAACAATGATATTCAAAGTTTGTAATGAAATGTGTTTTCTTTTTTTTTTTTTCAATGTTTGTTTATTTTGAGATGGAGGAGGGGCAGAGAGAGAAGGAGAGAGAAGGCTCCATACTGTCAGCTCAGAGCCCGACGTGGGGCTCAAACTCATGTACCATGAGATCATGACCTGAGCGAAATCAAGAGTCAGACACTTAATTGACTAAGCCTTTCAAGTGCCCCTGAAATGTGTTCATTTCTGAAATAAATTCCCAAGGATGTTTTCATGAAAGTCAGTCATTTTGCCCAATGATGAATTACTATGTTCTGCTGAGGGAAAAACATGAAGAATTTACCAAAGTTAACAATTTACCAACACCTCTTTTCTTCTAAATATTTATAATGTTTATAGCAACTTATATGATGGATTATTAGGACTTAGTTTGCTTTGGGCAACTTGCACACAGGTTTTTCACCCTTCCCCTAGTCTATGTTCTCTTTGTCCTTTCAACCACCCACTCCTCACCACTCATTTCCTCTCCTCAACCTTATTATCTCTCCTTTCTGACTGTCAAGTTCTCTCCCCTGCTCAGTCTCTCCTCTCTTTGCTCCTAAAGTTTCTTTATTCTTCTTTCTTCTCTATTGCTATTGTCTCCTAGTCCCACAAAATTCCCCATTTCCCATGATGATCTCTCTTCTTTCTTCTCCCTTTCCCTACCTTTTTTCTCAATCGCTCTGTCTTCTTTTTCCACTGTCCCATCCTTCTGTTTTCTGGCTCCTAATTTCCTACTTCACTGCCTTTGTTTCTCAGCTCAGTAGCCCAGACTGTACTTAGCACTCACAGTCATTTCTTTCTCCTTCAGCAAATTGCTTCCCATTTCTATCCAACTTCTCAAGCTTCAACAGCAGCAGAAGGAGCAGAAAATCAGGGCAAAGGTCGATTAAACAATCCTTAAAATGTTATGATCTTCTCATAAATTAAAATCTATCTAAAAACTGCACATCCAAGACGAATGTCATGCACATTTACATAGTGAAAAAAAGCAAGTTTCTAGTATATTGGTAATATTGGCAAAGGAAGAAAAATGGTCATTTGATATATTGTTCCACTGGAAAATTAAATTACAGATATAGTGATTTCTGATAAATTGACCTAGCATCATTTTGAGTAGAAGGTAATAAACAATTAAGTGTCACTCCAAATTTCAAGAAGGTAGTCAGCTTAAATTTCTCCTGCCTTTTGTCAGAACTGGTCGTTGAGTGTGGTGTCACTAACTCTGATTGGGGGCAAAAGTGAAAATACAGAAAATGGGGAGACAGTGTCTTAATTTCGCTTCATTCAAATTATTTCATCATGTTTCTTTATAGGTTGAGAAGAAGTAAACCTTAGAACATGTTTCTATATAAATCTGTAATAAACTGGAAATGGAAGACATTCCAAATTTAGAGACACTTCTCATAGACTCCATTGTGAAGTGAATAAAACAGAGCTCTCTTATTCCCAAATATGTGGCACTTACATTTCTAGCCATCCTCTGCAGCTGCTATAAATATTCTGGTATGTGTTTTTTCCCAGACAACCTAAAATAAATGATAATCAATTGGAATTTTGAGAAGACGTCAAAGAATTATTGATAAATAAGCTGATGTAGTGATAAATAAGTGGATGATGATAATGAGTAATAAAGTTTCTAAGTAACAAAAATTATGATAAGAAACAATGGTGAACTTGAAAGTAGTGGTGATGTCCCATTAGAACCCAGTTGGGAATGACTATTTCTATGTACTCTCATTTCTAATATCTACCCAGCCCAAGCCCCTGGCATCCAGGATAAAAGCAACCTCTCTCCCCTTTCCCTCCTCTAAACACCAGTGATGTTTTATTAAAGGAAGCACAAATCCCACTTCACTGGCAAACCTCTTCTGGACCAAGTCTGAAAAGATCTTTTCTGCTTCTGAATTCTCGTATGAATTACCATTTATACTATATACATCTGACAATCACATACTGCTGTGTGATGCCTCTTGTATTTTGCTATCTTAACATGTCGCTTAAAGTAAATTTATTTTTAAAAAACACATAAATGTTCCTATCTTGTCTCTAAAGTTAGAATGTAAATTCTTTGAGGGAAAAAGAAGTTTTTTAATCTTTGTTTTCTTCATAGCACACACGTGGTGCTTTGAAAATAGTGTGTTCCTTAAATACATGTGGATTTGAGGAAAGACCTTAGAATGATAAGAAAAAATAATTATACTGTGAGTTTTCTGGCCATATTGTGTAGAATCTGACTTCTTATTCCCATGCTGAGCTCTCAAAGACATAGATTTAATGTGGTAATTCCAATCGATTTAAAGTAAAACGAAAGTACTAGGAATGGAAAACTGTTGGCACTTTATAATAGCATGTAATAAGTTTATAGACTTTGAAGCAGTATTTTTAACCTTGGCATTTATTTCAGAATTTGTTTTATTTCACACTACTTTTGCTAACTACTGGTGGAATATTGGATTATTGAACTGGAGAGTTCATAATACTCTCATCATTTGTCAGCACAGTGTTTGGAAACCACAATGTTAGATACCAGAAGTTGTAATTTATATTGCCACTTTTTAATCTGCTGTGTGGCAGTCTTCTAGAGAGTGTGAGATATAAGCAGTAGCTGAAAATTAAGGTAATGCATGACACTTTATCCAGACAAGTGAGATAAATTATAGGACATTAAATGCTGTGTCTTGCTATTTTTGTTGTCTGCTTGCATGACGATGTTTCTCGTTATTCTCAATAAAAATTAAGGTCATTATATTTTACAACCTGAGTTTTAAGCAGAATTGTAGGAAATTGCCAATATTTGACCGTGTTTGCCTTACTAAAATAGCAATTTCATATGGTTCAACCTAGCTAAATTTAGCTATGTAAATTTCTGCTTTACACATACACTAGAAGAAAAAAATGTCTCGAGAATGATTTTTTTTTTATCAGCAAATCCACATTTAGTTTATTTAAAATGCATATGTTCAGACTGCGGTTGACTCCAAGATAATTGTTGAGTTTTGTTTTGTTTTTCCCCTCCTTTTAGATGGAGTGAAACATGGCAGAATAATCATATTCTGAGTCTGATACACAGCACACTTTTCTTACAGCATCTTATGTCCAGCTTTGACTACCAGCTTTTTATTTAGCATCTGGTGTTACCAAGAACTGCCAAGAACAGTCCAGAGAACTCCCTAGTCTGGAGCCAGTAACATCAGGAGCACTTTTTTGGGTGGTTTAATTAGTGTAATCCAAAGAGCAACATTTATGAAGGGGAAATATGAGGGTGAAAACGTTGTCTCATATCCATAAATAAAGTGTTGTGTGATTGTAAGACATTATGGTAAACTCACTCTTGGCTGAACAAGAAATTAAATGATAACGTCAAGGGCTGCTTTTAGGGCACATCATGAGGATCAGGTTGCAGTAATTCAAGTGACAGAAAACTGGCAGAAATTATTAGCTATAAGAAATGTCATAAAGGAAAATGTGCCAGATCTTAGTGATAGGTTGGGCAGTTTGCTAGAAAAATGAAAACTTCTGCTCCAGAGAAGGTATAAATGAAGATTTATAACCCTGAGCTTTACGATGTTCTCTGTGCACAAACTATGTGAGCACCAGCCTATAAACATCTGGTGTGGCCTGTGTAACCCATGTATTTGTTATTATACTATTTTACCTGGAAGACTAAATTTACATGAGTGAATTTTTGGTTATGAGTTAGACAAAACAGATGTAAGGTGATGGAGCTAAAGTATCCACAGTATGAATTCTTGTCTCCAGCTTGTCTGTGTGAAAAGCTTAAAGTTCCCTTTGAAAACTAGGAAACCATTGTAGGCTATGCAGATTACAATCCTGAATATCACCAATGTATGATGGTTGTAAATAAGAATGATTTGGGGAGCATGGGTGGTTTGTTTAGTCAGTTAAGCGTCTGACTTTGGTTCAGGTCATGATCTCACGGTTCGTGAGTTCAAGCCCCACATGGGACTCCATGTGCTGACAGCTCAGAGCTTGAAGCCTGCTTCGGATTCTGTCTCCCTCTCCTCCTGCCCCTTCCCCACTTGCTCTCTCTCTCTCTCAAAAATAAACTTAAAAAAATTAAAATATAAACGAATAAGAATGATTTGTCATAAATTTCCCTGGTCTGTGATATTTAATCAGTTACATAATATGAGCAAACTTCTTCCAATTATTGTTATTTTTTATTGAAGTACAGTTTCACATAAAATATTATATTAGTTCCAGGTATACAACACAGTGATTCAACTTTTATATACATTACAAAGTGAGCATCATCATAAATCTGGCTACCATCTATCACCAATTATTTTTGATGAGTCATAATTAATCATACCACAATTTAAAATATCAATCCACAAACTACGAGGGCAAATACTTCCATCTACTTACTGCCTACCATTTCAAGTCTAAGGAGAGATATTTCTTCAGATTTACTTTAAGGCATGTGTAATACACATTGATCCAAAAAATCCAAATATTTCAGTCAATGTAATACACATAGTGATGAAACATTCTCTATCTTAAAAACGTGTCTAGGGGCACTGGGTTCAGTCGGTTACGCATCCCTCTTGGGCTTAGGTCATTATCTCACAGTTCCTGAGTTCGAGCCCCTCATTGGGCTCAGTGCTGACAGCTTGGAGCCTGAAACCTGCTTGAGATTCTGTGTCTCCCTCTCTCTCTCTCTCTGCCTCTCTCCCTTTCTCTCTCTCTCTCTCAAAAGCAAATAAACATTTAAAAAATTTTAAAAGATGTCTTTTTCTCTAGTCAAGACTACTGCCCTTACCTTTTCCAATTGTTATTTAGATCTATAATCTTAAAACAAGGTGTTTATTGTCGAATATCATAATAGCATAGTTATTTTTATAGGTATATGAATAGCAGAGTGTGCTCTGGCTTTAAAACCTGGCTCCTTCAATGGCCTGCCTCTGTGTCCTTGAGCAAACTATTTAGTTTCTTGAAAATCAGTTTTCTCGGGGCGCCTGGGTGGCGCAGTCGGTTAAGCCTCCGACTTCAGCCAGGTCACGATCTCGCGGTCCGTGAGTTCGAGCCCCGCGTCGGGCTCTGGGCTGATGGCTCAGAGCCTGGAGCCTGTTTCCGATTCTGTGTCTCCCTCTCTCTCTGCCCCTCCCCCGTTCATGCTCTGTCTCTCTCTGTCGCAAAAATAAATAAACGTTGAAAAACAAAAATTTAAAAAAAGAAAATCAGTTTTCTCTTCTATAAAATGTAAATAATATTGACTATCTCAGGGGGTTGTCATAACAATCAAATGTGTTTAAAACATGAAAGCTCTTAAACGTTGCCTGCACCTACAGCATTTGCAAACATCAATAGATGTTAGCTATTATTATTACTATCCACTATTCTCAGTAAAATGTATAGTAAAGCTGAAGAAGGAAATACACACGCAAAAAGATGAACCTAGTTACAAACTTTACACCTTTTATAAAAATTAACACACAAAATGGATCACAGACCTAAATATAAAATGCAAAACTATAAAATACCTCTTAAAAGACCGCAAAAAAAATAGGGGAATAATAAGATACAAAAAAAAATCTAGATAGCTTGGGTTTGGTGACGATTTTTCACATAAAACACCAAAGACATGATCCACAAAAGAAAGAACTGATAAAGTGGACTTTATTAAAATAAAAACAAAATTCTGCTTTGTGAAAGTCACTGTCAAGTAAATGAAAAGATAAGTCACAGAGAAAATATTTGCAAAAGACATATCTGAAGGACTATTATCTAAAATATACAAAGAATTCATAAACCTCAAGATTATAGAAAACAAAGAGCCTGATTTAAAAGTGGGCCAAAACCTTAACAGACCACCTCACCAAAGAATATATACAAAGGGCAAAAAATTCATATGAAAAGATGCTCTACATCATATGTCATCACAGAAATGCAAATTAAAACAATAGTGAGACATCACTACATACCTATTAGAATGGCCAAAATCTAGAACACAGACAACACCAAATGATGGTTAGGATGTGAAGCAACAGGGACCCTCTTTGTTGCTGTTGGGAATGTAAAATGGTACAGCCATTTTGGAAGACAGTTTGGTGATTTCTTACAAAACTAAACATTCTCTTACCATATGATTTCAGCTCCTTGATAATTACCAAAAGGAATTGAAAACCTATGTCCACACAAAAACCTGCACATGGATGTTTATAGCAGTTTTATTCATAACTTCCAAAACTTGAAAACCACCAAGAATCCCTCAGTAAGTGAACAGATATATAAACCATGGTGCCTTCACATAATGGAATATTATTCAGCACTGGAAATAAATGAACTATCAAGCCACGAAAAGACATAGAGGAACATTAAATGGATATCACTAAGTGAAAGAAGCCAATCTGAAAGGACTATATATATGACATTCTGGAAAAAGCAAACTATGGAGATAGTAAAAATATCAGTGGGGGGCACCTGGGTGGTTCAGTCGGTTAAGCACCTGACTTCAGCTCAGGTCATGATCTCGCAGTTCATTAGTTGGAGCCCCACATCAGGCTCTGTGCTGACAGCTCAGAGCCTGGAGCCTTCTTGGGATTCTGTATCTCTGTCTCTCTCTGCCCCTCCCCCGCTCATGCTCTGTATCTCTCTCTCTCTCTCTCAAAAGGAAATAAACACTAAAAAAAAAAAAAAGATCAGTGGTTGTCAGGGACCACCTGGCACTGATGGTGCTGGAGGAAGGAAGGGATGAACAGACAAAGAATGGAGGACTTCTAGGATGGTGAAACTACTCTGTATGATTTTATAATAATGGATATATGTCATTATATATTTGTCCAAACACATAGAATGTACAACATCAAGACGAAACCCTAATGTAAACTATGGACTTGGTAGTCCATAGTCCATTGACTGTCAATGTAGGTGCATGAATTGTAAGAAGTATACCACTCTGATGGGAGCTGTTGACAATGGAAGAGGCTGTGCATAAAGGGGCAAGGGATATCCCTGTACCTTCTGCTCAGTTTTGATGGGAATCTAAAATTTATCTAAAAAAAAAACATCTATTTTTAAATCTTAAAGGATTATGCTTAAAAGTAAAGCAATTTAAAAATACTATTTTGTTGTCTTTAAATACAGAGAAAGAGATAAAGAGTAAAGAAGTTTTGGACTAGAAAACCAAGAAATGATGAAAGTTATACACATATGACATACAAATACTTTGGGAGGCTTTGGCCTAAATTGTGGTCCCCCCATTAAACCTTGGAGATGGGGCCTTTGGGAAGTAATTGTGATTAGATGAGGTCATGAGGGTGGAGGGTGGTCATTAGGGTCCTTAAAAGAAGATGAAGAGAGAGACACAGCTATCTCTTTGCCCTTGTGAGTGTACTGTGAGAAGGTAGTGTTCTGTAAGCCAGAAAAAGAATCTTTCCCCGGAACCAAACTGGCTGGCACCTTTTTATTTTTTTTAATTTACTTTTTTTTAATTTACATCCAAGTTAGTTAGCACATAGTGCAGCAGTGATTTCAAGAGTAGAGTCCTTAATGCCCCTTACCCATTTAGCCCATCTCCCCTGCCACAACCCCTCCAGCAACCCTGTGTTTGTTCTCCATATTTAAGAGTCTCTTTTCAAACTGGCTGGCATCTTGACCTTGGACTTCCCAGTCTCCAGGACTGTAAGAAGTAAATATGTTGTTTAAATCACCCAGTCTGTGGTATTTTGTGATAGTATCCTGAGCAGACTAATACAGGGGACATCTGGGACATTAACTTATGGGCTTAACATTTTAAGTACTCTCACTGGTTAAAGAGAAATGTCTATGATGTAATGTTTAAATTGCACATCAATAAAGGGTCTTTTTATGCTATAAGTCTTGTCACTGTAAGATACACACTTAATTTAGCGACACGTTTACAATTAAAAGAAACCGGCTAAATAGGCAAAACCAGGGAGTAGGAAGTGGGGGAAATGAAGAGAGGTTTGTAAGAGGATATAAGAAGTTATATCAGTTATAAGAAGAATAAGGTGTGACAGGTGCCAGGGTGGCTCAGTGGATTAAGCGTCTGACTTGGGCTCATGTCATGACTTAACAGTTCACAAGTTCAAGCCCCGTGTTGGGTTCTGTGCTGACAGCTCAGAGCCTGGAGCCTTTGCTTTGGATTCTGTGTCTCCCTCTCTCTCTGCCCGTCCACCACTCACACTCTGTCTCTCTGTCTCTCAAAAATAAATAAACATTAAAAAAAAAAAAAAGGTGTGAGAATCTAATGTAGGACATTGTGACTGTAGTTGATAATACTATATTGTATAAGTGAAATTTGTTGAGAGAAGATCTTAAGCGGTCTCATCAATAAAAAAAAGGTAAAGATGTAAAGTGATGGATATGTTAATTAACTCGATTATGGGAATCCTTTCACAATAAACACATATATCAAACCATTACATTCTACATTTTATTTATTTATTTTTTTTTTGGCTTGGGAAGAAGGATGTTTTGTTTTGTGTTTTCTTTAAATAGGAAAAATGTCTGGGGAGCCTGGGTGGCTCAGTCAGTTAAGCATCCGACTCTTAATCTCAACTCAAGTCATGATCTTGCAGTTATAAGATTGAGCTCCATGCTGAGTGTGGAGCCTGCTTGGGATTTTCTCTTTCCCACTCTCTCTCTGCACCTCCCCCACTTGTTCTCTCTCTCTTTCTCTCTCTCTCTCACTCTCACTCTCAAAATAAACATTTAAAAAATAAATAAGAAAACTGCCACTACTTATAACAAAATCATTTGTATGGACTCTACCCTACAAATAGGCAGGACAGAAAATCATCAACAATTATTTTTTGAGAGGTGTACATTGTACACTTTAAATATATTATAATTTTATTTGTCAATTATATATCATTAGAGCTTTTTAAAAGGCCCTGAATGACAGTTGTTTCCGCACACTGATATTCTCCATTAGTTTCTCTAGAAGCTTTTCCTTTAGAAAAAAGACTTAGGAAAAAATTCATTGCATTTCCAGTTAGGTAATGGAATCATCTCTACCCATTAAATAGAAATCTTCTTTATCATCTGCAAAGTTAGTGACATTATTGTAAATACTGAGATTTCAGAGAGAAACTTCTTTTTCCCCCTAAGAAAATGTAATTAAGTTTAAGCCACTAAGGCTAGGATTTGTAGTTTTCCCTTAGAGTCATAATTTATTTGCCTTCCTCCCTTTGTTCTAACTTCTTTTCACAGTAGTACATAAAATTGCTTTCAAGACTTTTTTTCCAATTTTATGATTTCCACACCCATACAGAATTATAAACCACAAAATTCTGAGTGATTCCACTATCAAGAATAGAATTTTATAATTTCATTTTGATGAAAAAAAATGAATTTAAAATAAGTCATCCTTTGACACATATTTCACACTGTATTACTGTTTTGCTGAGGACAGCGTAATTATTATAAAACCCAATGAGATGAACTTTTTTCCTTCCCCATAAAGCTGCATATAACCAGGTTATCAGAGACTGTCATTTACTGAATTCCAAAAATGAATTCTGAAAAAACTATCAATATACACATGAATACTTCATTTCAACAGATGTTTGGTTTGGAATAATTTTTTTTTATAAGCAATTTAATCAAATGAGAGATTTAAAAAATATTTAAGCATAATATTTGTTTAATACTTAAAATATGTTGTTTGTCATTTAAGTGTATAGCACTTGGTTTCATTATAGAATTTGGCAGTTCATACAAATTTATATATCTTTTCTCTTATTTTATTTTTTTAAGTAATCCCTATACCCAATGTGGGGTTCAAACTCACAACCGCACGTTCTACCAACTGAGCCAGCTTGATGCCCCCAAATTTATATATCTAACATTTTTTTTTAATAGAAGCGGGAGGCAATGTGGCATAGTTGTTAAGACTATGGAGTTGGTATATAAGAAGAATGATCGAAGTGAGACACATCCATCTACATAAGAGCCCAATCATTCAGAGATTATTTTAAACAAACATAAGAATAGAGTATTCAAAGAGATAAGAAAATTTAAGATTTCATAACGTATGAAGGGTAAGGAATGTACATATAGCTTAACTTCCGCTAAGTACAAACATCTTTAGAGTTAGATAGAAAATGCATATCTACAACTTATGAGTAAAATATACATGAGAAAGCCAATCAAGAAACTAGCTTGGGCAGAAATTTAGTTTTGTAGTAACAGATGTATAATTGGTACAACACCCAATTTATAACACAGGACACAGGGATCTTCAAACTATTTTCTTGTGGATTCTTTAATTTTGAAAAGACAAAATCCATTACCTATTTTCCTCCTTTGCACCAGGCACTGTTGCCACACTGGACATCTAACATGCTAGGCAGGCTCCTTCCTCCCTGAAGGCCTCTCTACATTGCCTTCTGGAAGATTCTTTTGCCTGGAAGATTCTTATCCCAGGTATCTGCTAACTAAAATGTTAACTTTTCAGTGAGGCTTTGCCTGGCCATGTTAAGTAAAATAACAATCAATCTCCCTTAACTTTATCTACTTTCCCTAGCACCTATCATCATCCAATATTGTGAACTGATAATCACCAATATCCAGTGAAAGAAATGCATCAACACACTATTTGTTAAGAGTCAGAAATTTTATATTAATTCTTTTGCCCCTTGATTTTGCATTTCCATTTCACTTCCCCAGCAGAACTTTAATATAATGTATTTTATTTTATGCCTCAATTTTTTTAACTCTATAAACTAGAATTAACATTAAGACATTAAGAATGTCTTATACATTGAATTGTTGTTATAATTTTAATAGTAAATGTCTAAAAAGACACAATATTAAAAATTAAAGAGACACAATATTAATAATTATAATGACAAAGCTAATTTTTGAAAAATATATCTCTTAATTAGATGAATGAGGCTGTTTATTTTTAATCAATGTATATATTCATAGATGATTGCTACTTATTACCAGAATAACATAGGGTTTATATTCTTAGCTATAAACTTCAAGAAATCTTATTTACATAAATATGTAGATGGGAATGAAAGAAGTTCTGTCACAACAAAGTCGGTCAGAACATTAGAGATCTAGCATCAAATTTTAATTTTAATACTCTACTAACTAGCAACTCAACTAGGGCATCCTATAATTTTATTGAAAGCAAAGAGTTAAAAATTACCTGAGGGGTGCCTAGGTGGCTCTGTCAGTTAAGTGACCAACTTTTGACTTCAGCTCAGGCTATGATCTCACAGTTTGTGAGATTGAGCCCTGTGTGGGGCTCTGCACTGAGAGTGCAGAGCCTACTTGGGATCCTCTCTCTCCCTCTCTCTCTCTGCCCCTCCCCTGCTCACACTCACTCTCTCAAAATAAATAAATAAACTAAAAGAAAGAAAGAAAGAAAGAAAGAAAGAAAGAAAGAAAGAAAGAAAATAAATTATCTGAATTACAAAGTGATTTTCCCCCTGGTTATTAGCATGTTACACTTTTTTCAAATTCAGAGACTATAAAAAAAGGTTTTCCAAAATGAATCAAGTGCCTTGTTATATTTTCACCTAGAGACACCTTTATGTTTATGGAACTAAAATTAGGCATAACCAGGATAAAAATAATCCCATAAAGTTAGGGTTTCTCCACTGGCTTTGAACAGAGATTTACTTATTCATGACAAAATTTCAATTTCTAGATGTGTCAAAGTGCCTTAAAAATGTGACAGATGGACTGGAAGATAGAAACTTGAGAATATATATAACTACTTATATATAGTTATATTGGTAATTTCCCTTTTGGTTTGAAAATAATTACATTTCTACTCACACATTTGACATATTAGAACATATTATCAAGACGCGCTGGGGCAGGGATGGAACAGAGCAGGGCGCCTGGTACTGCCACCCTGTCCCAAGCCTGCCAAGCACCCCCCCCCATTCTCTCTTTTCTCTCTTCACTTCTTTATTAGCCAAAGAGCCAAACCAAGGAGCTCCTAAGAGTGCTGGAGAATCTGGTAAAAGCACCATTGTGAACCAGATAAAGATCTTGCATGTCAAGATCTTTTAATGGGGAGTTTAATCGGGAGGGCTGGAAGGAGGACCTCAGGTTGCAAGGAGCACAGTGATGTAATATTATAAACCTAGATGATAGCTACAGGTCCTCATTCTCCTGGCTGTGTCCTACCATGTTTTGCAATCTGGAATTGCCCAGTCGGAGGAACTGCAAATAAGAATACTATGCTGTTGTTGGGGGAAGGGAAATGATGCTCCACCACCCAACCTCTAAAAATAACTGAGAACAAAACAATAACACACCAAATGGAATTAAATCCTTAATTGCCAAAAAGGAGTGTAACAACATTTAAAAAAAAAAAATCTATGTTTAAAAAGTGAATTATTGACAATGTATTGCACCAAAAGTTGGCATCTCAAAAGTATGACAAGTCCTTATTGAACAACCTTCTGGGTATTAGATGCTGTGCTAGACCTTTAAACCCTGCAAATACCTTGCCCACATTTTTCTCTGTGACTCTGCTTTACAAGTAAATAGAAGTATCAACTTCTGTGATAAATAAACATTCTCTGCATGTTTCAGCAAAAAACCAAACCAAAACAAAAACATTATCAACACCCAAAAGAAAGTGATTAGTCTCAATTAAATGACTATGGTCTTCTACAGTACAAGGCATTGTCTGCTTGATAACATATTTTTCTCCAACATTTTATTGAGCAACAGACAAAAATGTTTAAAGAATTATAACTGCCTTTTTAGTGAGTCAGCAATATTCAACTCTGGGAAGACTTAGAATCAAGAATAGAAAGGTTTAGAATCAAAGCCATAGTATTTATATTTTTATTTTAAGAAGGAATTCGATATATTTAGGATTTTGTGTATTATAATATTGAAGAAAAATTATTTAGAGGAGAAGCTTTAAATTTCTATTTAAATTTTTGAAATTGAGCAACTAGTTTAGAATTACAAACCGAGAATTAAAAACCTACCAAAGTAACCTACAATATTATAACGTTTATGAGAACTCAAGTTTCACAATGTTTATAAGTTTAATCTATTTAATTTACAGGAGACATTTAAAACCTCATGAAGGATTTGTTTCAGACAAAGAATGAGAAAAATCAAATATATTAAAATTCTTTTGAAGAAATTTAGTTTACAAGCAGAACCAAACTTTTTCATATTACCTTAAACATGCTTATTTATATTTGACAGATTTACAAATATAGTAAGATAGGTAAATTGCATAAAAATCTAAGCTTTTTCTCTTTTGCTTTTGTTTTTGTTTTTTATTTCTTTTGAGAGAGAGATAGAGTGAGCAAGTGGGAGACAGGCAGAGAGAAAGAGAGAAAGAGAGAAAAACCCAAGCAGGATCCGCGCTGTCAGTGCAGAGCCCGATGAGGGGCTTGAACCCACAAACCAGGAGATCTGACCTGAGCCAAAACCATGAGTAGGACGCCCAACCGCCTTAGCCATCCAGGTGCCCCTAAGATTTTTAATTTTAACTTTAGGATTTGAACATTGATTTTAAAAATCAAAGCAAACATCTTCAGCACCAATGTCCCTCTTGAAAATGCATGCATGCATGTACACATACATGTATGCACACACACACACCAACACTTGTGAACATTTTAGAATAGAAGAGACATGGGTTTGAGTGCTATTTATTAGTCTTGGGTTCTTGGGCAACTTAATATTTAAACTACTGTAATATCTTATTTTCATAATTTATAAAGTGAAGACAATGTCTACTTGTTACAATTGTGCAGAATTAATATGCAAGTAAAACACGTAGCACTATACTCTGCCCATAGTACATATAAAATTACATGTATTAGACATAAAATGATATAGCTCAGTGATATTTTATCACTGACATATTATTATAACTCCCTTATATTTGCCATTTTTAGTTTACTGATTTTTCTTCCCATTTCATTATGTCAGTTAAAAATATTTGGTTTTGGGGCACCTGGGTGGCTCAGTCCATTAAGCGTCAGACTTTGGCTCAGGTCATAATCTCACACTTCCTGTGTTCGAGCCTGCATCGGGTTCTGTGCTGACAGCTCAGATTCTGTGTCTCCCTTCCCCTGCTCGTGCTCTGTCTCTCTCTCTCTCAAAAATAAATAAACATTTTTTTTTAATTTGGTTTCATGGACCTGTGTTTGACATAGTATTTTGGAGTTACCAGATGAATTTTCCCTTGGGAAATTATAAATGATCTACCTCTTATCTGTAATAATTTTCAACATCTCTTTTACAAACTGAGCATATCAGAGATATGAATGTATAAAATTATCCAAAAGAGAGCCAACTAGTGACCAGCTCCTCAATTACAGTTCTTCAAAGGTGGATTAATAGAAATGATTTTTTGAAAAGTAAAAAAGGGGGCACCCGGGTGGCTCAGTCAGTTGAGCACCTGACCCCCGCCCTCGTCAGGATCTCCTGGTTCATGAGTTCAAGCCTCTCATTGAGTTTGAGCTCCCTGCTGTCAGGCAAGAGCCCACTTAGGATCCTCTGGCTCCCCTACCATCTGCCCCTCCCCTGCTTACATTCTCTGTCTCTCTCAAAAATAAAATAAACATTTCAATTAAAGAGTGAGGTGAGATAGAAGATTATAAAACGAATACAGTAAATTATAAAGAAGATAAAGTGGGAAGTAGGTGAAAATATACTAGTTTAACAAGAGTACTCTAACTGTAGTTAGAAACGAATGAGTATGAGCTACAAAAAAAAATCACAGTATCATATTGGCTAGGGGAAGAAAAGAAGGCACTGACTTTATATCATTCAATGAGTTTCTAAAAATAGCTTCAAGGTGTAATTAATACACAATAAGCTACACATATTCAAAGTGTACACGTTCATGAGTTTTGACATGAATTATCACGTTGAGATCATGAAAAAATCACTCCCAAAAGTTTCCTAATGCTCCTTGTCATCCCTCCGTCCCAACCCCCACCCATTTCTTGTTACCAAATCCAAGTTCCATCTGCTCCACTGTCCCATAAGTTGAGTAACAAGTTGTTGACGCAAGGAATACAACTTTATTCAAGAAATCCGGTTCACCGAGAAGATGGCTGAGTAAAGTCCCAAATAACTGTCTTAACCATCTTGGTGCAGGCAGGGGATTTTAAAGGGGAAATAGGGCTCAAAGGTTAAGTACATAAAAATCAAAGGTTAATTATAACCCTTCAGAGGAACGTGTAGGCTCTAGTAGAGTTATCTGTCCCGAGCAGATTCCCCAGTTGCAGTCACTTGTTTGTCACATGCTTTGGGGTTGGCATTGTTTGCATTCTTTAAGTTCCCTGTAGAGCCTTAAATGATACTGATTATTATCTTGGTTACAGTGTAAGTTTTAGATTGTGTCTGAGAGTTATGTGCAGGAATGTTAACATAGTTTGCCTTGTGTTGTAAGTCAGAGTTCCATAAGTATAGATTATCTTATTTTTAAACAATTGAGGGCAGAAGAGAAGGGGGGGCCTTCAAAATGGCATTAGTACTCTTATATTCTCACTCCCATACTCAGGCAACCACTGATTTATTTTCTGTCAGCATAGACTATTTTGTGCTTTTCTAGAGTGTTACAGAAATGGAATCATACAGTTGAGGGGGAGCAAAATGTGTGCTACTTTGGCATGTGGGTTGTTTTGAGCTAAAGGCAGTTAAGACCCAGCCGACTCAGGAAAAGCTATTTACTTCTTCCTTAACTGCCTAAAAGAATTTAGATAGGGGGCCTATACCAGGAAGAGAGCTATTACCAGAGAGAACTTTTGATATCAGAAGGACTTATCTGTATGTCAGGGCAAACATCTGTTTACCAAACATTTGCTTTTCTCATCTTCCTGTGAATTGTCTTCTTTCCCTTGGAAGCCTCAGACCCCTCCCTGCTTCTCCTTAGCTCAGAATGGTATATAAGCCCTCAACGGCCTGAGCATCTTAGAGTCTCATATTTTTAAATGGGGTTTCTGTATGTATTAAATTATTTTTTTCTCTTATTAATCTTATACCAATTTATTAGCCAAACCAAAGAACTTAGAATGGAGGAAAGGAAAAGTTTTCCTCCCCTTCATAGTATATATTCTTTTTTTGTCTGCCTGGCTTCTTTTACTCAGAATAGCTATTATGAAACTTGGGATGAAGATATGTTGAATAGGGTACGATCTGGCTTACTTAATAAAACTTTTCTTGTACCTTGATTGATCAAATGTCCTAATGCAGACGTAAACATTTATGAAAACTAGACAAACTATAATGCATTCCAGTTACATTAGTTATTAATAGCATGAATCAATGATTTTTAAAAGAATAATCTTTCTAAACATTCATGAAAAAAAATCATTGCACCTTGGCTTAGACATGGAATTATAGAATTATTGAGTTAAAAGACCATTGAAATGAAATTTTCTTTCAGTTTGCACTGATGCACAAGCAGATTACATTTTCAAGATCTCAGATATGAGATTTTATCTCACATTGAGAGAACTGAACCTCCCTCTGTAACCTGTTTGCATAGATATGTGTCTCTTGTCAAGAATTTCTTGTTTATATCCCAGCTCAATCTCTCTTGCAGCAACTTAGGCTTATAGCTTCTTATTTTGCCGTCAGTGGAGAGGAAGAACACTATTAAAAATCCACATTTTATCCTGCTATATATCCTCCTTTTACTCCCACCCAACCCAAGACAGTGTGATGATGTTTAATTATTTTTCCATAGGTAACGTTTTCTCTACTTAAACAAAACAAAACAAAAACAAACAAACAAAAACAGCCAGGGACATTGTGCCCTTTTATTTTCATATCATTTAAGTCCCTTAGCTTTCATTCTCCATATGGCACACATAACAGCTTTGGAGTATCAGGTATATCTAGGTAAGGTCCAGGTAATTCAATGGCTTATATAAGAAATTTAAACAATTTTTTTAATGTTTATTTATTTTTGAGAGAGAGAAACAGAGCACAAGTAGGGGAGGGGCAGAGAGACGGAGACACAGAATCTGAAGCAGGCTCCAGGCTCTGAGCTGTCAGCACAGAGCCCTACGCAGGGGTCAAACCCATGGATCACAGGATCATGACCTGAGCTGAAGTCAGATGCTTAATTGACTGAGCCACACAGGTGCCCCATGTATAAGAACTTTATACTCTACATAGAGTGAAGATATGCTACCAACATAATATGGAGCACTGAAGAAAACATTTTTCTGAACGCAGTTTGAGAAATTCTTATCTCAAATCAATACATTCCCTTTCTCTGGTAGTAGTATTTAATTATATATGTCTAAGAGACCACTGTTCACAGATGTAGCAGGGACAATGGTGTATAGACACCCAGAATAAGAACGAACAATCCACTCTGAATAGTATGAGTTTTGCAATTCAAACCACCTCACTCAAAGTAAACTTACAAAACCCTTATCTGATAATATGTTATCCCACATCAGATCCACATAAAATACAAGGTTTATTATTTACCCCTGAGTCACATTTAAGACACAGTGAAAAAGATTCTGGGACTACCAAGAGAGGCTTAGTGCAATATATACTGACCTGTGAAACAGTAGTTTCTTTCCCCTGTGTAATAAAGAATTTGGCTGGCTGTTGTTACTGGTTCCTGGAACATAACCTCTAGACTCTTGGAATTTTTCTAGTGATGAGTGTCTTTAGTATTCATAGGAGGCCCCCAGACTATACCTATTTTTTATGCTAATGAGGTTAGTCGTGATTGTCCCCTAGATAGTTTAGGAAGACAAGGTAACTCAGGACCAGGACCAACAACACTAGGAAGACCTCCGATGAAATTAGAGCTTTGGGGTTCTGAGCCACATAATTTCAGCCTGACATCCAGGGAGGGAAAACTAGATATTGAGCCTTAAAGGCAATGATTTCATCAATCATGCCACCCTAATGAAACCCAGTAAAAACTCTGGACTCTTCTCTGGTTTGCAGTACTCTGAGTATTGTCATACACTGATACCAGGAGACTACTGTGTCTCTGAAGACAAGAGAAGCTTTGCATTTGGAATTACACCAGGCCTCACCTTCTGTGTCTCTCCCTTTCTTTCTTCTGATGTGTATCCTTTTGCTATAAAACTATAACCATAAGTTCAGTGCTTCCCTGAGTCCTACACATAATTCCAGTGAATTGCTGAACCCAAGATTGGTCATGGGACCATCCAAATTTGTCGCTAGCTTATCAGAAGTAAGAGTGCCCCAGAGGATACTCAAACCTGTGGCTGGTATCTGTAGTGAGGGCAATCTGTGGAAGACTGTGCCCTTAACCTTGAGTTTGACAAACTCTCAGCAGACCCTAAAGGACACCCAACTCTAGTGAGGGTCTTAGTTTCTGGGTTGTCAATAGTAGTTTCTCAAACCTGGAGGAACAAACATTGTCTAGTTCTGAGCTGCAAAATGATTAGCTGTAGAATTCTGCAACAATATTTGGATGAGTGCTAATTTTTTTCATGTTAAAAATGTGTTTCTCTGGTTACATGTTTAATGTTGCTTTTGGTATTATTATGAATAAAGTGCCAAGGCTGTTGATCAACTTTTTATCCCAAAGCCCATTAGAAATATTGTGTTTTGCAGAATTTTGTATCAAGTTTACATAACAAGATCTAAACATTAAGTGAAAACTATAGTACAAATTAAGTGTGTTGGTAAAGTTAAGATTTGTTTCTGGGGCACCAACGCCTGGGTGGCTCAGTCAGTTGAGTGTCAGACTTCGACTCAAGTCATGATCTTGCAGGTTCATGAGTTTGAGTACTGACAGCTCAGAGCCTGGAGCCTGCTTCGGATTCTGTGTCTCCCTCTCTCTCTGCCCCTCCCCCCGCTCACGCTCTGTCTGTCTCTCTCATTCTCTCTCTAAAATAAATAAACATGAAAGAAAAAGATTTGTTTCTTACAGTTCTTGAAAACAACAGGAAATACATTGTATTTTATTTTTCATAATCAATCATGAGACTACTTAATTTTTGAAAACAGAAAAATTATATGTATCAACATTTCTTTTCTCATTCTTTATAAGAATTAGTTTCTTGAGATTTGATATGCTTCTTTGGTTGAAGTAAGCAAGTAGCCACTGTAGTGGGGATATGATGTAAAGAACCCCAGTGAGTGAAAGGAATTTACATTGGCCAAAGACCCATTACTAAAGTGAAAATCAAAAATCAGTTTATCTTATGAAAAAAAAATTTCTTCAGTCACCTTTCAAAATGCCTTTTCCTTAGTAATGTTTCTCTAATATAATTTATGGAAAAGTCATTTTAAAAATATAGTCAGGGCAGCATTCAAATGTAATGATTTTAACTTATGCAAATAACACCTTAATGTTATTTTCGTAAAGGTGAAGGTTAAGTGCAGTAAATACCAGTAATAGCAATATAGTTTGCAAGTGAAATTAGCAAGAACATTTTAATAAGTCCCTGAAGTGTGAACTAGTGATAAGAAGAAAAATATTCCAAATAAAATATTCTTAAAAGGTCAAGGTCTTAAAGTCATAGTACTCATAATCATTTCTGAATGCTAGATGAGCATATTGGGGAAACTCCTTATAGGTGTAAGCAGAAGATATTAAAAGCATAGAGCATAGGATTTGGTGAAGTGACTCTACTATAGCAAATTCAGGTACCATTTCACAGTCTTTCATTTCTTACAAATATGCCATTGAGGTAATTTGGGAAGGACTAAAAGGATCTGACAGGTGTCTTAAAGGAAAGGTTTTCTGATTTAAGTTTTTATAACTTGCAAAACACTACATCTGGCACAAATAAAATAAAATAAAATAAATCCCAGATTGTTTAAGAATATGAATGAAAATTATGTCATTAATTCAGGACAGGGAGAGAAAGGCGTAGGATGGTGCATTAGTTGTATTTGTACCTTATTTTCTTTATTCAACAGTATTCTTTTATAAGTAATGAGATATTTATATAGTTAATCTTGCATTGCATTATTTTCTAGGCAGGTCTGTGTTTGAGTACTTTGTTTCAAAAATTTGAAAATTTAGGGGCACCTGGGTGGCTCAGTCAGTTAAGCATCCAACTTCGGCTCAGGTCATGATCTCAAGGATTGTGAGTTCAAGCCCCGCGTCAGGCTCCAACTCCATGCTGACAGCTTGCAACCTGGAGCCTGCTTCAGATTCTGTGTGTCCCTCTCTCTCTCTGCTACTTTCCTGCTTGCACTCTGTTTCTCTCTCTCTCTCTCTCTCTCTCTCTCTCTCAAAAATAAACACTTAAATTTTTTTAATTAAAAATTTAAATATTTTTAAGTACTTTTTCAAACTATAATGTGTAAAATGCAATAAGTATCAATAGTAGGGGCATTACATTGTAATAAATAATTGCTAAAATTCATGAGCACTAACTATGTAATAGCAATTTTACTAAATATTCTACTTGTATTATCCATTACATCCTCTCAAAAACTACATGGGGTAGCCATGATTATAGTCTATCTTTTACTCATGAGGATCGTGAGAGTTAGAGTAGGGACTTTCTCCTTGTTAATTGCTCTATCCCTGGTACTCAGAAAAGCACCTAACTTTTAGTCAACTAATAATGTTTAAATTCAACTACAAATATTTTATAAAAGAAATATAGGAAGGCATACTTCTAGAGATATAGTAGTGAATAAAACAAAATCTGTATATTCTGGTAGGAGAGATGCACATTAAAAATGAAACAAATTAAAAAGAAGACACAGTGAATATGTAAATTAATAAATGAATGGAAATAATTTGTATAACATAGTGTTTAGAGCGACAGTACTCTTTGGGTCTTCTGCATTCTTACAAAGCTTGCTGGATGTGCCAAAGTCTAAGTCCTTGACCACTAGACTATTTTTTAGGTTTGTTTCTCAAGGTTGAGAAATGAGGTAATGTCACTCCTCTCCCTTGGACAAACAGCAGGCTTGCTTACTGATTGCTGTAAAAACAATGGATCCCCCAAACTCAGTTATCATCAGCTGTGATGCATACCTGCTATTTATGGTGCATCTATCTGGGTTTATCATGTTGCCTCCATGGACTTGCAGGCAAGAAGATCCAATGCAAAGCATGGACCTTCATGCCCCTTTTTGTGTTGTGAGTAATAAAGGCCATTGTCTCTGACCCACAAATCTGTGTTAGAATCCATAAAATAGTTATAGGCTAATTTAGCTTGTCAGTAGAGGAAAATCAAAGCTCAGTCTTGACAATCAAAGTCAGTAAGATGGTCATGTGGGATTCAAACCCAAGTCTTTCTGATTCCAGAGTCTACCTCTTTATCACTTTGGAAATTATATTGGCTTCATATAAAATTAACTATGTTTTTAGGGGCACCTGTACCCCAATGTTTATAGCAGCACTCTCAACAATAGCCAAATTATGGAAAGAGCCTAAATATCCATCAACTGATGAATGGATAAAGAAATTGTGGTTTATATACACAATGGAGTACTACATGGCAATGAGAAAGAACGAAATATGGCCCTTTGTAGCAACGTGGATGGAACTGGAGAGTGTTATGCTAAGTGAAATAAGCCATACAGAGAAAGACAGATACCATATGTTTTCACTCTTTTGTGGATCCTGAGAAACTTAACAGAAATCCATGGAGGAGGGGAAGGAAAAAAAAAAAAAAAGAGGTTAGAGTGGGAGAGAGCCAAAGCATAAGAGACTCTTAAAAACTGAGAACAAACTGAGGGCTGATGGGGGGTGGGAGGGAGGGGAGGGTGGGTGATGGGTATTGAGGAGGGCCCCTTTTGGGATGAGCACTGGGTGTTGTATGGAAACCAATTTGACAATAAATTTCATATATTGAAAAAAAATAATAAAATAAAAATGAAAAAAAAAATAAAATTAACTATGTTTTAATGCCTGTTAACTTAAAAGGCTATTAACATTTAGCTATTTATATTTTCAATGCTGCTATTTCATTTCTTTGAACTAAAGTGTTTTCTGTAATTATGGTCTCATTGGCTATCAGTGAAATTTTCAGGGATGTTATTTCATACTTTATAAATATAGAAAAACTTCATTAAATTTTTTTTCATTATTAATATACAATACAAATCATATTTAAGTGAAAATAAAAGCACAAGCAAGCTATATTTCTCATTTCATTTATTTGATCTGTTACTATGTTCTAGATACTACATGATGCTGAAAGACCACAACTATCAGACACAGACACAATCTTTGTTCTGGAAAAGTTCAGTGTGTTTTCTCCTCCTCTACTCCTGGATAAATTGGCCTTTGGTTATGAAAAATAAACGTGGGATAGTTACATGTGGCCAAACTGTCACTTCATTAACAGTCATTGCCAAGCTTTGTTAGGGAGCTTTGTTACCCAGTGACAAACAACAGAAGTAAGGCCACTTCTATATTAAGATAGTGTTATCTATATTGGCCTCTTATATTCTGTTGAACTGTATTTTGAAACTTATGCATAGGTCCAGTACAAAGTCAAGCAAGCATTGATGTCCCATT
Source organism: Lynx rufus (assembly GCF_022079265.1). Classification (NCBI taxonomy): domain Eukaryota; kingdom Metazoa; phylum Chordata; class Mammalia; order Carnivora; family Felidae; genus Lynx; species Lynx rufus. The sequence continues at coordinate 40,039,681 of NW_025814834.1, read as the reverse complement.
TTTAAAAATATACATGTAAAAAATATATAGATACAGATAGATGCTAGAGATAGAAATAGAGATAGAGATAGAGATAGAGATAGAGATAGAGATAGAGATAGAGATAGATATCTCAGTGGATTTCAGCAGGAAATATAGCAATGGTCTATGCTTCCTACCTTGAAATAACCCATCAAATATGGGACCTGATGGCCCTCACAGTTAAACTCCAGCAGTCCTTCCCCTGACTCTTCGTTGAAACTAATCTAACCCGACATTAAGCCTAAATTTTCCTTGGAGTTACCTTCAACATTCGTCCCTTTTCTCATACATTTGGCCAGTCCCTGGGATTGACCTTATATTTCAGACCCTCTTCTTCAGTTCTACCTGATTACTTCCGTCCCTTTTTTAAAAAAGTATTCTCCCCTGGGGCGCCTGATTTGAGTGTTCGACTCTTGATTTTGGCTCACGTCATGACCTCAAGGTTCATGAGATCCAGCCCCAAGTCAGTCAGGCCCTGTGCTAACAGCATGGAACCCTCTTGGGATTCTTTCTTTCTCTCTCTCTCTCTCTCTCTCTCTCCCCCCCCCAAAATAAATAAATAAATAAACATTAAAAAAAAGAGTATTCTCCCCTGGACCTCAGTCTTGAATGAGGAAGGTGAAACGATCACTGTATTTCTTTAAAAATGTATTAATTATAAAATTGTATTAGTTTCCTTCCTTTCACATAAAAGCTACTCATATCAACAGTCTTTAGAATTGTTCAAGATCTGTAGTAAAAATCTTGAAATAGATTCTGTATTTGTTTTTGGTTTTAAGACAACATGTTATAACACTATGGTTTAGTGCTTATACTGTTATCTTTGATCCAAGGTGCAAGTTTAAAGAATGATGTTCACTGTTAATTAGAACAAGCAAGTTTTTATTTTTCTAAAGTGATATGGCCATCTGTTTATCCATATATCCCATCTGTCTATCTACCTTTGTATTTTTATGTTGTCTGTGTTTGAGTTGAGCAAATTCATCTTAATTATTATCTTCTAAGTCCATGCATATGGAATCAGGAGAAAAGGGCACCAAATGCTTTAATTACTCTCCTTATGTATTTCATATTAACAAACAAAATTAGTTTATCTGAAATATGTACACAATGCCAATCCTATGTGATTTTAATGGAGTAAGAGTTGGCATTAATAAAATAAGCATTTGTGTCTATTGAGAATTATAGATTTATTTTGTTGAACTATACCTGACATTTACCTTAGCTTGGGAAAGGTAAATATAATAGTGTCTTATTAATAGAGGAAATGATGTTTTGGGTAGGTTGCAATTGTGAATGCTCCCTAAAAAAGCTGTAGTAATAAAATATTCAAACTAGAGAAACTGTAATTAGTGTTAAAGGAGAACAGACATAAGTCAGGTAACATCTAACTTTTCTATATGAAAAAGCCACAGTAGGGGTTATTTTGTAGCATAGTAGAATTGAACTGAAGAGGGTTTACCTTGCATTTTCAATCTTCCTTGTAAATATAAACTGCACTCTGGCTTCTCTCCAGGTTCCTATCCTGACTATAGTCTTTCTTTAAAACAGTGTCATTACGACTTTGCATGCTTTTCCACAGTCTTTTTTTTTTTCCGTTCTCACTCAAACAAATGAATACAATCATCTACTTCCTCCACTGCTACCCTTGGATTTCACACAAATCAATGCACATCTTTATAACCATAACCTCAGAGTTTCTCAATCTCTACTGAGCCTTCAGAACTGTTTCAGATCATACTTCCTTTTTCTTTCACCTTCCTTTTGAATTCTCATGATGTCTATAACAAAACCTTTATTCTGTTCAATACCTTCACACTCAACAGACTCTGACTTAACAGAAAAAGCCAAGATTATCAGGTGGAATTCCTCTCCTAAACATTCCTATTTTGATGTCCATTCTTCTCTTCTGACCAGGCTGAGGTGCCCTCTCTCATTTTCAAAGGTGCTTCACCTACACCCTAGAAACAAGTTCCTGCTAGGTCTTTGAAACCCAGTTAGTCTTTTTTCTCTAGGGATCACTCCTACTGGTCTATAAGGAAGCCCAAATAAGCTCATCCTTTACCTACCTTTCCTTCAAGCCCTAATTCTCTCCTTTAATTCCTCACCAAAATTTGTGACAATGTAGCATAGATTAAATTTTTCAATTTATTTAATTCTCATCTATCTACTAACTACTCTTAACAAGTAGGGGATTTTAGTGCCTGATGAAGCTGTTCTTCCTGCCGTCACTTCTTAATCGCCAATAGAGCTGCTCTTTCAAACCTCATCTTGCTCATCTTTTATGTATCCCTTGACATTACTGACCACTGTGCCCTTGAAGAATTCGCACCATTCTTTTCCAGGATATTTTTTTCTTAAAACTTTATCCACATCTGAAAGTTGCCTTTAAGTGTTTTTATAGCATCTCCTCCTTTTCTTGTCCTTTAAATTTTTGTATTCCCCAGAGTTCCATTCTTTGATTCTCTTCTTTTCTTACTCTTTTTGTATTCTAACTTTATCCCTGGGTATCCCCAGGCTCCCATGCCTTTAATTGCCATCAAAATGCTGAGATAGGCAACTGCAACTCTATTATACTTAGCTTTATCTTATATTTTCAATTCCCATGTTAACCTGTATGAACTGAAACTACTTCAAAATTAATATGTTAAAACCAAATTTATTATTCCCCTCTTACAGCATGTTTTTATTCTAATATTTTCCATTTGAATGAAAGTATCACAATCCATCCCATCTCTTAATCTGTAAATTTGGGGGAAATGCTAGGCTTTTGTGCTTTCCCTGTTCCTCCCCTCTCCTAACCTACTTTAACCAGTTAACTCGGAAAAAGCATTCAATTCTAACTGTGAAAACGTATTGAATTTAGTTCTTCTTTCCATCCTCTCTAGATACTGCCTTGGAAGCCTTCATCATTTTGATTTTGGATAAATCACCTTATCTGGTTTCCCTGCATCTAATCTCACCCTCATTTAAGCCACTCTCCACTCTATCTCCTGAGTTATTGTCATTTCTCTATCAAAAATTATCATTGGTCTCCTTAATACCCACAGGATTAGATTCACATTTTTTTAACTTGCCTGAGAAAGCTTTTTACAATTTAGTCCCAACCCAATTTTCAGTCTCATCAGACCCTGGCCTCTATAAGCAACTGTATTCCAGCTGAGTTCACTTCATCTTTGCTCATGTGGTTCACCCTGCTATTAGGACAACTTTGTTCCTTTTCTGTATTACAAATTCTTTTTCCCTCTTCAAAGCCCAGCTCAAATATTGGTTTCTCTATGTTGCATTTTGCAACACCTAAGTGATGACTGAGCATAAGAGATTGATTTAGGAAATTCAGAAAGTTTTTTGGAGAAAACGAGTATGGCTAGATTTAGCTTTATCTTTCACAAGGATTTTTTTAAATGTTTATTTATTTATTTTGAGAAAGACAGCATGAGTGGGGGAGGGGCAGAGAAAGAGACAGGAAGAAAGGGAATCCCAAACAGTCTCCACGCTGTCATGGCAGAGCCCGATGCAGGGCTCAATTTCACAAACCATGAGATTGTGACCTGAGTCGAAATCAAGAGTCAGACACTCAACTGACTGAGCCACTCAGGTGCCCCTATCTTTCACAAGGATCTTTAAAAGTCATGCTTCCTCCTTGACCTGACTCTTTGGTGTGTTTTAACCAAATGTAAGGAGTTGTTTTATTTTGCATTCTATCTAGGCATAAAATTCAACACGTTATTATTTATCATGAGTCCATGAGTTGCCTGAGCTGGGCTCAGATGATTTTAGTTGGGCTTATTCATCTGTGGTCACCTTGGGTTGAATGTGAACACACTGATGTAGGTGATTCTATTGAATAAATTGGTTCTGCCTCAAGTTGTATTTCATCCTCCAGAAGGCCAGCCTTGAAGAAGGGGTCCCAAGAAAGAGTGGATGTATACAAGAGTTCTTATAGCCCGAACGTGGAACTAGCATGCTCTCTGTTTCACTGCATTTCACTCAAAAGCAAGTCACAAAGCAGCCCAGATTCAAGAGTTAGTGAGGAAGATTTTGAGCCCTGATGAGAGGAGCTACAATGCAACATCATAAAGAAAGAGTGGAACACTGGGGCCATTTTTTTTGCAGCAAATCTACCATAAACTTGAGGGGATATTTTAAAATGTGATACTCCAATCACATAATATTCTATAATAATTGAACCTTTTAGAAGTGAATGAGTAGGGGACACCCAGGTAGCTCAGTTGGTTGAGCATCCGACTCTTGACTTCAGCTCAGGTCATGATCCCAAGATCATAGGATAGAGCCCCATAGGATAGAGCTCCGTGCTGAGCATGGAGCCTGCTTGGGATTCTCTCTCTCTCTCTCTCTCTCTCCCCGCCCCCCTCCTTCCCTCCCTCCACCCTTCTCCCCTGCTCTCTCTGTCTCTAAAATAAGTGAGTGATAAAAAGGGAAAAAAATTTAAAAAAGGACAGCAAAATATGTTGTTATATTGTGTTATGCTATGTATGTTGTAATTCTGAATTATCCCTCAGATTTCAGAAATTATAAAATTAGGAAGTATGAAATTATAAATTACAGGGATTAAAGTTTGACCTTAACAGTAAATTGAAAGAATTTGAAAAGACTAAAATTGAATATTAAATTAAGACTATTTTCTTGGAAATAAAATAAAAGTTACTCTTCAATATGATGAAAGGAGGTTGACAATAAAATATCATAGTTTGAGAAAGTCAAGGAAAGGAATCTCAGATTACTCTCAAAAATATTATACATAGCGCTGCTGAATAACTTTGAGAACTCTTATTCAGCAGGTATGTGGAAATTACCTGCAAGAGGACTGGCTACAATTGATATTGTCAATTTGTTCATGGCATGGCTTCCAAGTAGTGAACACCTGAAGCTTGCATTCAGCTGACAGAGAGGCACACTTCACTGAAGTGGCATTGGAATACAAATAAACTGGATACCACTTAGAGACCTGAAATGCCACTGTGAGATGAAAGGCAAACCCCACTGAAAGTGACAGCAATATTTTCTTTTCCAGCTAGGGAAAATATATAGGAAGAAGATGAGAGACCTTTTTAATGGAATAAAGAAAAATGATACCGCTTCTATAACCCAAGCACCACGGTTCTTAATACAATTCAGTAAATGCCTCAAAATAGAAGTGCATTAAACTTCAAGGCAATCAGAGCACAAGATTGTCACATTGTGGTAAAACCAGACATATCCAAAGCTGGCAAAGGCACCTATTGCAACTATGAAGCATCAAACATCTTCGAGTCATTTGACAGTCTGACAGTGCATATTGAATTGAACGTGTTGTCAGCCTCCCTGAATTCTTTTTGTGTTTCAAAATATGCTGAATGACAGATTTCTTCTCTTCTTAATAAATTTTAAGTTAATTGATCTCAAGACACTGGCTTCACCTCAAACTTAAAAAGCCTGACATTTTACACACATAAGCCATAGCCTGCTAAATAGTCTCACAGAAATGCACACTTCACTTTCAAACTAATCAAGTATGTCTTGCTCATTTCTCAAGACATGGTAGCATATTAAATCTCTAAAGGTTTAGCCATTAAGCTTTGGAGATATAGGAGTCTCAAGTAGTTGGCAGGAATGGCATATTAGCTACAATAAAATAAATCTCATTTGAGTTTTATTAAATGGGAATGTGTGATGATAGCTTTAATCATCAAATTCTTATATAGCTATTTTTTATACATCCATTGTCTTGTTTGACATGAAGCACCTACATATTTATATATTCTTATTTACTTAAGGACTTGTATAATATATGTTCCTTATAAATATTCTATATGTGTACATGAGAAAAATGCTATTCCTGCAGATCTCTCTCTCTCTCCATATATATATATATGTGTGTGTGTATATATATATATATGTGTGTGTATATATATATATATATATATGTATGTATATATATCAAGATAAACTGAACAGTTTGCCTGACTAGCTTTCCAATATTGAAACAAATCTCCTGAAGGTGTTTTGATCATTTTCGGACTATGTTTAAACAACATGGGCATGCACTAACATACTGTATTGTAGCAATAATGACTCAGTTCTTACAATTGCCAGTGATACTATTTGTTTTTCTACTCCTAAGTTTTAAGTGCCTGGGCTTTATGTGTACATAAGAATGTGTTAACTGAGTCTCACTCAGACTGTGAAATTTAATTTTCATGACTTTTAAGACCATCTAAAGTACAAATACATCTCTACCCACTAATAGTCAAATGAAGACAGAATACTCATAAAAAATTAGGCTTGGTTATAGAAATATAAAGACACATAAATCATTGACTATAACTGAATAATTGCTTTGACAAGATGGATTTCTAGCAGTGTTACAAGCCACTGGTTGAGGTTGCAGGGGCTGGCTGAGAGTGGGGATGAGGAGGTGATTCCTAGACTGCTCAGATCACAAGTCCTAGGCAAGCAGCCACTTACTCCATCTACAGAAGAATAGAATGTATATTCTATTCTTCAGCTGTTTATCATGCCTCAGGACTGCTATAATTAGGATCCTCTCGTATAAATGTTTGATGGTAATTTTCTCACATTGCTGTTCTACTCCATTTCATTTTTCGTCATTGCATATCACGAAGAAAGAGATTTGTTACACACCAAAATCTCAGGCATAAGATCGTCATTAATAGTAATTTGACCTTCATAACTTTGTGTTTCTGATTTTCACTATTTGCAAAATAATATCAGACTAGCCATAGAAAAATTTTGCATAGTGTAAAGATTCTTTGATTATACTAGGGTTTCCAGTGAAGAATAAAACATTTATAAATCCAATATAAAGTCTATGGAATAGTCATGTGGACACCCACTCCTATCTATCTATCTATCTATCTAGCTAGCTAGCTAGCTAGCTTTCATCAACATGAACATCATCAACATCATCATCATCATCCCTCTAGAGATATATCTATATATCCACATATTATGGAAAAATGCATGGAAAAAAGTGTTACCTCTATCCATATGTAATTCCCATTTCCCTCTGCATATGAATTTGTACAGAAAATGGGAATTACATATGGATGAAGGTAACACTTTATAATGGGAAGCTGGAGTTTTAACACATCTCATGTTGACTACTAGGTGTGATTTAGCGGAACAGATAAGAGATGGTAAATTATTTTTTGGTTCCATGCACTTCTATTTTGTTTAGCCCATCCTATCACATCTTATTCCTATTAGAAGAACACACATAAGGAAAGTAAATTACTTTTGACATTTTAACACATGTGAAGCACAGGGAAGCATAGACTATAGCATACTACCTCCATTTTCTCCCCACCTTCTCCCATGTCTTTTTTCTTTACCACTTATTTGCTTTTTTCTTCATTACAGGCTTTTTTTTCCAGCTCCTTGCTTCTCCTCACTTTACTCATTCAATTTCCTTTTGTTGTGATTTTGAGGCAAGGTGAAAATAAAACTCAGAGACAAGGAAATAGAAGGAAAGTCAATTTCAGAACAAGAGTAGAAATAGCCATTGACTACTACCTTTTCTAAGGAAGGATAATACAAAAGAGAAAGTGAGTGCTCCTAATTCAATGGACTGGGACATAAGCACTTGAATCTTTGGGAGTACACTGCAATAATGCTATGCTAGGAAAACCACCTATTTTGGAAACAGTGCTACTACGTTCCTTCACAGTGGAAGACTAATGCTGCCTTCTGAAGATTTTCATATTCTACCAAGACCTGTTAGTCATGTAAATCTTATTATTTCCTCCCTCTGTGTTTTTGATGTAAAGATACATCAGCTGGCCAGTTGATATGGTGTCATATGGGGCCCCTCACCCTAAGATCTCTTAGGGTGCTTAAAAATAATTAGGGCCCACTTCAGACCAAGGAAATCAGAATCTCCATAGTGACTTCACTATTTTTTTTAAAAAAGCTCTACAAATGATTCTATTTGTAGAATGAGGCTCTGTGGCTATGAGCATAAGAGTAAGGAAGAATAGTCTCATGTTAAACTTCCTCCAAATTCCCATAGAGAAATAATATAATTACTTAATAATTTTAGTACTCCACAGCATACTCTTAGAAATGAAAGGACGGGTATTTATTGAATGAACTGCTACCTAGAAACCCCTTTCTCCAGCAGCTAATCTATCTACACAGATTGTAGTTCTAAGCACAATAGCCCGAGAATATTGTGTTTTCCAACCACACAGGGAAATACTTGACCCATTGTGTTTTCTGAATAGCAGAAAGAGGCTCAGAAGAGCCAGAGAGCAACCAGATGACCCAAGAAAAATTTTTATAGGAGTCTGATTAGTGTGGTATATTGGATGATGTTTCTTACCAACTGTCTCGGTCAGGTTAGTTCACTTCTCCCAAGCAATAAAGAAACTGGAAACAGGGAGCTGGTGTGCTACTTGAATAGCATCTCACATTAAAGTCCTTTATAGAAGCATGGGGACAAGGGAATAAAGGGTCCATATTTCATTACTGCATTGGATATTAACTCAAAATTACTATACCTAAGTGTCAGCAGGTAGAATTGGGTATCTGTATCACATTCAAGTTCATACAGATAAAAAACTAATTTTAATTAGATGGTAACACTTTCCCAATTTTTTTCTAAAGTAGTGATATTGTTAAGTGTAAAGACCTAATAGTATAAAATAACTTAAAAGTTTGTCAAATGTATCCTAAGAAAATTATGAGATATTGATTCACAATATTTAGTGCATGCAATTTATAATTATGAAACAAAGAAAATAATCTTTCTCCAACATAAGAGAACAGCAAAAAAAATAAGTTATATCAATATAATGGAATATTATGCTGCTATTATAACTGTGCTTCAGAATATTTAATAACATGAAAAATGCTCATTTTTTAAAAGAAAATACAAATTAAATAGCATGTAGATTATGTTTCCCGTTAGTACATATTATCTGTATATACACATATATGCATACACACGTACATTTACACATATATTACATATACATACACACATATACATATTATATAATTTTTCTATGTCTGCTATAACAAATTACCACAATCTTGGTGGCTTAAAATAGCACAAATTTATGTTATTGTTCTGTTCGTTGAAAGTTCATGGGGCGCCTGGGTGGCGCAGTCGGTTAAGCGTCCGACTTCAGCCAGGTCACGATCTCGTGGTCCGGGAGTTCGAGCCCCGCGTCAGGCTCTGGGCTGATGGCTCGGAGCCTGGAGCCTGTTGCCGATTCTGTGTCTCCCTCTCTCTCTGCCCCTCCCCCGTTCATCCTCTGTCTCTCTCTGTCCCAAAAATAAATAAACGTTCAAAAAAAAAAAAAAAAAGAAAGTTCAACACGATCTCGTTAGATCAAAATTGAAATGCCAGTTGGCTTGTGTTCCTTTCTAGAAGCCTTAGGGAGGAATCTGTTTTATTGCTTTTTCTAACTTTGAGTGGTCTGCAGTGCTTCCTTTCCTCTGCCTTCAAAGCTAATAATGATACGTTGCATCCTTCACATATCACATCACCTATCTCTCTTTTTCTGTCTCCATATTCTTTTTTTTAAACGTTTATTTATTCTTGAGAAAGACAGACAGAGACAGAGATGGAGCACACGTGGGAGAAGGGTTAAGAGTGGGGAAGACACAGATTCAGAAGCAGGCTCCAGGCTCTGAGCTGTCAACGCAAAACCCGACGCGGGGCTTGAACCCATGAACGGTGAAATCATGACCTGAGCCAAAGTCGGACGCTTAACCGACTGAGCCACCCAGGCACCCCCTGCCTCTATATTCTTAAGGACCCTTGCCATTAGAGCACACCCATCTGGATATGCTAGGATAATCTATTTTAAAGTCACCTGACTAGCAAACTTAATTTTATCTGCAGTCTAATTCTCCTTTGCCTTGCAACCAACCTATCACATTCCAGGTTCCAGGCATTAAACTGTGGGACTCTTTGGGTGGCCATTATCTGCTTATCACACCTACACACACACACACACACACACACACACATACATAAATATATACACACATACACATATACACATGCATATACATATACATGAATATATATACATATATGTAAAGAGAAATATTCCAAATATGTATGTCATGACAATATTAGGAGGCTGAATACGGCATTTTACTTTTTTCATTATATGTCTGTGAACTAGATGTTCTATAAAAAATGTAACTGGAAAAAAGGCAAATAAATGCTATTTCTTCATACAAATCGCTAAATTATATTTTGCTACTCATTTACTGGATATTTTCAAGACAAAAACATACACTGAAGTTTATAACTTGAGTATTTAAAAAGTAATTTATTTTAAAAGTTGATGGTGCACTGAGTGAACACCACATGCTCAGAGGCTTAGGAAAGAGGCCAACCAGGAGAGAAGATCTGGCCTTCTCAGCCATTGATTTCTGCACAATCAATTGACTCAGATCATGCAGTTAATCCAATTCAGTAGTTAAGAAAATTGAAAAGACCAGCTGTGTGATTTTTAGGTCCAGCATTTTTTTTTCCTAAGAGACACAGAAAGCAATGTCATTTTTGCTGGCCTTTCCAGAGATTCAGAGGTGAAAAAACAAAAAAAAAAAAAAGACATTTTTTCCCCTCTGCTGTGAAATAATATTTTCTAGAGACAATAATAAAACATGTATCACTAATTCTTATGGCAACCCCATATAAGTAGAAAAGGCTAAATTAATATTATAATCAGTGGGTCATACTAGATTAAAGTTCTATGAATGTTTAGCTGAAGAAAAATAAATTTAAGTCAAAGTAGAGCAATCTTAACTTGCTGAAGCATTTAAAAATAACTTTTCACATCTGAAATGGAATAATTCCATTTGTTCTTCAATAAGAATAAATATAAACAAGTCAAACTTTGAATGCCAGTAAGTGTTAAGGTGATAAATTAGGTCTGTATGTCACTCTTAATTATGATTTAATGAATAACTATATTTAAACATAATGCAAAAATAAATAATCACATTATTTTAGTCTCTTAACACACAGAAAATGTCTCAATTAGGTACTGTGCTAAAGAACAAATACTAACTACTATTAGAATCATAACTAGTTTGCTCTTTGTAAAATTAATCCCTTTTAAACCGTAAAATAAGACCTTTACTGCTCTCTACATTCTTGTTAATTGCACAGTACTTCATAGGCTCTTGTTGAACTGAAGAAGAAAAATTAGTCAAGAAAAGGTCACTTTCTTTTCTTACTGGTTGTATGCTAATTAGGCATACAAGGAGCAACTTGTGAGGTGATAGAATATTTGAACTGTAGTAGATAAGAAATGATAAAAAATACAGATGGAATGGGAAACATGGGAAGAACATGAAGCATCATTATCACAGCTGAGAAGGTTTAGTTCCCACTTGAAGCCTTGGTTCCCTCCCTAGGATGCATGGTAATTTGTGATTCCCAATCACCTCCTCTTCGCTTTTAGAAGATACCCCTTGTTTTATGGCTTTTATTAAGATCATTTGACCTAAGCTTTCTAAACTATCTGTTCACCTACCTGAAAAATTCCCATGTGTGGTCACCTAATTCCTATGGTAGCAAAGAGGCAAAGTCACTTTGCTTTTCTAAAACAACCTACTAAGGGCACCTGGGTGGCTCAGTCAGTTAAGAATCCAACTCTTGATTTAGGCTCAGATCAGGACCTCACAGTTCTTGAGGCTCTGTGCTGACAGTGTGGAGCCTCTTGGGATTCTCTCTCTCTCTCTCTCTCTCTCTCTCTCTCTCTCTCCCTGCCCTTCTCCTGCTTGTGCTCTCTCCCAAAACAAATAAGTACACATTTTTAAAAAATGAAATAAAAAATTTAAAAAATCTTCTACCTGGATTATTTATGCTTTGATGACTTAAATTAAGGGTGACCATACAATATACCACTCAAACCATATTGTAGAGCTGCACTATTCAATATAGTGGCCACTGGCCACTGAATTAAATTTAAATTTAAGTTCAATAAAATCAATTCAGTTATACCAGTCACCTTCAAGTACTTGATAGCTAAATTGACTAGGATCTACCATATTGGATAGTTTCCATATAGAACAGTTCCATCATCATAGAAAGTTCAACTGGACAGTGCCACGGTGGGGAATAAAATTGGGAACTAGAAATAAGAATTCTAGGATAACACGTATTAACTGTCACTAACAAACCAGGACATATGGTCACCCTACTTATCTTCAACTTTTCTCTTTATTGCCTCCTTTTTTTCTCTCTGCAGATGACAAAATTTTTCCTTTATTAAAATAAAATGAACATTACCACAACCACCAGCTGACACACCCCTACATTGAGCCTAACACTAAATATTTAACCGATCAAATAAAAACGAAAATTAACCAAACTATTTTTTTAGCTATTGATAGGCAAAGCAATCACTTGAATCAGTTTGTTTTCACTTTACAATTCCTTGCTGCAGGACACTATGGTAAATAATAGTTATCACTAGTTGAGCATTTATGATGTGTTTTATATGGTAGTACATGCTTCATATTTATCAATTTATCATTATATCATTTAATAATATTAGGTGAATGATTTGAGGCCAGTAATTATTATGAGGGTTCTGAGAAGCTAGTCAAGATGGAGAATCCTGTCTGAGATTACCTGAAGTGAGTGAGAAATTGGAAGACAAAGATTAAACTTGAGGATAACAGGAAATATTAGAAGCTGGAGGAACTCAGTGTTGAAGCTGATCCCAAAAAGGAGCTGGATTTTAAATGAACAATGGAGATGAAGTCAAGAGTCTGGTGGAAGGCAAACATGGACTAAAGTAGGGAAAGCAGAAGGAATCTTGGACAATTATTCTGAACATTATTTCATACCTTTGGCTCACTTGAATTGGTGAGTATGAGGCATATAGATATGTCAGACCGGCAGATAAGTATAAAAACATAGCATGAAAGTGGACAAGCCCCATTTAGATAACACCTGACTGATTATAAGCATCACCCGTACATTTCACCTCCTTGGAGATTATTAAGTCTGAACTGAATCTAAGTTTTCCATGCATCCCTTGACATTGCCACTTGAACTTCCTAGTTTACTCTACTTTAAGCTGGCTAAACTCTCTTTCAAAAATAGCATAAATAACTGGCACAAAAATAGAAATATAGATCAATGAAACAGAATAGGAAACCCAGAAATAAACACACAAGTATATGGTTAATTAATCTTTGACAACACAGGAAAGAATCTACAATGGGAAAAAGACAGTCCCTTCAACAAATGGTGTAGGGGTTAATTGCACAGCTACATGAAAAAAAATGAGACTGGACCACTTTCTTACACCATACACAAAAAATAAATTCAGAATGGATTAAAGACCTGAAAAGGAGACCTGAAACCATAAAATTCCTAGAAGAGACATAGGCAGTAATTTCTCTGACATCAGCCATAGCAACAATTTTCTAGACATATTTCCTAAGGCGAGGGAAATAAAAGCAAAAATAAACTACTGGGACTAAATCAAAATAAAAAGCCTCTGCAGAGCAAAGGAAATAATCACTTTTTTTTAAGTTATTGCTTAAATGTTTATTATTATTTTTTTAATATATGAAATTTATTGTCAAATTGGTTTCCATACAACACCCAGTGCTCATCCCAAAAGATGTCCTCTTCAATACCCATCACCCACCCTCCCCTCCCTCCCACCCCCATCAGCCCTCAGTTTGTTCTCAGTTTTTAAGAGTCTCTTACACTTTGGCTCTCTCCCACTCTAACCTCTCTCTTTTTTTTTTCCTTCCCCTCCGCCACGGGTTCCTGTTAAGTTTCTCAGGATCCACATAAGAGTGAAAACATATGGTATCTGTCTTTCTCCGTACGGCTTATTCCACTTAGCATAACACTCTTCAGTTCCATCCATGTTGCTACAAAGAGCCATATTTCATTCTTTCTCATTGCTACGTAGTACTCCATTGTGTATATAAACCACAATTTCTTTATCCATTCATCAGTTGATGGACATTTAGGCTCTTTCCATCATTTGGCTATTGTTGAGAGTACTGCTATAAACATTGGGGTACAAGTGCCCCTATGCATCAGTACTCCTGTATCCCTTGGGTAAATTCCTAGCAGTGCTACTGCTGGGTCATAGGGTAGGTCTAGTTTTAATTTTTTGAGGAACCTCCACACTGTTTTCCAGAGAGGCTGCACCAGTTTGCATTCCCACCAACAGTGCAAGAGTGTTTCTGTTTCTCCACATCCTCTCCAGCATCTATAGTCTCCTGATTTGTTCATTTTGGCCACTCTGACTGGCGTGAGGTGATATCTGAATGTGGTTTTGATTTGTATTTCCCTGATGAGGAGCGATGTTGAGCATGCAAAGGAAATAATCAATAAAATTAAAAAGCAACCCAGAGAATGGGAGAAGATATTTGCAAATGACATATCTGATAAAGGGTTAGTTTCCAAAATATATAAAGAACTTATACTGCACAATACCCAAAAAACAAATAATCCAATTAAAAAATGGGCAGAAGACATGAACAAATATTTCTCCAAACAAGACATACAGATGGTCAACAGACACATGAAAAGATGCTGAACATCACTCAACATCAGGAAAATGCAAATCAAAACTGCAATGTGTTATCACCTCATCTCTGTCAGAATAGCTAACATCAAAACATAAGAAACAAGTGTTGGTGAGATGTCGAGAAAAAGGAACTCCCGTGCCCTGCTGGTGGGAATGCCAACTGGTATAGCCACTATGGAAAATAATATGGAGGTTCCTCAAAAAGTTAAAAACAGAAATACCCTATGTTCCAGCAATGGCACTGCTGGATATTTACCCAAAAAATACAAAAACACTAAAGAGATGAACACTAAATGAGATACACGCACTTTGATATTGACTGCAGCATTATTTATAATAGCCAAACTATGGAAGCAGCCCAAGAGTCCATCGATAGATGAATGGATAAAAAACATGTGAGAGAGAGAGAGAGAGAGATGATAGATAGATAGATAGATAGATAGATAGATAGATAGATACAGAACTAGAGATTATAATGCTAAGTGAAATAAGTTAGAGAGATAAATACCATACGATTTCACTCACATGTGGAATTTAAGAAACAAAACAAATGAGCAAAGGAAAAAAGAGAGAAACCAAGAAACAGATTCTTAACTATAGATAACAAACTGATAGTTACCAGAAGGGAGGTGGGTGGGGGAATTGGTGAAATGGGTGATGGGGACTAAAGAGTATCTTATCATGATAAGCACTGAGTAATGTATAGAACTGTTGAATTACTATATTGTACACCTGAAACTATTAGAACACTGTATGTTAACTACACTGGAATTAAAATAAAAATCTTAATTAAAAAATTGAAAAAACAGTATAAATAAATTATAAGACAAACTGCAAAGAGGGAAAAGTAACTTGTTCTTTCAAATGAATGGTCAAGCCAAACATTTAGGGGTCAAGTCAAACATTTAGGGGTCAAACTTCGAATCTCATTCAAATCAACAAGTATATAACCAGCTCTATCTCCAAAGTATTTCCCAACTATGACCAGTTTGTTTCATCTCTGCTGTTGTAGCTCTGGGCCAAGCCTCCTTTCCTTCCTCTTTCAATTCTTACAGTAACAGTACCCTTCCTAAAGTGGAAGCCCCATGACACCTAGAGTGCTGTTTTAAAATTTTAACTCATCATTTCCCAGTTTAGGAACCCCTAAAGGTTCCCCCCAGCATATAGGAGGAAAAAAAAATAAACCAAACCCCTTCCCATGGCCACTATTATTCTTGGCTCAAAGCTTTTGCAATGACTGCTTCTCTGCTTAGAACACTCTCCCTCCAGATCTCCCTATGATTAATTCTCATCATTCAGGGCTCAACCCACATGTTCCTTAAGAGATCTGAGTTGCCATCTGAGATAAAGCAGCTTCTCTTCTCTCTCGATCACATAGTGGAATTTTTCACTGTACTTGCTAATTTTGTAATTTCTTTCTTTCTCTTTCATTTTCTCTTTTTCTTTCTTTTTCCCTCTGTCCAGTAGAATGTCAACTCTTTCAGAGCAGATTACTGTCTGGCTCTGTTACCTAAAACAGTGTCTAGCATGTAGTAATTGAGGCTTGGCTAAATACATTGCAGTACCTCTATACAGCAGAATCTACAGTAATGTGGAATAATTTTCAGTGATAAGAGAAGATATATTGTTAAGAAAGTGTGATTTCTACTTGCAAAGGAAAAAACAAGCGTACATATGCACACAAAAAAATTGAAATACACATATCAAGGCGTTAAAGCAGTGATCTTAGCATGATAGAAATGCTGGTGATTCTTTGTCTCTTTTTCAATTTAACTGAATTCTTATTATAACTAAAACCCAAAGAAGATGTCCAAAGCAGTTTACTATTGAAAAGTAGTTTGGTGTAAGAAACAGAAAATAGGCTTTTGATATCAATCCTATTTTTGAAAACTAGCCAATTAAAAGAGTCTGAAAGTAAGTGGAATTTTTATTTTTATTTTTTTAATGTTTATTTATTTTTGAAAGAGAGAGACAGACAGAACATGAGCAGGGGAGGGGCAGAGAGAGAGGGAGACACAGAATCTGAAGCAGGCTCCAGGCTCTGAGCTGTCAGCACAGAGCCCAACGTGGGGCTCGAACTTACGGACTGTGAGATCATGACATAAGCCGAAGTCAGATGCTTAACCGACTGAGCCACCCAGGTGCCCCTAAGTGGAATTTTTAAATTTATTTTCTTTAAAAACTAAAAAAGGCCTAATGGTATTCTATTTATCATTCCTTAATAAAATACCACTGAGCTCTATTTTTTATGCATTTTTTTCACTGAAAACTGTGCAGGAAAGTGCTAATATAGCAGATCTGAGACTGCTTATCCTTAGAAAGGCCTTCTTGTAAGGTTGGCCTTTGGCTGACATCTGGAAACAGACTGCCTACCACTAACTGATAAGAGAGGCTTACCTCACCTAAACTCTTTGTACACACAATATTGCTTATGCTGAACACCTGCTGTCTTCCTGAACGTCTAGAATTTTGGTATGTGCCAGGCAGAGGCTTCCTACTTGACCAACTCTCAATAAAAATCCTGGGCACTGAGTCTCTGATGAGCTTCTCTGGTTGGAAATATTTCACACCCGTTGTCATAAGCTGTTTCTGGGGAATTAAGGGCTTCCCCTGTGATTCCACTGGGCAAGAACCCTTAGAAGCTTGTGCCTGGTTTCCCCACTACTTCACCCTGTGTACCTTTTTCCTTTGCTGCTTTTGTTTTATGTCCTTCTGCTGTAATAAATCATAACCCTGAGTATGACTACATGTCAAGTCCTATGAGTCCTCCTGGAAAATTACTGAACCTAGAGATGGTCTTAGGGAGCCCCTGGAACAGAAGCTAAATTGCAGAGTAGGATTTCTAGCCCTCTGTCATACATTTGTATTAACTATACTATGATTAACATAGGTTATCCCCTATATAACATGACATAATGAATCCATAGAACACCTCTCTGCATGGTGCTCTTGTAATTAACTGATACAGAGAGAATCTCCAAGTATAATCAGACAAGTAAAAGACACACTCCACTGAGTCTAACTGGGTTGTGTCCCGGCTTGAGTTGAAAAACCAGATTCTTCTTGTTAGGACGCAATTTAGTTAGGTATTGGTGACACCCATAGGAAACTATGTCCCTTAACTTCCCTAACTGAAATTTATATTCAGTGCTATCTAGTACGAAGTGGAATAGAAGCTAAGAGTCATACTATGCAGAACAAAATGGGGTACATTATGGCATCTGATTCATAAATAAAATCAGAGGATTTTTTCCCCATGTTTTTAAAAATAGTTTAGCTTGGTCATAACGAATGCTATTGTTCTCAAAAGGTGTTTTGCACTTGTTTGAGCATTTCCATTACTGGAAAACAAGCTATTCTCTTTGTTTTGGGAACTGAATACATAACAACATGGTGTGTCTTTCTTAAGGCGTATGTTTATCTTTCATTATGGTCTGGAACGTATTCAAGCAGAGAGTTAGCTCATGACACAATTCTGTTACCAGCTAGCTGTGTGACCATAGGCAAATCACTTAACCTTTTAAGCCTCAATTTCCTTATTGGGAAAATTAAATCAGCTATTCCCTATTGCTATTTATAAGAAGATAATAGACACAATGTTCAACTGGTGATTAAATAATGGTTCTCTTCCCATACATGGTATAGATCCAATGCAGACAGACATAAAGAAATAAAGATGTCAGCTCTATTACTAAGAACGTCCATTGGGGGACATGCCTTTAGATCCACAGCTAGGTGTGCATACGTAGTCTTCACCCCTGAGTCAAACTTTCCTACCTAGTCACTGGCACAACTGAATCACCACAGGCTTCCCCTGCAGGGGGCACTCCACAGCACAGGGCAGACCAGACTGCCCTCACCTGCTTGGCAGACTGGCTGCAAGACAAAGCCAGATGGAATTCACCCGGGTTTCTTCAAAACTCACCAACTGGAGAAGTCATTTCTCCCCTTTGGTATGAGTGGGTAACGCAAAGAGCCATCTGAAGTGATGCTCTACTCCAACTGAAGTCCTTCCAGAAGAAAGAACGTTTTTCATGAAACAGGGCCCAGTACTGTGCAGAACAGACAAGGTATCCAGTGAATGTTCACTATGATTTTTACTATCAGTGTTCCAGGCAAGGCTAGGGACCTTGAAGACAAGGCCATGTCTAATCACCTCTTAACCTCACACTGCCTTGGCACCTGGCACTAATAGATGACCTGGAAGGGTTGGTTCATATGTGAAGGAAATGCAAACCACTATTATTCCATGCCTTTATTCTGGTGGTTTGAAATAATAGACTGGTAAGAACACTGAAACACGTGCTGAGAAACCTGAATTCCAATCTAGCTCTGCCTTCTCCATTGGTTATTTGACCTTAGCAAAGCCATTTAATTTTTTCACTAACATATGATGCTAATACTAGGCCTGCTACATGTTTCACAAGAATAAGATGAAATAATGGATGTGAGAGTATCTTGGGAAATATGTAAGATGCATGCTGCAATGCTAGAAAATCCATAGGCCTGCTTTCCACATTCCAAAAAGCTGCACCATGCATGGATTCTTTACATGGCTTGTCACAGCTTATTCTCAAAGTCTAGTGTGAGTCCTATCTCTCATCTTCCATCAAATCTATGAACAAAAAAACTTAAACGATTCAAGGTAGTATACAAATAAGTTATACTTTATTTCCTTCTACTCTCCAAATTGTCAAAAGTGATCATTTTCTTCTCTTTTAAAAATGGAAATACTGGGGCACCTGGGTGGCTCAGTCAGTTGAGCATCTGACTTTGGCTCAAGTCATGATTTCACGGCTCGTAGGTTCAAGCCCCACATCACTGCTGCAGTGCAGAACCCGTTTCGGATCCTCTGTCCCCCCCTCTCTTTCTCTGCCCCTTCCCCACTTGCACTCTCTCTCTCAAAAATAATAAATCTTTAAAGATTTTTTTTAAATAAATAAAATAAATAAAAATGGAAGTACTACAAAACTCGTGTATTTAAAAACAACAGTCTCCAACAGACCACTACTACCTACAGATAAAAGTTCAAGCCCAACACTGTATTCACTCGGTTATTGTACCATCCGGGCCCAATTTTTCTTTCTCAATTTTATCTCCTCTTACACTTTTACATGTAACTTACTCTCTAAAAAAACTCTGTACCCTATGTTTTTCAAACACAACCAAACAATTTTTACCTCTCCACTTTTGCTAATACTATATCTTCTTCCTTGAATGCCATGTTACTGTGTCTGACTTTTAACCTCCTTTTCTTCAGCGATGGTCGAATTCTAGTATTTTCATCCTTCTCTGATATTTCCAACGAAATTTCCTCTCCCTGTCCATTTGGAACTACATGTTGCTTTGTTTCATGTGTTTACTCCTACGTACGCCTCATTCTTGCTTGCATTTGTACCCATCACAGTGCCTGGTAGTGTGCCTTGCTCCTACCCCTCATTTTCTAAATGTTTATTTGAGTTGAAGAAACTACAATAAAATAAATGACCCAATGACACTTGTCCCTCAGTGGCTTTGCTGGAAAGCACAGAACTATTCCCTCAGGATAGCATAATTCAGAAGAATGAAAGCACCAAACATTAGCCTGATACTTTTTAAACTATAAAAGCCAAGAAAATCTAATAATGAATGCATCAAAAATTTGTTTTCCTGTTTCATTATTTCTCTGTTCTAGGTATTACTGATTAACTTGTAATCACCATGCTAATGAGGTCCCTTGTGGGCTGCTTCACATCTTTAAACTATACCCATAAGGTGAACTGCAAATGTACCCCTTAATCACAATTAGAATCTAATGAAATACTTTAAATGCAGCAACCTGTTATTGCCCCCATTCCTGGAAAAAAAAGAGTTTAGAACAAATCAAAAGGGGTAAAGAGCGTAATTTTGTAAGGAAAAGACACTGCTTCACTTAGTATAGGGCTGTGTGTAACATGTATGAGAAGATCCATCTGAGTAATACTACTGTCTCACAGATATGACGTGAGGTATCACTAATATTCAAAGCCATTATATGCTTTGGTATTGTAAAATAATCATCAGAATAAAATAAAATTAGAAACATCCTAACAATAGCCATTAGCTACATATTACACAAAATGAAAGAGAAGAAAATATGATTCTCTGTATTTAGACTGTAACGACAGAAGCAGGTTATTGTTTAAGCATAAATAAGAATAGTGTCAACAAATTCCTGCACAGATAAGCTGTCATGATAACATTTCTATCTGTGTTTTTCACAGGATATGCCAAAACTAAGCCTCACAGTATTTGTGGCTTAAAAACAGTTAGTGCCTTTGTCATCTGAATTAACATTGCATTTTCCTTAATACATTTTACAAAGGAAATATAAAAGAATACAATAATTAAAGTTCATTTAGAGTAACTGGAGGGTAAGGTTTTTTTTATTAAAATTTACACTGCACAACTAAATGAATTTCACCAAAACCAGCTCAAGTGCCAAATGTGAAATCTCTGTTAGTTATTCCAAACTAGTCTACAAATTCTAGTCTAGTTTACAAATTCTTTGCTTTTCAGAAAATTTATTCACTGTGGCTTATCCTGATAATAGAAATATTCAAATAATAAAACAATTCTCAACATAACAAAACAACTCTGCAGAATTCCGTAAAAAAATATCATGCAGCTCCTTCCCTGTGACAGATCTTTGTAAATATGCAGTGCACATCATCTATTTACTTATTATTCTTACATAACTCATGACAATCTCACCCTAGTCAAAATTTCTTTTTAAACTTCTCTTCTCATTATTGAATTAGATGGCATAGAAAACATTCTCACAGGGGTGCCTGGGTGGCTCAGTTGGTTGAGCATCTGACTTTGTCTCAGGTCATAATCTCGCAGTTCGTGAGTTCGAGCCCCACGTCAGGCTCTGTGCTGACAGCTCAGAGCCTGGATCTTGCTTCGGATTCTGTGACTCCCTCTCTCTGCCCCTTCCCCTCTCATGCTCTGTCTCTCAAAGATGAATAAATATTAAAAAAAAATTAAAGAAAAAAAACATTCTCACAGACAGCCCCATGCAAACTGACTTCAATTATTTTTATGTTAACTTAAAATATGCACATGTAACATTAGTATCAATTTTAAATGCTTACTTTTTTTTTACAAATTACAAAATTAACTTTTGCAAGGTAAATGCTAACTAATCTCAAAGCCAGTGAAATCCAAATAAACTACCTTAATCTGATAGGATGTTACTATTTTGTAGGAAACTCAATGGTGTAAGCAAAGTGAATAAAGTGTTGAGTGCTCAGACCTACATTCTACTCTTGAGGTTTTAGTAATAACTAAACTCCCTTTTTGCTCTTTGAATGACTATTAAAACTTTCCTTTCAGGAATGCATCTTGTGCCTTGAGATCACCTGGTCTTAAACTGATATAAAATTCATTTTTCACATAATAAATCTGATCTGTTCCATCTTTCATAATTCTTGGCAATGTCATTTTTATTCTCTGATACAAAGGAAATCTTAGTCAAAAAATGCAAACCCAAGCACTGAAATGCTATACTTCTAAGATGATGATCGAGATGGTTCAGGTCACACTTATATTTTTAATGCTTTTTAAGATTAAAATGAAATAACAACATAAAATGTAAAACTTCTCAAATAAAATGCTCAGACCTGAGAAAACTGATTTCAAGCAAAGAACATGGGTTTTCTCTGGTGTTCACAAGGAATATTCTGCATTTTCTCATGTTTAACATTACTCCTGTAGACTTCAGGATACTGTATGAAACGGGCATGTGATAAAACACGCCTCACTGTGTCATTAGGGAAGGGGAGAAATCAAGATGGCAGTTACCTGTCAGGCTTGGGCAACTGAGAGGATGATGGCAGGACATTACTAAACAGAGTAAAACTGGTGAGGTAAAGAGCATGAAAGAGAGGAGAATGTAGTTCGTGGGAAAAAATCAAGAGTCTTCCAAAGAAAATTGTATATGAGAACTGGGGAAGCCTCCAGGTGTGGCTGCTGGTGGAAAGTCTGACATGCCCAACAGTAGTTCAGAGGAGAGGCTAGCACGCTTAGTGAAAATCTGTTTGATCCTGTCTCCAGACACATGTTAGACACATTTGCAAGAGGGAGGAAGGCTGCATATTAAAAGGGTAGCGCTTGTCGGTGACACTTTCTGCAACTGAAGTGATTTGCTGGCTTCTTTCTCCATCCGGTCGGCAGAACTCTTGCAGTAAAGGCAAAGCCTACCTGAATGGGCAAAGACCTGAAACCATACTAACCTCTCATTCTCTCTCCTTCTCTCTCTCTCTCTTTCTCTCTCTCTCTGTCATCCCAATTACCTTCCTCCTCCCCACCTCCATCCATTTGAATTCTTTCTATATATATATATATTGTTCAGTAGCAAAATCTAAAAAATCAGAGGCAGTTACTCCCCAAAATGTTAGGTAAAACAATGGACAACATCAATATTAAAATGCTAAATTTTATATTGTCTTTACCACTTTTGATCTTCCAAACAATTTTATTGATCAAAATAAGATAAAAGATTACATGTTTATTTTATCTTCAGGAATGTAAAGGTCTAATTATTCAAACAAGGAG
The DNA here is from genome assembly GCF_022079265.1 of Lynx rufus. NCBI lineage: Eukaryota > Metazoa > Chordata > Mammalia > Carnivora > Felidae > Lynx > Lynx rufus. Next base: position 40,016,525 of record NW_025814834.1, on the reverse strand, counting down.
CATGCTTTACCCACCTATAGCCTTTTCTGATATGAAGCTATGAAAAGCCAACTTGTTGAAGAAAAAGCATGGGCATAGATCAGCTTACTAGAGTTCTCCCTGTACTGTACAAGTTCAGCCAACAATAATGTGGCACTTTCCTCCTGTAGGCCATTCTTCCTTGTGAATGTACCCCCCTATGGAATGGTAACTGTGGTTCTAGGGTGAATTTTTGATATCCTAGATGCCCCAATGTATCATTATTTCTGATGACTTCTTCATTTAGTCTTACATTTATTCTGTACCTGTCAGATGGCTACCTACTTTGCTAACTGACTTGCAGAATTTAATAAATAAAATACTCACTAGATATCATTTACTGTCCTTTCAGATTGTACTCTTAGTGAATATGAATACTCCACTGATTCCATTTAACTTGTAACAGATCCGGGCACCTGCTTCTGGGCTTCAGCACATCTCAGCTGTGGAGTTTTTTAAAAGCTTTAGCAACTGAAGTGCATCTTCACTATTCAATGGCATCCCTCATCTGTAAAGCCATTTACAAACTTTACTGATCAAGCTGTACACTTCTGAGTTGGAATTTAATCTACAGAGCCTTCTGCAAAATGAGCTGAATCCTTTACTAATTATGGGCAATGGTTGAATTTATTTGGTTTGCAGTAATTTGCATTATTTGCTTATTATACCCCTTGGTTCCTGCTGCAGACTGCTGTGTGGTGTTGCCGGAGCTGGGAAATCACTCTCCACATCATCCTACTCCCGACCTGAGAGCATTTTGGTTGCAGAGGAAATGTCTTCTTAATGTGAGAACCTCCCCATCCACGCATGCACACATCCTCTAGGTTCACATGATGCCATACAGTGAGCCCTGCCTGGACATCTCTTCATAAACCTCTATGAAGTTATGATGTTCCAAAACGTTAAACCAAAAGCAATGTTATTCCATTTGGCCACAGTTGCTGTATGACTCCCCTCAGCCTAACACAGCAAACATTGTGTTCCCTGTAAACAACTCGTAATGCTATTAAAATTGTTCCTGTGCTACATACCAGCACTCTTACTCAGGAAACAGTGCAGTTGATTAAACAGTATGATAATGTCGAATTATTTTAATCAACCCTGGATACCATTTTATGATCCCTTCTCCAAAATAATAATTTTATTCCAGCTAAAATATAGCAAACTGATGACTCAAAATTCCATAAAGATATTCAAGCACAAACTTTTATTTCTGGTGAGCAAACCCACATAGACTACATTACAATACAATTGGAGTACTGTTTTAAGACATAGACTGCACCCCCATAATACTCTGGCAAATGCATTGTTTCAAAAGGAGCAAGAATAAACACTCTAGAAAAAGACTGCATTCACATCCATTAGTATCTGAACCAATATCTAGGCTTGTCAGGCAAGATCAATATACCTGCTTCATGTTTGCATCACAGAATAACAAGAAGGCTTTTGACTGGATAATACCGAGGGTTTAATCCTGGTGTATCAAAAGATAAAGCACTCAATTGTCCAAGAGATTATAAAATTTATGTTTTAGTACCATGTAGATATTAACCACATAGACATTAGACCAGATAAGAGAATATGTACAATCTTGAAACAAAAATATAAAATTGAGTCACTCATTTATGCTTGCCAAAGACTTTTCTCAAGAAAGAACATAAAAATGACTAAGGTAGCCTACAGTATGAAGACAAGAAAATATATAGCCCAGTAATAAAGTCAGGAAATATGTTCCATATTAACAAATTCACTCCCCAATCCATAAATTGTATGCAAGGAAGATTTAATAATTCCAACATGACAGAATTTGTTAAAAATAACACATATATAAATCCTCACCTTTTTAAAAACTAATCTCCACATTTGCTCAGGAAAGATCAGAATCACCAAAATTTGCTCCATTGATGGTTCTTTCGTATGCATGTTCTCAATCTGTCTACTGAGAGATAAATGTTTTAGAAATCAAATTAAATGATAAAAACTATAGAATATCACCCTTGGTTTCTTTAGTATTTTAATGTCTGTAGCATATAACAGACTTCAGGCAAATCTATTTGAAAAAAATAGCTTCTGAAGTTTTGCTAAATATACCTTTCCTTTTGCCCTAACTTTATTTCAGTTCTGGGAAGATTTCTCTGTTTTCAGGACACCCCATTGATTTTGAAAGCTGCTTCTCAGGAAGCCTTGCTAGAAGTATTCCAAGAATCTACTAGATGTCAAGAAGAAGGGTTTAATTTCAAGACTGGATTCAAACTATTTATTTATATTTAATCCCTTTTGTAAAATAATCATTCATATATGGTAGAGAGTGGGCTATTTCAGAAAAATTCAAGACAATATTAGAAAAGATAGAACTCTGTGCCTTTAATTATTTAGTTGTTTTCTAGTTAGTTTGTAGAGTATAAACCCCAATGGAAACATGCTCACAAAATCTCCTATCATACTATGAAATTTCTGCCAAATACAAAGGGAAAGAAGGCGAAAATGGAACTGAGCAGGTAGAAAAGTAAAATTGAAGTAAAACTATTCCAAGTTTAAAGATGTGTGAACTTAATATTGAGATCCTGCTGGGGAATAAGTTGTTTATTTGCCTTGACGTAACAGCTCTGCCTGAAATATGAATAATGTTCCTGTCTCTGATCAGTGTGAGGGTCCTATGTGCCACAATCTGTAAACAATACTCTGAATATTACTATAGGTTTTACCTAGAAAGATCCCTAGATACCTCAATGTAAGCATGTCCCCATAATTCCCCAAGGACTCTCCAAGATGGTATCTAGCTCTAAATTCAGGGTTTCTATCCTATCTACAAATAAGAAAGAATAAAATGAGAGTGGCCCATGACAGTGCATGAATTTTCAGGCAAACTTGGGCTGCTAAAGTTGTAACAAGTAATTATTTGTCAACTCAGATGGGAGGAGGGTAATAAAACAGAGCCCTGTGTGTGGAAAACATACAGTGCTTGCATATGGTGCTTTTCTGTAAGAAGATAACCACATCACCAAAAAAAGGAGAGGAGGAGGCCCTGATCCACTGCTTTCTGTGAAGACAATATTCCTGGGAGGTCTGGCAATGGCCAATGGGACCAACAAAGGAACTTGTACATCCATGTTAGAAAACAACTCAACAGATAATGAACAACTAAAACTCTTGTGTGATAATGTACTAATAGTCATGTCAGCACTAGGTGAAGTCCTAATCTTAATGTCAGCTGAACCTCCACAGCATGGCTCAGAAAAAGTGTTGAGAATGCAATAGCCCTTCTGTTTGGAAACACCTGGCAAAGGTGAGGAAAGCAAGGGCAGGCATCATTTAAGTAATTCACAGGGTAGAGGAAAAGATAAACACATTCAAGATACGTGGGTAATAATCAAACCAAAGTTAAACTCTAAACTCTAATCCCCAGCCTTTACATACTCCATGGGAGACTGGAAGGGGTTTTGTAGAAAAGGAAGACAGAGAGTCTGCCCCCAAAACAAAATATTGCCTATCTAATCTGAGTTTGAGATGCATGCATATCAAATAGGGCTTCCAAATGCCAACTTGCCTACAAGTTCCAACTAATACAAAGCCAACTCTCTATTGTCTCTTGAACACTATTCATTGACTTAAAGCCAATAATCTCAGTAAATTCTGTCCTGTGATTCAATAGACAGTGATTGAGTCTGGCCCAGGCATTTTCTCTGATCCTCCTTCTTAACAAAGGAAGTCATGCCATAGCCTTCTAATGAAGAGGTTCAGGGGCTCGGAAAATGAATTACTCGTAAGTAAATTCCATTTATCCAGATTGCATGATTCGTCTTAAATTTTCTAACACTCTCCCCCTACCAAAAGGCGTCAGGACACCAATGCACCCATAGTATGTTCTATAAAGTACCACTTCAATCATCCCAAAAGGAAGATACCTGGTCCATGAGATATCTTTCCCTGGACCACAGATGAGAGAAATCTGGTAAGGAAGAATTGATGTCATATCCTTTGTCATCCACTACACTTCTACCTTTTTTTAAAGTATCTAGAATTGAGAGTGCTTGATTTGATCAACTCATCTAGCACAATTAAGGCATAATTTTAAAGGCTGTGTATAATCTTTTAGCTATCTCAGAACTCATGTATAGCACGAATAGGAAGTAAGAGCAGGTTTTGAAGGATGGAGAGTACACCAGACCCAATTTATGTACCTCCCCAGATTTCCTCAGCCCTGATTCCTGCCTGATGTCATTATGACCCTCCAGGAGAACGATCTGGCCCAATCACATTTAGCTAAGCCCAAAAGGGAGTTTCAATTTTCATTAGATAAAAGCTCATTGGTCTCCATCTCTGCCTTTATGACCATGGCCAGATAGACCATCGTGTGTTCCCCCTGCTTGGCCACTTAGGTTCACTATAGCAAATTTTTCCTAATCTCCCAAATTCCCTTTGGTACAACCTGAAAACACCTACCTCATGCCTCACAACACATGTCACCTGCCACCTGTTTTGGCAATTCCTTTCTACAATGGGAACTCAAGTGGGATCCCACCTGGTGCCCACACATGTGCACAGGCTCACCCACCTAAGCCCATGAGGCTACAAGCTACAGGAAGACAGAAGTGCCCCAGGGTTGCCCTGAATGCTGCGGTCTGTCCTGTAAATGCTGCTGCTTCAGTTGTGAAATCTGCCTTCTCCAGGGACTGCCTGGAGGGGGTGAATAGCACAACCTAGAAGGCCTGGGGAGTTAAGAGCCTATTCTGTAAATTGATCTCAGAGAGATAGGATATGAAAAGATCGAGAGGATGAAAAGATCAATTTATCTTTTCTCTTCCTTGCTCTAGACTATTGTAAGAGGCAATCATTTCATACTGCCTCCTGGAAAATGTCTTGTGAAACTGAGCAACAACGAAAACTTGTTTTGAACCTGAGAGCAGCTTGGTAACACATCCACTTATATATGCTCTCCTTTATCTCTGACTTGCTTTCCTATTCTCCTCACTGGCTCCCCTGGGCTTGCACCCTGCAATATAGTGCTAGCATGTAACTTTCGCCTCAGGCTCTCTTTTCTAGGAAACATGAGTTAATACTGGAAAGCAAAATAATGAGATTAGTACAGGTTGAGTTTCAGCCTCCTGTAGGACATCCATGTGAAAAAGTCCAGCAAGTGAATAGAGACAGGAATCGAAAGGGATATCTGGACTGATGATAGTACATTCTACAGTGGGAAGTATTGGAGTATGCATGCTTTGATTCCTTTGACCCATTATTTTAAATTATAAACTAATAAATTATCTTCTCAAATGTCTACTATTTGTTAGCCATGGATCCTGCAAGTAATGTTACAGTATGGAAACAAGAGTTTCTTCACTTGGGGTCCATGAACTTAGATGAAAAAATAAAAACTGACATCCTTATTTTCACTAGCCCCTAACTGATGTTTCAATTATGAATGGAGAAAACAAACCACACTAGTATTAGCAGTATTTGTTTTGTTATACTGTCAGCAATAGAAATCACAGGTATTTTCATCTCATGTCATGTAATAGTTGTCACAGATAACTCGTACAACCATCACTACTTTTAAATTATGACAGTTATTAAATCTACTGGTAGGTCACAGTTAATGTGTTAATTGTTATATTACAAAATGTTTCTAATATTTTCTTTTTTATCTTCTTTTTAATGTTTATTTTTGAGAGAATGAGTGTGCGCACACAGATGGGGGAGGGGCAGAGAGAGAGGACGACAGGGTCCCTGAAGCCAGCTCTGTGCTGACAGCAGAGTCCGATGTGGGTCTCAAACCCAAAAACCGTGAGATCGTAACCTGAGCTGAAGTCAGACACTTAACCCACTGAGCCACCCAGGTGTCCCTCTAGTATTTTTCAATGTAATTAGTTTCTTTGTTAATCCTAGGTATTTTTTATAAATTTCTGAAAAGGAAGTCCGTAAGTGGATGAGATTTCTGGGGCTGCCAGAAAAAGCACTGCAAACAGGGTGGTTTGAACAACAGAAATGTATTGCCTCACTATTCTGGATCCAAAAGCAAGGTGTCAGCCTGACTGGTTTCATCTCATGGGTGAAGAAAAACCTATTCTATGCCTCTTTCCTAACTTTTTTGCTTTGTTGGCAGTCGTTGGCACTCTTTGGCTTGTAAAAGCATCACCCCAATGTCTGCTTCCACCTTCACATGGCATTCTCCCTGTATGTGTTTGTCACCAAATTTCTTCTTTTTTTATGTTTATTTATTTACTTTAAGAGAGAGAGAGAGAGAGACTGAGCAAGCTGGGGATGGGCAGAGAGAGAAAGGGAGAGAGAGAGAATCCCAAGCAGGGTCCACACTATCAGCACAGAGCCCCATGGTGGGCTCTGTCTCATGAACTGTGACATCATGACCCGAACCAAAATCAGGTCGGACACAACACACTGTGCCACCCAAATGCCCCAGATTTTCTATTTTAATAAGGACACAGTCATATTGGATCATGGCCCATTCTGATGATATTATTTTAACTTGATTATCTCTGAAAAAAAACCCTATTCTAAACAAGGTCACATTCTGAGGTACTAGGCGTAGGACTGCCACGTATCTTTTTTTTGGGGGGGGGAGGGAGGGACACAAATCAATCCATAACAAGAGGCCTCAACAAACTGTCAGAGCTGCCTCAGTTACAAGAGAGGTTAAAACGCTATCATGGAAGAATATTCAACATAAGAAAATATTTTAATATATTCAAATGAGAAAGAATAACATTAAAAACCTGCAGTTATTTTACAATACTGCTTTTATAATACATATATTTTTCATATGTATATGTGTATATATATCATAAGAAAAAAGCTGGAAGACTACACACAAAAAAGTCTATCAGTGGTTTTCTTTCAGTGTTGAAATTGAGGGGATATAAGTAACGTTTGCTTTCTCTTTTGTACTCGTCTAAAATCTGTAACTGTTCTTTATCTTAACATTTCAAATGGTCTGAATCTCTAAAAAAAGTGTTGTGTAATAATATTTTTAAAGATTATAAAGATAAAAGAGAAATCTTTTAAAGTGAAATACTCTAAAATCATACCTTTGAAAGCCCAACTCTAAATACACTCTCCCCCAAGTATTTGATAAATGAATAACTGTTCTCCTCATAGTTTTCCAAAATGTAGGTTTCATTACATGTATAGAAAAATTACTACCCACGTGGCTATAATTACCAACAAGCCCTCTTGTAAGTAAAATAGGACACGTATATATGGTTTTCAACAGGACTAAGCATATAAGCATTGACCTTACATACCTTTATTCAGAGATAAATTTCAAATAAGGTCAGTGGAAGAATTATATGCAGTGAAACAAGTGTGAAAGAAATGAGGAAACAGTAATGCTGGATGAGGCAAGTAAGTGCCTTCCAGACATTTGAAAAGCAGCACAAGGAAAGCAATTGGCTAGATTGTACAAATACTTTTCCAAGTCACTAATTCTTTTTTTTCTTCTTCAGAGACATAACTACTGAATGTCTGTAGTAAAAGTCAAAAACCAATCCAGTTCAAGCAGAAAATAAATAGACCATAAAGCTTCAACAATTGTTTTAATAATAGATCGAATCCTTGAATTTTTCCCCTAGAAAAACTTCAGAGCTTTGCCACAATTCTCTACTTCTCTTTGGCAATAGTTCTACATTGTCAACATACAAAGAAGGACATTCAGTGGAATGTAAGATGTGGTGATTCCAGAAAATGTCTCATTTTGGTTTTTGTTTGTTTGGTTTTTTGGTACCCAAAATTTTACTTTGCCCAAGCAATCAGGGTAACAAATACAATCAGAAAGTAATTGTCTTAGATGGAAGAAGATCAGAAATTAAAATAGAAAAGAATGAAAATGTGGAGATTACACAGAGCAGTATGACAGGGACCACAAGAACAACTCCAACATGGATTGTTTCTCTGATACAGTCATTTGGCAAACTCCTGGTCTTAGCACCCAGGCTGGAAGGAATCATTAAGATGTATGAAATGATCGGACGTTTTGCTCTGCTCCCAGTCCTTTAGACATGGAGGCGGTCAAGTGCAAAGTTGATCACTCCAGTTTTGTAGTCAAGACTTTCTAGATCAAAACCACCTAAGCCTCTGATCTAAAGTATTTGCTTGACATTGGTTATATATCCTCTCTGTTGCTGTTTTCTCCTCGGTAAACTGGCACTACTGTGCCATTGGAATTATGATGCAGATTAAATTTCGAAACATTTTTTAATCTCTGGAAAATAATAAATCCTTAAAAAATATTACCTACTATGAACATTATTACTATTAATTCTTTAAACTCCTGTAAATTCTCAAAGAGATTATTCTCACAATGGTTTCCACAATGGTTTAAATTGCTCAGACCCAGGGGTGCCTGGATGGCTCAATCAGTTAATTGTCTGGCTTCAGCTCAGGTCATGATCTCACATTCTGTGAGTTCCAGCCCCACATCGGGCTCTGTGCTGACAGCTCAGAGCCTGGAGCCTGCTTCGGATTCTGTGTCTCCATCTCTCTCTCTGCCCCTCCCCTGCTCGCTTGCTGGCTCGCTCTCTCTCTCTCTCTCTCTCTCTCTCTCTCTCTCAAAAATACATGAATGTTAAAAAATTTTTTTTAATTGCTCAGACCCATCAAAAAACAACTGAGAAACCAAAATGATAATGTTATATGTCTACCACTACTCATGGATTTAAAACCAATTTCTTTTGCCCCTCTACAGTTTAATCGTCAGTGTGAAGGTGCTTATTAACACTTCTAAAGCACATCGCAATTGCGTAGTGATCCCTGTCTGTCTTCTACTGACTCAAACTCCTCTCTTGGTCTTTTCTTGCCCCATGTTCTCTCTTTCTCTCCAAGACATTAAGAGAGAGAGAGAGAGAGAGAGAGAGAGAGAGAGAGAGAGAGAGAAACAAACAAACAAACAAATCTAGTTTCTGGTTCAGGCCTCAGCTTCTGAAGTCTTGATTTGTGGTAGGAATAGAAGCAGCCTGTTTTTAACCTCCAATGACACTTCATTTCAGAAAGCTGCTTGAAAGGATCTCAAGAGATCGATATCAGAAGTGGTCGCAGCTATTGCTATGTTACTGGTCAGGCAACAGGAATTACCTATTTGTAGCAAGAAAGATGAAACAATAACCAGCTGGTTAAAATCATACATCACAAGAGTAAATTCTACGAAATGGAATTTAAACAGGAATATTCGATAGTTTACCAAATCTAAATTTTGGCTTATGGATTTTTAAAGGCATTATAATACAGAAAGGAAATGTGACAATACCATCTGCACAGCCACTATTTTGGAAAATTCAGTAATGCAAAGTAGAAAAAATTGATATATTGGCACATATGCAAAAGTAAATCAATCTAGATTTAAATAAACAAAATAATGAGCCAAATTCAAGATTCAAACCCTTTAAAATATTTTTCCCAAAAGAGGGAAAACCACACATGAAACACACACTTCCAGTCCATCAGAATCAGACAATTTAGAAAATATATGGTACCATAAGCTTTGCTCCTGTCATTCTACTATTTTTCCCTGTCTACTCAGTCCCGGGCACAACACATTTAAAGCACTGGCATGAGATCACAGCTCTCGTTGATTTTAATGGGACTTCTAAGGTGACGGTAAAAATTCAGTAAGATCATACTGTAAATGAAACCACTTTATGAAGGTGAAATTAATAAAATCACAATATTGACATATGTTCAATATGTAGGTGGAGTTTACTAATTGCATTGTGTTTGCATTCTGACTCAGATGGGCTTATTCTAAAAATCTTGGGGAAACTATACACACACACACACACACACACACACACACACAGAAGACAATAAAGTTACCATACGAGCTGTTGACAGTAAGGCCTCTTGTGACTCTGAGTTTAACCATAATCTAGCCTGGCCTGCTACAGATATTAGTTGATCCCTTGCTGTTCTTTTTGTCTCACAAGCTAAGGGGTAAAATTCTCCATTTTTGAACATTTATGAGCTACTTTTTTTAGGAGCTCATAAGTTCAAATTGAACAATAACTATCTAATTTTGTATCTTCATGTGTACTGATTATTACTGGAACTGGCAATGAAATTTTGCTGAGAGCAATGTTATGCATCATGTTCTAAGCTGGCTTGCTGGCAGAGTATCACATGTAATATTGTAAAACAGTTTGTTCTAGTCAACCTCAACTGCAGCTACTGTGACAACATTTTGCAGATGATGAGACTTAATTGCACAGAAATGTCATTTTTCAAAGATCCTAGAAACAAAGGACAAAACCAGGATTTAAAAAGAAATCTCATATTAACAAGGTCACCAGGAATCAGTCTTGGATCAGGAGACTGACTGGATGATCTCTGAGACGTCCTGTATTTGATTTGAAGAAATTATAAATATAACTTTAAATTCTTAAACGAAAAATAAAAGATAAAGCAGACAATTCTCTTACACTGGTAATCTAAATAAACTATTTTATTTTAAAAAGCACAGGTTAAATTTTCACTAAAATAATAAAAATCTAACAATAGATATGCAGAAATTACATAAGGTTTTAACAAAGTACATAGGAATTTTTACCGCATGTGTATTCGAAAAAAGAAATAACTATACAAGCCTGTAAGAGGGAAATTTATTTTTAGTGGTCCAGCTTCCAATACATAAGATGTATCCTATTATACAGTGGCATGCTAGTTATGTTTCATCAAACTCATTATATACCATTTCATGAGGATGTAATCCACTGGGATTTAAGTAGTCCATTAGGTTGTAAAAATATCAAATCCTCCAAGAAATAGATCAAAGCACAAAGGTCTATACGTTGCAGATCTCTGGGTCCTGGCAGAATAGTCTATAATTACAGGTCTTTTATGGTTTTGTTGCAACCAATTTTTCTACAAAGAAGGCAGCACAATATTTTCTTTAAGCACTCACTATCCATGAAACAGTCATTATTTTTAATAAAAAAGCTATCAGATGTTTTCCTTTCTCAGAACTTGCTAAATCACAAGTCAATGGTTTCTCTATTTTTTCGCCCAGTATAAGTCTCTCAACGTTTCTGAAAACCAAGTATCATATACCTTCCCCACCAAAACAAAAACAAAAATTTTTCCACTTCAGCCATATGCAAAGCACAAGAAAATTCCACCTTGAGAAAAACATGTGGATAGAGTAGACCATTTTAAAAGTTTCTTATAAACTAAAATTTGAAAACAGAAGGTAACGAAAACTCATAGCCTCTGTCCCTCATCTCATATTGACCTACAGCCAGCATCTCCCTCCTTTGAACACAAATGTTCTTGCTAGCCAGCTGGCCAGCTCGCGCTGCTCTCAAACTCACACACGCACTCTCTCTCTCCCCTCCCTCCCTTCCTCCACCTCCTCTTCTTCCTCCTCTTCCATTCCTCTACACTCCTTTTGTCTTTCCTTTCTTCCCATCTTCACTCTCCTTTTCTCCTCGCATGCTTTCTCTTCTTGTTTCTAATACAGCCTTTATTCTGAGTCCTCCACTCTCTCTCACTTGCATAAACTATACCAATTAAATGAAACTACGTAACGCAAAGGGAATTCATGCTTCTACAGACTAGTATTAGTATTAGCTAATGTTTATTGAATGTTTAATATGACTACGGCTTAGCAAGGCATCTTGCATTCTCTGTATGATTTACTTTAATCCTCAAAATAATCTACAAAGATGAATTCTATTATCTTCCTCATTTTTTAGATTAGGAAACCAAGGATAAGTAGTAAGCAACTTGCCAAAAGTCATAATCTATTTAAATAAAAATAAAATTTCAATGTTTTTGCTCACTATGAAAAAAGAGTTCAGGGAAACATTACCAAATTTTGAGAAAAAGCTTTGCATCACCAGATTTTAAATGTAGACACTGGATTATATATAAAAATCACTTTGGAGGATCTCAAGGAGGTCCTTCATACCAGCAGGCTAACATCTTTCAGAGAAACTCTACCTGAACTTAAAAGGTTGCCATAATTGCCATTCAGAAGGGATAGGCAAATAGTGATTGAAAATATGACCCACAAACCTAAAATCTCTCTCTCTCTCTCTCTCTCTCTCTCTCTCTCTCTCTCTCACACACACACACACACACACACACACGACATAGAGATATATAAGCATTGATTTATAATGGAGCTGATTCTTATAGGGACAACTTCATAAAGTGTGGCTGTGTTAGTAGGAAATTATGTATTTAATGGTGATTAGTAACTCCCCAAAGGGCAGCCTAGGATATAAAACAGAAAAAGAACCCACTCAAACAATTAGTCTTCCAATGATACAGGCTGAAGAATTTTGACTACAAGGCATTCCACAAACTCAAAAATTACCCTCTGGGCATCCTTTGCCATTGCCAGAGGTTTGACAGCCCACTGAGCCATGCCTACATTGTTCATTAGCAAGGACTTGTCATACTCAAGCATGGGAGAATAGAATGTGTTGTGAGTGGCTAAGCATTTACTCTACAGTTGGGAAGCAAATCCAAAAAGTCATAGAGGTTATCAGATGTAGACAACAGCCTCCAGAGTCTATTCAGTATGAACCACAGAGGAAAGATGGTTGCCCAGCTATTACACAGTGTATGGGAAAGAATGTAGACTTTGCAGTTAAACAACGTCAGTTTGGATATCAGCTCTACCAGTAGCCTCTTAGCACCCCTCCAACTCCTGCCAGCCTTAGTTTTTAATTTAATTTTTAGTAGTACTTAGTATGCTTTTTGCAAAGATTTGCTATCATATACATAAATGGTCTAGTTGAGATGTATAAATTTTTGATAAGTAACAACTGTTATTATTATTACCTTTTTAAATTGACCAGCACCTGGTTAAGTGCTGAATGAAATGTTTTTATATCAACACAGTATCATTGGAGCGCCTGGGTGGCTCAGTCAGTCAAGTGTCTGATTTCAGCTCAGGCCATGATCTCACGGTTCATGAGTTCAAGCCCTGCATCAGGCTCTCTGCTGTCAGCTTGGAAGCCTCCAAGCTTTGAATCCTCTGCCCCCCTCTCTCTCTCTGCCCCTACCCTGCTTGCGCTGTCTCTCTCTCTCTCTCTCTCTTTCTCTCTCTCTCTCTAAAAAAATAAATATTTATTAAAAAACACAATATCATCAATTTATATTCAAATTACTTTTCCTTAAATCCCACTCCAACCCACCCCAAAGTATCTATCCAGTACAATCCCATATCCAGTTTATTTACTGTGCATGTTTTTGGCATGTGATTATATCACTTTGTTGAAACAACTTCTTGAAATGGGACTAGAAGCAAAATGCAAAATCTACAAGTTCATTATTCTTTGGAGTCAAATGATCCTACGTTACCTTTGTTTTTATCTCCAATTCTACATTCCATCCAACAATTCTTCATAGATTGTATCTTTGAGGGATGATTCACAGGAGTGACTTATGAGTGGAAGAAGTCATTTAACAATTAGAGTTGCATTTTGTAAATGTTAAAAGATATGACTGGTGTCTGAATGCATTAAAAAGAAACAAAATTCTGTTCACATTATATGTGAAAACATTGCCATTTTTATTTTTCCTGTAGTATAAATCGGTGTTGGATTAATTCATTTACGTAATTATATTTGCGGCTCTTTTACCTTTATTCATGGCTATAGCTTCCTTTATGGGAAAGAGCACTTTGCAAGTCAGTATAAAACATTTTGAGCACTGCAGTAGAAGGTCAGAGATGATATGTGGGCCTGTGGACACTGGAAACCATCTGAATTTGGCCAGAATAAAAAAGCAGATGCCTGGGCAATTTTACACTATAAACACCAGGAAGATTTTTAGACAATAGATCCTTGATTGCCAAGCTGCTGAAGATGGTTATTTCATCTCTGGAACATAATTGGTCTGCTGGCATTACACCCATGTTACTCTAAGGGATGAAAATAAAATTATAAACTGCTGTGTAAAGTCTGAAATGGCCACCTTTAAGTTTAATCTTCCCCTTAATGTTGTAGAGTTCATAAAATATGCATTAATTCCAGTTTTTAATAGCTTTTATCAATCCATCTTTCTTCTTCAAATGGGAGACAATGCCTAATAAAAGAGATTTTTCACACTGCATTTCCAAACCATGATAGATCTTGTAATTTTGCTGGGTTTTTTTTTTTTAGTTTCTTAAGCAACATTTATTAGATAAAGTGCACAAAGCAATACACAGCTTCTTCAATGTGGAAACTATATGAAAAACTAGGATCATTTTGATAAGCCAGTTCATTCATTATAAGCAGATTAGACTTTCACTGACAAAATATTACTACTATAAGCTTCTTTGAAGGTTTAAACTTATGAAAATTTTCATTTTCAAAACTCATGCTCCTAAATTTCATTTGCCTTCACATCATATTTCTTTAATTCAAAGCAAACCAACCTAATTTTTTAACTCTATTTTTAGAAATACAAACACCCAGAAATTTTGATGAGGATAATTACTGCATTAACCATACTTCCCGTTTACCACCATGTATCAGGATCCTGAATTTTCCAGCAGCAATTAAAGAATAAAAAAATATAAAAATATACACACAATAGACCCAACTATAATCTCATAAAAATTAGAAACAACCTAAATGTCCCCAAAATAGATGATACGTTAAATAAACTATGGTATACTCAGAAAAGAAACATAATTTAGTAATTAAAATCACAGCCTAGTAGAATAATTAATGACATGGACTTATGTTTTCAGTATATTGCTAAGTGAAAAAATTAGGGTATGGTAATGATAACAGTATGATTTTAATTTTATTAAAAGTATACGTAGTTTATGTATAAATTGTCTGGAAAGAAACAGGGAAAAATAATTACATTTTTTTCTTTGTGATGGAATTCTTGGTGACCTATATTTTCTTCTATATAACATCCAGTATTTTTAAAAAATCTCCATTGAACTTAGTGTACATGTATGAATCAGGAAAAAAAAGAATTAAAAATTTTTTTAATGTAGAAAATGTCTTCAGGCACTTATCAATTGAAAAGAGTGTCACAGTGCAACCTCTAGTAACTGCTAATGATGACTGTCACTTCTAAACTAGTAATAGTTAATTATAAACTAAATATTAAAGTGAAGTTTTTATCCTATTTAACAAAAAGAAACAATTTGTAAGTATCTTGAACCACTACCAAATACATATAGCTGTTGTATAATGTGAAAGATGTAGAATTAGTGATCAGAAAAGTCAGTATGTAGGCCATCCAGAACGCAGAGGCCCGATTTCAGCACAGTCAGGGAAAACATTAGATAGATGGACTAAGGAAGGAAAAGTAATGGAGGAACTATCATGGTAGGTTTGGGAGCAGAAACTTAATGTTAGACTTCAATGAAGGACCAGGTTATCTATTAGGTACAGTTAGCCCCATGCTGAAGTGTACAATATTTTCATTTAAAATGCAAAGAAGAAACTAACTTCTACATCAAAAAACTAACTTTATGCCAAAAACAATTATAAAATACAACTTTAAATATGTTTGTGTGTATGGAGGAAGGAGCCCACAAAAACAAAAATGCCTAAGTTCCATGAATATCATATTGAGACCCTAGTTCAATGACTTGCTAAAGAATAGTATTTAAGAAAATAATTCCAGCATCTCTAGAGAACAGGAATGAGAAAGTGTCTATGCCTAGCAAGCCTCTACATGAATATGTTATAGCTAACTATGAATAAAATGAGGGACAAGAGATGGAGAACAGCTGTAAATGATGAGAACAGCGAAAGAAGCAGAGCACCTTAACACAGACAAGAGATTTGACAAGTCTTGGTAACATTAGATATGGATCTGATGAAAATACAGCTATGTGGATCCACGGCTGATCAACCTACAGAGTGAGTTTTTGGTAGCTGTGCCACAGGCGCTGACCTTCAAGCTTCCCTGCTCCACCTGGATGCGATACGCTTTTCAGATTTTCATATGGCCTAGAACTGGGACAAATTACTATAATGACTGACAGAATTAAGTTTATTTTTCTTTCAAAAAGTAAAAAAAGAAAACAGTGAAATTAAACAGTTATGAGTGTAGCATTCAATAAATTAATTGCAAAAGTACACAATGGGGAACTGTCGACTCAAGAGTTATTTGAAGGAAAGATGAGTGGTTGACTCTAAGACCAAAACAAGTGCACCACTGCTACTTAAAACTAGTGCAATCTCAAACTTAAACTTTGGTTGAAGTATAGCCTCCAGAGAAGGGAAAATTACTGTGCTCAACTCACCCATATTAAGTTTCTTTTATTTATTTATTTATTTATTCATTCATTCATTCATTCATTCATTCATTTAGAGCGAATAGGGGAAGGGCAGAGAGAGGGAGGGAGAGAGAATTCCAAGCAGGCTCCCACTGTCAGTGCAGAGCCCAATGTGGGGCTTGAACCCACAAACCATGAGATTGTGACCTGAGCTCAAACCAAGAGTCAGATGCTTAATGGACTGAGCCACCCAGGAGCTCCCACTTAGGGAGAGTCTGATATATTTTGATAAAGGCACAAGAGATTGACAAATGATCTGAAAAACAGTATGTCAACATGAAGAATTTGGGGATATTTGGCATGAAGAAGGGAAATGTGTGTATCTATGTGGAGGGGAGGGGTAAGAGTACTATATAAAACTACTTATTTTAAATAATTTATGTCCACAACGTAGACCAAAGGTTAAATTGCAAAGGAAATTATTTTACTACGATGATATCGGTGAAATAATATAAGTGAACTCTTAACAATTAGAGTTGTCTAATAATAAAATAAAATTCCTGTAAAAGTAGTGAGTTTTTGGTACCAGAAATATTCAAGTGCACATTAGAAAATCATCTATCAATAATGCTATAGCAATGATTCTTTTAATGGATCTGTGATTGAGCAGGATGATCTCTAATAGTCTTTCAGAGTGAAACATTTTATCGAAGAGAGACAAATGCCTAAGACCCAGTGAAGAAGAAAATGGCAAAAGTGTGTGAGTGACTGGATGTGGGAAGGCGAAGGAGGGATGCGAGAATCACAGCATGTATGCTGTATGTCACACGCCATAGGCTAAAATAAAAGAATCCCAGCTTGTGATCTTCCCACCACACATCGTGTCTGTCCTTATTCTTTGTAATCTCCCCCGCTCAGCCCTGTGCAAGGCTGAGTCCGTTGCAGTCACACCAAGGCATCAAGAAGAGTTCTGTACTGAGTCCGCTCTTCTGCCTTCACCTCTCCCAACCCCTTTCTTTCAGGGACTGTCAGAAGCACCAAAAGCACAGCCCAAGCACCATCAACAGATAAACTTCATAAGCAATCGGGTCTTCAGAGTCAAATTCTCCCAGTCCAAGGCAAGGAAGAGCAGAATATACCAAACGAAAATCTGCTAGAAGTATTATCGTGAATTATGGTAAATATTACTAAGCAATTCCCTTTATGATTGTAAGAGTAAATGTATATTGTCCAGAAAAAAATATGTTCTAATATAGAAACAACTGGAGAAAACTAGGGTTTTTATTGATATCTCATTTAGAGAAATGTGTATTAAGTATAAATGATTATGGAAAGAAGTCAAAAGACAATAAAACAAAACGAAAAGCAGCTTGAGACTTTTCAACCATGAAGTGTAAGCCTGAATGATCAAGTTTTATTCATTCTTCTGCAGTTCATATTAGCATTTTATTATGCAAAGCTGTAAATTTGATTTTACAGTGAAAATAAAATTGGTTTCTTTAAACTTGATTCCTTTTCTATAAAATAAGGGGTTTGAGCCACACAACCTCTATAGCCCATCTCAGTTCTAATGTTCAACAATTAATAGATGATATTTACTATATTGCCTCCAAAGTGGCTATATTTTTGAGAGATCTTGTTCACATTACTCTCAAACCACTTTTAGACACTCATTAGCAAGCAAGAGTTGAAATAACGGAAGCTATTTTCCAACTACCATCAGTATGCAAGCCTTAAAGAAAAATGATAGAAGCAGTCTCAATTATTAGAAGCATGGTTTTCATATCAATAAGTTGTGGGTACAGGATAGAATGCTGATGAACCTAGAAATGCTCTCTCATCCACTCACATCACACAATGGTCGTCATGGCATTCATTTCTTGTAGGAATCAAAAAAGGAGCTTTTTAAGTCTGATTTGTGTGATTTCCCGGCTGCCTTTCTGGAGAACGAGGAGCATTATCATGGACCTTCATAGTGATTAAGAAGTTGAAGTGATAATTATTCTTGTTAAGTTGCACAGTGCAATAGAATATCCTCCTAGAAATATAGGATTAAAACATATGACAAAATTGGATTTTGTTATTCACAATTATGTATCCCTTTTGACTATGTTAGCATACTTAGCATACAAAGTATGCCAATTCAGCTACATACACTTTCTACACTAGCTAAAGAAATATTATGGTGGAAATCATAAAGGTCAACTACTTGATTGAACTTTTTGGCTCAAGGCCATGTTTTATTGTTGTGAGCTCACAGAATGAAAGATAAGAACAGAGCCTGTGAAAGTTTCTAAAAACACACCATATGACACAAAATTTTCAAAAGAGACACACTTAAAGATGAAGCAAAGATTCTCAACAGTCTTCAAAGTGCATCTTAAGAATAATAATTCAAACATTCCTAAGAGAATCTGATTAACAGTGAACAAATCACCCCCATCATTATTCTTCCCAGGTTTGTATGATGAGATATTCACATCATTTTGTGTAATAAGTAAATAGATCAAAGAGCACAACTTTGGATTAATAGGTATTTAACAAATATAAAGATCTGTTGTAGAAGCTTGTCTATGGTTTCTGCTATAGCTTGCTTGCCCCAAATTATAATTGTCTGTTATTCGTGAATAACTCATTTTTGCTACTTTAAAAAAAAATCTGTTGCAGAGCAGATGATTGACAAATGTCAGTTTCCCAGAAAAAGTACCAACCCTAAACACTATCCTAGGATATATATATAGGGGACAAGTAATATTTGTGAAAACAGTAGATTTCTGGATAAACAAAGAATTCAAGCAGAATACTCCTCTGTAGTTTAAGTTCTAAACTTGTCTGGTTCTCTGATATTTGATACATCCTAACTTTCTAAATTCCAACCCCTGCTTCCTAAGAACCCTAGACAGAGATTTAAAATAAAAACTGTCTCACTGTTAAGATGAACAGTGGCAAACACACGCACATACAGTAGAGAACAGAAATTACATTCAATGTTTAAATAGTCACGAGACTTGCCCCTCACCAAGCAGTAATTCTCAAACTTTAATAAGCATAAGGATCACTCAGACAACTTGTTTAAAATAGTGACTGCCCACCTGGGTGGCTCAGTCAGTTAAACACCTGACTCTTGATTTCAGCTCAGATCATGATCTCGCATTTCGTAAGACTGGGCCCCCCATCAAGGCTCTGCTCTGATAGCATGGAGCCTGCTTAGGATTCTCTCTCTCCCCCCACCTCTCTCTGCCACCCCTCCCCTGCTCTCTCTGTCTCTCTCTTTAAAACATAAAATGAAGAAAAGGAAAGAAAGAAAAGAAAAGAAAATAGTGATTGCCCGCCCACACTAACCCCCATCCCTTTAGCAGGGCCTGGAAATGTGCATTTTAGCCATCATCTGGGTATTTGGAAGCACATTCATTCCCAGGCTATACAGTTGTCCCTCTTTATGCATAATTTCACTTTCTATAGTTTCAGTTACCCGTGGCCAACTATGGTCTCAAAGCAGATGATCCTCTTTTTGATGTATGGACAGAAGATCAATAGTAGCCTAATTCTATGTCAGCATGCCTACATCGTTTAAGTCACTTTATCTCATTACTAGGCATTTTATCATCTTACATCATCACAAGAAACATGGGTAGAGTACAATAAGGTATTTTGAGAGAGAAAGATCACATTCACATAATTCTTACTATATAGTATATTGTTATTTGTTCTATTTTATTATGAGCTATTGTTAGTAATCTCTTACTGTGACTAATTGGTAAATTAAACTTTGTCATAGGTATATATGTATAGAAAAAAACAGAATATATAGGGTTCGATACTATCTGCAGTTTCAGCCATCCATTGAAGGTCCTAGAACATATCTTCCACGGATAAGGAGGGGCAGTGTATTTGGAGAAACAATGTCCTAAAAACATGTAGGTGTTTCTCAATGATCTTCATTTATTAACATGGGAGACATGGTATCTTAGTGCCAATGAGCTTGTCTAAGTGGATTGTGAATGCAATGACATGCTAGTTCTTCACTGGAGAGATTTTCATAATTGAGTGGCTTGGGTGGGGACCTGATATAACTATTCTGAATGTGATTGATGCCACAGCTGATAAAGCTGAACTGTACTCACTAATGTGCTATGCTCTGGGAGATTCTTTATGCTGGAGGCTGGGACTGTTGCCCAGACACTGTGATTGTAATGAAGATAGGCATGGATCTTTAATGTTTTCCACCCCCTAACCCAAATGCTGAAAAACGGTTAGTATTGAGTATTTTTTATACATAGCAAGAATAACACAGACTGAGTCAGATATTTCTCTTCCCATGTATCCCAGTGACAATATTCTAATATAATTTTTAATGTTCTATGAAAATGATTGATGTCAAATTAAACCTTTGGAATAGTGGCTGATCATGTGAAAGAGTGACAGTTGGCCAGCATGCCATTATTAACAGTTTGCCTTCTGAATGACTTAACTAACAACAACCCCATTCCACTTGGTATTATGTGTGTACATTTACCTCAATTTGCATACCTAAAAAATGCTCTTTAATGAGTAAACTGGCTCATGACAGCTGTTGCTTGATTACTTTTTCCTAAATCTTATTTGTAAATAAGGTTCAACTATCCAGTAACCAAAAGGCTGTCATACATTACTTTGTTGAATTTTTACTGAACCAAATTATTTCTTCTTAAAAGAAGAATATTCTTTTTAAAAAGCGTTCATTATATGTATTTACTATCCATATACTGGTCAGGCTTTTAAAACCATGTCCCCCAGAATAGAGACAAAAGAAAATCAGAGAGGTAAATCAACTGTGCCAAATTTTGCAGAGTAAAATCATCATTATATGCAAACCTGATGCATTTCATAACCCGAGTGGCATTCCTTAGACCTAACAGTACACTGGCAAGCTCCGGAAACTAACTGATCCAAGCTATTAGAATTCCAAAACACCTGAATGCTATGTCTAAAATTAGACTATTGAAATTCTCCCTGGATGTCACTTTCCTTTATTATAAACACATTTTTCTCATCATCAAAGCAACATTAAGTGAGTAAAGAGTGCCACCAAGCGGCAGCATATCATATTCCTATATCTGTTCTTTAGAGAAAGAAAGAAAGAAAGAAAGAAAGAAAGAAAGAAAGAAAGAAAGAAAGAAAGAAAGAGAAAGAAAGAAAGAGAAAAAGGAAGAAAGAAGAAGATACACTTTACTTTTGTTAACTGAGCTCACATCCTTAAGAGAGACAGGTTTAACTGCATATTTTAAAACATGTGTTTCAGGGGTGCCTGGGTGGCTTAGTTAACCATCCGACTTTGGCTCAGCTCATGATCTCCTGGTTCACAACTCTGACCCCACCTTGGGCTCTGTACTGATAGTTCAGAGAGTGGAGCCTGCCTCCAGTTCTGTGTCTCCCTTTCTCTCTGCCTCTCCCCTGCTCATGCTCTCTCTCTCTCTCTCTCTCTTTCAAAAATAAATAAACTTTAAAAAATAAAATAAAATAAAATAAAATAAAATAAAATAAAATACAAAATAAAATAAAATATAAAATAAAATAAAATAAAACAAAACAAAATAAAATAAAACACATGTTTCAAGGGTCCAAGTAATATGGACAGTAGAAAAGTAATATGGCAAGTAATGTGGCAGTAGAAAAGCATATTTTTCTGTGTTGATGAGCAAATCTGCCATGATAAATTTTTTAAACATGAAATTCTATCCACAGTTATTGGTATTTATAAAAATTAATATCAACAAGAATTCAGTTTCCAAAATTTATTGGTTATATACTGGGTCTTGGTTTAGAAATCTGCACAGTTTCCAGAAAAAGATTTTGTAATACAAAACGTTATAGTTTCTGCTGAGAAATTTCAAATATATCAGATCAAGGACAAAGATTATTTTTTAAGTAGCATGTAATCCTAAAAATGTTGACCTCTAAACCTTGCTCCACATTTCCTGTCAAAGGATTATGCAGTCGTATGAGAACAAAATCTATACATATTCCCCTAAATCTATTTTAATTATTCATTCTGCCTTTGTATTCAGTTATCCCCTCATAAAACAAATATGTCTTGAACATCTACTGTGCCACAAACAGTACCAATTAAAAATGAGTAGGACAGTCTCTGTCCTGATGATGTTCATAATAAGCAGGGGCTTCTGGTTCTCATTGGCTCTGTTGGAAACTTCAAGCTCCCTAAATTGAGACAACTTTTTTTACAATTATGCATTTATGTTTGTGAGCATTTTCCAAAGCTTTTAAAATGATTTGCATTTATAATTTCACTTATAGTCACAATGAGTTTGACCATGTACAATAGCTGTGAGAACCCTTAATTATTATTCTTATATATGACTAAGGACATGGTTAAGTGATTTACCTAAGATGTGATAGGAAGGTTGTGGTAGGGTTAAAATTAAAATCTCCTGACTTCATAAATTGTGCCCTTTCTAGAAGGCCACCACTCTTTATGATGAATACATTAAAATGAGCATGATATTTCAAGGAGGTCATCATCATAGGAGGTCCTACAATAATTACAGTGATGCTGACACTGCTTAAAATATTTCTGGAACTCTTGTTTCAAATTTCCCTTACAGGGAAAACAAGAAAATCACTCTCATTACACATTCAATTCAACATAGATTTATTCAGTATCTATCACTTGCATGACACTATACTGGATGAAATGGAGGTATAAAGATAACACAATTGACAAGAAATTTACAATTTAGCAGGCACAGTGAGAAATGTAGCACTGGTGCTTTTTTTTTCTTAGTACTAATAGGTTGGGTGGCCATTGTCTAGATATAACACATCCTATACTTCGTTGAATCTAAGATGCTGTTAAACACTATTTTATGTCACAATAAGAAAAAAAACAAAAACAAAGCAAAAACAGAAAACAAAAACAAAAAAAACCCACTGCACCGACAAAGTCTAAAAGTTGCTTTCCCATCATTTATTTTTTTTTACATTTAGAGAGAGTTTTTTAGCCTTACTTTGACACTGATTTTCTTTATGTATCACTCTATTGCATACATTAAAAGGAAAATAAAAGCAAAATGAATTGGTTACAGCAATGACAACTATGTCACAACTACTACCAGGTAGTTAGTAATTATAAAAGCTCAGTGATTATTATATGCACCCCAATTTAAGACATGTGAAAATGTGTGTTGGACAGTGCATGTTAGAATAACTGGAATAACTGAAGTGCTTATTTTTGTTCAGTCTCTGAAACAGTCATGTATCATGAAGCTAGGACAAATCATGGGGGGAAAGTGGTAAAATGATTTAACTCATGTCCTTTTGTCTTTGGGTGTTATCAGTAATCACTGCAGTGGTTAAGAGAATGTGCAGAAGAGTCACAAGACACAGATCAAGTATTTCCTCTACTTCCTACAAGCTATGTGACCTGTGGGGAGGTTACTAAGCCTTTCTGTGTTTCAGAATCCCCACTCATGAAAATGGCAACAATAATAACTACTGCTTAGGTATTAAATGAAATAATGTATTTAACATATTTAGTACATAGCCATCAGTACTATTATATTTAATTATGGCTAAGATCTGGAAATTCTTCTAAGTAAAATAATGATACTATACTATTAAGCCCAGAAATAGCTAAAAACCTTATTTTCTCCCCTCTCCAATGATGCTACATGCAGCATTATTACCCTTTTAGCTGACCCTCTGGAAGACCCCAGATCCCACCTTCACCAAGGTAAGAAAATAACTCAGTGCTCGGTCTTAAAGCACTTCTAGAATAGCTACCAATTTAGCAAGTAGAAAAAAATTAACCTTAAAGAAAAATTTAACTTCTGAACCCATCTCTTATTTTCAAATATTCAAATATTAAGAAGACTATACAAAAGGAAGTATATTCCTAATATATCCATACCATCAAAATCACAGTATTGCAAAACAACCTGAACTTAAACACTATCAAATATACTAACTATCCCATCCAGGAGAGGTACAAACTGAAAAATAAAGTATCTGAAAGTCTGCCTTTTCAGACATTGTGACCACCATTGTCTTTATAATAATGAACACAGCTTGGAAAACACCATTAGGTAAAGTGATTCCAACCAGTGAGGCTTTTGGTAACTGATAGCTTAGCTGCTGCCTTGCCTTCCCCAGGACACCACAGTGACAGGTGGAACAAAGCCAACCCCATAAATCAGACATAGCCTCCAGGTTGGGACTTGTTCATAAAACATAAAGACAAACTTCAGAGACAACTTGTATCTCCTGACCCTCCCTGAGGCGGATGAGTCCAGATATCCTAGTTCTAGGTCACTTTCTGAGAGGAAAAGAAGCTTTAATTTGGGAATATTCCTCCATTTCGGATGTCTGCCCACCATCACCAGGCCTTGCTATACAATATTCACTTTTTATTAAAAATATACATATAATTGCAAACAGCCAATGATGCTTACTAATAGAGTAAAAACCTTAGTATTTCTGAAAATTTATTTCTCAATTGGAACCATTTTGTAGTCATTTCCATTTAAAAAGAGAAGGGGGAAGAAAACTGAATCCTATGGGCAAAAGTGAGTAAAATAGACAAATAAACAAATATTTGGGAAGGTGTGCAGTATTTATTTCCATTTCACCAGAGGGAGTGGATTTGTCTGTTTCATTATTCATAAGTCATAATTTTAGTTTGGTTTTTCTGCTTACTAAATATTGAGAATGTTCTAAGCCCCCAGGCAACAGACTTCAGTAAATTATGACTGACTTTCATTCACTGCATTATGGAAAAATAAAAATTTTAAATCATAAACATGTGCATAACACTGTCCAGTTTCTTCTGTGTGTGTGTGTGTGTGTGTGTGTGTGTGTGTGTGTGTGCATAGCATTGTAACTACAATTCCTTTGACATCAAGAACTAGTCAGCCTTTGTGTATTATGAATGCCTATTTAGCAAATTAATACAACATGAATTTTATGTTAATAAAACTGTTTTACTTATGTCTGTGTTCACAAAGGTGAAAATCATTTAATCATTGCTCTAATATGAACCTGCATTTTGTGATAAGGTCAAAAATGATAATAAAGCAATTTTCAAGTTCCTAATGTTTGCAACACTTAAATCGTAGTCTTTTAAAATATAAAATACAAAATCAGGCACAGAAATAATTGTTTCTTAGTCTTTTCCTCAAGTAGTATGTTTTAAATGCCCTCTTATACTTAGCCATAATGAGGAATGGTATATGGAAAAATTAAACAGATTAAGTTCCTGACCTATTCATAGTCTTAAATAGAAAACTTCCAGCTAAAATTGCAAGTAAAGAGGGGTGCCTGGGAGTGAAGAACTAAAACTGTTTTATTAAAACTACCCATTAATCTATGTCATACTGATCTGGTCTAATTATAATAGAAAATCGTGTACATGAAAAACTACATTCTAGCCCTAAAGAGGATTTGGCCATTGTGGTTGACATAGCATAAACAGGTTCAAAATAAAATAGCAATGTGTCCTAATCATGTTTTGCAGGTTTTGAAGCATCCATGGTGATGAGAGAGGAAAAGTGGCAGTGAGAAAGAGGGTTACCTATAACATACATGGAGACTAAGGAAGGTAAAGTCATTCAGGTACTATTTGGGCTATTTTCAGGGCATCTTTCCCCCTCTACTGCTCATTTGAAGATAGATATGATCTAATTAATTCTATTAATAGGGGAAATCTTATGCAAAAAATTTTTCTCACAGGCTTTGACGGAGGCCTGAAAATCACAAAATATTAACTCCTTTGCATCAAAATATAAATATAAACTATTTCATTTTACCAGTCTTTAGTATTTCCTTTAAATTTGTGAATAGATTAAGCAGTAACAAGACTATAAGATATTACGACAGAGGTAAAGAAAACTTTGATGATGAAAGGAAAAGAAAGTCTGGAAAGATGTGAGGAACTTTCAGAAATACTGTTGAAGAAAAATACCAGTGGAAGGATAGGAGCTGGGCATGGCCTTTGAGAAGACTGAAGACTGTCCTGACTAAATAGAAGGAGTACTAAGAGAAGAAAAAGGGCTAGTCAAAATCAAAGTTCAATACTTCCCAAAAGTTCGATAAGATTGTCCTTAACCATTAATAGAATAGATTCCAATCAATTTTGATGACTCTAACTCTTGAAAACAAAAATCTCTGCACATTAGGGTTATAGATAGCATGCATTAGAATATTAGTTAAGAAAGTATAATTAGCTCTCTCTAAGTTTTTACACTACAAATTTGTTTGTTTGTTTTTGTATTAAAAGCTGGTTAAAGGTTCAGGAAGGATGGAAAGATAAGACTCCAAATCACAAATAACCACCAACAGAACTCTAATTGGTTCAAGGAGAAAAAGTAACCACACAATAACTGACCACTGCCAGTCATCTAGTGAAGACCAAACAATGAGTTGTTTGGGACCATTTCCTCAGTTCCTCCTCCCAACCCTCCCTCAGGAGGAAGCAGAACTGTCCACCAAAAGGGGTTCACAAATCAATATGGAGGACTACATGGAAAACTCTGTACACTTAGCATTTGAGAATAGGTGAAGTTAAAATGCGGGCAAGGACAAGAGGGACAAAAAAGTGAAGAGTTCTTGATGATATACATGGAGAAACAAGGACAACAATTCCTGTGTGGGACCCTCGTTTTTAATTATTCGCTAATGGCTGGACATTCATCTTCTTTGATCTGTGCTAAAGCAAGGTGGAGAATAAAACCTGCCTACATTAATTCAATCACCTTCTTTAATCCCTAATTGCCTTTTAACCATAGGAAGCCATAACTACCAAGAAAGACAGAAAAAGTAAAAAATACATGGTTTTAAAAAGTTTTGCTTTTTATGTAATATTTGCTAAACTACACAATCGCATCAGAAATGGGGGCGGGAGAGCTAAAGCTATCGTGTAATGTTAGACTGAGCAGAGATTGATTATAAGTGATTTTGATTTGTTTATTCAAATCCAGGTTCTTAGGACCAAAAATGAGCTTCCTTTGGGTGTGAAGCACCCTCCTCAGTTTCAGAGAAGTGTTGGGTTCAGTGATGAAGGTGGAGTAAAGTTCCACACAATTCTATAGTTTTTTAGCATAAGTCTGGTTTTCAGAAGAGATTACTGCAGTAAAATGAATTTACTAGAACTTTTTAGGCTCTACCCATGCTGAACACTTTTTTTAGTAGAAAGCTGCAAGACTTCATTAGAGTTGTGTAAATAATTTATCAATTCCCACTTACTCCTCAGTGAATTTAAAAGACTTGATGACTCTTCACCCACATTCTGAAATTTTAGGGAATGAAGTAAAACTCAACTGACAGCACAAGATGGGGCTCATAAAATGACCTTCCACACAGGGCTCAGTACCTCATGTGGTCTACAATATAAATTTATGGGTTGAGGAAAAGCAGTGCAATTGTTTGTGTTAAATACTGTGCTCATCCTGTGAGGAAATCATTGTATGTGGGTAACACAATAATATATAACCTTTTCTTGAAAAACATCATCTGAATTCTTCATTAGAGATTTTTTTAACTGTTTTCTCTTTCTGTGAATAAATAATTTCTAAATGAAAAAAATAGCGATCTATTTTTATGTTGGTCATTTTTATTTTCTTTGAATCTCAGAAATAAAATGAGAGATCTATTAAGCCAAGAAACATACAAAGCTATGGAAAGTTATGACATTCTCACAATTTTTTATTTAAAAAAAAATGCTATATCAAAACT
Organism: Lynx rufus; assembly: GCF_022079265.1. NCBI lineage: Eukaryota > Metazoa > Chordata > Mammalia > Carnivora > Felidae > Lynx > Lynx rufus. The sequence continues at coordinate 39,988,597 of NW_025814834.1, read as the reverse complement.
CCCAATCAGCCTTCCACTTTTTTTCTAAAAGAGGCAAAGGCAAATTATGAAAGAATGTTCACTGATCCTTCATGTACTAATCCATTCAAAGGAAGCCTCATAAAAAAAAATTCACTGTAGTTAGCTAAATCTTGTGTGTGCAGGACAGCCAGGCCCATTTTTCCTCCTTCTCCATCCCAAATATTCTCACCACTGTCCCTCAAAAGTTTAGGGAAAGACTTTTTTTCAGATTTTCTCAGATATTCCGGTGAAAACTCCTCCAGAGAAAATGTTGAACTTTTCACCTCATTTTGAATTAGTACTTATGACTTTGTTTTCTTCCATTCACTGAGTAATAACCCCATCCTGTCCTTCCTTGGACAGCTCAAGGTTAACAGCTCTAGTCTATTAATCTCTAGAAAACTGGCTCACAGATGTGCAGTTTTCATGTGGAGTAAAAATAGAAGTTTCAACACCATTCCATCTTTACATCTTCGGTTTCACTTCTGAGTTATCCACCACATTCTTTTATGTTCTACAGCTTGTCCTCTAGAAATGTGCTGGAAATAAGCCCACAAGTGTGATAATCCTACATTTAGCTGAAACATTAAGCCACCTCACTTATTTAAAATTTCAGAGGAACTCTCAATACTGCTTTCAGACACTTTGAGTAATACAATTTTATCATAATTTACTTATCTTTTGTATCAATTTTGAAATAACTAGTAAGACCAAAATTCCTAAACCTGTTCTTAAGAATTTTAAACCATCAACAGGTGTAGGATCATGGGGTACCTACCACAAAAGTTACTGATATTTGAAAACTCCTCCAAAGAAAAAAGTCAAGTTTGTTGTTGACAAATAGCCCTTTTCTTAGGTGAAGAACAGGATTTGTAGCTCTTTACTTCTGTGTATAAAGTATTAGATATTTTGCATATTAGAAAATGGATAACTAATCACAAATTTTTAAGGAGTTAGAATTAACCAACTCACTTAATTGCTTCATTTTACAAAATTCAACACTGGGAAAAAAGATGTCCCTTAAAAATTCCAGCTGTTCCCTTTTTCAATGCTTATTACAGAGGAGGAGAACAGAAGCTTTGGGACTATAATTTGCTCTACTCTCTCCTTACCTTAAGTATATGAAAGTTGAACTCCTTTCAGTATTTTCTTGAAAGAGATGAAAGAGATCGATTTTTAACACCCTTCGGAGTTATACTGGTCTAGTAAAAACTTTTAAGTCTTGATACTCTATATTGTGCTGTTACTATGGCATCATTCTCTATTAAGTAGAATTTGGTGTAAGGGTCATCTTGTATTCTTTCCATTGTCAAATAATAAAGGAACATGAGAAGGCAAATTTTGCACAAGCCCATTCTACATCACCATAGTCAGGAGTAGCCTCTAATGCAGTTTAATTTTTTTTAAATCTTTTACGTATGGAAAATGTTATTCATTTTCATCTTCAAATTTTTGGAAAGGGTAAGTTCTTAAGACAGTGAAGAAGAAAGAAAATCTCTCTAAACAGTATAGTAAGCTTTGGTTGATTTTGCGTCCCATCAATCATCTGCCCTTTCTTATAACAGTAACTTATTTTTGCTTTGAGAGAACCATCCCTGTAACCACTATTAATCCATGCAGCATGTCAGTGTGTGTGTACACAATGATTTTAATTTTGCTACAGTTAAGTCTGAGTTGAGGTTCCTGTTAGATTCATGGTTAACAGGAGAAAAGAGGGGGAAAAGTCATTAGAAGTTGAGGCTTTTCAACAATTTTATAACATTACAGTTTTTTAGAGAATAATAAAAATGCATTAGAAAGAGAAGCCTGGAATGAAACCTACATGCACTGTTGGTGAGAATGTAAAATGGTTCAGCTGCAATGGGAAACAGTATGGGAGTTCCTCAAAAACTTTAAGCTAGAATTATGATATGACCCAGCAATCCCACTTCTAGATTCTAAGAGAAGCAAATGTCCTTTGAGTAAAACTAGTATCAAGTGCTGCTCTTGCTTCTCTGAATCCTCATCTTTCTGGGATTTTGTTTCAAAAATATTTCTCTAACTTATTAGTTATTTGATGCTTTAACAGGTCATTTTTGAATATTTTATTTCATATTTTCATTTTCTTGAGAGCCAAAGTTAGTTGAAATTACCAAGTCTGCCATTACTGGAAGTAGGTGTCCAAAAACATGAACTTCTCTACCAAATATGTGAAAACATTCAACCTCATTTATTGAGTGACTTATCTTAATTTTTTAGGTTTTATTATTATTTTTTTTTATTTCAGAGAGAGAAAGAGCGAGAATGAGCAGATGAGAGGGGCAGAGGGAGAGAATGAGAGAATCCGCTCCGTGCTCAGTGCAGAGCCTGACACAGGGAGGGCTTGACCCCATGACCCTGGGACCATGACCTGAGCTGAAATCAAGAGTTTGCCACTCAGCCAAGTGAGTCACCCAGGCACCCATTAAATAACTTTTTTAAAAACAGGTGACAACAAGGGGCACCTGGGTGGCTCAGTCGGTTGAGCCTCCAACTTCAGCTCAGGTCATGATCTCACGGTTCATGGGTTCGAGCCCCATGTCGGGCTCTGTACTGACACCTCAGAGCCTGGAGCCTGCTTCATATTCTGTCTCTTCCTCTCTCTCTGACCCTCCGTCGTTCATGGTCTGTCTGTGTCTCAAAAATAAATAAACATTAAAAAATTAAAAAAAAAACAGTTGACATCAAGATGCTGACTCTTCCTCAATTTCATAATTCTAGGGGGCCATCAATCATAGTACATGATCTTTCTTGGTCACAGAACTGGTAACATGAACTAGACTAGTCTTGTGGCCAACCAAGCTAGTCACTCAAACTATGACATCCCCCATGAACAACAGATGAGAACTGGGAACTTCAGCGAGATGAAGCCAATCAGAGTCCCCCATGAGATGTGATATATCACCTCTGAAAATGAGACGGGCTCTATTCCCATGGGATCACATGCTATAAATACCCATATTTGCTTAAGACTATGGGCAGCCAGCCACCTTTCCTCACATAGAGAAAAAAAGCCTGCCTCAGAATGTGGTCAATATACAGAACAAACTAAAAAGAAGAAATCAGGAAGAAGCAATCTTTAGATCCATGATGTTTTGAATATTGATCCTTAGTTATGTAAGCAAAGGAATCACCTTTTGTTAAACCTAGTTAACAATCTAGGGGCGCCTGAGTGGCTCAGTCAGTTAAGCATCCAACTCTTGATTTCAGCTCAGGTCATGATTTCATAGTTCATGAGATCAAGCCCCATGACCGGCTCTGTGCTGACAGTGTGGAGCCTGCTCGGGATTCTCTCTCTCTCCCTCTCTCTCTGCCCCTCCTCCACTCATGTACACGCACTCTCTCTCTCAAAATAAAAATAAATATAATTTAAAAAAAAAAACCTAGTTAACAATCTAACTGTCTAACTGGGTTACTCTCATATCAAAATGAAAGGATTTTTACTAATCTAATGTCAATGGTTGTTAAAACCCATGATGCAACTGTTTGTTGTTCCACAGCATTTGAGGACCATAATATATAACCATTTCCCTGAGGATACTGTTTCTACTGCCAGCTTCCATGAGCCATTAAGGGACATGAGCTATCACTTCCTAGAACAGACTAATTTAAATCCTATTCTCTAGCAGTCTTTGTTTTTGTTTGGTTGCTTTACTCCAACTATTCTGTAATTTTAGTAAACTTTCAGAAGTAAGGAAAAAAGACTCTAAGTCAGGTTCTCACTATAATATAATTGTTATTATATAGATTTAGCTACCTAGAACATAATTGTGTAGTTTCTGGCCAATTTATTTTCAATTTATGTCTTCATAAAAATAAAGCTATTTCAGGTTGCTCACAGAATAATTTCCTAACATTCAGGTAACATTAAACTTAAAAAGAATGATACATAAATAGTGTTTTAGTTAGGTTCCCAACAGGAAACAGATGGAACACTCCAGATAATTCAGAGAGAATTTAATTACAAAGTGACTATTCATAAAGGTGTTGACAGGGTGAGGAGAACCACAAAGGATGGGTCTATAACCTAGGTTTATTAATTTCAACGGGACAGGAGAGGGAGCAATTACTGTAAAAGGAAGAGACTCATGTAGAGGAGGGTGCCTTGAAAGAAGAGCTACCTTCAGTTACAGTAATGAAAACATCCCAAGGCACCCTTACATGGAGGCAATAAGGGAAGTATATACCTTCATCTCATTCACCTACCTCTGATCATTTGCCAAAACCCACCCAGAAAGCAGAGGGCAAAAAAAAAAAATCTGTTTCCATAATCCATACAGGCCAGTCTCCTAGGGACAGTGAATAGAAAGGAGAAAGGAGTAAAGTAATAAAACATAAACATGAGTATAACTTAAAGCATTTCTTGTTAATCCTCATCTTACCATCAAAACTAACATCTCACAATATTTTTTCTTGGTTTAAATATTTGTCTGTAAGGTATTACAAGTTAGATAACATATTAACAATAGCCAAACTATGGAAAGAACCCAAATGTCCATTGAGTGATGAATGAATGAAGAAGATGTGATATAAATAAACAACAGAATATTACTCAGCCACTAAAAAGAATGATATCTTGTCATTTGCAACAACGCAAATGAAGTTAGAGTGTATTATGCTAAGCAAAATAAATCAGAGAAAGACAAATACCATATGATTTCACTCATAGGTGGAATTTAAAAAACAAAACTGATGTACATATGGGAAGGGGAAAAGAGAGGGAAACACACCATAAGAGACTCTTATGAGGGTTGATGGAGGGAGGTCACTGGGGGATGGGCTAGATGGGTGGTGGGCATTAAGGAGGGCACTAATTATGATGAGCACTGGGTGTTGTATGTAAGTGATGAATCACTGAATTCTACTCCTGAAACCAATATTGCACTATATATTAACTAGCTAGAATTTAAATAAAATCTGAAAAGAATAAATAAATAAATAATTAAATAAAATGGTTCAACCAAAAAAGAGATGAATGAAGCAAACATGAAGAAATGTTAATAACTATTAAATATGCATGGTGGATTGATGATGTTTATTCTATTCTTTCAATTTGTCTGTATGTTTGAAATTTTTCATGATTAAAAGTTTTAAAGGCTTAAAAAAAACAAATTAGGTAACAAATAAGCTTCTGTACTAAAAACAACAGGTTAAAAAAAGTAGGCCTTAGAACTCCCAGGGAAGATAGCAGAGTAGAATCCTAAGCTCACCTTGTCCCATGGATAGATCTGGATGACAGCCACATTAGTGTAAATAACTCAGAAAATGACCAACAGACTTTCCACAACTAAATGTAGAGAAGAAGCCACATCAAAACTGAAAATATATCAATAAAAGAAAAAAAATTATAAAGCCAGATTCTCCCCTTAAAATACAAGTAATAAAAAAATTAAAATTAAAAAGTAGGCCTCAGGTTGCCTGGGTGGCTCAGTCAGTTGAGCATCTAACTCGATTTCAGCTAAGGTCATAATCTCACAGTTCATGAGTTCAAGCGCCGCATCAAGTTCTGCGCTAACAATGTGAAGCCTGCTTGGGATTCTCTCCCTCCCCTCTCTCTTTACTCCTACTCTGCTCATACTCTCTCTCTCAAAATAAATAAATAAACATTAAAAAAAAAAGTAAGCCTTTATTTCTCTCTCACATATCTTCCAAAGTAAGTGGCCACCTTGGTAGAAGGGTTTCATTCCATTCAGTTATCAAGCGACTACGTTCCTTTTACTTTTGTTCTGTCATACCCTAAGGCATAGTCTTCCACAGCATGGTCAAGCTGGGTCTTGAGTATGTCTGTGTTCCAGACATGGCGTAAGCCCAGAGCAAGTAAATGAGGGCAAAGTTGCACATATCACTTCCCCCCATATTACCTGTCAGGAAACCTTGTCATATGGCATTTGTTGCAAAGGAGGCTGGGTAATATAGTTTCTAATTGTGTGATCATGTGCCTAGGAAAAAGAGAAAAATAAATTTTCTAAGATGAACAACTAACAGTGCCCTGAAAGGTACTAAAATCTTTTTTACTAAAGTAAAAAAATTTCCCCCAGTTTTGAGTTTATGTAATAATGGATCTTGTAACTAATAGTTCATTCTCATTTTTAAAGCTAAAATCTACTTTGTTAACATATTTAAATATGACCTAATATGATTATTTTTTCAATTATACAGGATGACTTCTCCATGTGAGTCCCTCACCCAAATCACTCATTTTCAAACACATGAGGCAGGACCCCCTACAATGTTAGCTCTAAAATTTTCTTATCTCATATAAATCCAGAATGTCCTGTTCCAAAGTACATGCCACATACTCTTAATTTTCTACTTGTACTGAAAAAAAAGACAAGAGTTATGGTGGGGAATATATAGACCTATCCAAGACATTGAATAAAGTCCTATTCATATTGAGTAAAGTAAAACATAGGCTAGGTATAATTATATTGGGACCTGAGAAACGATGGAGAGAATACTCAGCAAATAGGCAGAAGACTTTCGGAAAAGGAAAGCAAAAGTAATATAATTCCCACAGTGACATGAACTTCAGTCACTGAGGCGTTATGACTTCTACCTACTACTCACCAGTGCTGCCTGGAATTGTGGAACTCTAAGACATTTCTTTGCATTTACATAGTACCTAAGAGACTTCTCAAACTTTAATTTTTATTCTGCAGGAAGATATTGGTATATTCTACATGGCCTGACTGACAGATTTCTGAACCATTTCCTCTTTTTAAAACAAAGCTAGGAAGAAGGAGAAATATCATGTAAAATCTCTAACACTGTGACTTCTTCCAGATATGTCTAAACAGACTTTTGCATTCTTTTTTTTTTTTTAATTTTTTTTTTTCAACGTTTTTATTTATTTTTGGGACAGAGAGAGACAGAGCATGAACGGGGGAGGGGCAGAGAGAGAGGGAGACACAGAATCGGAAACAGGCTCCAGGCTCTGAGCCATCAGCCCAGAGCCTGACGCGGGGCTCGAACTCATGGACCGCGAGATCGTGACCTGGCTGAAGTCGGACGCTTAACCGACTGCGCCACCCAGGCGCCCCTGAATTCTTTTGTATATTAAGAATAATCCAACCTGAAGAGTAATTCGCATTGTCTAAATTACTATAAAATGCCAGCACCTGACATGGTCTCCTTAGCATCATGTTGGTGTTCTTTCAAAATTTGTTAATTAAAATTTGTTAATTAAAACATTAAAACACTATTGGTATAAATTAAGCTATTATTTTTCCATTTGTACAATAGATTTTCAAATAGAATCAAGTAAGTAAATAGAGTAATCATCTTTTTTTTTAGTTTTTATTAATTTTAGAGAGAGAGACAGAGTGTGATCAGCGGAGGGGCTGAGAGAGAAAGGGAGACACAGAATCCAAAGTGGGCTCCTGGCTCTGAGCTGTCAGCACAGAGCCCAACACGGGGCTCAAACCCATGAACAGTGAGATCATGACCTGAGCTGAAGTCGGATGCTTAACTGACTGAGCCACCCAGGTGCCCCAGCAATCACCTTCTAACTTGAAAGGCAGATAGATTTCTCAGTGCGGTTAAAAGTGGTTATCAGGTGGCCAATGGACACATTAAAGAGATGCCTGACATCACTCATCGACAGGCAAATGCAAATCAAAACAACAATGAGCTATCACATCATACCTGTTAAGAGTGACTAAAATTAACAATTCAGGAAACAACAGATGTTGGTGAGGATATGGAGAAAAAGATAGACTCTTGCACTGTTGGTGGAAATGCAAACTTGTGCAGCCACTCTGGACAACAGTATGGAGGTTCCTCAAAAACTAAAAATAGAATTACCCTATGACCCAGCAATTGCACTACTAGGAATTTAACAGGAGTGCTGATTCGAAGGGGAACATGCATCCTAATGTTTACCAGTGCTATTAATAATAGCCAAATTAAGGAAAGAGCCCAAATGTCCATCAACTGATGAAAGGATTAAGAAGATGTGGTGTGTGATGGAATACTACTTGGCAATGAAAAAGAATGAAATCTTGCCATTTGCAACAAAGTATATGGAACTGGAGGATATTACGCTAAGGGACATAACTCAGTCAGAGAAAGACAGAAATCACATGATTTCACTCATATGTGGAATTTGAGAAACTTAGATGATCATAGGGGAAAGGAAAGAAAAATAAGATAAAAACAGAGAGGGAGGCAAACCATAAGAGACTCTTAAATACAGAGAACAAACTGAGGGTTTGGGGGGAGTAGGGAAAGTTGGTGATGGGCATTAAGGAGGGCACTTACTGGGATGAGCACCGGGTGTTATATGTAAGTGATGGATCACTGGATTCTACTCCTGAAGCCAAGACTACACTGTATGTTAACTAACTTGAGAAGAAAGAAATAGAAAAGAAAGAAAGAAAGAAAGAAAGAAAGAAAGAAAGAAAGAAAGAAAGAAAGAAAGAAAAAGAGAAAAAAGAAAGAAAGAAAGAATATATGCACCCCTTTATTGCAGAATTAATTACAATAGCCAAACTATGAAGGCAGCCCAAGTGTCCATCAATAGAGGAATGGATACAGATGTGGTATACACACACACACACACACACACACACACACACACACACACACGAGGGAATATTATTCAACCATAAAAAAGAATGAAATCTTGGGGCGCCTGGGTGGCGCAGTCGGTTAAGCGTCCGACTTCAGCCAGGTCACGATCTCACGGTCCATGAGTTCGAGCCCCGCGTCGGGCTCTGGGCTGATGGCTCAGAGCCTGGAGCCTGTTTCTGATTCTGTGTCTCCCTCTCTCTCTGCCCCTCCCCCGTTCATGCTCTGTCTCTCTCTGTCCCAAAAATAAATAAACGTTGAAAAAAAAAAATTTAAAAAAAAAAGAATGAAATCTTGCCATTTGCACAAGATGGATGGATCTAGAAAGCATAGTGCTATGTGAAATAAGTCAGTCAGAGAAAGACAAATACCATATGATTTCACTCATACATGGAATTTAAGAAACAAAACAGGCAAGGGAGGAAAAAGAGACAAACCAAAAAAATAAAACAAAAAACAAAAAACAGACTCTCAACTACAGAGAACAAACAGATGGTTATAAGAAGGGCAGTAAGTAGGATGGGTAAAATAGGTGAAGGGGATTAAGAGTATCACTGAGTAATATATGGAATTTTTAAATCTCTATATGATATATCTGAAACTAATATAATATTGTATGTTAACTACACTGAATTAAAATTTAAAAAAAAAACAGAAAAAAAAAGTATTTCCCCTACTATCAGTATATCAGTATTTCCCCTAGTATCATAAAATTTCTTCTTTAATTATGTTTTGTTTAGTTTTTAATAAATAGGTATTTATTTATTTTGAGAGACACAGAGACAATGTGAGCAGAGGAGGGGCAGAGAGAGAGGAAGACAGAGAATCCCAAGCAGGGTCCACATCGGCAGCACAGAGCCCCATGTGGGGCTCCAACTCACAAAACTGTGAGATCATGACCTGAACCAAAATCGAGAGACGCTTAACCAACTGAGCCACCCAGGTGGCCCTAATTATCAGTCTTCAATATTTTATATTTTCTACCAAGATTCTTTCTTCCTTATCTGTTGTCATTATTTCTACTTCAGTTATTCTCTACCTATATTATTGTTTCAGATAACCATATTGTATAATTCAGTCACTGGGTTGTTTTTATTTCTATTACCATTATCTATCATTAAACTAGTTGAGTAACTATAATTAAATACAAGGTCTATAAAGCTTTTTTTATATGCCTGGGCAAGTATGATGGGCATTAGGTTGCTACTATTGATTGTCTAATTCAAATACTTTCACATGAAAAATATATTCATTCCACATTCAAACTCAATTTTAGAAAATAAAACATAACTGAATAAATAACAATTTCATCTAGGGCAAGCCCAGAAATACATTTTAGTAAACCATGTTCAATCTTTTCAAAATTCAAAGATCTGCCCTCCCACACTCTAGAAGTGGCTGAACACTCATGTTTGAAGTTATTTTTAAATGTACTCCCCCAACCAATTAAAAATTCATATTATCTAGATTAAAAATATTAGGAAAGCATGAAGCTATTATAGTTCTTTTTTGTAAGTAATCATAAATTCTTAGTAATAAGCATCTCTGAGAGTTCATTTAACCTACATATACACGTACCTCTGCCACTTTCAGAGACAACTGCATCAAACATACCCCAACCAGATGGAACTCTAAATCTCATAAGAAAAAAATTCCATAATCCACTACTCACTGTCAGGAAATTCTCCTTTATGTTTAAACTACAAGGCTCAGGCTACAGATTAAGCCTGCTTCCTCTAGTTCTATTCCTGGTGGAGGAGAAAAACAGATGGACACAATCCGTCAAGTAGTTAAAAACAATAATTAGGTCACTTCTCTCTCCAGCCTAAAAAAAGAAAAAAAAATGTGTGTTTTGCATGTATTTTATTTCCTCATTATATCTGATGGGGTACATATACAAACTATTTCAGTAATAATATAAGTAGAGGCCTTCTGTGCAAACCCACATGGTAGGCACAGTTGGCTTTTAGGTTTCTTATCCTTCAGATATCAGCAATGTCACATTCCCTCCCAGTGTCTCTGTCTGCAATACCTTGGAATCACTGGAGAAGAATACAAGACAGGGCAGATTCTTTTTTTTTTAATTTAATATTTATTTTTGAGAGAGAGAGGGAGGGAAGGAGGGAGGGAGAGGGGGAGGGGTAGAGAGAGAGGGAGACACAGAATCCAAAGCAGGCTCCAAGCTCTGAGCTGTCAGCAGAGCCCCACGTGGAACTCTGAGATTATGACCTGAGCCCAAGTCAAGATGCTTAACTAACTGAGCCACCCAGGCTCCCCAAGGCAGGGCAGATTCTGAGAGGGACAAGGGCTTGGTTAGACCCAACTGAGCCCAGACCTTAAGGCACCTTCATTTTGGCCTGAGCTTACAGCATCTGTGGTGAAGCTGCAGGCAAGCTACACATTGGGATACTAAGTAAATGAGATGTGTGCCCCTGTTAAGGAATGTAATCAACAAAGAATGCAAATAAGCAGTAATGAGAACTGAAAGCAAGCTTTCAGTATCTGGGACTTCCATCTCAAGTGAGATGTTTTTCATTTCACAAAATCTGTAAGACTATACTGGTCATTTGAAGAAAAACTTGAATTGGGACTCCAGTGCAGAGCCAGACTTAGACCTGGACCACATGAAGAAAGTGTTAGGAAGCTTGCAGAACATGGGGGAAGCACCTGCCCCCAATATTTCGGGTCAGAGGAGTAGGAAGAGTGACAGAGGACACAAGGCGTGAGGGCAGAGTTCAGTAGCAAAGAGCTCACATTTGTCTGGTCTATAGATACTCACTGCCTTGATGCAGATGAATCTACTAAAGTTTGTTCTGCAGGACCTAAAACAAATTTATGAAAACTTGACCGATTTATAAACCTTAAGGATTTTTTTATTCATTTATTTATAAGGTTTTAAGAATCTATTATAAGCATCTACTATGTGTTCTAGGTGCCAGGTAATAGCAGTGAGCAAAACACGAAGAAAAAGAATTCCATCCTATGAGACTACCTTCTAGTGGAATAGAAAATAAAGAATAAATAAAATATACAGTATGGTGAGAAGCACTATGGTGGAAGAAAAACACAAAAGATTGGCATTTTTAATAATACACAAACTCCTATTGTACTTAAGTCACAAAAATAAAGTTCCTTTCAATTCATGATGGCAATGAACTGAATGAGGAGGAACTTACAGAGAAGAAGTTGTCTTTCCAAAGCCCCTAAAATCCCAGCAAACATAGGTACTCACTTCTCCCCGTTCTCCTGTTGTCCTTGAATCTAGTATCTCTGTCTACCCAGTTAGGTAGTTATAACTGGAATAGATTGTGATAACATAGGGTTTTGAAACTATTAAGTACTATATAAACAAAGCTGCATTATTTTTTTTATCGCTTGACCATTATTCATTTAGACAGAGCATCATTAATTAAAATGCCTCTGAAAAAAATAATAAAATGTCTCTGGTAGCATGCTACACAATTATATCTTTTCCCCTTTCCTGTTAAACATTTTTAACAGCAGCCTGGATGAAGGCATGGAAAGGATGGTTATCAAATTTGCAAATAACACTAAGTTGAAAGGCAGTGCTAATGTGTTAGATGACAGGATTAAGATTCAAAATGATCTTGACAAGGCAGAACACTGAGATGAAACCCATAAAATGAAATTAACAGACATGCTATGAATAAAAAAAAACTAATGAACAAAACTCTGCATGTGTACAAGAGAGATGAAGTTTGGTAGCATTGTTATTAAGGAGGAAAAAACTTAGTTGATCTCTAGTTGAAAGTTACTCAACATTTTGATACAGCTACAAAACAAAATGTTTTAGGCCGTGTAATAGAGTAGTATCTAAGTCAGCATAAGCAGTATCTAGACAACAGTATTCATACCTAGATAACACACTTAATACCAACATTAAAAATTTTTCTAAACATTCATGGAAAGGTAACAGAAAATGCACTGCTCGTATCATATAAAGAACAGCTGAGGAATTGCTTGCTTTAAGAAAGACAGAGCCTATAGAAAACTAGTATATACTTTCAAATATTTTAAAGGACCATTACTGATAAGAATACTTCACCATTTTTAAACATATTCATTGTATGACCTCAGAAAAGATCTTTGTTCCTCTATGCCTCAGTTTTTTAATCTCTAGAAGAAAGTTAAAATATCAATTCTGTAAGGTTATTTTAAGGATTATCAATAATACATGCAAGGTGTGTAGTGCATTATCTGGAACATTGTCAGTACTCCATAAACGGTGGGTATTTTTATTCTCTATTGCTCCAAAAAGTACTCTAAGGTGAATGGATGAATTCAGCAGAACCATGACATGAAAGAAAGACTCCTAAAAGAGTTAGTTCCTTTCCATGAATTTTTCATATAGACATTAAATGGTTATCAGGGAATTTGAGAAGAGATACCTACAGTGGGTAAAAGTTGGATTAGACAGTTTCTGAAGCAGAGTACGGTTACATAGTTTGACAAAGCTCACAAATTCATCAGTGGCAGAGTAATGATTGGAACCCAAGTGATCTGGATTCAGAGACTCATTAGCCAGACTTTCTTTCATAGCCCTCGCGTCATGTGAACCCCAACAGGTTTTGTGATGCCCTAGGATTTCTTTAGCTATCTTCAAACTAATGTACAAACACTTTTAATTACAAACGTAAAGAAAAAAATCACAAGGTATTGCTGGTGGATCCGTTGAAATTTTGTCGTGTATAATCTGGAATGACATGTTCCACAAAAATGTATTTTGTAAACTGATGAAGGCAATTTCTTGAGTGCTCAAACTTTTCCTATTCCATCTGTTTTGGATGGAACTCTTCCAGTGATGAACTGCCCACTTCCTGTTCCAATTTATTCTAATTTATGAAACACAAGTTTGCTTACCTCAAGATCACCGCATCATGAATATTAGTTATTGTTTTATGACATCATTCATGTTCTCAGGATGCACTGATAAACAGATATGTGAAAGCAAGCAGACTTTGGTGAGGGCCTAAGACACTTTCCAAAGACTCATTTCTATGGGTTGTAGAATCTGGTCTTTGTGAAAGTGTTTCCTGACTGTTCAGAAACACCACTTGTTTTCTTCCTTGTTCTAGATTGTTTCAAATGGGTGTAACTGCAAGATGAAAGACTCTAATTATGTAAAATGAAGCTGCTTGCTCAAAGCAAATTTCAGTGCCTATCAGATAATAAAAAGACAAAGTGTGGGAATTGGTGCATGGTGAGTGAGCAGAAAAAAATTACCTGAACAATGTGGTTTCTGAAGCCACAGGATATTTTGTCTACTGAAGGGGTGGATTGCTGAGAGGAAGTATAGAGAATTTATAGGAATAAGTGAAAAAGTTTACAAGTAAATTAAGTTCAAGGAAGTAAAATTCTGTAATACCTTAAAACTTAAATCATGTGTTCTGTTTATTTGGGTAAATTTTGCTTCCTGATTATTGTAATTGGTTGAAGTTTCTAGCTCCTATGGCTGTGTGTATTTAAGCTTTCAATGCAGGTATGCTGAAGGTTTCAAATGTTTATAGCATTTCCTAGCACCCTGTTTCCTGAAATTTAAATAGCTTCATATTCAGTTTTATAAATATGCTTTTTTTTCTTATTTCCAAGGAAAACCATAACCTAAGACTTACTTGAAAATTTACTTTTGAAACTTAGGATAATGATCTACAAATATTTCCCTGGGAAAGAGCTTTCACCTATGTAAACAGATTTTATGTACTGAAGCTAGAATTTGATTGAAATTTGATAGGTATTTGTTCTGTTGGTTAACCTTTCTGCTTACCTTACCAAATATTTGAATAGAAGCCTAACTACTGAACTGTACCTAAAGGATAGAAGTAATAAACTTCAGAGACTAATGGAGTATATTTTATAACTGTTTAATTTATCAATGTATAAGAGCCCCCCAAATAATTACTAATTCGATAAGCATTTATTGACATCTATTTCAACTAAGCACACTGCTCAGTCCTGAACATGCAAAGGAGTTCAGTAAGGGGAGATTACATTACATAATGTAGTCAATGTCCAGGTAGGAATTCCAAGTAGAAAGAGTCCAGACTAAGAAATACTTTCTTAGTATTAGTATTAGTATTAGTACTTTTCTTAGTATTTCATTAAACTTAGGAAAGTTTAATGACAGGAATAACCATAAAAATGGGGTTGAATTAGGATAGAAGGAACAAGCTAGTCAAGACAGACAATGAGCTAAGGTGGAGGTAAGAAAGTGTAGAATATGTGGAAAAACTCAAATGTGGTCTATATGCGCTCTCTCCAATTGTTTATCTCCCCTTCTCTTTCAAATCTCTTCTAAACAGGCTTCCATTTCTCATTTCCCTGAAACAGCTTTTGTCAATATCACCAATGACCTCCATACTGCCAAATCCAATTGTAATAGTTTTCTATTGCTATACTAATGAATTACCGCAAACTTAGTGGCTTCAAACAACACAATTTTATTTTCTCACAGCCCTGTAGGTCAGACATCTGTCATGGTACTCACTGGCCTAAAATCATGATGTTGTTAGGTTCTTGAGAATGTCATACCAGTAGAAGTGCTGCAAGTTAGGACTAAAAGAGAGAAAGCAAAGTGCAAGAAGGCTGTCAGATTCCCAAAGTTCTGCAGGCAAGAAACAGATTGATAAAACTACTCAGCTGCAAGCATGAGCTACCTTTTATGAAAAAGGAAGGATGCCTCCAAGGATGGAGTGTTAAACCCAGAGGGCAGAACGGAGAGCTTCAAGGGATTGTGAAATTGCTTGGGACCTGTGTGTTTCATATTCTTTTATAAGATGGTTAGTCAGGTGTGGCCATGAGAGGAGACAGGGGAAAGCCTAAGGAAAAAAATGTATTATACTTTTAGGTCCCAGAGAGAGTCATTGCATTCTGAGAGAAGGACGACATGGGAAGGACCACCAAGGAAACAAGCTCATCCAAGCAGGTGGGGAGCCAAGAGAGAGCAAGGCCATGTGAGCAAGTTCCTTTACTGGGGGTCAAGGTGGGGAATGCAAGAAAAAAAAAGCATTAGGGGATTTCACTGGTGCATTTGAATGTCACTAGGTCATAGTCAGTGGAGGGCAAGAAGGGAACTTCTGGTGGGAGCCAGCCTTACCAAACTGATGCACTTGATCACCTAGGCAAGGTGTTTATAACCTATTTGTAGACATATTGAGGAAGCAGGAAAAAACAAATTTTTAAAGGTTACAATACACTATGGCTTCCCATTTTCTTCTATTTTCTCTTCTTTTGAACCAAACATCTATTACTGGTATCCTATGCCTATCCCACCATTGTGTTTGGGGAGTAAATAATTTGTTTCTTAAATTTAATATTCACAGATTGAAAGAAATTGTATCCCCGATGGATTATGCACAGAGCATGACTCATGGTTGATTTACATGATCTAGATGATGAGACTTGGGACTTTTGAGCTGATAAGATTGAAATGAAATTTTGGACTTGATGCTTGAGAACCTTGGGATGGGGTGCATATATTTTGCATGCGGAACAGACATGAATCTTTGGGAGCAGGAGGACAGGCTGTAGTAGGCAAATAATGGCCCACCAGATATGTCCATATCCTAATCTCCAGAACCTATAAACATGTTATGTTACCAAGTAATAGGCAATTAAGTTCATAAATGGAATTAAGATTGCCAGTCAGCTGACTGTAAAATAAGGGGATTATCCTAGGTTATCATGGTGATCCTCATATATAATCACGCGGATCTTTAAATGAGAAATTGGGAAACAGAAGGGTTAGAATGAGAAAGAGGCATTATGAGAATGCCTGGACCTTGCTGGCTTTGAAAATAAAAGGAGGCTACAAATAGTCAATAATATTGTAATGCTTTGTATGGTAACAGTAACTACACTTAATTGTAGTGAGCATTCCATACTGTATATAATGTATATATAATTTCATGATGTCGAATCACTATGTCACACAACTGAAACATATATGTCAAATATACAGCAATTTCAAAATTTTCAAACTTTTAAATAAAAGAGAGACACAGAGCTAGCAATGTGAGCAGCCTCTGGAAACTGCAAAGGGCAAGAAAATGAATTCTCTCCTAGAACCTCCAGAAAGCAACACAGCCATGTGTATAGCCTAACTGTAGCCCAGTAAACCCCACTTTCTGACTTCTAACCTCCAGAACTATAAGATAATACATTTGCATTGTTTTAAGCCACTGAGTTTGTGGTTATTTATTATAGCTGCAATAGGAAACTAATAGGCAAAGACAAACTGAGACACTATCATAGACCAAAGGAGATTAAATGCAATCTGATGCCCTGGATTGAATCCTGGAACTGAAAAAAGACATTATAGGGGCGCCTGGGTGGCTCAGTCGGTTGAGCGTCCGACTTTGCTCAGGTCACGATCTCACGGTCCGTGAGATCGAGCCCCGCATCAGGCTCTGTGCCGACAGCTCAGAGCCTGGAGCCTGCTTCAGATTCTGTGTCTCCCTCTCTCTCTGGCCCTCCCCCCATTCATGCTCTGTCTCTCTCTGTCTCAAAAATAAATAAATGTTAAAAAAAAATTGAAAAAAGACATTACTAGAAACTCTACTGAAATATAAATAATGGTTTAATAGAAAAAAATATAGCTAAGAAAGAAAGGGGTGATGTGGAGTCATCAACTGAAGCAGATACTACACTTAACTATCATTTGTATCACTGCATGTTAATTTCAAAATGCCTAATTTTTAAAAAGTGTTTCCAAGTAACTGATTTGACATCTTTCTTGAAAATGTTTAAAGAGGGGTGCTTGCGTGGCTCAGTCGGTTAAGCATCCGACCTCAGCTCAGGTCATGATCTCATGGTTTGTGAGTTCGAGCCCAGTGTTGGGCTCTATGCTGATAGCTCAGAGCCTGAAGCCTGCTTCGGATTCTGTGTCTCGCTGTCTCTCTGACTCTCAATAATAAATAAACATTAAAAATTTTTTTAAAAAAAGAAAATGTTTAAAGATATCATAGATATCAAGCAGAATGTTTATTCTGCACATGGCTGACATTAATATTTATGAACTAGGAAGTTCGAGTGACAGTTCTTGCTTTTCTCATTTCCACCTTCTTTTCCCATGTTCTCTTTACCTTTATTTTGTTCATTTCTTTCTTCAAGTGGTTTCATACAGTGTTTTCCCGTTGAAGAAAAAAATAGGACTGATATAAATGATCTGTACCAAAGTGCTAGTTCAAAAGAAGCAGGCACTAAGGAATACTGACAACTTCTGACAGCATAATCCTCTAAAATTATGAATATTTTTTTCCTAAAATTTGCTTCTTCTATCATTGTTTTCACATAAAGCTTAGTGAAACACATATCGTTTTCAATAGCTATTTTATTTTGTTTTGTATTGTGTTTTATCCCTGCCCATAATTTGGATAGGATGGGTAGTATGGGGAAAAAATTATAATACCCAAATCATTAGTTACTCCTTTGAATTTACTAAGCTATCAACCACTGACCACACCCACTCTCGGTGAAATTATTTTCTAGTAAAATCTAAGATGCATTAAGAATAAGAATACCTCTCTACTGCAAAAGCCTTTACCACCAAAGTAGTTTCATTTTCACAGCAACAGTGTGTGGTGAATATAATCATTATCCCACTTTATAGGTAAAGAAATGGAGGCTTAAAGAATTTAAATAGTTTGCTCAAGGTCAAGCAAGTAGGTTAGAACAGAGAACCGATTTGAAGTGAAGTAGTTCGACTGTGGAACACAACCCAGGCTTTGCTCTCATTATACCTCTGCCCTTCCTTTGCCTCTCATCCCACCCTATACACATTATTTAGGTAACTCAATAGAATTGTGTACTTTCCCTCTGCATCCACTAGATTAATACTAACACACTAAAACAGAAAAATATGAACTGCACACGGTACACAATAGTTATATTGAAACAGGCTTTTCTTTTTAAAAAAAATAAATAAACACGGCATCTCTACTTCTTCAAAACAGCCTGGGAGAAATGGATTTTTCTTTCTGAAATGCATATGCATAATGTTCTTTCATTCTGCTCATGGGCAAACTTCTGACATTATGACATAGTTCATGTCCAGTAAAATATATGCTATATAGTAAAGGATACATTTACTACAGATAAAAGTAAAGTTCAGTTTCCCTTTAACTTTGGGTTCCAAACAGAAAGTAGCTTTTGCAGAACAGGAATTTCCCATTTTATTTCAGTGATGCCTTTTGATAAGGAAAGCACACGTATACACGTATCACTTATCTCATGAGAATGAAAGGCATTGTGTGAAGGTACACTTGCAGAATCTCATTTCACCCTCCTAAAATGTAACTTTATTACTATGGAATTAGGATAGAATATCTTGAGTAATCCTGTTCGACATGTGTCAAAATCTTAATTACTTGATAAGCAAAATATGTGAAAGACAAGTTTCAAGGACATGACTATCGAGAATAAAGTTTATAAGAAGTAAAAAGGAGGGGCAGGAGCCTGGATTTATGAAAAAAACAGCAGACTCATGAGCTGTGACTCAGGGTCCTGGTTCTTTGTAAGATACTCTGGCAAATGTCAACCACAGAAAAA
This sequence comes from Lynx rufus, assembly GCF_022079265.1. Classification (NCBI taxonomy): domain Eukaryota; kingdom Metazoa; phylum Chordata; class Mammalia; order Carnivora; family Felidae; genus Lynx; species Lynx rufus. Next base: position 39,969,445 of record NW_025814834.1, on the reverse strand, counting down.
AAGATTTCTTTGAACTGAAATTATATTCACAAATTGCCTTAGAATAGACTGATGGAAAATCAATAATTACTATATTTTAGGGGTTTCAAGAAAACTTAAGGCCATGATTAAGAGCCTATTCATACAACAATGTGAAAAAAGAAAAATTAAAAATCTAACCCCTTAAGCCAAGCCAAGCTCTCAGATAGCCAGAATGAAGATGATGGATTAAATGAGATTGGGGGGGGGGGGCATGGAGCAGCAGGGATGGGGGCAGAATCTAATATTAACTTAAACCAGTTTGAAGCACATACTGTAGTAGATACTGAATGCTATTCTACTGAATCCTCATAACAATATCATGTGGTCAGGCTTTAGAAGCCATACACTATAGATGAAAAAATGGAGACTCTAAAATCACAATTTAGTCAAGATCATATGAAGTTTGAGCAAGGTCTTCTATCATTGACGTCTACTGCTCTCTCCAGTGCATTTCATAGCAATTAACAGGGTACAATCTGGGGTACACAAGGAAACCACCCAAAAAAAAATCACCAACAGTAAGTGCAAGATTTCCAAAAATTACGCTTTGTCACTCCCTAAGTCTTTTTAATTAGTTTTTTTCTAATAAATTCATGCGTTAAATGCAAATAATTGAGAATTGTGGCCACCATACACTTTTAAGTGAAAAAAAGTTAACTTTCCAAGAAATATAAGCATAGAATAGACCTAAAGAAATTCCATTAGAAAAGGGAAAAAATCTAAATGCCCCCAAATGAGTATAATTAAATAAGTTGCGGGGAGATCCAACCATTAGAATAAAGACTTCTAGTAACAAAAGACTAAGTTAAGCTATAATGTGAAGTAAAAAGAACAAGATACAAAATACTATGTGGAGTCTGATTAAAACTATGTCAAAATGCAAAGGCAATAGGAGGCTATCCAAAAAGTATAAAAGTTATGTACTAAGGTGATAATATTTTGAGTAATTATTTTCATTTTTGCTATTGCTTATATTTTCTCTAGCATACTGATTAGTTTTTATGATTTCTTAATGAGAAATCAGTGACCTTTAAGAAGCAACAGACTTAGTCATTTTATTTATTTTTTTTTAAATGGCCATGTAAAAATTCTGTTAATGTTTATTTATTTTTAAGAAAGAGAGAGAGACAGAGCATGAATGGCAGAAGGGCAGACCGAGAGGGAGACACAGAATCCGAAGAAGCAGGCTCCAGTCTCTGAGCTGTCAGCACAGAGCCCGGGGCGGGGCTCGAACTCATGAACCACAAGATCATGACCTGAGCTGAAGTCAGAGGATTAACCGACCAAGCCAACAGGCGCCTTGCAGACTAACCATTTTAAACTCAAATAATACAAGCCTCCTCTTCGAGGGACAGATTTTTTTTTCAATCTATTTCATACAGTGCACACTTTCTCATACCAAGTAGATGCTCAATATTTATTTTTGTTGAATGCATTTTCCTAAAAAAAGTAGATAGAGCAAAGAAGATCCCTCTCTGCTTAGAAAATATTTCCTACATAGGTTCCCTAGAGATTTATTCATGTAAATGAGTTCCTCTTTTAAAATGCAAATGCATCAAATAGCTAAATGAGCAAAAAACATGAACAGAGAACACACAAGAGGAGACACACATGGCTAATAAACATTAAATGAAAAGTTCAACCTCATTAATAATCAAAATGAAAATTAAAATATCAGTTTTTCCTCATGGAACTTACAAAAACTTTCATGGTAATTCTCAATGCCAACTGAGACACAAACAAGAATATAAATATATGTCTCTTATAATTTGCTGGTAGCACTGAAAGATGAGTACTTTCTTGAAAGCAATTTAGCAAAATATTTAAAATCACAGATACATGTGAAAAAGTTTTATTCATGGATGTTCAATGCAATTTCATAATTCCAAAACAGTTAAAACAGTCTAAGCATCCATGATAAAGAAAACAAAAACTAAATTTTTGTAAATCAATTCAGTAAAAAACTAATTCATCTTTATAATCAAATTTTCAAAAATATTTAAATATGGAAAAATTCTCATGATACCAAATTGGTTGGGATAAGCAGTTCACAGATCTTATTATATATCATGATCTCAATTTTTTTAAGTTTATTTATTTTGACAGAGAGAGCGCACACAAGTAAGTGAGGCATGTGAGGGGCAGAGAGAGAGGAAGAGAGAGAATCCCAAGCAGGCTCTCACTGTCAGCACAGAGCCCCACACGAGGCTTGATCTCATGACCATAAGATCATGACCAGAGCCAAAATCAAGACTGGGATGCTTAACTCAATAAAACCACCCAATTGCACCAATCATGATCTCATTTTTTTTTTTACTGCAAATTTCTTTTTTTTCCTTTTTTCTTTTTCTTTTATTTTTTTAATGTTATTTAAACCCAAGTTAATTAACATATAGTGTAATAATGATTTCAGCAGTAGAATTTAGTGATTCATCACTTATATAACACCCAGTGTTCATCCCAACAAGTGCCCTCCTAGATGCGCATCATCCATTTCACCCATCCCCCCACCCAGCACCCCACCAGCAACCCTCAGTTTGTTCTCTGCATTTAAGAGTCTCCTATGGTTTGCCCCCCTCTTTCCATTTTATTTTTCCTTCCCTTCTCCTATGTTCATTTCTTTTGTTTCTTAAATTCCACATGTGAATGAAATCATATGATATTTACCTCCTTGAGTGACTTAATTTCGCTTAGCATAATACACTATTGTTCCATTCATGTTGTTGCAGATGGTAAGATTTCATTCTTTCCGATCGCTGAGTAATATTCCATTGTGTATATATACTACATCTTTATCCATCTGCAGTTGATGGACACTTGGTCTCTTTCCATAACTTGGCTATTGTTTATAGTGCTGCTATAAACGTTGGGGTGCATGTGCCCTTTGAATAAGCATTTTTGTATCCTCTGGATAAATACCTAGTAGTGCAATTGCTGGATATTAGGGTAGTTCTATTTTTCATTTTGTGAGGATCTTCGATACTTTTTTCCAGACTTCCTGCACCAGTTTGCGTCCCCACCAAACAAAAAGGGTTTTTCTCTCTGCATCCTCACCAACATCTGTTGTTGCCTGAGTTGTTCATTTTAGCCATTCTGACAGGTGTGTGGTGGTATCTCGTTATGGTTTTGATTTGTATTTCCCTGATGATGAGTGATGTTGAGTATTTTTCACGTGTCTGTTAGCCATCTGGATGTCTTATTTGGAAAAGTGTTTGTTCATGTCTTTTGCCCATTTTTTCACTGGATTATTTGTTTTTTGGGTGTTGAGTTTGATAAGTTCTTTATAGATTTTGGATACTGACCCTTTTTCTGATATGCCATTTGCAAATATCTTCTCCCATTCCATCAGCTGCCTTATAGTTTTATTAATTGTTACCTTTGCTGTGCAGAAGCTTTTTATCTTGATGAGGTCCTGATAGTTTAGTTTTGCTTTTGTTTCCCTTGCCTTCAGAGACCTGTCTAGTAAGAAGTTGCTGCATCCAAGGTCAAAGGGGTTGTTGCCTGTTTTCTCCTCTAGGATTTTGATGGCTTCCTGTCTTATGTTTAGGTCTTTCATCCATTTTGTTTTTGTGTATCGTGTAAGAAAGGGGTCCAGGTTCATTCTTCTGCATGTTGCTGACCAGTTTTCCCAGCACCACTTGCTGAAGAGACTGTCTTTTTTCCATTGGATATTCTTTCCTGCTTTGTCAAAGATTAGTTGGCCATACATTTGTGAGTCCATTTCTGGGTTCTGTATTCTGTTCCATTGATCTACGTGTCTGTTTTTGTGCAAGTACCACACTTTCTTAATGATTACAGCTTTGTAACACAACTTGAAGTCCAGAATTGTGATGCCTCCAGCTTCAGTTTTCTTTTTCAATATTACTTTGGTTATTCGGGGTCTTTTCTGGTTCCATACAAATTTTAGAATCATTTGTTCTAGCTCTGTGAAGAATACTGGTGTTATCTGGATGGGGATTGCTTTGAATATGTAGATTGCTTTGGTTAGTATCAACATTTTAACAATATGTGTTCTTCCAATCCAGGAGCATGGAATGTTTTTCCATTTCTTTGTGTCTTCTTCAATTTCTTTCATAAACTTTCTATACTTTTTAGCGTATATACCTTTTACCTCTTAAGTTTATTCACAGGTATTTTATGTTTTTCGGTGCAATTGTAAATGGGACTGATTCTTTGTTTTCTCTTTCTGCTGCTTCATTATTGGTGTATATAAATGCCACTGATTTCTGTACATTAATTTTATATCCCGCAACCTTGCTGAATTCGTGTATCAATTCTAGCAGTTTTTGGTGAACCCTTTTGGGTTTTCCATGTAGAGTACACAATCTTACTTTTAAAAATATTTAAGCATAGGCAAAATATTGGGAAAAAATAGTAGTAATGCTTCTCTGACTGGTGAGATTTAACACGATTTTTGTTGTCTTAATTTTCTTTCATAGCCAAATTTTCTAAGAGGCAATTCGTTCCATATATTCAGCATTTTAAAAAGGTATTCTCTCTATTCTGGTTACATTTCTAGAAATCCATCCTGAGAAAATAATCCCAAATAAAGAACAAGTTAATACACAAAGATGTTCATATACAGCTTTATTTAAAATAGTAAAATTGGGGGGGGCACCTGGGTCACTCAGTCAGTTAAGCATCTGACTGGCTCAGGTCATGATCTCATGGTTTGTGGGTTCAAGCCCTATGACTGGCTCTGTGCTGATAGCTCAGGGCCTGGAGCCTGCTTCAGATTCTGTATCTCCCTCTCTATCTGCCCCTCCCCCACTCACACTCCATCTCTCTCTCCCTCTCAAAAATAAACATTAAAAAAATTTAATTGTAAAATTAGAGGAATATGAAATTAAAGAGAATATAATGTATAAAATAGATCACATTGTTTTAATAATGTGTTTAATTCCTTTTATGTTATGCAAAACATCTTATTTTAGTGTGCTAACATGAAAGGTACTAGGACTAATAAGATATCTCTCTCTCTCTCTCTCTCTCTCTCTCTCTCTCTCCTGCTCTCTTCCTCTCTCTCCCCATCTTCTTCCTAAAGAGCTAAATTCAGAATTGGAGTGGGGATCAAGATCCTCTTCTTTGAGTACTAGCAGTAGGATAAGCAAGATTACCCTTTTCCTCTGGAAGTTTAGGCTTTATTTCCTAACCACCTCAAAACATAAACACACATAAATAATAGAGACTTTTTAATATATAGGAAAATATTTTTGACACTGCAGTTACATTTTGAAAAGCAAAGCAAAACTGAAATCAACAGCATAACCTCGGCTTCTATAAGCATGTAAAACAGCCCTATCGAACAGCCCTTGAACTCAGTGGGATACAAAGATGGTGTGGTTTTACTTTTCTTGAACCACTGTCTTCAAACATTCTGTTGAATTTCCTTTCTCCATCCTTTAATAACATCTTGGACAGATCCTACAGCTTCCCAGTTGCTTTCAAATATTAAGTATTTCAGTCTCGTCTAATTGATTTTAAAATCTCAACCTTGCATTCAGTTCCATGTTCATTCCGGCCTTTGCCCCAGCAGGAAGGAGCTTGGAATAGAGACCAATCAGCTGTCCTTCACTCTTCCCCTCTCCTTTTCTTACAGCATTTCCAGAAATGGATAGCAAGAGAGAGTACAGAAATAGATCAAAGGTATACTATTAACTGCAGCTACTGCAGCCCCTCGGTTACAAATGCTCCCAGGGGCTTCGGGTACAGGTTCTCAGCAGGCCCTGAAGGAGGCCCCTCACTAAACAGCCTGCTGACATGGGGAATTCACTCCCATTTAGCTGCTTATAACTCCACTCCCATTCTACTTCCAGCTCTAGCATTCAGCCACAGCCCTTCCTACTGGTGTTCCCTTTCCAAAGTCCAGTTCTCTCAGGTGGGACATAGACCAGACCACTGAAGCTCACACACCTTGCGATGTTCTCTTGACCCACTAAAAAGGACACATGTTCAGCCAATAAAAAATGAGAGTGAAAGACAGCTTTACTTCTCTCTCTCTCCCTCTTTCTCCCAACCATCCTTGAATTATCTTCCCCACTTCCACTCCAAAAAGGCACAGAGGGCAGGTCATTAAGTCTCATGCATAAGCATCCAACTGGGGAGTAAGACACCTGTCTCCGTTTTCCTGGTCACAGTCTCTACAACTTCTACAAAGTATTCAGTTGGAGCACTGCTACATATGTCATTCTTCTGAGGCCCACAGCTCACATCTCTAAAAGTTTATAAGATCCCTTGAGTAGAGTACTCACATAGACTAGGGAAAAGGAGAGGAATGGAAGAAAGAAGACCAGTTCTTCCCCCTTAATAATCTTATGCAATATGATCGATGTTTCTTGGAAGTTGTCTTACAGAGTGTGGATGTATATGCTGCCTACACAGGCGGCATGTTTTGTTGTTTGTTGTTAGTTTGAATGCCTGTTTTTTGGTTTGGGGACATTAGAAAAAATTCCAAATTAACAATGATAAAAATTTTTCCTCAATATTTTTACAGGTAGAAAAATGACTACAAGGGAGGATATTTATACCTTTAAAGATATTAATACTTTTAATATCTTTGTAACACTGAGATACAGCATTAGAATTATCTGTTACTAGATAATACTATAAGCATATTATCACCTACAGTATAGATCTCCCTCAACTTACGATGCAGTTACATCCCAAGAAACCCATCCTAAACTGAAAATATCATGAGTTGAAAATGCATTTAAGACACCCAACCTACTGTGAAATTTGCCATAGCTTAGCCTAGTCTACCTTAAAGGTACACACAATACTGACATTAGCTTACAGTTGGGCAAATTCATCTAACACAAAGCCTATTTTATAATGAAGTGCTGAATATTTCATGTAATTTATTGAATACTGTACTGAAAATGAAAACCAGAATGGTCATATGGGTACAGAAGGGTAGTTGCATGCACCAGTTTTTTTACCTGCATAACTATGTGACTGACTGGGAGCCACAGTGGCTCACTGCCACTGCCCAGCATCACAAGAAGCATGGTACCACACATCTCTTGCCTGGGATAAGCTTAAAATTCAAAATTCGAAGTACAGCTTCTACTGAATGCACACTGCTTTCATGCCAGCATAGAGAAAAAAAATCTTCAGTCAAAATATCATAAGTCAGGGACTTATAGGTATAGGTATAGGTATATAATAGACTAAAAGCATATTATTTCCTCCTTACCTTCTGAATTTTTCTAATTTTAAAGGGAAAATATGCCAAAAATTAAGAGAAATATTTTAAATGATGTTCAAATGTAATACATACATCTTTACACCAAAGGGATTGGGGGATTATTTTTCTTTTCATTTTTTCAGCTTTATTGAGGTATAATTGACAAATAAAATTATATATTTAAAGTGTACAATGTTATGATTTGACATAGGTATACTTTATGAAGTGATTAGCACAATCAGGTTAATTATCACATCCATCACCTCATGTAGTTAGCTTATTGCTTTGTGTGGTAAGAACATTTAAGTTCTATTCTCTTAGCAAATTTCAAGTACATGACACATTATTATCAACTATAGTCATTATGCTGTATATTAGATCCCCATAGTTTATTCATTTTATAAATAAAGGCTTGTATCCTTTGACCAGGGTCTCTCCATCTCTTCCACCCCCCAGCTCTTGCTAACTACCATTCTACTCTCTGTATCAAGTTTGGCCTTTTTTACTCTGGAAAACAGTATGGAGATTCCTCAAAAAATTAAAAATAGAACTACCCTACAACCCAGCAATTGCAAAACTAGGAATTTATCCAAAGGATACAAAAATGCTGATTCAAAGGGGCACATGCACCCCAATGTTTATAGCAGCACTATCAACAATAGCCAAACTATAGAAAGAGGCCAAATGTCCATAAACTGAGAAGTGGATTAAGAAGATGTATACACATATATACACACACATATACACAATGGACTACTACTCAGCGATGAAAAAGAATGAAATCTTGCCATTTGCAATAACGTGGTTGGAACGGAAGGGTATTATGCTAAGTGAAATAAGTTAGAGAAAAATGTATCATATGATTTCACTCATATGTGGAATTTGAGAAACTTAACAGATGAACATAGGGGATGGAAAAAAAATAAGACTAAAATAGAGAGGGAGGCAAACCATAGGAGACTCTTAAACACAGAGAACAAACTGAGGGCTGATGGGAGTGGAGGAGTTGGGGGGAATTTAAATGGGTGATAGGTATTAAGGAGGGCACTTGTTGGGATGAGCACTGGGTGTTATATGTAAGTGATGAATCAATGGGTTCTACTCCTGAAGCCAAGACTATACTGTATGTTACTAACTTGAGAATAAATAACAACAACAACAACAACAACAACAAAAGAAAGAACATGAAAAAAAAAGTTTGGCCTTTTTTGATTCCACATATAAGTGAGATCATACGATATTTGTCTTTATGTCTGGCTAATTTCACTTAGCACAATGTTCTGTAGATTCATCCATGTTGTTGCAAATGGTTATTTCTTCTTTCTCATGGTTCAATAATATTACATTGTATATATACACATCATATTTTATTTATCCATTCATCTGTGGACAGACACTGAACCTGTTTCCATACCTTGGCTATTGTGAACAATGGAGCAATAAACATCAGAGTGCAGATATCTCTTTGAGATACTAATTTCAATTATTTTAGATAAATACCGAGTAGAATTGCTGGATCATATGGTAGTTCTATTTTTAATTTTTTGAGGAACTTCCATACTCTTTTCCATAGTGACTGTGCTAATTTGCATTCCCAGTAACAGCATACAAAGGTTCCCTTTTCTCCACACCCTCACCAGCACTCATTATCTGCTATCTTTCTGATAAAAATCATCCTAACAGATGTGAAGTAATATCTCTTAGCAGTTTCGATTTGCATTTACTTGTGATTTGTGGTGTTGAGCTTCTTTTTATGAACTTGTTTGCCATTTGTATGTCTTCTTTGGAAAAATGTCTCTACAGGCCTTTTGCCCATTTTTAAATCAGATCATTTGGGTTTTTTGTTTTGTTTTGTTTTGGGTTTTTTTGCTTTAGAGTTATATAAGTTCTTTATCATATGAAAGTGATTGAACAAGCATGCCCATCTACTAAATAAAACAGATTATTTAATTATACATATACCGAAAGTGTCCAGGAAGTTGGCAGATTATTTACTATCCAGACAAATCAAGAAATTATTCTTTTTTGAAAAAATAGTTTTTAACCTACATAATGACACACACACAATGGCTCAGATAGAGTTCTTATTAAATTTTCAGAGTGTCAAAGAAAAAACACTTAAGCCACCTCAAAACCAGAGCAAAATTTTATATAGGTAATAACAAATATATATAAATGAGACTTTACTTTGAAATATAAAATTTTAAAATAAGTTTATCTTCCAATATTTAATGAAATAGAGGATATGTTTACAACCATATGCCAATTCTTAAAATTTACCAAGAAATTAATCCATCATAACTGTTTTTTTTTAATTTTTAAATTATTCACACAAAATTGCATATGTTTTCATCTTAACCTTGACAGCAGGATCATACAAGAGGGTTGTTTCCTTGCAGTATTACTCAATGATCCATCCATTTTCCAAAAGTACCTTTCTTAATCCTTTGAAATTTAAATCATTCTCTTTTGAAGAAAGTATTCAGTCATCATGTTTGTCACTTTCTATTTCAATTGTTAACTTGTCTAATGCAGCCAGATCCTCAATATCAATGGCTTTACATGTGATTACAGCAGTTCTCAAACATCACTTCCCAGAGAGTTAAGTTGCTTACAAAATTTGAAATTATACCTTAAAATTCACTAGAATTTTATTTGCAAAAATTGGATGTTTATGCCTTTGTATAATAACTTATAAAGACAATGAACAAATCAGGAGACTATAGATGCTGGAGAGGATGTGGAGAAACGGGAACCCTCTTGCACTGTTGGTGGGAATGCAAATTGGTGCAGCCGCTCTGGAAAGCAGTGTGGAGGTTCCTCAGAAAATTAAAAATAGACCTACCCTATGACCCAGCAATAGCCCTGCTAGGAATCTACCCAAGGGATACAGGAGTACTGATGCATAGGGGCACTTGTACCCCAATGTTCATAGCAGCACTCTCAACAATAGCCAAATTATGGAAAGAGCCTAAATGTCCATCAACTGATGAATGGATAAAGAAATTGTGGTTTATATACACAATGGAATACTACGTGGCAATGAGAAAGAATGAAATATGGCCTTTTGTAGCAACGTGGATGGAACTGGAGAGTGTGATGCTAAGTGAAATAAGCCATACAGAGAAAGACAGATACCATATGGTTTCACTCTTATGTGGATCCTGAGAAACTTAACAGGAACCCATGGGGGAGGGGAAGGAAAAAAAAAAAAGAGGTTAGAGTGGGAGAGAGCCAAAGCATAGGAGACTGTTAAAAACTGAGAACAAACTGAGGGTTGATGGGGGGTGGGAGGGAGGGGCAGGTGGGTGGTGGGTATTGAGGAGGGCACCTTTTGGGATGAGCACTGGGTGTTGTATGGAAACCAATTTGTCAATAAACTTCATAAAAAAAAAAAAAACAAAACTCAGTACATTTAGTAGAAAAGGGTAAATATATTCTTATTATAAACACTTTTAGTTTTCCAATACCATCAAATAAAGGAGATTGGATAGTGATGATTAGGACAGTGAACAGCCCTGTACCTGTGTATGGTCTGCATAATGTGGGTCTGCATTAAATCCCTGGGCCCTGAGAGCCCTACCTAATTACTGCGAAACTTTTGGTACCAAAACTGAGTAAAACTAGTATGTAAATAGACTGGGAGACTTAAACGAGATCTAGTTATATATAATAGTTATAACATTATCTAGCCCAGGAATTCAGCTATACTGATAGGTATTTTAACTAGAGTGGAAAGAGGGGATAGAAATTTAAGCTGGAAATATGGGACATTTTAGGAGGGGGAAAAATGAACTTTTAGAGATTAAGTATGTATACTTGCAGGATTTATGTTTTAAACTGCTAAAAGCAGTGTAATATCCTGATTAGGGAAAGAGAGAAAGAAATATTGAGGGAGGTCCAAAGTACAGAAAATAAAATTTGATCACCATAAAGACCAAAAAGACCTAATAGACATGCACAGAAATTTCACCCAATAGCAGGAGGATATATATTTTTCTCAAGTGACATATAACATTCTTCAGTATAGATCACATGTTAAATCACAAAACGTTTCAACAAATTTTAAAAGACTGAAATCATGTGAAATATCTTTTCCAACCAAAACTGAAAAAAGCTAGAAATTAACAGCAGAGAGAAAACTGGAAATTTCACAATATGTATAAATTAAACAGCACACTTCTGAACAATATGTTAAAGAAGAAATAAAAAGAGAAATTAGAATGGGGCGCCTGCATGCCTCAGTCAGTTAAGCGTTCGACTTCGGCTCAGGTCATGATCTCACAGTTTGTGGGTTCGAGCCCCGCATTGGGCTCTGTGCTGACAGCTCAGAGCCTGGAGCCTGTTTCAGATTCTGTGTCTCCCTCTCTCTCTGCCCCTCCCCTGTTCATGCTCTGTCTCTGTCTCAAAAATAAAAAATAAACAGTAAAAAAAAAAAAAAAAGAGAGAGAGAGAGAGAAATCAGGAAATACATTCAGACAAACAAAAATGAAAATACAACATATCAAAACCTCTGAGATGCAGGAAAATCAATACTAAAAAGGAAGTCAAGGGGCACCTGGGTGGCTCAGTCAGTTGAGCATCCAACTTTGGCTCAGGTCATGATCTCATGGTTCATGAGACTGAGCTTTGCATGAGGCTCTCTACTGTCAGCACAGATCCCACTTTGGATCTTCTCTCTCCCTTTCTCTCTGCCCCTCCCCTGCATGAACTTTCCCCAACTCTGTCAAAAATAAATAAACATTATAAATAAATAAATAAATAAATAGGAAGTTGATAACAATAAATACCAATATTAAAAAGAAATACCTCAATAAACAACCTAACTTTACACCTCAATAAACTAGTAAAGAAAACCAAACTAAGCCCAAAGTTAGCGGAAGGAGGGAAATAAAGATTAGAGTGGAAATGTTAACAAAAGGACAGCAGCAACTACTATAAACAACCATATGCCACCAAGTTACATAATCTAGAATAACTGGATAAATTCCTAAGCATACAACCTATCAAGATTGAAACATGAAGAAAAAGAAAGTCTGAACAGATCTATAATTAGTAAAGAGATGAATCAGTAATGAAAAAACCTCCCAAGAAAGAAAAGCCCAGACCCAGAGGACTTCATAGATGAATTCTACCAAACATTTAAAGAATTAATGCCATTCCTTCTCAAACTCTTCCAAAAATTAAAGAGGAGGAAATACTTTCAAACTCATTTTAGGAGGTTAGCATTACTATCATACCAAAGGCAGAGAAGGACACTACAAGAAAAGAAAACTATAGACCAATAAATATACCAGACGAACATGCAAGTAAAAATCATCAACAAAATACTAGTAAACCAAATTCAACAACACATGCAAATAATCGTAACATGACCAAGCGGATTTTATCTTTGGGATACAAGGATGATCCAGCATACAAAAATCAATTAATGTGATACACCACATTAGCAGAATGAAGGAGAAAAATAATAATATTATCTCAATAGATGCCGAAAATACGTTTGAAAAATTACAATGCCCATTTGTGACAAAATACTATCAATAAACTAGTAAAGAAAAAAATAACCTCAACATAATAATATGAAAGCAACACAATAAATATGAAAAGCCCATAGCTAGCATCATATTTAATGATGAAAAATGGAAATTTTTCCTCTAAGATAAAGAACAAGACAAGGGTGTCTACTCTAACCACTCCTACACAACACAGTAGTGGAGGTCCCAGCCAGCGCATTTAGGATAGAACAAGAAAGGCATCTAAGTTAGAAGCAAGGAAACAAAATTATTTCTGTTTGCAGATGACACGATCTTATATGAAGAAAACCCTAGGGGTGCCTGGGTGGCTCAGTCAGTTAAGCGTTTGACTTCAGCTCAGGTCATGATCTCATGGTTCATGAGTTCAAGCCCCATGTCAGGCTCTATGCAGACAGCTCAGATCCCGGAGCCTACTTCGGATTCTGTGTCTCCCTCTCTCTCTCTGCCCTCTCTAATCACACTCTGTCTCACTCTCTCTCAAAAATAAACATTAAAAATTAAAAAAAAAAAGCATAAGAGACTCTTAAAAACTGAGAACAAACTGAGGGTTGATGGGGGGTAGGAGGGAGATGAGGGTAGGTGATGGGTATTGAAAAGGGCATCTTTTGGGATGAGCACTGGGTGTTGTATGGAAACCAATATGACAATAAATTTCATATATTAAATAAATAAATAAATAAATAAATAAATAAATATTAAAAAAAAAACAAACAAGAAAACCTTAAGGGTTCACACACACACAGAACTATTCAATAAATTCAGTAAAGATGCAAAGCACAAAATCAAGATACAAAAATTAGTTGCATTTCTACACACTAACAGCAAATTATCTGAAAATGAAATTAAGAAAACAATACCATTCACATCTGTACCGAAAAGGAATAAAATACTTAAGAATAAACTTAATGAAGGATGCTAAAGACTTGTACACTGAAAACTAAAACACTGATGAAGGAAATTAAAGAAGACACAAATAGAAAGACAAATCACGTTCCTGATTGAAAGACTTAATAGGGTTAAAATGTCCATGCTACCCAAAGGGATCTACAGATTCATTGCAATCCCTATCAAAATTCCAATGGCATTTTTTACAAAAACAGAAAAAGCAATCCTAAAATTCATATGGAATGGTAAAGAACCCTAAACAGACAAAATTATCTTGAATAAGAACAAAGATGGAGGCCTCACACTTGCTGATTTCAAAACTTATTATAAACCTATAGTAATCAAAATGAGATGGTACTGGCATAAAGACAGACATACAGACCAACAGAAGAGAATAGAAAGCCCAGAAATAAACTCATGCATATACAGTCAACTGATATTTGACAAGGGTCCCAAAACACACAATGGGAGAAGCATATCCCTTCAACAAATAATGTTGGGAAAACTGGATATTCACATGCAAAAGAGTGATACTGGACCCTTATCTTATACCATACAAAAATTAATTCAAAATGTATTAAAGATTTAAATGTAAGATCTGACATACCTCAAGATCATAAAAGCCATATACAAAAGACTCACCACTAATATCATCCTCAATGGGGAAGAACTGAGAGCTTTCCCCCTAAGGTCAGGAACACAAGGACATCCATTCTCACTGTTGTTATTCAACATAGTGTTGGAAGTCCTAGCCTCAGCAATCAGACAACACAAAGAAATAAAAGGCATCCAAATTGGCAAGGAGGAAGTCAAACTTTCACTCTTCATAGACAACATGATACTCTTCGTGGAAAACTCAAAAGACTCTACCAAAAAACTGCTAGAACTGATCCATGAATTCAGCAAAGTCACAGGATATAAAATCAATGTACAGAAATTGGTTGCATTCCTGTATACCAATAATGAAACAGCAGAAAGAGAAATCAAGGAATCAATCCCATTTACAATTGCACTTAAAACAAGGAAAATATCTATGAATAAACCTAACCAAAGAGGTGAAAAATCTATCCACTGAAAACTATACAAAGTTTAGGAAAGAAATTGAATAAGACACAAAGAAATGGAAAAACATTCCATGCTCATGGATTGGAAGAACACTGTTAAAATATCAATACTACCCAAAGCAATCTACATATTCAATGCAATTCCCATCCAAAGAACACCAGCATTCTTCACAGAGCTAGAACAAACAACCCTAAAGTTTGTATGGTACCAGAAAAGACCCCAAATAGTCAAAGTGATGTTAAAAAAGAAAAGCAGGGGTGCATGGGTGGCTCAGTCAGTTAAGCATCCGACTTCAGCTCAGGTCATGACCTTGCAGTCCATGGGTTCGAGCCCCACATCGGGCTCTGTGCTGACAGCTCAGAGCCTGGAGCCTGCTTCTGATTCATTCTCTCTCTCTCTCTCTCTCTCTCTCTCTCTCTCTGCCCCCCTCCACTCATGCTCTGTCTCTGTCTCTCAAAAATGAATAAATGTTAAAAGAAAGAAAGAAAGAAAAAAGAAAAAAGAAAACCAAAGCTGAAGGCATCACAATTCTGGACTTTAAGCTGTATTACAAAGCTATAATCATTAAGACAGTGTGGCACAAAAACAGACACATAGATGAATGGAACAGAATACAGAACCCAGAAATGGACTCACAAATGTATGGCCAACTAATCTTTGACAAAGCAGGAAAGAATATCCAATGGAAAAAAGACAGTCTCTTCAGCAAGTGGTGCTGGGAAAACTGGTCAGCAACATGCAGAAGAATGAACCTGGACCCCTTTCTTACACGATACACAAAAACAAACTCAAAATGGATGAAAGACCTAAACATAAGACAGGAAGCCATCAAAATCCTAGAGGAGAAAACAGGCAACAACCCCTTTGACCTTGGATGCAGCAACTTCTTACTAGACAGGTCTCTGAAGGCAAGGGAAACAAAAGCAAAACTAAACTATCAGGACCTCATCAAGATAAAAAGCTTCTGCACAGCAAAGGTAACAATTAATAAAACTATAAGGCAGCTGATGGAATGGGAGAAGATATTTGCAAATGGCATATCAGAAAAAGGGTCAGTATCCAAAATCTATAAAGAACTTATCAAACTCAACACCCAAAAAACAAATAATCCAGTGAAAAAATGGGCAAAAGACATGAACAAACACTTTTCCAAATAAGACATCCAGATGGCTAACAGACACGTGAAAAATGCTCAACATCACTCATCATCAGGGAAATACAAATCAAAACCATAACGAGATACCACCACACACCTGTCAGAATGGCTAAAATGAACAACTCAGGCAACAACAGATGTTGGTGAGGATGCAGAGAGAAAAACCCTTTTGCACTGCTGGTGGGAATGCAAACTGGTGCAGCCACTCCAGAAAACGGTATGGAGGTTCCTCAAGAAAACAACAACAAAAAAACCCAACAACAAAAATAGAACTACCCTACGATCCAGCAATTGCACTACTAGGTATTTATCCAAAGGATACAGGAGTGCTGTTTTGAAGGGGCGTAGGCACCACAACGTTTACAGCAGTGCTATCAACAATAGCCAAACTATGGAAAGAGCCCAAATGTCCATCGACTGATGAATGGATAAAAAAGATGTGTGTGTGTGTGTGTGTGTGTGTGTGTGTGTGTGTGTGTGTAGAGAGAGAGAGAGAGAGAGAGAGGGAGAGATATCTACCTATATATATATATATATATATATATATATACACACACACACACACACAATGGAATGTTCTGTGGCAATCATAAAGAATGAAATCTTGTCATTTGCAAACAATGCGGATGGAACTGAGTGTATTATGCTAAGCAAAGTCAGTCAGTCAGAGAAAGATAAATATCATATGACTTCACTGACATGTGTAATTTAAGATACAAAACAGATTAACATAAAGGGAAGAAAAAAAACAGGGAGGGAGACAAACCATAAGAGACTCTTTTTTTATTTTTTTAAATGTTTTTATGGGTTTTTTTGTTTTTTGTTTGTTTGAGAAAGAGAGACAGAGTGCAAGCAGGGAAGGAGCAGAGAGAGAGAGAGAATTTGAAGCAAGCTCCTGGCTCCAAGCTGTCAGCACAGAGCCTGACATGGGGCTCGAACCCATAAACAATGAGATCATAACCTGAGACAAAGTCAGATGCTTAACTGACTGAGATACTCAGGCACCCCAACCATAAGAGACTCTTATATACAGAAAACAAACTGAGAGCTACTGAAGGGGATTTGGGTGGGGGGGGATGAACTAAATGGGCAATGGGCATTAAGGAGGACATTTGTTGGAATGAGCACTGGGTGTTATAGGATGGCCATTATCAGAAAACAAAAGATAACAAGTGTTGTCAAGGATGTGGAAAAATTGAAACCCTTGTACACTGTTGAAGGGAATGTAAAATGGTGCAGCTGCTATGAAAAACAAAATGGAGTTACCTCAAAATATAAATAAAATTACCCTATGACCCAGCAATCCCACATCTGGGTATTTATTCAAACAAATTAAAATCAAGATCTCAGAAATATAAACACTCTCATATTCATTGCTCTATTATTCACAATAGTCAAAATGTTGGAACAACCACAGTGCCAGGTGGCTCAGTCAGTTCTGCAACCGACTCTTGACTTTGGCTCAGGCGAGCCTGGCATCGGGCTCCTCACTGACAGTTGGGAGCCTGTTTAGGATTCTCTCCCTCCCTTCCCCTTCCCTGGCTCATGCTCTCTCTCTCTCTCTCTCTCTCTCTCTCTCTCTCTCTTTCTCTCTCTCTCTCTCTGTGTGTCTCTCTCTCTCTCAAAATAAATAAATAAAATAATGATGTAGGAACAACCTAAGTGTCCATCAATGGATAAATGGATTTTTTAACATGATATATACACATAATGGAGTATTATTTAGTCTTTACAAAAAAAGAAATCTTGTAATATGTGACAACATGGATGGACCTAGAAGACGTGATGCTAAGTAAAATAAGACAGACAAATAACTATATGATTCCACTTACAGGAAGTATCTAAAATAGCCAAGCTCATAGAAGCAGAGAATGGAATGGTAGTTTCTAGGAGTTGGGGGAAAGAGGAAATTAGGCATTGGTATTCAATAAGTATACATTTTCAGTTATATAAGATAAATAAGTTTGAGAGATCTGCTATACAACATCATGACTATAGTTAATACCACCACACTGTACACTTAAACATTTATTAAAAGGGTAATCTCATGTTAAATGTTCCTACTATCATTTTTTTTAAATTGACAACCTTGAGTTGTTACTTACAGCCCTCAGAGTTACAACATACATACACCCTTTATTTTCATAGAGTGCCTAATATTAATATTAATATTAATTTATGTAATAATTAATTGCATAATTAATGCAATAATTAATTTATTAAACGCAACCTTGTGCTAGACTGTTTCAGACAATGAGATACAACCTAATAGAGCAGACTTCATTTTAAATTCCTCCTATATAAAAATGGAGTTTTACTATTTCTAACTTTATTTTATATCTCAATAAATCTAATCTCTTCTAAACATTTTCAGACTTCTTATTAAGTTACTTCTGACTTACATAATTTACTAGAAAATTCATTAAAGCATTCATTAATTTTTCACCAATCTATAAACCTTATCACTGAAGTTTTTATTAGCTAAGATATAATTAACTAAGTTTAACTTTTTAATTTTAGGGACAAGTCATTTACCTACACTATCAACAGTTTTATAATAATTACTTTTTTACTCTATCAGATTTCTTTCCCCATCAGGTTCAGTAATTAGAATTCCACACTTATGATCTCATTGTCATAGTGACGTACATATCTGTCTTTTTTACTCTCAATCTTCAAATACTGAATAGTTTGTGATCTTGCCTCTCTATTGGAAAGAAATCAATAGCAATAATGTGCACAAAATTGCAGTATTAAATATATTAGAGGCATATCCATTAATAAAAAAATTTGATCCTTGTTTTCTAACGTTTATATCATATATACTTTTGAATATCAACTTCCTTCATGTAGTGAGATATAAATTAAATGTTAGGGATTCTTGACAGGTAGAAACAATGACTCAACAACGTCATATCTCTTGAAACAAATATGAATTCCCTGAATAGTGTGAATGTTAATCCTGCCAGCAGCTGCTTCTGAGATTTGGCTCCTTAAAAAGTTAAAGAGACCAAAATTGTAACAATAATCAATATGGTCTCCTAAATAAAATTTTGGAATTGTTTTAGAAAATCGATAGATTGTTTTCCCACAAAGGTACAACACAAGAGCACCTGGGTGGCTCAGTCAGTTAAATGTCCGACCTCAGCTCAGATCATGATCTTGCAGTTCATGGGTTCGAGCCCTACTTTGGGCTCTGTGCTGACAGCTAGGAGCCTGCAGCCTGCTTCGGAATCTGTGTCTCCCTCTCTCTCCATTTCTCCCCCACTCACTCTCTATTTCTCTCTCTCAAAAATAAATAAACATTAGAAAAAAATTTTTTTAAAGATACAACACAAATTTTAAAAAGAAATAAATAAAATGAAACTCATAGAACTTAGTTGACTAAGTAATTCCATCAATTTAGGTTTGACCTAATATATCACTCAAAATATTTTTCTTTCTGAGATTTAAAAATTCTGAAATTAAGAATTTAAATGGCAATTATCCACATTGTTTTTATTTTTTCTTTTGCTTATATTATAATCAGTATTAACAAACAGTGCCTTTACATGAAACATCTAGTGTAATTTTAATGATGATTAGTCTTTTCAAAATAAAAATCTTGGGTCATCTGGGTGGCTCAGCCAGTTGAGCATCTGACTCTTGGCTTCGGCTCAGGTCACGATCTCACTGTTTCATGAGATCAAGCCCCATGTCAAGCCCCTTGGGATTCTCTCCCTCTCTCCCTTTGCCTCCCCCAGCTTATGTGCCCTCTCTCTCTCTCTCCCTCTCTCTCTCTCTCTCTCTCTCTCTCTCTCTCTCTCTCAAAATAAATAAACATTTAAAAATAAATAAAAATAAAAATTTTTATATGAAATATACTTAATTAAATTGAGAAAAACTTGTGTTGGGGGTGGTGCCTGGGTGCCCAGCTCAGGTCATGATCTCATGGTCATGGAATCCAGCCCTGTGTCAGGCTCTGCCCTGGGCATGAAGCCTGCTTAAGACTCTCTCTCCCTCTCCCCTTTCCCCTCCTGTGATGCGTGCCCTCTCTCTCTCAAAAAAAGAAAAGAAAAGAAAAGAAAAGAAAAGAAAAGAAAAGAAAAGAAAAAGAAAAACTCATGTGAAGTCAAGATAAACTGCTTTCTGACAAGCTAGATGCTACACAAACATTAAGAAGCAAAATTTGTGTTTATTGGAAAAGAAACGGGAAGCATTTGAAAAATAGTTCTGAGTCTTCTTTTCACAAGGACACGTAGCATGAATTAATGTGCTATGTGCCCATTATTTCATTATATATTTCATTCAATATTTTTCAGTCTTCCAATTTAGATTACACCTATGGAATTACTATATTCAAAGATTATAAGACATCAGAAAAACAATGGTAAGCTTATGATCTAGGATATAACAACAAAAATATCATACGGAGAAGTAATTTTCTACCAAAGTCACTGAAACTCAAAAATTATAAGGAAAAAAGAAGTTAACAGAACTGATATAAGAAATTCTTTATTTCATATAATGAATATGAACAAAAATAGATCTTTGAAAAAAAGAAGATTCTTGACATTTTCTCTTTAAGATTAGAGAAGCCAGAGATTTTCCAACAGTTATTTTCCTGAAGAATTATCTAAAATTGTAAAGCAACCTTGGAAGTGGGGATTTTTTAAATTAAACAATGTATGCTAGAAAGTGAATGTGGAAATTAGCATGTGAATGGCTCATATCTGAATATATTATGTCAATCAGAAAGCATGAAATCAGTACCAACAAAAGGCAAAGCGTAAAAATGTGTAAGACACAAGTGTAAGAGCTTACAATGCTTTGATAAACTATATATACATATATACACATATTTATATTCATGCATAAACACAAAGCAAAATAAAATATATATACATATATACACATATTTATATCCATGACTATAAAAACAAAGCAAAATAAATGTTATGGAGTATTTGTGCCTCCCCCAAATTCATGTGTCAAAGCCCTAACCCCCTGGATGCCAATATTTGGTGATGGGGCCTTTAAGGAAGTAATTAAGTTTCAATGAAATCATAAGGTGGAGCCCTGATTAGACAGCATTAGTGTTTTTATGAGATAGCAGAGAACTCACTGTTCTCTCACTCCCTGTGTGCGCAGAGGAAAGACTATGTGAGGACACAGTGAGAAGGCAGCCATCTATAAGCCAGGAAGAGGGTTCTCACTGGGAACGGAACCCTTGCAAACCTTGATCTGGGATTTCGAGTCTCCAGAATGGTGAGGAAATGAATTTCTGCTTTGTAAGCCATGCAGTCTGTCATATTGGTTGTGGCAGCCCAAGTAGACTAATACAAATGAATGCCGAAAGAGTAGCAGAGACAAATTGTGCTGAGCAAGGATATGTGGAGTGAATGAGACTATCACAGGCATGAGGAAGAAAGAAAGTTCAAGGAAGAGGGATCCTATCTGTGGAATGACTTGAGTATGGAAGATAATATTAGTGGCAGAATGAGTGCAAGTTATAAAGGTGAAAACGGAGTATGCTCAGGAGACCACAAGTACCCGCCAGTCCCCAGTGGAGGTTGAGAGTTCACGTGCAGTAAGATCGTTGCAGCACTGCAGCAAAAGATATAAGCAAACTCCTTTCTATCTCATCAGCATCTCCATCAAAAGACTTTAATCAGCTCAGGAGACATTCCCAGGGTAATAAAAAGAATATTTAAAAAGTGTGTGTTCAGGGGCACCTAGGTGGCTCAGTCGGTTAAGCATCTGACTTCAGCTCAGGTCATGATCTTGTGGTTGGTGAGTTGGAGCCCACATCGGGCTCTGTGCTGACAGCTCAGAGCCTGGAGCCTGCCTCGGATTCTGTGTCTCCTTCTCTCTCTGTCCCTCCCCCGCTCATGCTCTGTCTCTCTCTCTCTCACTCAAAAATAAACATAAAAATTTTGGGGGAAAAAAAGTGTGTGTTCACAGGCACCTGGGTGGCTCAGTCAGTTGAGCGTCCAACTCTTGGTTTCAGCCCAGGTATGATTTCAGGATTCATGGGATGGAGCCCCACATAAGGCTGCAAGGAGCCCGCTGGGGATTCTCTCTCTCCCTCTCTGCCCCTCCCTCACTCATTCTCTCTCTCTCAAAATAAATAAATAAACTTAAAAAAAAAAAGTTTGCGCTCACAGGACATCACTGTATCTTGGAACTGAAAAGAGCCTAGAGTTTCTTAGCCCAATCAGGGACCCACTGTCCATAAAGGAAAAGGGCAAGGCAGACCCTGCAAAGAGAAGAAAAGATCTTTCCTCACAATGGGACAGGCTACATTGTCCAAAAACAAACAAACACTCATTCAGGTTTCTCTTGAAGAGATATGCTTATTTAACTACATCATCAAGCCAAGGACACAGTAGGGCCACAGGAAGAGGAGACAGGAACTGGAGAATTCATTTCCATCCTTCCTCATAAAATAGAGCACATTATTTGCCTGGAACGTGTGAAATGAGTATCAACACAGAAATGAGCACAGAAATGAGTATCAACTTTCATCTGGCTGAAGTTCAGGGTCCTACTTAAAATTGAGAGCTCAGAAAGAAATCAAGAATCATGTCTACTCTTGTGGAAAGGCAGGAGGGTTCCCAAGAGAAGATTTGCACAGAGTTCCTTGAAGAGCTTGTGTAAAAATAATGTATCCAAGGGAGACAGAACTTCAACTCTATTGTCCTTTCCTCCAGAGAATTCCCTAACGTTGCATTTAACAGTGTCGTCTAGAATATTAGTCTGGTGAAGAAGCAGGATGGTCAGGGTAAAATGGGAGATGGTTATTCCACTGCCTTTATGTGGGGCTCCAGCAGAGAAGAGGGGATTTGGCACCTCTGGTCACTACTGGCTGTAACCATAGAATCAGTAAAAGAGAAATTTGCAAGAAGGCAGCAGGGAGAGCAAACTTTTAATTGCTACTAAGGTTTGAGGTTAGGGGACGGTTGGGCAGAGAAGCAGAAGCATCCCTGTTACAGTAAGTTAAACAGGCAGTTTGGAAACCAACATTACAGCTTTTAAGCAAATATAAATAAGCACTGCATCGAACTAAAATGCTCCATTAATAAATGCCCGCAATTCCACAAAGGCATGATCAATCTTTGTTCGTTTCTCCAATCGAAGCAACATGTCTTTTTCTTAAATTCCCCCTTTGTTCTTCTTCCAGATACAGTAGCTAACTAGAAGAGTGTCAGCTCTAATTGGATGATGGTTTGAAGGCTTCAAATCACCCGGAGGTTAAGTAATGTAGCAGAGAGACTGTGTTATTCAAAGGGAATGTTTTAATACACTGGGAGAAATGTGGAGACACAGCAGCTGTGTGAACTCTGGCAGACATGCTGCCCTGAAGAAGCCCTGTATTGTCTCTAATACCTTAAGTTCAGCAGTTTTAATTCCCACCGCTGTGTGATGTTTGACAGTTCATTCATTTAGAGAGCTTCAGGGATGCACAGGTGACTCAAGTTCAGATAGCTATTTTAAGGATATGTCGCTTCTGTTTATTTTTTAATGCTAAGGAGAACACACGGAGTGAGTCAGAGGAAGACCTTTTGCACACAAAAGAAACGGTTCTTTCAAAAAGGAGAATGTTTTGACATTTAGAGACTAAGCACTTCTTCGGGGGATAGACTTCCTTAACACTGAAACCCTGGTTGGTAGCAAAGTTAAACAGTGCCCAACCACCCAGCACCCTCTCTAAATGTTGGGTTTTAAAATACTCGAGGCTGTAAATAGGGATCTAGGCTAACTATGTAAACCTTTCCATATTAGTTATTGCAGTGCCTTCAATTATGCTTCCCCATCCGGTCTCCAAAGGGTGTTTATGAACTTCACCTTGACTTGAATTAGAAACATTACCAAAAACTGCAGTTAATGGAGTTAATGCACAAGGCTATGCTCTTCACACCAGACAAAAACATGCGGGAAACAAGTCTTTGCAATACTACCTACTGTATTTTCCCACAGTAACCACAGTGGGGTCATTGGTCAGCTGTCAGGGATTACGGATGCATAGGGCCTGATTAAGGAGGCAAACAGAAAGATGAGGGGATGAACCAGACCACTGGTGGGGGCCGGGGGATACAAACCTGAAAAAATGAAGACGGTCAAAGGCAGCAAGGATAGTGAAAGAGGTCTGATAGCAAATCATAATGTATGCCACAGCTACATTCTTAAGAAAATATGTCCATCAAAAGTGGTTCATGGGATTTTTTTTAGAAGTTAATATAGCATTTCTATTTAGAAAAAATGATGTACTTACTAATGTAAAAAGAACATTACCAAGAATAAATTAGCAACCCTTAAAATATTATTTCTTATGCTCTAAACCAACATTTTCATATTTCAATGGAAAATGACTCATTTTGTCACATTAAATAGCATAATTCAAAGTAAAAAAAATCTGTATGAAAATTATATTGAGCTTCCCAGTATATGAAGATGAACCAGGTTACACTGAAATATAAAAATAACAACTTCTTCACAAAATCAATTCTTCAAGTCTAAACAATTCATTGCTCAGATACAAAAAGTTTTTTAAATAAGTAGCCCAACATAATTTGTCTTCCTCTCTCATTCTTATATCCTATTTTCTCTATGTCACAATCTCCCTCAAGCTCTTAACTAAGTTCTCATTGTAGTTACTATGCCCAAATAAAAATTCCATTCTGCCAAGTCTTTTTGTAATCCGTATTTCTTTGTTCTGTCCTTCGGTTTCTCTTCCCACAACCTGGCCCAAAGCTGTTCAAGTCCCCAGCATCCCCCACTACTCCACTGGTATAGTGGAGGTTGGGAAGTGAAGGGAGGATGTGAGAGAAATGGTTCTGATTCTCCAGGGAACAACCAGTCTGTCCATGTCCTGCCACACGCCCTCCAACCTCACTCTCTTGAGAACCATGGTTCAGATGTTGTACACATGCAACGCTATTAATCATCTTCTCAAGTGCCATGTTGATTACATTGGGCCTCTTTTTAGAAGCTTGCGGTCATTTCCAGTCAAATTGAAATGGACAATCTTTTATATTTTTAAAGAATAATTGCTCAAATGCACAATACCTAGTTATTTCAGGGACATTTTAAGCAGGACTTATTAGCACTTCTTTCATCTGAGGATATTTTTATTTTCCCTGGCATATCACATGCAATATCATTGAAGTCTTGGGCATTTAACTCAATTAAAACATAAATGTTAGATGCTTTCTTTTTTTTCAACCCAAGATGTTATAATGGAAATGTTCACTGTTCTTGATATGGAAGACATTCACAGGAAACTGGAGATTTCCTTTGAATGAATAATTAAGTTTTTAAAATACTCAAATTAGTGCTGCATTGAATTATAAGCTGTCATTTCCAATAGTCATTTGTTCTGACATCTCTACATTAGCAAATTGTATTTCTGAGGAAAAAAACTAGCGTCTAGGGACAGCCTTTTGTCACTATCCATGTAAAGTGTTAAAAAAATTTCTGCCTAAGATCGTGTTTTTTTTATTTTTATCATCAATGTAATATGTTCAATGATATTCAGAGAGCAAAAACAATACTTTTGAATATACAGTAGCCATTTTTAGGAATACATTTTATATTGTAAGCATAAATTGCTGCTAATATTTTTTTCTTATTTTGAAATCAACATTCATCAGATATGAAGGAGTACTACATTCATATGATAAATTTCCTCCCTTGGTAAGAGTACCGAAAAACTGAAACCAAGTTCATAAGAATGGCCAGGAGTCGTCTTCATCAATGGGGTATTTCTATAACACAAGCTGTAATTGTTTCTATTCGTGACTTGTTCCAGTTATCTATTGCTAAATACCAAACCGCTCCAAATTTAGTAGTTTAGAACAATAAACATCATCTGCCTTGTTCTTAAATATGAATTGTGAGCAGAGTCACTGGCAACATCTTACTTCTGCCTCATAGGCCATGAGCTGGGTAAGGGTAAGAAGGTGAGGATGTGGGACGTATTGGCTAGGACAGAATCATCTAAATGCTCATTCACTCACACATCCAGTGTTTATGATGGGTGTAGGATGGATGGGATGTTAGGTGCAGTTGTGGGCTAGACTACCTACAGTCCTTCATGTGGGTGTTTCGCTTCTTCACAGCATAATGGCCACATCTGAAAGCAAACATCTTAAGACAACAATGTGAACACATGTGGCATTTTTATAGCCCTCCCCCATCTCTGAAGTCACATAGCCTCACTCAGCTGCACTCTGTTACGGCAGTTACAAAGGTCTTCCCAGTTCAAAGGGAGGAAACAGGAACCCTACCAACTGATGGAAAACTTGTCAATCTCACGTTGTGGAAACTGCATGTGAGATGGGATATATTGTGAAGACCATCTTTGGAAAAATACAATCTACCACATGACTGTGCAAATATGGATAATTTCAGAAGACGTGGCTCTCCTACAATATATGTTTCATAAAGTTTCCCTTGCCAAATGCTTTTTCTCTGCAGCAGGGAAATTTTTATGAATTTGATTTTGGATATAATATGAAAAGCTTCTAGGCTGAATAGTACCCAAAAAAACCTTCCTTATAATGAAAAGCACACTTATCAAACTCTCAAACTATCATTGTTTCACTCTGTCAAGAGCTTATTAGGGTTGGGGTTAGGCCACTTTATTTTCACTCTTTGTGGAATATACAATTAATAACTTTGATTCATCCAGAAGAAATTCATTATGTACCTACAGTAAGAAACAAATATCCTTGGCTGGCCTAACCCTGTACCTTTAAATCAGTCAATCGGCTCCTTTGTTACTATACGCAATAATTTTGAGCCCTGGCATCCTGGCTTTGTTCCCAATCTTAATCACCAGTGTTGACCCATTTCATATCCTGTTTCATGACCTCATCCTCAGCTCCAGACCTCTTGCTTCAGCCTCTTGACTGGAGGCTCACACTCACTGCTTTTAAATCTGATGATACATAGGACAGGTTTATGGATCATTTCCTCGCATACGATTCTCATTTTTCCTCAGGCTACATCTCCTTCCACTACTTCTGACAATAGGCTACTGCCACTACTGGTACCCTGCAGCCTAGTCTCTGCAACCTCAGCACCAGCCTAGGAAGCCACCACTTCTACAGCCTAGGAAAGCTGAAAGAATGATGTCCCAACTGTGGAGAACTTGAGTGTGAATTTCTCAGATGTTCACTCCTGATTCGTTTAGCATCTAGTTAACGCAGGTGTTAACAAGTAAATATAATATAGAATAGAATAAAATGAATGCTGTAAGGAAAACACAACTACTTAGCAATATTATTCGGGGATTCAGATAAATAAACAACTGCTTAATTTTTCTAGAAAATCATTTTATGCTGACAAATAATTATGTACAATAAACATTCATATACAAACATGTGTAATAAACAGTTCCTGGTTTAGTTCAGTTATTTGGCTATCCCAAAAGAAGACAGAAGTCACTGTTGCTGGGCACCATAGAAAACCAGTGTCCCTGGACTGGACATGTCTTAACAATGAATGACAGCTCCCACAATCCCCATGCTAGATCTGTCAGTGGTGGCATTGTGCAGTGTCACTTAAATTTCTAGCCAAGAAGATAGCTCCCAAATAGTTCACCACAAAGGTTCATCGCTGACAGCTCTACTGAAGCAGAAGAAACAAGTGTAGCAGGTGCTGGGAGATATGCTACATCCCCCTGGGAACCCTTCTGATCTCATTTATACCTAAAAATTTGGTGACACACAGTTCTGGCAGTGTTTGGCTGTTACTGCCTATGGTTTTGCGTCCTATATAAAAATTCCCACTTGTTTATTTTGGATGTTATTTAGATTTCTTCCATGTGTTTCTCACCAACATTCTAAATGTTGTCTTTGATCTTTTCTTTTTATTCAACTAGTTTATCTCACTGAAATTCCAAGATATATTTTGGCACAAGACGAAAAGAACTGAATAGATTAAATATTTTTCTGATTCTCTTTTAAACTCTGGAGTAAACACAAGTTAAAAGTTATTGTCAATGCCATGTGACTTAATGAAAGGTGCTGTATGTGTTTTTACGTGTACCTCAGAGGAGTATTTGCTGCTAATATCCTTTGGATGATATATTTGAACCCCAGCACATTTTTCCTTTATCAAAACTGTTAGGCCACAATCATTTTTATGCTTTATTTTTAATTGCTGGAGAAAACCTTGAGTATTCCAAAAAAAGTAAGATTAAAAAAGAACGAAAGAGAAAGAAAGAAAGAAAGAAAATGAACTTCTCTTTATAGAAGCTAACCCTTTGAATGTGGATGACTAATGTTTGAGAAATGAATAATCATTGCATAAAACTGTGGGTGGTTAGTGGGTGTTTAAGTGGGGTGTGTGGTTTCTTCATAGTCTGTGGATTATTTTGTAATCAAAATATAATTTTATTTCTTCATATTATACAACCCAATATAAATTATTTGGAATATTGGAAATGTAGGTACACTTTAATAAGTCAAAATCATTATATGAAAAAATTCTGAATAATCAAGTCATTCCTGGGTCTTTATATGGTAGCCTACACTAACAGCGTCCTGTTGATATGACTGCTGAAAATTAGCAGTTATTTACTCTGGCCCCTGCCTCTGTCATAGTAAATCTCTCCTGAAAAAGTATCTGAGCATGGATTCTACTCTGGTCTGACAATGTGAAGCAGATCACCTTTTCTTGTCATTCTTTTCCCAGTTGTCTCAATAGGCAGAGTGGATGCCTTCAACCAGTAGACTGGGCTCCAACCTGAGTTGGAACAGAATTCTGGAGGCTTGGTCCCACTTCATAGTTGGAACAATTAATTAGTTGAGCCTCTATGGATCCATTCTTGATATAAAGGCTACTCAATTCCCTTCCTGGCATTCCAGTTACCTTTTGGGACTTCAATAATCACTTATTAATTTTGTCCTGATAAGAGGATCCTTGGAATACCCCTTCTGGAATACCCCTTCTAAGAACTACTGAAGCAAATAATCCTTTAAAATAGGACATCCCTCAATCCTAGGCTCTCCCATGAAGTGGCTGCTAACTACTAGATATATCAGGCATCTCTAGAGATATAAAATAGGCTGCTGCAAATTGATACAGCAAAGTACATTCAGATGTCAATATTATACTCAAAATCCAAGTGTATGTTTAGGTTTAAACCTGGTATTTGTAAGAAACTGATGGTTTCCTTTTACTAAGCATCCTGGCCTCTGAAAGATGTTTGTTGTTATTTTATAGCTCAAATCCTCAGCTGTGGTCACCCAGATGGCCTGGAACTCAAATGCCTGGCCACTCATAGTGGAGTCAAGATTACACCCAACCAGGCCCATGAAACAACCCTGTACTCATTTTTCCTGTAACCAAACAAGTTCAGACCAGTATTTCTGAGAATCTACAGGTTCTCAGAACATTCTCATCTTGCCCAGTCCTTCATTAGCATGTACCAAGCATTGACTGGAATGTCAACTGTAACCATCAATAATCCCTTTTGACCTGGGCGTGTCCCCTTTCTTATATTTTACTTTTATACTATCAGCTTCTGTTGTGTCTCATTGGAAAGAAGCCCTCAGTGGAGGAAAAAGAACCTGCTTCCAGCTGCAAATCTAGAACTGGAGCACATCCTTGTTCTGAGTAACAGTAGCTTGCAACTTGTGCCCAACATGGATACAACAGAGAGCAATATATACATGGTTCCTCCCCTCATACAGTTGGCAATCTAAAAACCTAAGATTGAAGACAGAGTAACTACAAAGGAAGGCAAGAAGGAAAAAAGAAAGTTAAGGAAATAGTGTAAAAGAGCTAAGGAGCAGCAGGCCTTGAGGTGCCCTCAGTGAATGACATGAGCTGTGATCACTTGCTGAAATGTAAGAAGTGCTGCATAAAGCCCCTGAGTCCCACAGAGCTCATGTCTCTCTTTGCCATGGTGCCAGGAATTCCCAAGTTAATCCTTCTGCTGGAATCAAATTATCACCAATCAAATTATCCAGCATACAGCAGAAATTCAATAAATACTAACTGAACAAATGTTATAACAGGAACGCTTTAGCTCCAGCCTTTCACCAGATTGGGTCTCAAGGACACAGCCTGAGGGACTTGGGAATCTGTTCTAGAACACTATGCAAGCACCAGGCCAGGCTCCCAGAAAAATGGGCTAGATGCAGGCTCACAATTTGCTCACTAGCAACTCAGCAGAACACAATAATTTATTCTGATATCCTAAACTGGACTTTGAAATTCAATGTGAATAACCAACCATCCTCTAACATGTCTATTTTGATGAAAGGAAAACTAACAGCTACACCATAAAAACCTATAATATCAAACCCTGGCAACCACATTCAATACTGACCTACTTACATTACACTACTGGCCCCATTAAAAGAGAAAAATTAAAACAGATGTGCCTTGATAATTCACTCTTTTTCAATGAAATAGATTAAGCAACTGAATTTCAACCACAATGCTATGGGAGACTCATTATAGTGACTTTCCAAACTAGTTTAAACTTTTCTGTGGTCATTTTAGATACAGTTAGAGATTAATTTTATGGAGAAGGGTCTTAGGTCTAGGGTTTTATGGAGAAGGGTCTTAGGTCTTAGAAGTGAAGGTTCAAAGTTTTGAACCATCTATGAGCCAGTTAGCAGCACTCAATGAACTGCGTTCATAGTTAATATCAGTTCTTTGTTGTAAAGGGAACCATTCGGCCATTCATTAAATGGATATTTGAGGGTCTGAATAGAGGAAAGAAAATAGATGGCCGAACAAAAAAACAAACAAAACAACAACAACAAGAAAAAAAAAACACTATCATTCCTTGAAACCCCTAAATCAGTGGCAGTTGATTTCATAAACATTAATTATGTGCCTATTGTCCATCAGGTCATATGCTATTAAGCAGACAGGCAAACCACCAACTGCAATACAATGTGATAAGCCTTAAAAGAGATATGCAAATTACGCTAACCAGAATAGGAAGGAACAGACAACTGCTTCAAGATGACAAGAGTAGATTTACTGTCGTTGTTGTTTATTTCCGGGGGCAGCATGTGTACTTAGTCTTATGTCAAGCTCTTATTATTCTTATCTTATTCTGGGCCCCATATGAAATACGTTTCTGGATTTCTCATTTGATGCTCACAAGCCTAGGAAGTGACCAACTATTTTTCCCAATTCAACGCTTATGAAAGAAGGAAGGAGGGGGAAGAAGACAAATGGTGATATGAAATCTGGCCTGGTAGGAAGGACAAGGCAATACATGGACTTAAAGCACATGAAGGCAACAAGGAATTACTTGAGTTTGTAGGCACAGGAGTAACATGGTCTCCTTTCTTGTTACAAAGACCGCTTTACCTTGACATTAGCTGGTGGGGATATGTCCCCAGGAGCTTTCTGCAGAAAAGCTTTGCTGGGTCACAAACATTAGGCATTTTAATGCTACAAACATAGTTGCATCTTCCACAACTGCTTTAGAGTAAGTCACATGAGGAAGCAGAGGGAGCCCTAATTAAGAAAACCTTACCAAGGCAAGTTAGCACACCTAGCCATCAGGCTAAGAGCTGTAGAAGCACTATTTCAAGTACTGGTTCATTCATTCAATGGCCTTGTTTTTCTGCTGGTGCTATGTTGTAGAGTTGTGAGAAGCAGTAGTTATCTATAACACACCGCCAGTTTCTTCCTGATAAGTAAGATAAAGCTCTTATCCAGAAAATAAAGCAAGGTGCTATCCAAGGTTGGATATTAAATGAAGAACAAACGTGCATCCACCTCCCCGTGTGCATGCGTGCACATACACACACACACACACCCCCATACACACACACACACAGAGTGCAGATTGTGTTATATATTGTCATGATCAGAATATACTAATTAAGCAGCTTCCCTGCACACACTGAGTAATGTCCTCATGGCTACAGTGTAATGATTATTATCCCAGCTGCAGATTAGAAATCTGAGCAACTTTTAAAAAATACTCACTTTGAGGCCCATTCACTCAGAATAGGTCTGGGCATGGCCCAGGTATTGCTATTTTTAAAATGGTCTCCAAGTGATTCTGATACACAGCCAGGCCTAAGAACCACAAACTCTTAGGAAATGCATAAGACTGCATAAAATGCTGACTACTGTGTGGTGAATTTCAATTCTTGCCAGGGTAAAGGTCCTCTTTAGGCCTTCAGGGTTTTGAATACAATCCATTGCTCTATATCCTAAACAAATTACTTGTTTGCTTGTCTCAGCATACCTGTCAGGACGTCTACAAGGGTGAAGACTAAAAAATGCCAAGACATGTAGTATTGTTGGCCCACTTTATCCATTTTAAAGAACTGGGTTTTAAATGCAATCCTCAAAGAATTATGTATTTGCTCAAATATTTTACCTGCAGTTAATGTTACCTCCAAAAGCGCAATAACTGAATCATAAAATGGTTTGCTTCTCAAGGAAACTGAGAAACTAGACTTTTCCCTACACAGTGATTCTTTCATAATTCAAAGTAGATACTTTGTTAAGTATCTACAGCTAAGCATAATAATAATACTGATAGTCCAGAAGGCAAGTTATTATAGAAAACAAATACAGATACTATCTAATGTATCTCTTATTGATCTGACCTATTCCAGTCAACACCTACCACAACTCTATTTTTAATACAGGATTTCAGTATTAAGTTTTTGTTGTTTTCTACTCATCCTGAATCTTTTAAGGTGGAGCTAAATCTCTCTAAAGAATACCTGTGGCTGTAAAGTTTTTAGGACATGTTTCAACAGGCTCAAGCTTATCTACATCTAACAAATGAGAATCTTCTCTGGAACTGCTTTCTAGAAATGGGAGTAGGCTGTCCCATCCCCTGTCAGGCGAATAAAATATAATTAGAGGAAATGAAAGCAAATTTAGAAAACAGAAAAGAGTACGTCAGGCTCTGGGCTGATGGCTCAGAGCCTGGAGCCTGTTTCCGATTCTGTGTCTCCCTCTCTCTCTGCCCCTCCCCCGTTCATGCTCTGTCTCTCTCTGTCCCAAAAATAAATAAATGTTGAAAAAAAATAAAAAATAAAAAAAAAAGAAAACAGAAAAGAGTAGAAAAACATTATCCATAATCTCATCCCCTGATCACAATTATTATTAAAATTTTGGTGTTCTCTTAGCTTTCTTTTCTATACATAGGATTCCCTCCAACATAGATATAGTGAGATTATATATACAATTTTATATTCTGATCTTTTACTTAATTGTATGTCATAAGTATCTGTTCGTATTATGATGCAATACACTTTCTATTTTAAAAGAAATCTGAGGCCATTTGAAAAATAATTTCAAGGTAAAACATTTAAAGATACAAAGGAAGAGCCCATCTAATAGAAGCAGATTCTCTCTGGCACCTGACAAATAGATTATAGCAGTTAGAATATGAATTTAACATTTCTCTTATGTAAAATGAGTCATTTGTGGGTATTTTTGCTCATTTTCCAACAAAAGACAGCATTTTTACTAATACAGAAAACAAGGGACATGAATTAATACACATAGATAGCATTTTTTTATTATGAAATTTATTGTCAAATTTGTTTCCATACAACACCCAGTGCTCATCCCAACAGGTGCCCTCCTCAATACCCATCACCCACTTTCTCCTTCCTCACACCCCCATCAACCCTCAGTTTGTTCTCAGTTTTTAAGAGTCTCTTGTTTTGGCTCCCTCCCTCTATAACCTTTCTTTTTTTTTTTTTTCCTTCCCCTCCCCCATGGTCTTCTGGTAAGTTTCTCAGGATCCACATAAGAGTGAAAATATATGGTATCTGTCTTTCTCTGTATGACTTATTTCACATAGCATAACACTCTCCAGTTCCATCAACGTTGCTACAAAAGGCCATATTTCATTCTTTCTCATTGCCAAGGAGTATTCCACCGTGTATATAAACCACAATTTCTTTATCTATTCATCAGTTGATGGCCATTTAGGCTATTGTTGAAATTTGGCTATTGTTGAGAGTGCTGCTATAAACATTGGGGTACAAGTGCCCCTATGCATCAGCACTCCTGTATCCCTTGGGTAAATTCCTAGCAGTGCTATTGCTGGGTCATAGGGTAGGTTTGTTTTTAATTTTTTGAGGAACCTCCACACTGTTTTCCAGAGTGGCTGCACCAATTTGCATTCCCACCAACAGTG
Source organism: Lynx rufus (assembly GCF_022079265.1). Taxonomy (NCBI): domain Eukaryota; kingdom Metazoa; phylum Chordata; class Mammalia; order Carnivora; family Felidae; genus Lynx; species Lynx rufus. Next base: position 39,935,459 of record NW_025814834.1, on the reverse strand, counting down.
CAAGAGGGTTCCCGTTTCTCCACATCCTCTCCAGCATCTATAGTCTCCTGATTTGTTCATTTTGGCCACTCTGACTGGCGTGAGGTGATGTCTGAGTGTGGTTTTGATTTGTATTTCCCTGATAAGGAGCGACGTTGAACATCTTTTCATGTGCCTGTTGGCCATCTGGATGTCTTCTTTAGAAAAGTGTCTATTCATGTTTTCTGCCCATTTCTTCACTGGGTTATTTGTTTTTCGGGTGTGGAGTTTGGTGAGTTCTTTATAGATTTTGGATACTAGCCCTTTGTCCGATATGTCATTTGCAAATATCTTTTCCCATTCTGTTGGTTGCCTTTTAGTTTTGTTGATTGTTTACTTTGCAGTGCAGGAGCTTTTTATCTTCATGAGGTCCCAATAGTTCAATTTGCTTTTAATTCCCTTGCCTTTGGGGATGTGTCGAGTCAGAAATGGCTGCATCTGAGGTCAGAGAGGTTTTTTCCTGCTTTCTCCTCTAGGGTTTTATGGTTTACTGTCTCACATTCAGGTCCTTTATCCATTTTGAGTTTATTTGTGTGAATAGTGTAAGAAAGTGGTCTAATTTCATCCCTCTGCATGTTGCTGTCCAGTTCTCCCAGCACCATTTGCTAAAGAGACTGTCTTTTTTCCATTGGATATTCTTTCCTGCTTTGTCAAAGATTAGTTGGCCATACTTTTGTGGGTCTAATTCTGGGGTCTCTATTCTATTCCATTGGTCTATGTGTCTGTTTTTGTGCCAATACCATGCTGTCTTGATGATTACAGCTTTGTAGTAGAGGCTAAAGTCTGGGATTGTGATGCCACCTGCTTTGGTCTTCTTCTTCAAAATTCCTTTGGCTATTCAGGGTCTTTTGTGGTTCCATACAAATTTTAGGACTGTTTGTTCTACTTTCGAGAATGCTGGTGCAATTTTGATTGGGATTGCATTGAATGTGTAGATAGCTTTGGGTAGTATTGACATTTTGACAATATTTATTTTTCCAATCCATGAGCAGGGAATGTCTTTCCATTTCTTTATATCTTCTTCAATTTCCTTCATAAGCTTTCAATAGTTTTCAGCATACAGATCTTTTACATCTTTGGTTAGGTTTATTCCTAGGTATTTTATGCTTCTTGGTGCAGTTGTGAATGGGATCAGTTTCTTTACTTGTCTTTCTGTTGCTTCATTATTAGTGTATAAGAATGCAACTGATTTCTGCACATTAATTTTGTATCCTGCGACTTTGCTGAATTCATGTGTCAGTTCTAGCAGACTTTTGGTGGAGTCTATCGGATTTTCCATGTATGATATCATGTCATCTGCAAAAAGTGAAAGCTTGACTTCATCTTTGCCAATTTTGATGCCTTTGATTTCCTTTTGTTGTCTGATTGCTGATGCTAGCACTTCCAACACTATGTTAAACAACAGCGGTGAGAGTGGACATCCCTGTCGTGTTCCTGATCTCAGGGAGAAAGCTCTCAGTTTTTCCCCATTGAGGATGATACTAGCTGTGGGCTAGTATTTCATAAATGGCTTTTCTGATGTTTAAGTATGTTCCTTCTATCCCAACTTTCTTGAGGGTTTTTATTAAGAAAGGATGATGAATTTTGTCAAATGCTTTTTCTGCATCGATTGACAAGACCATATGGTTCTTATCTTTTCTTTTGTTAATGTGATGTATCACATTGATTGATTTGTGATGTTGAACCAGCCCCTGAATCCCAGGAATGAATCCCACTTGAACATGGTGAATAATTCTTTTTATATGCTAAATTCGATTTGCTAGTATCTTATTGACAATTTTTGCATCCATATTCATCAGGGATATTGGCCTGTAGTTCTCTTTTTTGGCTGAGTCTCTGTCTAGTTTAGGAACCAAAGTAATGCTGGCTTCATAGAATGAATCTGTAATTTTTCCTTCCCTTTCTATTTTTTGGAACAGCTTGAGAAGGATAGATATTATCTCTGTTTTAAATGTCTGGTAGAATTCCCCTGGAAAGCCATCTGGTCCTGGACTCTTATTTGTTGGGAGATTTTTGATAACTGATTCAATTTCTTCACTGGTTTTGGGTCTGTTCAAGTTTTATATTTCTTCCTGTTTGAGTTTTGGAAGTGGGTGGGTGCTTAGGAATTTGTCCATTTCTTCCAGGTTGTCCAGTTTGTTGGCATATAATTTTTCATAGTATTCCCTGATAATTGCTTGTATCTCTGAGGGATTGGTTGTAACAATTCCATTTTCATTCATGATTTTATCTGTTTGGGGCATCTCCCTTTTCTTTTGGAGAAGCCTGGCTAGAGGTTTATCAATTTTGTTTATTTTTTCAAAAAACCAACTCTTGGTTTCACTGATCTGCTCTACAGTTTTTTTAGGTTCTATATTATTTCTGTTCTGATCTTTATTATTTCTCTTCTTCTGCTGGGTTTAGGCTGTCTTTGCTGCTCTGGTTCTATTTCCTTTAGGTGTGCTGTTAGATTTTGTATTTGGGATTTTTCTTGTTTCTGGAGATAGGCCTGGATTGCAATGTATTTTCCTCTCAGGACTGCCTTCGCTGCATCCCAAAGCATTTGGATGGTTGTATTTTCATTTTCATTTGTTTCCATATATTTTTTAATTATTCTCTAATTTCCTGGTTGACCCACTCATTCGTTAGTAGGGTGTTCTTTAACCTCCATGCTTTTGGAGGTTTTCCAGACTTTTTCCTGTGGTTGATTTCAAGCTTCATAGCATTGTGGTCTGAAAGTATGCATGGTATGATCTCAATCCTTGTATACTTATGAAGGGCTGTTTTGTGACCCAGTATGTGATCTATCTTGGAGAATGTTCCATGTGCACTCGAGAAGAAAGTATATTCTGTTGCTTTGGGATGCAGAGTTCTAAATATATCTGTCAAGTCCATCTGATCCAATGTATCATTCAGGGGCCTTGTTTCTTTATTGATCCTGTGTGTAGATGATCTATCCATTGTTTTAAGTAATGTATTAAAGTCCCCTGAAATTACCACATTCTTATCAATAAGGTTGCTTATGTTTGTGATGGTTTTATATATTTGGGGGTTCCTGTATTCTATCCTGTGCATAGACATTTATAATTGTTAGCTCTTCCTGATGGATAGACCCTGTAACTATTATATAATGTCCTTCTTCATCTCTTGTTACAGCCTTTAATTTAAAGTCTAGTTTGTCTGATATAAGTATGGCTACTCCAGCTTTCTTCTGACTTCCAGTAGCATGATAGATAGTTCTCTATCCCCTCACTTTCAATATGAAGGTGTCCTCAGGTCTAAAATGAGTCTCTTGTAGACAGCAAATAGATGGGTCTTGTTTTTTTATCCATTCTGATACCCTATGTCTTTTGGTTGGAGCATTTAGTCCATTTACATTCAGTGTTATTATAGAAATATATGGGTTTAGAGTCATTGTGATATCCGTAGGTTTCATGCTTGTAGCAATGTGTCTGGTACTTTGTGGTCCTTGCAACATTTCACTCACAGAATCCCCCTTAGGATCTCTTGTAGGGCTGGTTTAGTGGCGATGAATTCCTTCAGTTTTTGTTTGGGAAGACCTTTATCTCTCCTTCTATTCTGAATGACAGACGTGCTGGATAAAGGATTGTCGGCTACATATTTTTTCTGTTCATCACATTGAAGATTTCCTGCCATTCCTTTCTGGCCTGCCAAGTTTCAGTAGATAGGTCTGCCACTAGTCTTCTTGGTCTCCCTTTATACGTTATAGCATGTTTGTTCCCAGCTGCTTTCAGAATTTTCTCTTTATCCTTGTATTTTGCCAGTTTCACTATGATGTGTCATGCAGAAGATCGATTCAAGTTATGTCTGAAGGGAGTTCTCTGTGCCTCTTGGATTTCAATGCCTGTTTCCTTCCCCAGATCAGGGAAGTTCTCAGCTATGATTTGTTCAAGTACATCTTCAACTCCTTTCTCTCTCTCTTCCTCTTCTGGAATTCCTATTATATGGATATTGTTGTGTTTGATTACATCACTTAGTTCTCTAATTCTCCCCTCAGACTCCTGGATTTTTTTTATCTCTCTTTTTCTCAGCTTCCTCTTTTTCCATAACTTTATCTCCTAATTCACCTAGTCTCTCCTCTGCCTCTTCAATCCAAGCTGTGGTCGCCTCCATTTTATTTTGCACCTCATTTATAGCATTTTTTAGCTCCTCATGACTATTCTTAGTCCCTTGATCTCCATAGCAATAGATTCTCTGCTGTCCTCTATACTTTTTTTCAAGCCCAGTAATTAATTTTATGACTATTATTCTAAATTCATGGTCTTTTATATTGCTTAAATTGTTTTTGATCAATTCGTTAGCTGCCGCTACTTCCTGGAGTTTCTTTTGAGAAGAATTCTTCCATTTCGTCATTTTGGATAGTCCCTGGGGTGGCGCCAAACTGCAGGGCACTTCCCCTGTGCTGTCTGGAGTAACTTGTGTTGATGGTTGGGGCCACAGTCACACCTGATGTCTGCCCCCAGCCCACTGCTGGGGCCATAGTCAGACTGGTGTGTATCTTATCTTCCCCTCTCCCAGTGGCAGGACTCACTGTAGAGTGGTGTGGCCCCTGTCTGGGCTACTTGCATACTGCCAGGCCTGTGGTGCTGCCTTGACGGGATCTGGTGTATTAGCCGGGATGGATCTGCAAGGTGCACAGGGGTGGGAAGGGCAGGCTCAGCTCAATTTGCCATTGGTGGTCAGCTGCAGGAGGGGCCCTGCAGAATCAGGAGGGAGGCAGGCAGACCCGTCGGAGGGATGATCCACGGAAGCACAGCATTGGGTGCTTGCACAGTGCAAGCAAGTTCAGTGAACTGGTTCCTTTTGGGGTTTCAGCTGGGGGATGGGAGAGGGAGATGGTGTTGGCCAGTGCCTTTGTTCCCTGCCAAGCTGAGCTCTGTCTTCCAGGGCTCAACACCTCTCCCTCCTGCTCTTCAAGCAAAGCTGTTGACTTACAACATTCCAGATGTTAAGTCCCACTGGCTATCAGAACTCACGCAGTCCGGCCCCTCCACTTTTGCAAACCAGACTCAGGGGCTCTGCCTTGCGGGGTGGGCTGCCCCTCTACCGCCCCAGCTCCCTCCCACCAGTCCATGTAGTGCTCACCGCCTCTCCACCCTTCCAACCCTCTTCCGTGGGCCTCTTGTCTACGCTTGGCTCCAGAAAGTCTGTTCTGCTAGTCTTCTGGTAGTTTTCTGGGTTATTTAGGCAAGTGTGGGTGGAATCTAAGCCATCAGCAGGACGCGGTGAGCCCAGCATCCTCCTACGCCGCCATCTTAATCAAGAATCCTAGATAGCATTTTTTTAATGTTTATTTATTTTTGAGAGAGAAAGACAGAGCACGTGCACATCAGCAGGGGAGGGACAAAAAGGGAGGGAGGCAGAGGATCCGAATTGGGCCCTGCACTCATAGCAGTGAGCCTGATGCAGGGCTCAAACTCACTAAACCATGAAATCATGACCTCAGCCAAAGTGGGACGTTCAAACAACTGAGCCACTCAGGTGCTCCCATAGATAGTATTTATTAAACTAAACTCAATGTAGAAATTTATTACCCCTGGGGATATAACTGGAGTGACCATGCCCTTTATCTTCTGAACCAGGGACTTTTGAGAATACATGAAACATTATTGATTAATAATTACTGGGACAACAGGACAGAAGAAATAAACTGTGACTATCCTAGTTATTGATTAATAATAAAAATAAATATGTCACAGATAATTTCTATTATTGTTAACTAATAGCAATAATCATAATAGATTATAGCTCAATCATGATCTTCTTGCTAAACTTTTTTATTTTTCTCATAACATTCCATTGAGGGAAGCATAAGTATAGTGTAGCCAGTATTGAAAATGCAAAGACTAAACCTTAGACTAAAATTAATCATAGTCACTGCCTATGAGGGTCAATATTACACCATTTATTGAACACTTAAAATCATCAAGCTATAGAAGTATTCACACACAGAAACTTATAATTTTAAAAGATGAACAGAAAAAGTATCATGGGTGGGGGAGAGTAGAAGTTATACAGTCTGAAGTTAATAGCACGTTTTAATAATTAAGACCAGGGTAAATTTTTTTAACAAAGATCAGCAGTACTTCCTAAGTATTTAAAGATGAAGAAGATACCGGGACGCCTGGGTGGCGCAGTCGGTTAAGCGTCCGACTTCAGCCAGGTCACGATCTCGCGGTCCGGGAGTTCGAGCCCCGCGTCAGGCTCTGGGCTGATGGCTCAGAGCCTGGAGCCTGTTTCCGATTCTGTGTCTCCCTCTCTCTCTGCCCCTCCCCCGTTCATGCTCTGTCTCTCTCTGTCCCAAAAATAAATAAACGTTGAAAAAAAAAAAAAAGATGAAGAAGATACTAAAATAAAAGGAATGAAATAAACTCCACAAAAAAAATAAAATGATGCCTCCTTATAGCTAAGCAAAGTAAAAAAATAAGCTATAAATTGGGAAAAAAAATATTTTCCAAAAAAGAGAAACAACAAAGGAGTAGCATAAGAAAAAAAATTTTTTTATTCCACAAATGAATGAAAAACAGACAAAAGTTCAATAACGAGGAAGCAGGAATAAACAGATATAATAACTAAACAAGGGGCGCCTGGGTGGCGCAGTCAGTTAAGCGTCCGACTTCAGCCAGGTCACGATCTCGCGGTCCGTGAGTTCGAGCCCTGCATCGGGCTCTGGGCTGATGGCTCAGAGCCTGGAGCCTGTTTCCCATTCTGTGTCTCTCTCTCTCTCTGCCCCTCCCCCGTTCATGCTCTGTCTCTCTCTGTCCCAAAAAATAAATAAACGTTGAAAATAAAATTTAATAAAAAAAAATAACAATCCATGAATGAGGAAATAAAAATGTCTAACATATATTTATAAAAAGATGGTCAATGTTATGTATAATCAGGGAAAGGGACATTAAAAAACAGGGATATACCACTTTATACTAACTTATGTGACAAAATAAGTTATATCTGACAACACTTTATTATTCAGGGTTTTTTTTTTTTTTGGATGTTTATTTCTGAGAGAGAAAGACAGAGACAGAGCGTGAGTGGGGGAGGGGCAGAGACAGAGAGAGACACAGAATCCGAAGTAGGTTCCAGGCTCCAAGCTGTCAGCACAGAGCCCAATGCAGGGCTCGAACTCACAGACCGGGAGATCATGACTGAGCTTAAGTCTGATGCTTAACCAACTGATCCACCCAGGCACTCCGAGTCTTTTTTTTTTTTTTTATTGTCACTCTTTCATTACCAAGTGTTGGTAAAGACATGATACAAAAGGTACTACTAGTGGGAGTGCTAACTGGTATTACGATTTGGAGAATCATTTTGCCAATATGTAGTAAAACTGAGGTACAAACACAACAACCATAAATATGCCCCCAAGACAACTAAAAATGTTACACAAGAGATAGCAAATACACTTTGAAAAGCACAGAGACAGCTACAAGAAAGTAAGATAAATCTCTAGAGGCCACAAAAGACAAGGGAACTGAAAATGAGAATCATGATGTGTGAGTTGTCAGTGGGGCATCTGGGGAGTTGTTTCAATCCCTACAAATGCAAGGGCTTAGATCATCAAGACCACAAGGGAACAGAACAAAAAGTCCTTGGACTGAGGGAAGCTGGAGTCAGAACTGAGATGCTCTCTCCCCTCACCCTGCTAGACACTACAAACACATATAAGCACACACGTACACTTATGCACATATACATAACACATAAACACACACATACACTTACACACACAGACACATACAGTGTATCTAGTATATTCTAGAAGCTTACACCCTTAGTGAAAGGGTCAAATAAAAATATATCTACCAACACTGGGAAATATACATAGTTTGTTATGGGCTCTGGGGAGAAAATTATCTCCTCTGAGAATTTGTAACACCAGGTCTGTGCTGTATGTAAGATTAGAATTTGAATGTAAACTACAAAACCCGAGAGTCCCTGTTTTAAGACTACATAACCCAAGGGTCCCTGTGTTAACAAATGAACACTGAAAATAGTATAAGCTGGAGGCATGCCACAAACAAAAGCAAGCCTTCCTGGAATGAATACCTTGGATCTGTCACTATCCTTTCCGCAAAGGAACTGTTTGGAGAGTTATGGATATACTAACCATGTGAACCCAAAGTGATAAAAAGCAGCCTGGGGCTAGTAATAGAGTGGTTTTAACCAGTATTAAGAGGCAAGAGAGAAGATGCAAGAATATAGGAAAGTACTGGGTAAAAAACAGTCATCGTTAGTGAAATAATGACCTTCTCTTGGAACACCTGAGAAGTGTACATAATAGAGAATGTACAAGAATGTTCTTCGTATCATTGCTTTAAATGCAAAAGACACATTTTAAATGCATCAACAGGACAATAAATTAATAAAATGTGGCACAGCTATCTACTCATCACAATATTGTATAACAGTTGTAATGAAAAAAGTACTACATTTATCAATATGGATACATTTCAAAAATATGAGTGAAAAAACAGCAGCTTGCAAAAGATTCCTATAACATTTATATAAAGTTTTACTTTTTAACAATATTTGTGTTGTTCATGTTTAGATACATATGTAATAAAAGTACAAAAAAGTATAAAAAAATAAATACAACTATGAGATAGTTTATAACTTTTAGAATTCAGAAGGGAATGAATTTGAGAAGGAACATGTAAATATTTATGTATGTCTATAGTGTTTTCTTCTTTTTAATTCTATTGTAAATATGATGGTTAACATTTCACAAGATGGGTAATAGATACATAACTATTCCTCATTATTTTCCCTACTATTCTGTATTCTTGAAACATTTTATAATTAAAATCCAAGTCTCCTAATTGCTAATTTAGAAATAATATCTCACTAAACTAAATTAAAAATAGGGTCATGTGAAATTACAGTAAATCCAACTCTGACAATTTTATATTATACATATATATTTATAAATATATTATAACTTATATATTATATATTTATATTTTAATATATTCTATATATACTATTTATGTACATCCTATATATTTCTATATATTTTATTAAGGTAAAGTTTTATAATAACTATTTTAAAGTACAGGGTCCAATTTATAGCCAAAATTATACATATTCCCCTTTAAAGAATTCTAACAATTTCTAGCATTAGAGCATTGGGAGAGATACACAGGGAAGTGTCCACATAGGAAAAAAGAGGCTCTAAAGAAAAACACACAATTATAGGCAAAGAGAAAAATCTTCATGTTGGATAGATTTACTTTCATCAAAATTAGAATATCTCTTACCTACTTAAAGTTATTAGGCTTCTAATTTTGCTTTCTTATTGATTCATACACCTGACCACATTCTAAATTTTTGAGGAAAGTAACTGAATAATCACTTACACATATATATGTATGTATGTATATCTCATATATATGCATATTAACACAGAGATACAAAATTTATGAGGAATATGATGCTGTTTGACTTGACAGGAGAAAGTGGTTAACTAAACTGAAATTGAAAAAGATCGATTTTGAAATGATAAAAGTAAAGGTATTAGTATGTGACAGGGACAAATTATTAAAATAACTAATCACATGCCTGTCTTTGCCTTCTCGCCTTCCAAGCAGAAAGGATTATTTGCTGTTTGAGCAGATCCCCGGCCTGGGCCTTTGCCATGCTGGTGAGCAAGGCTGCAGAACTGCTGATTTATGGGGTCACAAGGCATAATGTGAGTTCACTAAATTGAGGAAGTCAAAGGAATCTCCATGTGGCATTCCAGGCTGGGGCGTCAGTCTGCACAGACAACCAATTTCTTATTTAATCCTTGCTGAAAGAAAAGAGGAAAGTAGTGAGGGAGAAGACCGGAACTGTTCAGAGCCCTTGCTCCATTCCTCCAGCAAAGAATGGGTCCCCTGGAAGCCGAGTTGCTGCCAGGGAACATCTGGAACCTTGGAGAAAGCCTGCTTGCTCCCAGGCACCACTATGCTAGGGTCTGAAACACGCATCTAATGTGCATTCCAATCTTGGATGCTGCAAGTATTTTTACTTTTCTTTCTTTTTTCTTTTTCTTTTTTCCCATTTTTACTTTTCCTTCCTATTTATTGCCTCTCTCTCAACTAAGAAATCTTAGTAAATAAATATTCATTGAGTGCATAAACGTGGATGAATAATTGACCCAACAAAAGACTACAAAGGCGACAGACTCTTACCACTGAAAAATTCTGAGTCTAAGTGAAAGTTTTTAAGATCTAAAATCAGGAGTTATGTGTGGACCCATAATCACAAAGACTCCTGTTTTTGTATCAATTGTCTACCTGTCCAGAAAGAGCATACTCCAAGGTGAAGAATTGTTAGAATTCATATGTGGGAGGGGATAAAAATGTACACATGAGTTACGTAAACATGCAAAGAAAATATAGCTCTGTTACTTCCCAGGACTGATTTCATGTTTCTATAAGCTCCCACTGAATACTGGAGAATTTGACAGGGTATGGGTTGGGGGGCACATCGTGTCAATATACAATATTTCATGTTCATAGATTTTAAATTCTGTGGGATAATTCACTTTTTAGGTAAAAACTTTAAGAGATTCTCCTTTTTGCCCTGCTTCCGCCAACATGGCATTTAGCTTTGTGGTAGGGCTTACTTGATTTCATGGTGGTACAAGAGGGATCTTCAAGATGTTGTAAGCAGGTCTAATCCATTCTCTAGTCCGCCATTTATTTCTACTGCAGAGTTTCTGACCAAGGTCTGCTTTAGTCTGGGGTGTGGCTGGCCTGTCTTGTCCAGACTGAGATTCATGGACCCAGCCTTCTACCTCCATTCAAAAAATTCCCATAGCTTCACATCCATCCCTGACTTTGCCAGCCCCACAAGCTCTTTCAGCACCTCCACATTTCACTCCCTCCTCTATCATCCACCAGGAAACAGGAAACAGGGTTTCAAGATCCCCAGCCCACCGCACATAGGCCATGGGAAATAGGAGCCCTGACTTAGGTTCAACAACCTACCTATGTCTCTCCACTAATGCTGTCCTAGTTCTCCCTCACTGTTGGACATAGCTCTAATTGTACTGTAGAGCTTCTTCCACCTATTCAATAGCCGCACTCCAGCACCCCTCAAATCTAACTTTCTCTCACTTATCTTCCTTTTTTTCATTCCATCAGGTTTATAAGAAGACTATCTTTCCTTCCTGCAATGAAGAAAACTGCCTTTACTCCTGGCTTACAGAAACCTTGATATTCAAACCCACCAGACCTACATCTTAATATAATAATGGAAGCTTAAAGAATTTAGACAACTTATTCTCTCTCTCTAAGCCTAACTTTGGAGGACTATGGTTTTAGTGTAGATTTAAATATTCAATTAGAGGTGTTAAAAATTAATGTTCTTTTGATTATGCTGTAACAATGCTAATCTTCTCAGAGACAAACAAATGGGGCTTCTTCCCTAATAAGGAGATCAGATAATGAAGCAACAAGAATAACTGTGGTGCAGCGCAATTTGGAGAACCAGAAGCAGCTGAATTAGATCAGTGCCAAAGGAAATGTACAGGCAAGATTTGCCATAGACTTGAATTATCACAGTTAATAAAGCTACTTAGAAAGGAGAAAGAGACCATAACCACCATGGCAATCCTCAGGAAGCATATTCAAATTTTGATTTCATAATACAGTTGACAGGGTGACTCTAGGGAACCAAAGTAATGAGGTATGATTCAGTCTCTTGACACTAGATTCCCAACCATCACAATTCTGGTGATTAGGAAAAATGATTCTGTTGTATCCATTTGTAGGACCCTCCTGAAGCCCCCCCAGCACCTAAGTCCTACTAGAACCTGAGTGTTTCTTTTAATCTGCTTCTAATGTGGCAAGATTTACCTTAGGATTGACCTAGTAGCTAGACAATAATTTTCTGGCTTTTTAGGATTCTTCACACTGTGAGGTAAAATCCATAACAGCACAGGACTGTTCAAATTCAGGAAGGGCCGAAGCAGGTACATTTGTTTTAATTGTGGTAAGGAGGACCAACTCCAGGTCCACTGCAGCCAGTATTCAATGACCACCCCAGATTCTTTTTCTGCAATAAACACACCCTTCTATATGATGAGGGTATCAAATTCTGGTTGATTTCTGGGACCCTTCATAAAAAGTTCCAAGTTCTCTAGAATCTAGATTTGGTACAAAAATATTTGACAAAGCCTTACTGAGCCAATTCTAGAAAAAAGAAGTCCTGATGGCTGAAGAATTCTAAAGAGCATATGGGTGTTTGGGGTAATACCTAGAAAAGAAAATGGGAAAAGTTAGTTTTCATTAGTGGAAACAGCTATTTTATGAAATAGAATAAATGATCAAATGGCTTAAGAAATTTAAGAAATGATTAAGAGTATTTTCAGGACATTTATATGTATATTGAGGAAGACAATTTTATCATTAGATGACTTCTCTCAGCCTCCAAGAGTTCTGGAGCTTGTATCTTACACCAGTTAGAATGGCTAAAATCAAATGACAAGAAATAACAAGTGTTGGCAAGGATGTGGAGAGAAAGGAACCTTGTGCACTGTTGGTGGGAATGTAAATTGGTACAGCCACTGTGGAAAATAGTATGGAAGTTCCTCAAAAGACAAAAATTGAAGGGCATGTGGCTGGCTCAATTGGCAGAGAGCATGTGACTCTTGATCTTGGGGTCATAAGCTCAGGCCTCATGCTGGGCACGTAGTTTACTTAAAAAAATTAAAATAAAATAAATAAATTTTTAAAAATAGAAATATTATACGATCAAACAATCCCACTATTAGGTATTTACCCAAAGAAAACAAAAACACTAATTTGAAATGATATATGCATCCCTATGTTTATTGCAGCATTATTAACAATAGCCAAGATATGGAAGCAATCTAAGTGTCCAAAAATAGATGAATGAATAAGGAAAATGTGGTGTGCATGTATATACATGCATACACACACACACACACACACACACACACACACACACACACACAAAGAGAGAGGAATATTACACAGCCATAAAAAAGTATGAGATCATGCCATCTGAGACAACATAGATGGACCCAAAGGATATTACGCTAAGTGAAATAAATCACACTGAGAAAGACAAATACCATATGACTCCACTCATAAGTGGAGTCTAAAAAAAAATTAACAAACTAAAAGCAGTATCAGACCCATAAGTACAGAGAACAAACTGATGGTTGCCAGAGGGGAGGAGTGTGGGGGTGGGCAAAATGTATGAAGGAGAGTGGGAGATACAGGCTTCCAGTATGTTGTAAATAAGTCATGGGAATAAGAGGCACAGCATAAGAATATAATCAATGATATTGTATAGCAATGTAACAGGGCAGATGGTATCTACACTTGTGGTGAACATAGCATAATGTATCAACTACTTATCAAATCACTAAGTTATACAGCTAAAACTAATGTAATACTATGTGTCAAGTACACTAAAAAAGAGTTTTGGAGTTGGAGTTCTCCTCAGTGTGTGTGCATATGTGTGTGCGTGAGTATATGTATGTGTGTGTGTGTGTTTTAAATACAACTCCATGCTGCTGTCAACACCAAGTTTGTTCAGCTTATTCAGGTTACATATATTAAAGGTACATGTTTAATTAGAGTTACTAATTTATGTCTTTTCTACTTTTTATCCTATTCATTTAATGGTACTCCTTATAATTTTTGTTACTTTATAAAATTACAGAAATTTAAAGCTAAGAAACATTATAAAATTTAACTAGCTTCAGGCCATCACTTACAGATAAGTAAATCAAAGACTATTGAAAAAGCTCCCAATATAAAATGGCTAGTGAATGAGGCAGTAAGAGCCAGAGACAGGTCAAGAAATCAAGTTTCTTGACTCCTAGTAACTCAAACAAGATACACAAGCCAAACTTTTCTTCCTTTGGGGAAGAAATTAACATTTCTGGCAGAATGCTTAAGCAATTTTCTGATGTTTTAATTTAAAATCTTATGGAACACTATTTCCTTCCTACATAGCTGTCAAAAAAAAAGTGACCCTCAACCAGACTTTCGGTTTTTCATTTCTGTCTAATCCAATTGTTCTCAAATTTTGCTGCACATCAGAATCACCTGGGGTAGTTTTTAAATCCCCAATGTCCAGATAAAACACCTTACCAATTAAATCAAAATGATTGGGAGTGGAAGCCAAGTATCAATACCTTGTAAAGATCCTTCCTTAGGTGAGCCCAGTGTTCAACAAACCACTGATATAGCCTAACATTGATTACCTTCTCTTTGTCTTCTTCTCTCCCTCTCTCTTCCCTTCCCACACCGATGACATCCCCTCCACACACATACATACATACAAAAAATTTTTATCTCTGTCTCTCTCTCTCTCTCTTTTTCTCTTTTTCACTCAAATGCCCCTTTGAATTTTGACTCTTGAAATTGTCTACTATGGGCTTTTTCCCTTGCATGAATTAACAACTTTTCTAAAGTTTATCCCTTTTTGCATTATCTTTCAAAGTTAAATGATATGCTTGGATACTTCAGAAACTAGTAACTTTTAAATAACTAATAACAATGCATTCCTTAAAGTCTGTACATTTATATCAGGAAAATCTAAGCGAATCCAGTTACTCTGTATAAATAAAATCACAACTAACAGTTTACTCTCAGGAAAAAATAGTGTTTGATTAAATACCAAATAATAATTTAACTAAGCACCTTACTTTTCTTCCATGATTGTGGAAGTACTTGCTTGCTCTTCATTATACAATTATTGACCTGCTAATGCCTTTATGAGCTCTAATCCCTTTTTTTGGCCTCTTCCCATCCATGGCTGTAGCTCTAATTGAGTTTACTAAGGAAATAAATTATGCAATTGTCCATAATAAGATTGACAAGCCAATTTTCCTACTTCCTAAACAGCTAGTCACAGAACCATGATATCTAACAGAGAATATAAGAAATCAGAAAAATCCCCATTATTGAAAATCTCATTTTTCTGTCAGATTAATTATTTTTCTAAACTTTGAACCCTATGCATTCATTAACTTGCAAAAACAAATTATACAATTAAGGTATATGAAAGCAACCAAAACTAATACTACTGCTAGAACAGAGAGCTATTTATTGAACTTCCAAATATGTTCCAGGCTCTAAATGAGCACTTTATATCCATTACCTTATTTAATTTTCACAAAGATTCTAAATTATGTCATTTTATAATGTGGTAAATTGAGAGTCTCTGTAAGGTTAATTAACATCCCCAGGGCATCCTGGTTAGGAGATATGAGAGTAGATTTATACTGTCGAAGAATTCTTAAAGACCACTAGATTTTTGTTGTTGTTAAGCCCAAATCTATTAACTTGTCAGACAAAGGATCATGGGCCAGTGGAGAAATTCACTCAGTAGTTGATTGAAGGAAAAAAAGTCAGGGGTTTAAGTACTAAAAAGAAGGAGTCTGTAATGTTTACTATAGTTAATCATTGAAAATTAGCCCTCTGGATAAAGCGTCTGGGTGGCTCAGTGGGTTAAGCATCTGGCTCTTGGTTTTGGCTCAGGTCATGATCTAGCAGTTAGTTTTGTGGGTTCAGGCCCCAGGTCGGACTCTGCTGGCAGCACGTAGCCTGCTTGGGATTCTCTCTGTGCCGCTCCCCCACTGACACTGTCTGTCTCTCTCAAAATAAATAAATAAACTTTAAAAGAAAGAAAGAAAGAAAGAAAGAAAGAAAGAAAGAAAGAAAGAAAGAAAGAAGAAAGGAAGGAAGAAAGAGAAAGAAAGAAAGAAAGAAAGAGAAAGAAAGAAAGAGAAAGAAAGAAAGAAAGGAAGAGAAAGAAAGAAAGAAAGAAAGAAAAGAAAGAAAGAAAGAAAGAAAGAAAGAGAAAGAAAGAAAGAAAAAGAATATCAGTCCTCTGGATAAAATCAAATAAATACATACTAGCTGTACATAGTTTGTTAAAACAAAATCCCATTCCTCAAAGGACTTGTATCCAAATTTATACATTTTTTAAAACTTTCAAAACTCAATGGTAACATCCATTTTTAATTAGGTAAAACATTTGAGCCAACACTTCACCAAAGAAGACATACAGATGACAAATAAGCACATGATAACATAATCAATGTCGTTTGTCTTAATGACAATTAAGTCTTAATATCATGGTAACCTATTAGAGTAACTCAAATTCAAAATATTAACAGTCCAAATGCTAACAAGGATGCAGAGCAACTGAAATGCTTTTATACTGTTAATTGGAATGCAAAATGGTACAGATATTTTCTAAAAGTTTGGCAGTTTGTTCAAAAACTAAGCATATAACTTCCATACAGCACAGCAGTTGTACTCCTAGGTATTTATTTTAAAGAAATAAAAACTTACTTCATAAAAAAATCTGTATGTAAATGTTTATAGCAACTTTATTCCCAATCTGAAGGGGGAAAAACACAAATATCCTTCAATATAAGTGAATGAATAAGAAACTGAGTTATACAATGGACCACAGTTCATCAGTTAAAGAAACAAATTATGGCAAATTCAATAACATGGATGAATCTCAAATTACACTAAGTGGAAAAAAAACTAGCTTTAAAGGCTCCATAACTATTATTCCATATATATAATAGCCTAGAAAAGATAAAAATATAAATAGAACAGAAGTGTTGAGGAGAGAGGAATATCTGACTGCAACGGGAGGAGGAAAGTTTGGGGTATGATGGAATTGTTCTGTGTCCTAATTATGGTAGTGACTGAACAATCTATACAAGAGATAAAACTCATAGAACTATGCACACATACACACACACACACACACACACACACACACACACGTGCATGCGATTCTTTATAAGTAAAATGGAATCTTTAGTCAAAGGAGAGAAAAGTTTCATTGTTCATGCATCAGAAAGTCTTCATTTAGGTTCAATAGGAGTTTGGTATACTGAAGACGCTCAAATTTTGTGGTCATTTATCAGCTTTAGTTGATTGGAATCAACTGTGATAAAACCTCAACATTCAGCTTTTATATCCCCTAGGAAGTTGCTTCTTTAAGTTAAAAAATAATTCTTTTTCCAGTTCCTCTTCTTGGTGCTCCTTTGGCCTGAGGCAACAAAAATGAGCACACAAAAGATAAGCAAATCTCCAATTTTAGAGTCTACACGACCATACTGATTTTGAGTGTCATTCTCACAAAATTCCATTGTATTTATTCAAGCTATTCAAATTCTTTTGATGGAGAATTATCTTATATATGAACGTGCAAAACAATGGCTGTTTAAAAGCTCTTAAGGCCCCATTAACAATATACTTGACAACAACTGAAAATAGCAACAACTGAAAATGACACAACAAATGTTTATAAAGCATTCCTTAAAGAAGTTTCTATTTGAACAAGCCCAAAACAAACGCAATATCTAATGAACTGTTTTTTTCCTCTCTTAGACATCCAACTGGCTTATTACTGAATTTTACATAAGGATCAAAAAGCAATAGGAGTTATTAGCCAGCACACAAATATTATCTTATTTAAGTGAGTAAAATACCTAAAATGATTCTATTGGCTAGCACCTTTGGACAAGAAAGTTTGAAACATTTTTGTTGAGTTTGTATAGCACATACAGTCTACACAATGCTGTTTGCTAACGTTGTAATTTTAAGGATAGTTTTGAATGCAGCATTCAAGGACTTCAAGCCAAGGGAGAAACCTGTGCCCAAAGCAATGAAAACCGGGATTCCCAACTCTTCTGGCAGATTTGCATGTCAACAAACAGCTAGAAGACAGAAGAATAATTCATCGTAGATACTACCAGTATAAAAAAACCGCAATCCAAATTAGCAGATAACCACCTCCCTGATGGCAAAGCCCACAAGGTACATTGATACTACAATGGTATAAACAGACCAAGTCACATTTACACAACCTGAAATTTTGGTAAGTTATGTTAGTATACTTATCAGCTATCTTAAGTTGTAACTCTGTAACCTAAAGTATACTAACCCCATATAACTTGTATATGAAAGTATATAAAAGTATAGGTAACCCAAGCAGTGCAGAAATGTTTTCCTTGATCAGTTTGTTGAGTGAAAAATTGTTGTTAGTTATTTCCTGTGATGTGGTGCCATCAGCAGTATTTTACATTATATGGATTATAGAAAATCTATGATCTTTTTTAGGAGATATTCATGTCATATTTATAAGGATTAAAGTAATATTAAGAATATACCTTAGGGATGGATACCTGGGTGGCTCAGTTGGTTAAGTGCCCAACTCTTGATTTCGTCTCAGATCATGATCTCACGGTTCATGAGTTCAAGCCCCACAGTAAGCTCTCTGCTATCAACACATAGCCTGCTTCAGATCCTCTGTCCCCCTCCCTCTCTGCCCCTCCCCCCTCAAAAATAAATAAATAACATTTAAATTTTTTAAAAAACAGAAAAAGAATTTTTTTAAAAGTTTGTCCTAGAATTAGAAAGGTCAAAAAAATGAGAGAAGTTTTAAAACAGTTAATATTATTATTAATGAGAAGTCCTGCTAGTAGGTGCTAATTTGAATATTACATTATCTGTTTCAATATAGTCGGGAGTATAAAACATAAGTGAATTAAACCTCGCCAGTTACTAGGCAGTCTTCGCAATATTGAATACATTTTCTTGGGGAGAAAAATAAAACAATTTTAAAAAGTGATAATGATGTAAAGCTGCATACCTGAAACTAATGTGACAATGTGTGTCAACGATACTTTATAAAAAAGATAATAAATAGGGGTGCCAGGGTGGCTCAGTCAGTTAAGCTTCTGACTGCTGATTTCAGCTCAGTTCATGATCTCAGGTTTGTGAGTTCAAGCCCAGCGTTGGGTTCTGTGCTCAGTGTGAAGCCTGCTTAGGGTTCTCTCTCCCTCTTTCTCTACACCCCCCAAATAAATAAATAAAACTTTAAAAAAGATAATAAATAAGAGTAATAATGATGAAAATCAAAGATTGGCAATCAACAACACTGCCCAATACAGAACTTAAAAAAGCTGATACCAAGGCACAAGCAAAAAGAATTCTTAAAAACCTGGCCAAGCCAATGGGACTTGTAAGAGAGGAATTGTCAAGAAAGTTTTCCAAGATCAAACAAAGAAGTCATATGACTATTTCTAACTAGCCATTGAGTCAAGAGAGACAACAGAAATTAGAACTACTAAAACTCAAAAGTCAAAGATGGAGATAGGAAGAATCTTGGAGATGGAGAAAAGAAAAAATGCGAAGTAAGAAAAATGCACCAGGTCAGGCACGGAACTGGTAGAAGTCACTTGGGTGCTGAGTACAAGTTGCTCACAGTGAATCTCAAGATATAGTTCATTTGCTATCATATCCCCATACACAGAGTGGCCATGCCAATAATCATCCAAGCTGGAACTCCTTTGAGAGAAATGAACATTAAAAATAAATAAAATTACATGAGGTTTTGAAATATTATTGACCAACTAATTACTTGCAGAATATTATTGGACTACTAAACACTTTAAATAGTCATTTATTTTTTATTTATTTAAGTTTATTTATTTTGAAAGAGAGAAAGAATGCACACGAGAAGGGGAGGGGAGCAGAGAGAGAGAGAGAGAGAGAGAGAGAGAATCCCAAGCAGGTTCCACAGTGTCAGCACAGAGCCCAACACTGGGCTTGATCTCACGAACCACGAGATCATGACCTGAGTCAAGAGTCGGAGGCTTAACCGACTAAGCCACCCATGCACCCCCTAAATGATCCTTTAAATTGTGCTATCCAAATTTTATTTGAAAATAAAAATAACATATCTGTGTACATTAAATAAAATTTTAGAAACTCATATTGAGTATCTGAATATTAACAAATAACAAAACCTACAGTCTTAAATTATTCTCATCTTAATCAGTATTTTATATTTTTTTTAACGTTTATTTATTTTTGAGACAGAGAGAGACAGAGCATGAACAGGGGAGGGGCAGAGAGAGAGGAAGACACAGAATTCAAAACGGGCTCCAGGCTCTGAGCTGTCAGCACAGAGCCCGACGTGGGGCTCAAATTCAAGGACCATGAGATCATGACCTGAGCCGAAGTCGGACGCTTAACCGACTGAGCCACCCAGGCGCCCCATTAATCAGTATTTTATTTTAATTTTTTTTTTCAACGTTTTATTTATTTTTGGGGGGACAGAGAGAGACAGAGCATGAACGGGGGAGGGGCAGAGAGAGAGGGAGACACAGAATCGGAAACAGGCTCCAGGCTCTGAGCCATCAGCCCAGAGCCCGACGCGGGGCTCAAACTCCCGGACCGCGAGACCGTGACCTGGCTGAAGTCGGACGCTTAACCGACTGCGCCACCCAGGCGCCCCATAATCAGTATTTTAAATAACATTTTCTCTTATACTGTGTCCTGGTATTTTTCTGAAGAATTTATTTTCCTTTATAATCTTATTCTTTTTTCATTGTTTTCAAAAAGAACTGCCTGCAGTTTTCTTCAACATTTTTACATTGAGATCCTAAATAGATACTTCTTTTAGACAATAATATTTTAACTTTTTTTTTATTTTAGAGAGAGAGAGAGCACAAGCAGGGGAGAGGGGCAAAGGGGGAGAGAAAGGGAGAGAGAGAGAGAGAGAGAGAGAATATCTTAAGCAGCCTCCATGCTCAGCACAGAGCCCAACTCAGGGCTTGATCCCACAACCCCGGGATCATGACCTGAGCCAAAACCAAGAGTCAAACGCGTAACCAACTGAGCCACCCAGACACCCCTTGCAGACTATATTTTAAAATAAAAACTATGTATACATGCTGAGATGCTGAAAAAGAGCAATTTCTGCTAACTAGGGGATATTATCAATAGTTTTATACTGAAATATATCAATATTTCAACCCCAATATTTTCATGGGCATTGCCTTTTTTGCTTCCATTCAAAGTGCTTTTCTTTACAAATATTTTTGCCAAACAAATCTAATGGAAGAAGTCATCTCTTTTTAAATTTTTTTTAATGCTTTGCTAGACTTGGATGCTGCAAAACCATAGTTCTCAGTTTCATTCCATTCTGGCATAAAATATAGATTTATCTAATTAAAAATAGAAGCTCCATCAAAAGATTCTCCTCATAAGTCAAGATATTTCAATATGCAATTATAGAATTTCAAATTTAAATCTTATACTCCATCTGAGATCATAAGTTAATTTGCTCAGTTCTGTCACTGGAAAAAGTTCTGTCTTAAGGTTTTGCAATAATTGTAATTTGCTAAAAGTTTCAAATACTGACATTTGGGGAACTACATTCATTGACTACTTTGATTAAAACCTTCAACTTATTTTGACAAAAATGCAGTCAGAACTTAGAACTTGCTTAGAGTAAATTTCTGTATCACTGCAGTTAAACTTAAGTTGATTTACAAAGAAATTCTCCAAAGGCTTAAAGATTCCTAAAATCCATTTGATATGGACAGCATAAAGAAAAAATATGTATCATCATGTTACAGCACATTTTTAAAACTCAACTTTAGCTATGTCACCAAAAAGTGTAGTGTCCTGTTTCTATATTAAAATACTTGTAAATTCGTATAATTACAAATCACACAAATTTGTAGAACTGAAGCTTCTATGGTATATAATATTGTACCATAAGCAATCCTAGAGTCAAGTTTTAATTTAATGAGAACATTATTTTTACCATGACCTTGTACTCCACGAAAATACATATGCACATGACATGAAAACAAGGAATTTTACTAACAACATTGAGGAGTTTTTTACTAAATGTGTGATTGTATTCATAATATCAGCTGTTTCAGCTTTTGACAGAAAAAAAAACTTCCAAAGTTTTACTTTGACTTCTACGAATTGGATGGAAATAGCAAACCATTACAGGAATAAACAAATAGTTTTTTCAAGTATCTAATGGCAGGATATATAACTGACTACAAAGTTCCACCGGTGGAGCTGACACATTCAACGGTATTGTTTCATAGGTATACAGTACAAGTGAGTCAAAAAGGAGCAAAATTAATTTAAAAGCCTGGCCATTTGATACAAATAAAATGTCAGACTTCCCAGAGTGATACATAAAGGCAAATTCTGCAGACTCCCATGTTAAATTATGGTCTTCAGGCATAATGTTCTTCAAGGAACTATTAATATTTGCAGGAGATGCTTCGGTCCTATGCCTTTGGGTTTTCACTGGTCCGTTATATTATTCTGCAAGTGTATCCCCCCACCACCATCACACCTTTTGGGTTGGTAAATGTTCATAAACATTCTGCATGAGTTACCCTTGAGAATCAGAAATTTACTAGTTTATCATTTTAATTCTTTTTTTTTTCTACTATTGAGAGCTATTAAAAATTTTTAAGTGTTACCAAATACCACAACGTATAAATAGGTTTAACTTTACAACTTAGAATAAACGGCAATATCACTCTAAGGACGGTAATCAGATCTCTCCAGATGCCCTCTAGAGCAGGGCAGCTCAGCCTCTATTCCTCATACATTTTTTTCTTATCTACCTAACCTAAAATCCCCATTTCCCTCTGGCCCTGGTGATTGGTGATGACTTCATGATCTCACAGTCCGTGGCATGGGCCACAGCACAGTTGGCTGGAAACTCATGAGGCTACCTCCCTGATGAAACTAGAAGAAATAAGCTGTTCCATTTCACATTCTAATGCAATCTGTTCTATCAACACGGGCCCTGCCTGCTGTCCTCGATAATACTTCTAAGCTTATAACCTAGAAAAGATTTCCTGAAATGAGAAAGTATACTCTGACTTGAACAATTACCACCTATCAAGCAAAAACAAACAACAGTGTTTATGCTTTTAAAACAAAGACATTTGTCACAAAATCACCAATGCTAATATATAATGTAGTTTTGTAAAACTACAGTTCTCACCAATAACAATACCCTTAACTCCTAACTTGATAAAAGCCTATGGTAAGTTTTTAACTCACATTACTCATACAGATAAAGATTCCATCAAGGTAACTAACTATATCACAGATGAACTTAGAAATATCATGCAAAGTGAAAGAAGGCAGACATAAAAGAACACATATGGTATTGTTACATATATATGAAATGTCCAGAAAGGGTGAATTTATAAAAACAGAAAGTAGATTAGTGGTTGCCTGAGGCAGACTGTGCAAAAGGGGACACGTAAATGGACATGAGAGATCCTACTGGGAAGATGAAATCCTAAAATTGATTTATGATGATAGTTCCACCACTCAGTAAAGTTACTCAAGATCACTGAATTACACACTTGAAATGGGTAAATTTTATGACATGGAAAATAGATATCAATAAAGTTGAAGGACGGGAAATATATCTTTGAATGACAAGCAAGTGGGTGGGACTCGTGGTTGATAACATCTGATAATGTATTTTACATTGTGCTCCATGATATATTTCATATCAAGTTGAAATATAGACAATTCCCTTAGAATTGAATAAAGCGTCTGACCATGACCTGATCACTATTATAACTACACAGAAGATGCACTATGTGATTTCTACTCCATTAAAGGCATAGTAACAATGGAAGCACTGAGTAACAAGTAGACGACTGAATTTTACTCTGTGGCTCAACCAGAAATACTCAAGCCTGTGCAATAAGAGAAAGGAAGGAGAGACTCAACAATGAATGTTAGAAGCTATTGACTTGAGAACAAAAGCATTCCCAGGTGTTTTCAGTATTCCTGACCTTTCCGGGCTCAGCCTCTATTACAGATTGAATGTGAGGCCTGCCATTCAACTGCTTCTCTACTCGAAACATACAGATTCCAAAATACTATGACTCCTTGAAAAGCTATTAGAATATGCCAGACTGATCTCAAACCTAAGAATGATTCAAGAAAGTCAGAAAAGATTTGTGCTTAGAAAGTGGATCTACAGTAAAACATTTTCATTTTTCTAAGTTTTCTTGACACATTAATTTAACTACATGCACACACACACACACACACACACAGAAAACAATCCAATCCCCCTCGAAAACGCACTGGTCTGCGCATGGTGTGCTGAGTGCTCAAGTCCATAGTTCTTTCACATAAACCTGGACACATCTCCCCGCTCATTCATATCCCATGGTTACCCATATATTACTGTTTACTCCCAAATCATTATTGTAATTATGCTATTTAAATATTATCAGTGATGGAAACTGGTGGAAGAAGAGCCTCCAAAAACCCTCTTCTCCATCAAAGCACTAAAAACACTAAAAAAATTTATCAGAATCAACTTTTTCAGAACTCTGAAAATTAACTGTTCACAGCAATCCAAGGACTGTTTACTCAGGAAAAAAAAATGTTGAATCTCAGTAAGAACAAGTTTTGTGGCATTTTAATTTGCCATATTCTCCTCTCCCTAACCCCAGCTGTGCAGTAGACTTAAAAACCAACAGCACACAATCATGATAAAAAACGAAACAAAAACACAACAGCACAGGAACCAGTGGACAGAGCAGAATGGGTTGTGGCTCTTCCAGAGCCCCATTCCCTGAGAACGATGTTATTTGACCGACCTTGTGGTTCTCCAGAACACCTCACTCACAAGCTTTACTGACCTGACTCAGAGCTGGCTCTATGTGAACAGCATTTTCCCCAAACATAGTCAGAAATAATCAGAGGCAATTACTTAACATCACAGGTTGCCTGAGGTAGTGGACTAGAGTTGGAGCAAATGATAGATTAACTGAAAACTTAGAAAATCAGGGTAAAGAGATGTCCATAGGGGGCTTCAAAAACTCCCACACACTCCTGGGAATCCAGAAGGCCAAGGTGTAGGTCACATCTATTTTCTCAACTTCTGTAATTATTGTCAAAATCACATCATTTGACATTTACGTAAAAGAGTAGCCCGTATGACTTTTAATTACAGGAGACTTTTGTCTCCCCAACATTATATTAAGAGCTAATTTTCACATAGCACCCTATGCTAGGCACTGTCCTAAGTGCTTTAGATGTGTTGGCTCATTTCATCCTCATAATAAATTAAATACTGTTATTATACCCATTTTACAGAGAAGAAAACTGAGGTCAGAGTACTTAAAATCCCAAGGTCAACTACTACTAGAGGGTGAAACTGGGATTCAAATGCCAGCCCTTCAGCTCAAGAGGTCACACTCCTAAGCACACGGTAATGTAACTTTTTTAATTTTTTATTTATTTATTTTTTCAGAGAGAAAAAGAATGTGCAAGCAGAGGAGAGGGGCAGAGGAAGAGAGAGAGAGAATCTTAGGTAGTCTCCATGCTCAGCACAGAGCCTGATGCAGGGCTCTATCCCACAACCCTGGTTTCATGAGCTGAGCTAAAATGAAGAGTCAGACACTCAACCGACTAAGCCACCCCAGGTACCCCTAATATCCCTCCTACTTTGGCCTTTAGCTTATAGAAAGGGCAAAGGCTTCAGAGTCAAAGACCTGTGAACATGCACTTTCTAATCTGGGGAGATCATTTCATCTCTGAGACTCTTGGTTTTCTCCTCTTGTAAAGAGAATCAGTCTGATAATAACACTATTTTATTTGGATTATTATGAACGTTAAACAATAGTATATATGGAAATACACTTTGTATATTGAAAGGTGCTAATAAAAACACTCCCTCATTGGATGATCGGGTCAGGGAGACAACAAGTACAGTGTGGCAGAGCAGAGTCAACAAGACCTGGGTTTGAGTCTGACTTAAACATCTGCTGTCTCTCAGACCTTGGGCAAATCACTTCACCTTCACGGGTCTTAGTGCTGGCATCTACAAAATAAAAAATAATACATGCTAACTTTCTGGATTCTGAGGATTAACAAGAAAAAATAAACAAAACACCTGATATACTGTACTCAACAAACATCATTTCCTTTCCTACTCCCCTCATATCATAAAGCAATGACCTGCTCCCATTATCTTTACTTTGCTTTATTTTGCTTTATAACACTGGTCAGCCTCTGACATATATTGATTTGTTGCTTTATTTTCTGTCACTCCTATCCGGGATGTAAACTCCTTCAGGTCAAGGATTGTCATTTTCTTCACTGCTGTATTCCCAACATCTACAACAGTGCCTAGAAAATAGTAGGTGCTCGGGGCGCCTGGGTGGCTCGGTCGGTTAAGCATCCGACTTCGGCTCAGGTCATGATCTCACGGTCCATGAGTTCGAGCCCCGCGTCGGGCTCTGTGCTGACCGCTCAGAGCCTGGAGCCTGTTTCAGATTCTGTGTCTCCCTCTCTCTCTGACCCTCCCCCATTCATGCTCTGTCTCTCTCTGTCTCAAACATAAATAAACGTTAAAATTTAAAAAAAAAAAAGAAAATAGTAGGTGCTCAGTAAACATTTGTTGAAGGACTCATTATTATCATCTATCATTATCAGTTATAATTGAGATCATAATCTGTATCACTGTAATCAATTAATACAAAGTCAGGCAGATATCACTGAGTAACTTTAAAGTACACAATATGCTCTCAACCCAATTTTCTCAAAGATTAAGCAGCAGGCTACCCATATCAGAATCATCTTAGGTATTCATTACACCAGAATCACAGCATCAAAAGGACTGGGGTGCCTGAGTGGTTCAGTCAAATGTCTGACTCCGCTCAGGTCATGATCTCATGGTTCGTGAGTTCGAGCCCCACATCGGGCTCTGTGCTGACAGCTCAGAGGCTGGAGCCTGCTTCAGATTCTGTGTCTCCCTCTCTCTCTGCCCCACCCCTGCTCACACTCTGTCTCTGTTTCTCTCAAAAATAAACATTTAAAAAAAAATTTTTTAAGGGTGATGTCCCAGGAATTTATCTTTTAACCAAAATCCATCATTTTCTACTTTTTTTTCCTTTTAATTCAGACTTCTGTTTACTAGCTATTTAAAAACCCTATTACTTAATACAAAATTTTGTTATAATTTGAGTACAGGAAATGTAAGGCTTTTAAATTTTAAACTCAAAAGCTCTGCAACTAATTTTACTTTCCAATGTGTTCATAGATTAAAGCAAAAAAAGAAAAGATTTATTTTCTAGTTACCATATATTTAAAGTCCAAATATCTTCTCTGGCCCAAAACATTTGTCATAATTTTTATGAAATGATTCTTCTAAATGTTTTCCCTCTCTTCAGTGTTTAGAAATATCTTCAGATAATTTTTAATTCACTAGAGTTTAAAATTTGGGGTCAGCTCATAGGGAATCATTCAAAAGATATCAAGGAAACAATCCATATGTTACAAAGACAAACTTTCACAATGAGAAAATAAAAACTATAGCATTAAAGTGACTGCCTCATTGTCATTTCAAATGGTTTCACTGTGCTGGGGGGCCTACGCTAGGTTAAATATGATGGTGACTCCAAAGCTACAGCAGCAGTCAAGACCACCCAACTACTTGAAAGTTCAGGGGCACATAGTGGAACTTCTGCTACAGCTTGGAAGATGTTCAGAGGGGCTTGTACCACATACTGGGTCGTTGGCTCTAAACACAGTAGCAGTTGGACCTCCACTCCTTGTATGTACTGAAGTCCAAAATTTGGAAATATTGGCATGTAAGCAGATGATATACTCAGTCAACTAAATGTAAAGTATGAACAGTTTCGTACCCTGGTCTACCTTCTCTCCACCTGTTAGCACAAGCTGGACGGAGAAATGAAGGAAGCTCCTCCAATTAAACACCTGGAAGAGGAGCCACAAAGAGAGGACAGTCAAGGGAAGCCCCAGCCTGACTGCTGAGCCAGTTCTTCTCCCCCTTTACTCATCAACCGTGATCTCAGAGAGCACAGAGGTGGAATCCACAAAGGATGTATGACACCGTGAAGGGGCTTCTCTGGAATTAACACTTTAGGTACATCAGCAGGAATTAGCAAATGCTGATTTCAAGCTCAGCATTACTGCAGGCATTCAGTGGAAGTCAGAAGGTACGGACTTCTTACATGTTAGTTGGGGAGAGTGTCATAAATGGCACAAATTAATGCTAAAGAGGACTAACATATAGTACCTAGTGAATTTTTGTAAAGAGACCCTAGGCCTTGGGGCGCCTGGGTGGCTCAGTCGGTTAAGTATCCGACTTCGGCTCAGGTCATGATCTCACGGTTCGTGAGTTTGAGCCCCGCGTCGGGCTCTGTGCTGACAGCTCACAGCCTGGAGCCTGCTTCCGATTCTGTGTCTCCCTCTCTCTCTGCCCCTCCCCCGTTCATGCTCTGTCTCTCTCTGTCTCAGAAATAAATAAATATTAAAAATATTTAAAAAAAAAAAAAGAGACCCTAGGCCATAAAGCACAATGGTTGTAAACAGCAGATTTCAGAGTCAGGCAAGCACTGAATTCTGGCTCCACCGCTTACTTACTAGCTATGTCTTGGCATCCGTGTTCTAACGTTGCTAAACCAGTATTTCCATGTCTGTTTAATTGTGATAATTCTACTTCCTGGAGAGTTCTTATATAGATTAAAAGCCAGCTGCCATAGGTACTCAATAATAAGAACATTAAAAGCAACTATAATAGAGTATAATCTGGGAGGTATTTTTCTAAGTATTCACTCATTTAATTCTCTTAGGAATCCTCTGATGGTTACAGAGTAGAACACTGAGATGCAGAGAGGCTATAGAGCAGGCTCAAGGTCACACCTAGCAAGTGGTGGGGCTGACAGCTGACTCCATGACCCTTAGTCATGGTAACTTTTTGCCTTTCATAAATGGAGGCCAAAAAGGGAGGTCAGCAGAGGCAGGTAATGGACACCTGGCTGCAACATAAAGAAGTAACTGGATGGCGATAAATTTTTTTATTAGGACACATACAAGAAGCTAGAATCTCTTTAAGGAAATGGGATATAAGCCAATCACTATTCTACTCAGCGACCTATAAGAAAAAGGAAAAAAAAAGAAAAAACTCTTTATTCCTATGAAAGAACTATTAACTGCAACAGAACAACAATGTTGTGATAAATATCAAGATTTTATACCCACAATAATGCATACACATTTGTGATGTTCCCTGCAGCCTAAATGGTCTTTGTTTCTGTTGCTGTTACCTAAATCAAGCAGTTGTATCCTACTCTCACTTGGAAGCCACTTAGAGCCTGCAGCACCATTATCTTCAGCAGCTTGCTTCACTGCTCTTGGAGGCAGCTGGTACCTAAACGAGGAGGAAACTTCAGCAAGTGTTACAGCAGCCTTTAATCTCTATAATGACAGCACTTAGACCCTAATTATCCAGGCAAATAATTCATGCTCCAACAGTGGGAGCAAAGGCCCCTTTTGGTCTCTTTCCTCCCAGTGCTTTCATCAGACTAAACTCAGAGAAGACCATGGCATTTATCCAAGGTGGACTTGCCATGACTCACAAGACTGCCTCTCTGGAGAGGTCAAGACTACCTTAAGGATACTTGATCACAGAAAAGGTACAGTTCTCTAAGTCCTGCAATTTAATCAGGCCTCACTACTAAATGACAGTTGTCTGGTTGCTGCTAACTCCAACTGTTAAAATCTAGTATTCTAAAAATGCAGAACATTTTTATCTTAATATGTTCCTTCAAAATATAAAACCATAGTTTTCATATGAAACAGGGCCAACATAAAGACAAGAAAAGAAAAACATGAGATACCATACCATTACATTCACGGTCTAAGAAGAAAAATCAGAAAGAAAAATATCCCTGTGGGCTAAGATATACGTGAAAGATTTTATAGTTGCAATATTCTTATCCCCATTTCGCAGATGAATAGAATAAAACTATACAGCCTGTTCAAGGTCATATAACCTATATGTTATATAGGTGAGAACCTATAGGTCAGACCCAAGTGTTCTGACATCAGAATCTAGTCTTGCTCCATTGTGCTGGGCTAGCTCTCCTAAAAATGGAATTATTTGAACTGGCCCTTGAACAAGTACAGAATTTATCAAAGTTAAAAGAAGAATGCAGGGCATTCCAAGAGGAGAAGAAAATAAACAGCAAAGGCACAGAAGTAGACTGGAATAAAAGGATTGCCTAAAGAGGATGGTACAACATACTGGAAATTTAGTAAGAGAACAGTTTAAAATATGTAAAAAGAAAGAAGGCCTCCAGAGAGCAAAATGAAGAAAGTGGTAGTTTAGGGAAACCAATGTGATAGCTACGTGTTTGAAAATAATGTCATTTATTGAATACCTTCTATGTTCTAGGCAAACATTATCTCACTCAACTGTCACAACTTTGTAAATATAAGTATTATTATTTTATTTATTTCTCCTGTTCTAACAGCAAAGTGTCTCTAAATGTGGAAATTCCACAGTACTTTTCTAAATTTTGGTAGAAAGCAATAAGAAAAAAAACACACAGATAATGTGAACTAATAGAAAGACTTTCTTCCATGTTCATATTTTCCAATCTGACACTGATCTTCAGAAAGAAATTCAGGACCAAAATTATTACACTTTTAAAATCTAGAACTCAAAGTGTGAAATTATGCACCATTTTAAAGAACTGTCATTTGCAAATATAGATGTATTTAGCATGCAATCACAAAACTGTGTATGAACAAATTGATTTTATAAATAGAAAATGACTAAACAGTGTAATTAACTTTGAATGGGTAAGTACTTAATGAAGTATTTATTCTAAGCATACTCTTAAAGAAGAGAAAATAATTTTTGTGGTACGAGTTTAACCAAATTTTGTTCAATTTAGAGCAATTCAATAACTATCTGTAGAAGATCCATTATGCTAAGAAGATCTCTGGCAGAACCAGGTCTTCCAACAGGCCCTATAACACTAATGGTCATGTTTTGTATCTTATGTGCTCCCACGTCTTCCTCTGCTTGCACAGCTCTTTAGACCAGGGAATACCTCCATCTGAGAAGTACCCAGTTCTTAGTCTGCCCAGGAACCTACAGTAAATTATAGCTGGGCTTAAAAACAGGAATTACGAGGGAGCCTGGGTGGCTCAGTAGGTTAAGCGTCCAACTTCATCTCAGGTCATGATCTCACGGTTCTTGGGTTCGAGCCCCACGTCGGGCTCTGCACTGACAGTGCAGAGCCTGCTTGGGATTCTCTCCCTCTCTCTCTCTGCCCATCCCCTGTTTGTCCTCTCTCTCTCTCTCTCTCTCTCTCTCTCAAAAATAAATAAATAAACATTTTTTAAAAATGGGAATTACTAAGAAACCCCTCTTGGAAATTTGAACTAAGAGACTACAGAAAAAATTGCCATCTAGTGATAAAAGCTGAGATTCAAGTTGTGTATGGTCTGGGCTAGAACAGTGGAGGCATTGTGCCATCAGATTTAGAGGAAGCTGGTTTGACAGAGAAAACATGAGACGGAAATGAGAGAGGCCATGCATCCCCTGAGGGACAGAGAGAAAGATAAAAACAAAATCCTTTGTTTCTAATGTTTTCCCAGTTCCATTTCCCAAGAGTCTTGTACATACTCTGGTGCCTGTATTTATATTTCTGTGTGATTTCACCAGTTGTCCTTACAATAACCTTCTTGTTGAATGCTGATTTTCAGTGCTTTTCTGTCCCCAGCCAGCAAGATATTCCTGTCTAAGACAGCTGCTGCGATTCCAGCTCAGAACTATCATCCCAAGGGTTCAAAGATGACTTAACTAAAGTCCCTGATCCTAAAAATCTTGCAACCAAGTGGAAAATAAATACAGGCCCATAGCAAATAAAATATGAGACACACCATGTAGAAGAGTACAAGGTATAATCAAAGTAACACGGGAAGAATGCCTGGTTCAAATTAGTTGTGTCTAGGTAGCTTGAAGAAGGTGAAATTTTTACTGAATCTTAAATAATGTTAAAATTTAAAAAGTAGGGAAAGGCAGAGAATTATATTCTAATGCAGGGAAACAGCATCGGCAAACACAGCGGCAGAAAAGGGCAGCCTCATGGAAAAGCAATTGTTCTGAAATTATTTTACTATGTGGTGCAAATAGAATATGAGAGTTTAAGAAGAGATAAAATAAGTTTGGTACACACCAAAACTGTTCTTCCCACAGAGCTTTTCAATTAGAGAAACTAGCTTATTAATATAAGGTTTAAAAAACTTAAAATTCAGGGGGCGCCTGGGTGGCTCCGTCGGTTGAGCATCTGACTTTGGCTCAAGTCATGATCTCACAGTTCAGAAGTTGGAGCCCCACGTCGGGCTCTGTGCTGACAGCTCGGAGCCTGGAGCCTGCTTCGGATTCTGTGTCTCCCTCTCTCTCCCCCACTTCCCCACTCATGCTCTGTCTCTCTCTGTCTCTCAAAAACGAATAAACATTTAAAAAATTTTAATAAAAAACAAAAACTTAAAATCCAATATTTAGTATTCACTAGAAACAGAGGTAATCAAGGTAAGGTATCAGTTATTAGTCTATGTGATTCTTTGTAGGCCTGATCTTAGAAGGATCTAGAAGACCAGAAGTGATTTTCTGAGTTAAATGTGTAAGAAAGATCAACAAATGTGTTTACTAGGAAAGAGTTCCACAGGTCCCAGTATAAAGAGTTGGGAAAGAAATCAGTAACAAAAGGATAGACCAAGAGGAAGGGAAGGACAAGGCAGTGCAAAGTGTAAAGTATGTGAGAAAATAGATACTTTGTGAGTGGCAATCAAGGATGACAGAGTTGAGAAGCATGGTGAAATTAATTAGCCTCAAGGTTCCAGAAAAACTCAAGCATAAAGTAATTGTCGTGGTTTGCATTTATAGCATAGAAGTAATTTTTCAAACCATAAAAATTACCAGTGTATCATCAGCGTAACCTACTGATGACTCAGTAGGTTCGTGAGTAATCAGACCATGATAACCAAAACACTGAATTGGGTATTTAGAACTCACCTTAACTATATTTCTAGATCCTAGGAAAATTCTTTTATAATCTAACTCCAGTGAAGGGTATTAAAATGAAACTAAAATAAACATCAGACACTTCTATTTCTGAGAAGGCATTAATCCCTTCAAAGTGGAAGTGTTATTCTTTTTCCCCTTAACAGACCACTGTAAATTTTATAAATGAATTTCATATATTCATGCAGTCTAAAATTTAAAATATCAATCTAGGGTGCCATACTATTTATGAAGCAGTCACTGGAAATCACATGACCTTTTTCTGCCTTTTCCAAGCAGCTTGAAGAACCATTTGGTGAGGAGTAGTGCTTACCTGACTCAGAAATTATTCAGTGAAGTGTATTAACATGCCCTAGACTTTGGAGGAGTCAGGTATTGATAAGGGAGATAGTCATTACAAGAGACACTCCTAGCTGCTAGTTCATTATTTTGTTCTCATTAGATAAAATAGTAGTTATCCCCTACAAGATAATAGCAAGGATGAACTGAAACACTGTGTTCCTTCTGGGATGGAGAATGAGAAAAATACAGCCAATATGGTCAATATGTTACTCTTCATATTTTATACTACTTAGAAAACTATGTTCAGGACTTGAAAAAAAATTTAACTAGTATATAATATGAATTATTAAGAACTTGATGAACCAGGAGAATGATGAACAAGTACTTAAGTCTGTGTGTTTAAAATCAAAATTATGGGAATGCAATCTGGTGCAGCCACTCTGGAACACAGTATGGAGGTTCCTCAAAAAACTAAAAATCGAACTACCCTATGACCCAGCAATTGCACTACTAGGAATTTATCCAAGGGATACAGGTGTGCTGTTTTGAAGGGACACATGCACCCCCATGTTTATAGCAGCACTATCGACAATAGCCAAAGTATGGAAAGAGCCCAAATGTCCATCAACGGATGAATGGATAAAGAAGATATGGTATATATATATACAATGGAGTATTACTCGGCAATCAAAAAGAATGAAATCTTGCCATTTGCAGCTATGTGGATGGAACTGGAGGGTATTACACTAAGTGAAATTAGTCAGAGAAAGACAAAAATCATATGACTTCACTCAGATGAGGACTTTAAGAGACAAAACAGATGAGCATAAGGGAAGGGAAACAAAAATAACATAAAAACAGCGAGAGGGACAAAACAGAAGAGACTCATAAATATGGAGAACTGAGGGTTACAAGAGGGGTTGTGGGAGGGGGATGGGCTTAAATGGGTAAGGGGCACTAAGGAATCTACTCCTGAAATCATTGTTGCACTATATGCTAATTTGGATGTAAATTTTAAAAAAATAAAAAATAAAACAAGTTAAAAAAATAAAATCAAAATAAAAAACCCCCTCCAGAGCAAAATTGGGGAATGATGAAAACTCATACCAATGTCTACGAAAAATATCTACCAACCAAGTCTAACATCTCTGAGTACAGATTTCACAAAGTATATTACATACAAGGTCTGTGAAGGATCCATCTAATAGTGTTTCATTTAGAAAATATTAAATTTTTATTAATGTTTATTTATTGTTGAAAGAGAGAGAGCATGAGCAGACAGGGAGACACAGAATCTGAAGTAGGCTCCAGGCTCCAGCTGTCAGCACAGAGCCGACGCAGGGCTCAAACCCACGAACCATGATCATGACTTGAGCAGAAGTGGGATGTTTAACTGACTGAGCCACCCAGGTGCCCCTCATTTAGAAAACTCTACTGAGAAAGACAGACTTTTTGTGAGCTGTATAAACTTTAACAAGTTACTTTATCTCTCAGGTCCTCATGTCTATTCATGTGAAGTAGAAAGGGTATTAGTACCCTTTTCAAAGGGTTATCATAAAGATTATAGGACATAGACAATTTTGCACACCTCCTGGCACTGAGTACTCAAAAATGTTGGTTCCCGTCTTTTGTCTACTACGTCATCATTTGGTCTTCTAGGATTAGGCCTACAATAATCACACTCTAGAACAAAGTAATTTTAGCCCTTGGCAGTCAACTCTACAAGCTCTCCTTGATATGTCTGATATGTAACCTATACTTTAGTTAGAAACATAAGGTATAATATGAAGATAGTATCCTGTGGGGCTAATTTAGATAATCAATAATGAGCTAACATTCGTAGTAGTTCAAAAGTAAAGGAAAAATGATAAAAAATTGCTTTCTATACCTTTTAATTATTTAAAATCCAAGAAGTAGCTGTAATTTAGAGAAGACTGAAATTCAATTGTTTTCCTATGCTCTGTAGAAGGTAAGAAATGTGTAGATTATACCCCAACTACTTTGAGAAATCCCACTTATGTATACCCAAAATAAGATATAAGGGCAGAAAATGATGCATATGTCCTTTTACACATTGCACTGAAAATAAACTTTACTTAAAACAGGGATACCTCAACCTAACAAAATTAAACGGGCTGTGAGAGTCACCCATCTAAAACCACCTCCATGTCAAGTTTCATTCATCATTTCATTTTGATACAGTTAATATTAAAGATATATCATTTCTACAATATGCTCAAAAAATAAAAGCACTTTAAAAACAATGAACATGACACATCCTGGAGGCAATTATAGGTTATATAATTGGTGATCACATTTTGTTAACAATCAAAACATCCTAAATTGCAAGTCAACCAAGTATCTATAAATCAGATACACAACTGGGTTGGAATTAAAAATAAAATGGTCTTGCATTTTACATAGGTAGGATTAAAAAAAAAAAAAACAGAGATGAGGTGTCAGTTGAAATCACTACCAGAAAAAAGCTCTCTCAAATGTATGGTGTTTAATGGAGAAGTAATCTGCCCAAAATTATAAACAAGACAGCGTTAGCGATGGCATTAGAAATCCTTAGTATCTAGAACCTCATTCATCTTTCCAATTCCAGACTCCTGACATATAGTCACAGATCACAAGTTCCATCATGAGAGTGTTGAAGGCACCTGGCAGCAGAGAAGGGCTATAGGCCAGGGTAGGCAAAAATACATTACTAGCGCTACAACCATCCTACACCTGGAGTAAACATCATTGATCATGCCACTCTTTTTTACTGAATTTTTCTAATTCAGTAAACAACTCCATTAAATGATAAAAGCTAAAGTTAAAGTTAGGTTCTAAAAAATGCTCAGTGTGACTCATTTCCTTCTCATTGATATTAATAATTGTATGATAATTATTCCTTAATTAATATATTTTAGTTCCTTAATCAAAAAAGTTTTGCTATATACAAGGGTCCAAGGAAATTAAAAGATATTATATTGCTAATGACCCACTGTTTTTTGTCTAAAAAAATTACGAATTTCTTCAAACCATATGCAAATTGATCATGCTGAGTATTATATATTTTAACTTTTTAGGAAAAATTTCAAATATTAAAAAAAGTAAAGAAAATCATCTAATGAATGTATATATCAAGCAATCATCTCCAATAGTTATCAACTTTCTGCTGTCCCAATTTCATCTTTTTTTCCTAAGGTATTTTTTTTTATTTTTTTTTTAAGTTTATTTATTTTTGAGAGAGAGACAGAGAGACAGAGAGACAGAGCACAAGCAGGGGAGAGGCGGAGGGAGAGGGAGACACAGAATCCGAAGCAGGCTCCAGGCTGTGAGCTGTCAGCACAGAGCCCGATGCGGGGCTCGAACTCACGAACTGTGAGATCACGACCTGAGCCGAAGTCGGATGCTTAACCGATGGAGCCACCCAGGCACCCCCCACTAAGGTATTTTAAAGCAAATTCTAGAAAACCTGTCATTTTACCCATAAATACTCACAAATATATAAATATATATCTCAGAAAAGAACTATCTACAATATATCACTGTATCCTTAACACACTCAACAAAATTTGCAATTATTTCTTAATAACAACTAATAACCAGCCCACATTCAATTGTCCTCCCAATTGTCTGAAAATGCCTTTTGAGTTTTTGGTACAAATTAGTAACCAAGATCCAATTGGTTGATAAATCTCAATAAGGCACTTATCAACCTATAACTTTCTTCTCTTATTTTTTTTTAAATGCTATTTATTGAAGAAACTGGGTCCTTGTCTATAGAATTTTTCCATTTTGTATTTAGCTAACTGGATTCTTATAATGGTGCTTAATCCGTTTCTCTATCCTCTATATTTCCTAAAGCCTGGAATTCGAAATAGAGGCTTTATTTTATTAATCAGTTGGGTTTTTTTGTTTTTTGGTTTTTGGTTTTTTGGTCAAGAAAACTTCATCCATGGAGATGTTCATTATTGTTTTACTTCAAGAGGTACATGCCTCCATTTGTCCCCTTCCTGTCCACAACTAAGAATGGTCCATCCACAGGGCACCTGGGTGGCTCTGTCCATTAAGCCTCCTACTCTTGATTTTGGCTCAGGTCCTGATGTCACAGGAGATCTGCTCTGGGCTTGGAGCCTGTTTAGGATTCTCTCCTCTCCCTCTGCCCCTCCACTGCTCGCACTGTCTGTCTCTCTCTCTCTCTCTCTCTCTCTCTCTTTCTCTCTCTCTCTCTCTCACTTTCTCTTAAAAAAAAAAAAATGGTCCATCGTCAAGTCCCCAATCAACCTTTTGCTTGATGATTATTTGTCATTTGTGATTATTAACCTGTTATATCATTAGGGCTTATAAACTGGTAATATTTGCATTCCTTCTGCCTTTAATAGCAATGGTTTTTCTATAAATAAGAAATTCTCTCATATAAACTATTAGGTATTCTGAAATACAATGTATACAGAAAATTGCATGAGAAATAACTGAGCCCTTCCTTTTATCAATTTTCAAAACAATGATTTGATACCCTAGCTGCCTCCAAGGGTGTTAAAAAGGTTTTGTGTTTTTGCTTTTATGCTTGTTTGGTTTTGTTTGTGTGTATTATTAAGTGTTACACTGCACTGTGATCATTATTCTTTTGCCCCATCTTTGGCCAGTGGGAGCCCTTCGGGTTGGCTCCTGTATAATTTTGACATGATCATAACATGCTCGAATAGCTTTCTCTTATTTGTTCTGACAAGATGTCCCAGGCTCATCTTGTACAATTCCTGCCCCGACCCACAATCTGTCATTTCTCTAAAGAGCCTTCTTTATTGGTTTGTTTGTCTTTTTTAGTGGAAAAATGATATTTAGATGTTCATAGAATAGTCATTGTGACTGTGTGGTCCTTGCTTCTAGGGCTTTTCAGTGTGCAAACCTAGAAAACATGTATTTTCAGATAGAAACAAAATAAATACATAAGCATATATATCTCCAAGTTAACCAATATAGGACTTTTACTTAACTTCTTTGATTTTATATTTTAGCTTTTTTTCTTGCTGTGAATATCCTGCTTCCTAATGTTAACATAATTACTTACTTGCTTTATCCCATCTATTTACCTATGTATCTGTTAATAATAAAGTAACAATGCCAACATTACCTGCTACAATACCACTGAGGGCAGTTTAAAAAAATTCTGTGTGTTTTATCTTTATATTTCACTAGTGCTGTAAAGTTTAAACACATCTTAAAACATTGTGTTTTAAAATCACCAAAAATATGGGGCACTGGGTGGCTCAATCAGTTGAGCTTCTGACTTTTGCTCAGGTCATGATCTCACACTTTGTGGGTTCGAGCTCCACGTCAGGCTCTGTGCTAACAGCTCAGAGCCCAGAGCCCGCTTCGGATTCTGTGTCTCCCTCTCTCTCTCTGCCTCTTGCCCACTTGTGCTGGCTCCTTCAAAAATAAATAAATAAACATTAAGTAAAAAAATGTTTTTAAATAAAATAAAATAAAATCTCTAAAAATTTATTCTTCGCATAGTTCTCTGTGATACAAAATTAAGTTTATTAGTTTCTGTTTGTCCCCAGTTTTCTAGATAGATTTGTTGTTTTCTTTTTAAATTAATTTTGTTTTTAATGACATAAAATGCTTATATGGTTCCCAAGCCAAAACTATAAAACAAAGCACTTCGATAGAGGTCTAGCCTCCATTGTTATCTCTTCCCCACTATTTTCTTCACATCTCTGTATATAATCATTTTTATTAGTTTTTGGCTTATCCTTGCATTGTTTCTCTTTAAAAATATTAGCAGCGCACATACACACATACATACTCACGCACTCAAGCCAATACTTCTCACCTGAGAAGAAACTTACAGTATGCATTCTTCTGCATCTTATATTTTGATTTTTTTTTTTACATTTATTTATTTTTTAGAGAGAGAGAGGGTGAACAGGGGAGGAGCAGAGAGAGGGAGACACAGAATCCAAAGCAGGCTCCAGGCTCTGACCTGTCAGCACAGAGCCCGATGCAGGACTTGAACTCATGGACCGTGAGATCACGACCTGAGCTGAAGTCGGTTGCTCAACCAACTGAACCACCCAGGCGCCCCATGCATCTTACATTTTTAATTAATAGCATATTTTACAGATTACTCCAAACATTTTTAGAAACCTACAACATTTTATGGATGTACCATCATTCTATATCAGATGGTTGAGGGTTTTTTAATAATTTTAAAAATTATTTTCTAATAATTTTGCAAGTAGTTTATTATTCTTAATGAGATCTTTTATTTATAGTCTATGACAACATATTTTCCACTGAAATAAAAAACTAACTCTGCACTTTTCTGGAAACATACCATATCCCCTTCTCAAGTACAAGACTGCTGACTCTCATGTGAAAATGTTTATGTCCACAGTTGGAAAAAAATGAAATACACTTCTTTAAACCAAAGCAGAAATTTGTGGTTAATACTTCTCCTTGGACATGAACTGAAATATAACATTTACTCTGTGGGTTATAAAACACAAGAAAATAAGCAGAAAATGTTGGTTTGAACTCATAAACACTAAACATTTCTTATAAGTTTT
Source organism: Lynx rufus (assembly GCF_022079265.1). Classification (NCBI taxonomy): domain Eukaryota; kingdom Metazoa; phylum Chordata; class Mammalia; order Carnivora; family Felidae; genus Lynx; species Lynx rufus. The sequence continues at coordinate 39,895,887 of NW_025814834.1, read as the reverse complement.
GATGGTGCTAAGAACTTGCTAAAATGTACCACAAATTTGAAAAATAAAGGTTTTGAGTCAAACAAGTTCACATTTTGCATAACACATCTCTATTACCTCTGCCAATACATAAATGGCATAAATTTTGAATTCATATATGCAAAATTACTGAATACATATATACATCACATGAATATATCAAATGTGTGTGTCACTGAAGCAGAAGTCATCAAGGATATTCTATCAAACAGCTCCACACATGTATATCTGAGCACCTATCAAGCACTCTGCTAGCCACTGGAATATAAAACTGAATTGGCTCCCTGAATTTAACTTTTCTACTAACCTGTGAATTTTTAAAGGATTGACAAAAGACAGACATAATTTACAAATGCTGAAAATGTGCTAAGGAAGGACAATGATAATTATTTACAAACTACATTGGAAACACACAGAGGAGAAGTGCAACTGATTAATTTTGGGAAAGCTTCCCAGTCAAGCGGCAGCTGGGCTGGTCTGGGAAGGATAAATAACTGAGGGTGAGATGGGCAAAAGAATTCTTGGCAAAGGGAAAAACAAAGAATATTATATTATCCATTAGAAAATCCTACAAACAGCCTTTCCCAGGACTTGGTACCTGTAGGGTCTCTAAAAAATACCCAGGCCTGGGTGACACTCCACCCCTACAAAAGGACACTCAGATTAATTAGCCTGGAATGAGACTGATCACAGAAATTTTTAAAAGCTCCCCAAGTAATTCAATGTGAAATCAAGGCTGACAATCACTGCAATAGTAGATGTCTGGAACTATACAAAAAGATGCAAATCCTGCATGAACAGGTCTTTTTAGCTCCAAGATAGAGGGATGTCCTCTTTGCTTATAGGAATCCTATAATTGCTATCTGATACTATATCCTGGGTGTAATGTTCTCAGTATTTCCCTTCCACTTTCAAACAAAAAAAATGGTCACCTTTTTTAATGCATATTAAAGTCAGCACTCTAACACTGTCTGTTGTTTCGCTGGTTTTTATACATACAGAACCAATGATGTTCTTAGCAGAAGTGACAAGGCTTCAACTTAAGCCAAAATCTATTGCAAGTGAAAGAAGATTGTCCATCTTTTTGGCCATTGATGCTTAATTATGCATTTCGTTAGGTAAAGTTTTTACTTTAAAAGGTTCATTACTAACAATTAGTCTTCTCTCTTTTCTAATTTATATGCACCTGTTTCTAATTACAGTGGCACCATGTCAGCCTTAGAAAATGCATCTTAAACTCTTTAGAACAACTTGGATATTTCTGCCCACGCAAGAACATTTATCTTCCAGTTTAAGAATTAAATCTACCTTATTTTGTCTCAAATACTTTATTTGAATTAAATCTACCTTATTTTGTCCCTGTGCTTTTCTGGTATAATGATTTTTGTACTCCTCTAATACTTAAAAGGTAAATATGGGCATTTATATTTTGTTTCTATTCTGAATGCTTACATCTCATTGAAGGTGGTAAGCATATCTGAATGAAAAAGGAGACAGTAAACCCTGAAAAATATTTTTTACTCATTAATTTTTTTTTCTAATTCTGTGGCCCTGCTTATCACTGAATGTTTGTGTCCCCCCATCGGAAAAAAAAAAAAAAATATATATATATATATATATATATATATATATATATATGATCCCCAGTGTGATAGTATTAGGAGGTTGGGCCTTTGGGAGGTAATTAGGTTGAGATGAGGTAATGGGGGTAGAGCTTCTCTGAAGGGATCGGTGCCCTTATTAGTAGAGGAAGAGACCAGAGCTCTCTCCCATTCCACCATGTGAGGACACAGAAAGAAAACCACCATCTGCAAACCAGGAAGTGGGCTCTCAGAAGAAACTAAATCTGTCAGAACCATGACCTTGGACTTCCCAGCCTCTAGAAATGTGAGAAATAAAAGTTGCTTAAGCCACCTAGTCTATGGTATGTTGTTACAGCAGCCCAAACTAAGACAGAACCTCAGAAGCTAAACCAAAGCCACACTGATGAGTGTCAGAAAAGTCTTCTGCCAGAAAATGTGATTACCATCTTAGCAAGGGCTGGCCATAAACAAATTCTCTACCATCAACAACACCTTAAGCTGAAAGCACAGAATTCCATGTTATCTATAGGAGCAATTGGGGGGGGGGGGGGAGATGTACTTACAACAATCTATTTTTGTAGCATTAATATGGGATTTTAAATATAGATTATAAGTTATCACTGACTAGTTAATAAATTCCTATTTTAGGAACTTTCAGAATCTCAACATAAATTAATCTTAACAAGGATAAAAAGAAATGACATTTCAACAAGATCATTTAATTGTTTTTAGGTTACAATTTTTAACATGTGGTATTATAAGTTCAAGATATGAATGCTACTTTAAAAAAAAATCATCAAAATTAATTCCCTGTAAGTAATGCACAGGACATTCTCCTACCAGGGTAAAGCATGGGGGAAAATCTGTTTTCAACATTCTAACTCTTCATCTGGGGTATCTCCTTTATCCCTTCCTGACCAACTACCAAATTCCACAGGCTGTCTATAACATTCCACCCCAGGCCTGTTTGGCCCCAACGTGCCCCTGGGCTTCCGCTCTTACATCAAAACTTCACTATCCTTTTTACCTTCTCCTCTGATCTCAATTTTCTGGCAAGGACTTGATGAACAAATTCTTATACATACATTCATGGATGACAGTAAGTTCATTCCAAGTATGAATTTATGAATTTTCATAATTATCATCTAGAGCTTCTATTTTAAAATGAGTAAGCTATCCTAATGCTGAACATTGAAGTGATATTGTTTTAAAAAAAAAAAAAAGAAAGAAAAGTTCCAAAAGACCGAGTTTCACAGCTCTGTGTAACTCACTTAACCTTTCTCATCCTCAAATTTAGCAACTGCAAAATTTATATGATATCCACCCCCTTTGTTGTAAAGATTATATGCAAGGAGATAAGTAAAAGTACCTTGAAGCTTTTAATAACTATAGGAAGATTACATCTGCATGCAAATATGTGAATACACATGCACACATTCCCATGTATATAAGATAGTATTATTATTTCCCATGTATATAAGACAGTGGAGCACATGGACCTTTTAGTCCTACCTTCTGCAACTGTCAAACAAATGAGTGACCAGTTAAAATATAAGATAAAAAGGAAAAGAGAAATGACCTTTTGACAGAAAAAGATCACGAAATACCTTGGAGACTACCACCGAGAAGCCCAGAGCTTTTAGAAAAATGGTCACCATTTCATACCTTTAGCCTTCCAAGTCCAATATAGCTGAATTTGACACAGCGGGAGAACACAGAATAAAAATGGCCCTGCAGGTAATTTCATCCTATTATGTTTATTTGAAAGGAAGACTGAACTCTATGCATTTCTTTCAATGTTCTTTCTTACAGTTTTGGTGCACTGATCAGAAACGACCTAAAGCTATGTGCTGAGGGCTGTAATTTCATAGGAAGTGTTGCAGTAAAAAAATTGATGGATGTGTATCCGAAAGGAGATAACCCAGGGAAGGCATCAGAAGCAAAATAAGATTGTCTTAAGTAAACCCATTTAGGACTAGCCTATCACGTAGACTCCACCACTATAAAATTACGGGTTGGACAGGAGCAGCCAAAAAGCTTGTAAGATATGCTGAGGAAACAAGTTCAGGCTGGTGTGTAATCTTAAAGCTGCTGAGACAGGAAAATCACTAATTGCATTTTCTGAGTGACATTTTTGATCACCCTACCTTCTCATGAAAGAGGATTTTCTGAAAATTGAAAGGGTGTTAGGATGTTGAGAAATCAACCAAGTGGTGATGTGTTTGCCGGGAATATCATTTTCTGGTTTTGAGGAGATTAGCAGGAAGAGTTGTTTTTGTTGTTGTTTTCCCCAGAACTCATGCTATGTCTGAGCAGTTATTTAGGACAGGCCTCACACACAGTATTTTTTCACAAGACTACTGAAGTGGATAGAAATTCATGCCAACAAGACATAAATGTCAGTGGCTCCCTTTCCTTGTAATTTTTCAGAAGAGTCTTATATAAATGTAGTGATGGGAACAAGCAGTAATGGGAATCCTTGGTGAGGAAAAGAAAGAACAATATAATGAATGGGGAGCTTCAGGGCAAGAACACCATCAGCAGGAGATAAAGAGAAGTTGAGCTGTGTTCAGACTGAAAAATTATTAGAGAAGCAATCTCTAATCTCTGCTAATATGTTAGTGGCTGTATGAATACAGCAGCTATATCATTCATGTTGTAATAACTATTCTTTTCTGGATGAAGAAAGAATCTAAATACACAAGTCCTGGTACTGGCGAGAAAATGGAATTTCAGCACCTTAAAATAATCATTTAAGGAAAGGCACTGGGCTTTTGGAAAGAAAGCTCCTTCTCAGAACCCAAAAGCCACGAGATCACCTGGGGAGGCTGACGAGCTAACTGCCAGTCAAGTAAGTCGAGAAGTTACAAGGGAGAAAACGAAACCTACTAACCTACTTGGGAAAGAAAAGTTTATCTCCCTCTCAGCCCCCTCAAGGTCCTCTTTTCTACTCTCTGCCTCAGAAATCCTTAACTAGACTGTTTAAAAATCTTAACACGTTTTTTTACATTATTTACAATTACTTAATATATATCTCGACAGCCCAATGCTACTTAAGATTAGATAAATGTTAAATTAGTTTTAAATATTTATTTGATTCAGCACTAAATTTTATTTACAGGGGCTCAGTCTTCATAGTTTGTTGATCCCATGACAAGTTCTTAGCCCACAACATTTAAACATGAGATGGAAGTGTGCCACCAAACTATTTAAAAATCTAAATCACACTGACTTCCATAAACTGCAGATTTCACACTTCCCCCCCCCCAACCATATTCATATTCCCTACCAGCTAGTCAATCTGGATAAGATAAAAATGTTGAGAATATCTGGCGTTGGAAAAAAAAGAAAGATGTAGAAGACTTTCTCACACTATAAGTAGCATATGTTATTTCTAGACAATTTATTTAAAAAAAAAAAAAAAGATCTGTTCAGCATCCACTACATGTCCACCTATTCCCCAAACTTGGGGACGTGTAAGAAAAAGAACAGAATCCTTATTTGGCTGAAGATATATATATATATATATATATATATATATATATATATATCCATAATATATATGTATTTTATATATATATATCCATAATATATATGTATTTTATATATATATATATTCATTGTTTATACTTGTAGGAGAGCGTGATTATACCTAAATTGTAAAAACTGTATTAAAAATAGTAATTAATAAGTTTCCCAAAATGATCAGGCAGACATAAGATGAATTTCTTACTATATGCAGCACGAATTAGAATGGAGAACACTGAAATTTTGGCAACAATTACTTTACTTTTCACATTGTTTTACTTTTTGCATTTTTAAAGTAACAAAGTAAATGAAGAAAGGGAGGGAGGGAGTCCTAAAAGAATTATCGTGGTCCAAAATGGATGTGCATTGTCATATTCTCAGACTTCCAAACACTGCCAAATGTCTGTATATTTTGACTCAGTCCATCAAAGATTAGCACAGGGAAGCCCAAAGCCAGAGTAAAGGAGTCATTTGGGTGCATCTCTAGGAAAGATGCTTTTTCCCCTAACAAACAACTAAGCAAGATGAACCCCAGATGGAACAGAGCTAGCCTTAGAGTGTACCTGCCAGTAACTAGAACCAAAGTGGGAAAACCAACGTGAGGGGTCAGTCAGGTCAGGTCTGTACATGGTGAGAGAGAAGCCGGCGGAGGGGGAGGGATTGGATGTCAATTAAGTATCTAGAAGGAGATGCTCACAAGGCTCACCTCCACTGAATAGTTGGTGCTAAGAATCTCTCGTGGTTTCTCGTATCTTTATAACAGAGCCAGGAAAACACACACACACACACACACGACGCTTTCGCAAATTATTTCATTCTCTGTACTATCGTTTATACTATTTGTCCCTGAGTTAATATATCTTTATATTGCTATTTATCTTCTTGCAACATTTCCCCAACTGTTGTATAAAACTCCCTTTGAATCCCCCAAAACCCAGTGCATAACTGTTGTGTAACAGGAAAAATGTATTTTTAAACACTTCGAGTGCTCTTCTGCTTCTTCCAATCCACAGCCCAAGGAAGAATCGGGGAATCCGAACAGCAGCAGAAGTACGTTCTGCTTCTGACGCCCAAAATAAAAACGTGAAGTCACATTTTCTCTTAGCCTAACTTTATCAAGAAATGAAAGGGTATTCTGCATTTCGGAACTACTCCTTTATACGCACAGAGACAAGCCGGCTAACATGCATCAAAGTTAGGGTTTGGGGTTCAAGATGGCGATGTAGGAGGATCCTGGGCTCAACGCCTCCCACAGACACCAAATCTGCAGCTACATAAGGAACATAAGGCGTAAAAACTGTCTGAGCAACTGCTACAGATCGAGTGAACAGACAAGGCCCACATCCAGGCAGGTGGGAGACGCTCCGACACCATCGCACGGCGCAGCAACCCCCAGTCGAGGGAACTCAAACCCGGGAGCATCTCCCTAAGGAGCAAAGGGTTGGAACCCCACCCAGGGCACCCCAACTTTTAAGAGAGAGAAAGCCCCTAAGACAGCTAGCTTTGAAAGCCAGCAGGGCTTGCAACCACAAGAGCCACCCGAGGATAAGAGTCTGAGAACGAGGCCCCTTCAAGGGCTCGCGAGCAAGGACTCACCTGCCCAGGGCCGGGCGCAGAGGTGGCCGACCCGGAAGTGCCCAGACTCTGCGTGGATGAGGCTCGTTGGCTAATCCTGAAGCTTCGGCCAAGGCTGAGCGGCAGGCCTCTGATCTCTCACACCTCTAGAGGCCTGCCTGGCGGGCGGGCACCATGTTCGTGCCGTTCCTCTGCCGGAGCCATTTTCACGCCGTTCTTCGGCGGGCGCCATCTTTTGTCTCTCTTTCCTTTTTTTTTTTTTTTTTTTTTTTTAAATCAATGCTGGACTTCCTCCCCCCCTCCCCGCCCCCCACACACGCAGACACCCCTCACCCCCGCAGGCGCCTGCTGTCCGCTCTCCCTGTGCCGTGCCTCAGAGCACCAGTATCTCTCCGAGGAGAGTTTTTACACTCGTGTGATGCCCGGTTTCTGCAGCTATCGGCCGGCGGATGTCCCTTGATCACCCGGCTCTGGAGGCCACAGGACTTGGGGTCCCGGGTCCCAAGGCACTGTAACAATTGGAGATACTGTTCTTGGGCCACTACTACGCTCGGGGCGCTGCGAGGACGGCCGACTAAAACACACCCCGAGTCTTTCTGTGGTTGAGGCCTGTTTGCCTGTTCTGGAGCTTCGGCCTGAGGGGGGCAGGCTTTAGGTGAAAGGTCAACGGAGGCGCTGTCCAGGAATATAGGCTGGTGGACATGGTCTTTGCACGGTCTTTGCACTTTGCCTTAATCCAGTGCGCCCGTATCTCCCTGAAAAGAGCTTACACCCTGGTGTGGTGCCACAATTCTAGCAGCTGCACCAGGGGACACGTCTACATCACCTGGCTCTGGTGGGTGGTGCTTCCGAAATAGTAAGAATAAGAGGCATTCAGAGAACGTGAGATCATGTGGGGCTTACTTGGGTCCTAGAGGATAGACCTATTCCCTCTAATTCTCAGGATCTCGACCAAGGGGACAAATGTACAAGAGTATAAAAATTGCCAAAGTAACCCCAAATATATTTCAGAGAAACTATAACGGCATCTAACTGTGTCATACTTGTCCAGCGTGGCAAGGCAGAGATAAGACAGCAATGACTATGGAAGTATCTATTCTAGATCAATGAGATCATTAAAGCTGTGTGTCAACTTGGAGAGGCTATGGTGCCCAGTTATTTGGTCAAACACCGCTTAGAGGTTGTTGTAAAGATTTTTTTCAGATGTGATTAACATTTAAATGAGTAGACTTGAAGTAAACCAACTGACCTTCCATAATATGGGTGGACGTCTAACAATCAGTTGAAAGCCTTAAGAGAAAAATCTGAGGTCCCCTGATGGGAAACTAATTCTGTCTCTAGACAGTCTTCAGACTCAAGACTACAACAACTCTTCCCTGGGTCTCCAGACTGGTGGCTTGCCTTGCAGATTTTGGACACAATCATGAGAGCAATATATACAATATGCATCCTATTGGTTCTGGTTCTGTGGAAACCCCGACTGATACAGTAGATAAACCTAAAATGTCACCCTGAGCCTGCATTGCCTGAATGTCATTCAGGAAACCCAGCAGTTCCTGGGTAGAGGACTAAGATACAGAGAGAGCAGCAGAACATCTGAAACCAGGGATCGGTAGGAGGGGGCTGCAGGATACAGAACTTCAAGACCAAAGTAAATGGCAGCAACCATGGATTTCAGCAGCAGCTACCCATGTGATTCCAAAAATAGCAAGTCACACCTCAGAGGATGCCAGCTCCCAGACCCCAAAGGCCAGCACAGACTAACCATACCACAAAAAAACTTTAGGGAGGATACTAAGAACAGCATATCAGCCAGTCCACACCCCACCCCCCCACCGCAGCCCTCTGTAAGATCACATGACTTTCTTGCTGAGCAATCTGCATGCGAACATGCAACATGAGAGAGTAGAATAACAGGCTGACATAAAATCTGTACTTTGAATTCACTCTTCCATGATGACATACACTGGACTAATCCTAAGTAGGCCATAATAACCCAAGCCTACCTCTGTTGTCAAGATTAAGTTCATTCCAGGAGAAGTGATATCAGCAAGATGGCAGAATGGGAGGTTTCTGCTCATATTCTCACTCAGCAACAATTATTTGGTAGCCATGTACAGACAAAAGTGCCTCTGTGGGAGTTTGGGGATCCAGATAAGAGATGCCAAAACCCCAGTGGGGTCCAAGATCAAGGAGAGCCATTTTGAGAAAGCAGGCAGGTGCTCAGGTCGCAGACTGTCCAGCTGAGGTCCCAGTACAGACACAGAAAACAGCACTGTCCCTCTGTGGACTTGGCTGCTCCCCCATTTGGCCTTTGTCCTGCCACTACTAGCGCCATCTGCTAAGGGACTCTGGAAGAGTCACATCTGTCCTTGCCTCCAGTAGCAGGCCCCTCTGAACTGAGTATGGCTGTGAACTCCAAAGTGTCCCCTAACCCAGCTCCAGGCCCTTTCAGCTCTGGCCCAAGAGTGTCCCTGTTCACCCAGGATTGGGCTGGGAGACACACCTGTTGGTGCCCTTGAAGGCAAGCCTGCTGCCTTTGGTCCCACCATGAATCCTGAAATGGTATTGTGATTCGGCTCCAGACCCTTTCAGGGAGCAGTCCTGACAACATGCCCTTCGGTGCCCCCAAAGTCAAGGCCACTGACAGGAATCCAACTGTGGATCCTGAATCAGCCCCATGACCCAGCTGCAGCTTTACTCAGTCTTGGTATACCAACAAACCCAGAAAGATGCACACCAATCCATTCTCCTGGAGGCAGGCCTGCAGACCTCTGTCCCAGATATGGACCCTGAAGCAACCTTATAACTTGGGTGCAGCCTCTGTCAGCTGCACCCAAAGCAAATCCTAACCACCTAGTGACCTGCCAAGTGACCCAGCAGGAGCCCTACCAGGGACTCAATGGGAGCAACCCTATCTGTGCACCTAACAGCCCTGCCATCTGTAGACCCAACTGAAGACCTTGAAGTAGACCCTTGTTTTAGCACCAACCTACTAACCAAGGTCATAGAGGCAGTCCTGTCCACCCCGGGACCAGGGTAGACCCCTGCCAAAGCCCCTGATCACAGGAGCACAGTTGCTGGGATGTATAGTAAAAGTATGGTTAGTTTAGTAAGACACTGCCAAACTGTCCTCCAAAGTGGCTTTTCTCAAAATGCATTTATTCAAAGCAATGAATGAGATTCCTGCTGTTCCACATCTTCACCAGCCTTTGGTGTTGCCAGCGTTCTGGATTTTGGTTGTTCCAATAGTTATAAAGAGGTATCTCACTGTTATTTTAATTTGCAATTCCCTAACAGCTTATGATATTGAACATCTCTTCACATGTTTATTTGCCATCTGTTCACCTTGTTTGGTGAGGTGTCTATTCAGCCTTTTCTGCTCATTTCTTCGAACTTTAAATGTGAAGGAACAAATTCACCTACTTTTATAATAACCTGAAAATAGATTTCCTTCCTGGATTTCTACTATTTCCATCCTGAGATGGGACTGAAGAATCAGAGGTATTTAATTGGGGGAAAAAAATCCCAAATCACTCACTCATAATCTTCTCTGAAAAAAAATTAAAGAAAAAATTAGAACTGTTAATTTCCTCAGGGAGAAACATGGACAGACAACATTGTACCTGAAAATAATAATAATGCACATTATCCTGCTAGTCTGGAACATTTGCCTCTTGACTTCCGTTGCCCTGATTTCACCTCTAAAACATTGACAGGACGCAATGGTTATCACTGTCCTGGTCTGAGTGATGAATCTGAAGGACTGAGCTATTTTTGAATTGTCACTTTAGTTTGATGAGCTATGCCCTCACTTGTTTTGAATGACCTTATATTTAGTTCTTATCAATGTTATGGCCAAGTAAAACAGGGATCAAATTACTACACAAGCTCTGATTCATGAAATTATTTAAACAACTATTAGCATTGGGCTAAAAATACTGTTACTTTCTAATAACTAATACATTTTCAAATAAGTAGCAAGTCAGGATATTTATTTTCTGAAAATGTGTTATATCAAAAGATAATAAAGTACCATTGAGAAAAATCAAAATTACCTTATTAAACCATGTTTTGGCAGGAGTATGGTTTAGAATATGAAAGTGGTTGTTAATGGGTCTCAAGCAGTTTATAATATATTTATAGGCATGGCTGTTAAGGATACTAAAAGTATTGTAACATAAAAAAGAAAACAAAGAAAGAGACATAAATATAGGTCATGGTCAAAATATCCTTAGAAAGCAATAATTTAGATAAAAATTAGCCTTCATTTTCTAATACATTTTCATTTATTGAACCAAATATTATACGTAATAATTCAGATAAAAATTATATATTCTTTTAAACTATTAATTTTAACATTTATGATTAACATATATGTACCTTATGCTCTAATTGAATCTATGCTTTAAAACTCTTGTTTGAAAGTGAATATCCAGGGATGCATGGGTGGTTCAGTCAGTTAAGCATCTGACTTTTGATTTCAGCTCAAGTCATGATCTCTTGGTTCATGAGGTGGAGCCCCGCACGTGCTCTGCACTGACAGTGTGGAACCTGCTTAGGATTCTCTCACTCTTCCACTCTCTCTGCCCCTCATCTGCTCACACATGCTCTCTCAAAATAAATAAAATAAAACTTTTAAAAAAAGTGAATATTCATATAATGATAGTTTTATCAAATTTTATCATCAAAGATAAAATGAATAAATTTAAGGCCAGATAAAATTCTGAAACTACAACAAAACCACCTATGATGACAATCCATAGGAAATCATTAAAAAGTAGAAATATCTAGTCATCACAAATCACTAAATAAGTGGAAGTTCTATGGGGCGCCTGGGTGGCGCAGTCGGTTAAGCGTCCGACTTCAGCCAGGTCACGATCTCGCGGTCCGGGAGTTCGAGCCCCGCGTCAGGCTCTGGGCTGATGGCTCAGAGCCTGGAGCCTGTTTCCGATTCTGTGTCTCCCTCTCTCTCTGTCCCTCCCCCGTTCATGCTCTGTCTCTCTCTGTCCCAAAAATAAATAAAAAACGTTGAAAAAAAAATTTAAAAAAAATAATAAATAAATAAATAAATAAGTGGAAGTTCTAGAATACTTTTGGAACTGCAAGCAACTCAGAAGGTCATTTGGTCCATCTACCATGTTTAGTTAAGTCTATAATTAAGAATTATGCTGGGCATATAGTTGTCGATTTTTCTTCTAAAGATACTTGGAACATTTTCTGATCATCCATTGCAGTACCAACATTTATTAATTACATTCTAGAATGTCTTCCTTCTCTTTGAATTCCTTCCTGCCACGATTTCCTCTGTTTTACCTTCTGAAGGAATTGCAAATAATTTCTCAAAAACAAGAGCAGTGTCAATCAAACATCAGTTCAATCAGCATTTTTACCTAAGTTAAATAGAAAATACCAGGGGCTCCTAGGTGCTTTAGTTGGTTAAGCGTCCAACTTCCACTCAGGTCATGATCTCATGGTTTTTGGATTTGGGACCTGCATCGGGCTCTGCACTGGCAGTGCGGAGCTTGCCTGGGATTCTCTCTGTCCCTCCCCCTCTTGCTTTCTCTCTCTCTAGAAATAAATGAATAAACCTAAAAAGAAAATAGAAAATACCAGTGTGTTGGGGATTCAGGAAACTTGTTTCAGTTATCCGTATGTATATGTGTGGGTATTCATTTATGTGCAAGTATATGTCTGTCAAGATAAAAATATAACTTTAAGTATAATCGTTTTTAAAAATTAACATAAATTTCTATTAGGACATCAAGAATTATTCCTTGGTCATTTTTTATTCTTGTTATAAGTTGAAGAATATTTTCTGACTATATATTTTCCATTTGACTCAGAAAATTGTGTTGTTGTTCACATAATTATTCCCCTTGTTAATTGTCCAATTTTGCTTTGGGAAAACTCAAAAAATATTTTCTTACATACTATGTTGTCACTAAATTATATAAAACCTAGAATTATGACCTTTGGAAATTGAGAATAATTTAAAACCTTTGATGTATAATTTGTGACATAACTTCTATTTAGCCCTCATGTCAAAGAGAATCACTCACAATGTATGTATGGATCAGCAAATGTAAATTGTTATTAGAATTGATATAACCAGGAAGTGTTTTTCTGTGTGAGGTACAATTGAAGCGTCAGTTGTGTTGCAGTAGGAGCACCTGGGTGGCTCAGTTGGTTGAGCGCCTGATTTCCGCTCAGGTCATGATCTCATGGTTTGTGGTTCAAACCCCGTGTCAGGCTATGTGCTGATGGCTCAGAGCCTGGAGCCTGCTTCTGATTCTGTGTCTCCCTCTCTCGCTGCCCCTCCCCTGCTCACACCCTGTCCCACTCTCTCTCAAAAATAAATAAACATTAAATAAATAAATAAATAAATAAATTATGTTGCAATAAATATCATTCCTTTGACATGTAATACAAAATAAGTATTTAAGAAAGAATTTTTCTATCTAATTTGGCACAATTTCTCATTAGTAGAAGCAGAAAAATTCAAAACTTTGTATTAATTTCAAACATTGATAATATGAATCCTTACTAAAATAAAAACTAAAATGATGAAAAGGAATGTGATATTATAAAACCCCAAGCATTTTCTTGAGTTTTTTTTTCTTTTTTTTTTTAAATCAACTTTACTCAGGACATAAAATGCAATGTACTTTAACGTGTACAATCTGATGAGTTTTGACAATCTGTCCACCCATGTAACCACCACCCTTTCCAGTCAATCTATTTTCAGCCATACAGTGTGAATCAATGTTATTAAAATATATTTTTATTGTTCTGTGTAGTTTGTTTCTTGTCATTGCTGGGTAGTATTCCATTGTATCAATATATCACAATTTGTTATCTAGTCATCTATTGATAAATATTTGGATTGTTTCTAACCTTGGGTTATTATGAATAAAACTGCTATAAATATTTGTGTACAAGTCTTTTTATGAATATAATCAGAGAGATTTTATAAGGAATTTTTTATAAGAGATTTTTATAAGGAATTTTTTATAAGAGATTATTATAAGGAATTGGGTCATGAGATTATGAAGTTGAGAAATCCAAGATCTGCAGTCAGCAAGCTAGAGACCCCAGACAGACAGTGGTATAAGTTCCAGTCTGAAAGCCAGAAGACTCAAGACCCAAGAAGGACTGATGTTTTAGTTTGAGTGAGAAAAAGACTAAGATCCCAGCTCAAATAGGCAGATGAAATTCCCTCTTACTCAACCTTTTTACTTAGCCTTTTTGATGGATTAAGGTCTTCAGCTGATTGGTGAGGCATGTTGTCTTAGGGAACACAATCTGCTTTACTTAGACAATGGATTCAATGTTAATCTCCTCCAGAAATACCCTTACAGATACACCCAAAATAATGTTTGGCCAAACATCTGGGCACCCTGTGGTCCAGCCAAGTTGACACATGAAATTAACCATCACAGCTATTCTGTGAGTAATCTCATATTTCATAACACACTCTAAACACCAAAAGTAATTCCCGTAGTACATCACTAAGACTGGTGACAAGAAAGTAAGACAAATCAGGGAAGAAAGGAGGGAGAAGAAAGAAAGCATGAACAAGGAACCAAGGAATATGTAACCAAGGAGAGGGTTTATCAGTCTGATGTGTGTGTATGAGTACAGTTTATATAAGATGCCATTGGAGAGGCTACAGAAGATGTTTCCTTGCTGTGCAAGTACACTCCTTAATAACAATAAATTCTGAAACAAACACCCTTTAGAGACCTACCTTGTGGCTTGGGGTTCTAAAATCACAAAGCACACTCACTTCAATTACTTGCCCAATAATCATCTTCTTCATCCCAAGCAAGGGAACGTTTTCAATAGAACCAGCTCCATTTGGAGAAGCTAAGAGGTAATTGGAAAAATGATTCTGAAAACCTATACTCACAAAATCCTGAAAAGTTTATTTGCTTAAAACTCTTCTTTAGGCTGAAATTTAGAAGAAATGTCCGCACTTCCCACCCTCCATTCCACGAGTTTATAGGCAATAAAAGTGGTATCTGGACTGATACCTTTTAGAGGGATGACCTCTGACCATTGTATACTTGACCAGCAGCCATGAGAATGTCCTCTGAATTAATTCCAAGTTCTGTGGGGAGTAAGGACTTCTTAAAGACCATTTTGTTGTTTTTTTAGGTACTAATGTTGTAACCTGACATTTTTTCCTTTACTTGGGACAAAGTCTTCATAAATATTCCCTTCAGGGTGGGTAGAGGGAGGTGAGGGGACAGTTTTTTTGTAAAGAAAGTGAGAGTCTAGGTTCCAATTTCCCACGCTGGGACTGTATTTGCCATTCCTTGGGCATGGGTTCAAAGACAGCCTTTCCAATCTGTGAATTTTATGTTTTTAGTATTAAATGAAAATTGGCAAGTTTCAAATGTCTGCCATGATTTTCTTCATATTTGAAAGCCTGTACAGCTCTCAGGTGTGTGCACTTGAACATTCAAAAGAGTTTCATTCTTTCAGGCGCTTAGGATTATAAATCTAAGTATTCAATTTTGCAAATGGGGTTTTCCATACCCTGAGATTTTTATATAAATGAGCACCTACGGGCCAAGAATTGTTCAAAGTGCATGACGATTTTCATTTTTAACTCATTTAATCTTCATAAGAACCACAGAAGTTGGTTACCATTATTATCCTTATTTTACACCTGTCTGTGGCATAGTGAGGGATGAGGTACTTCACAAGTTTGCACAGCTAGTAAGTGAAGGAGCCAGAAATCAAACACAGATTTGATTTCGATGTTCTTAAACACTGTGCTATGCTACCTCTCCTTAGAATGGCCCATTTTCTCTTCTTGAAGTGGATCAATTCCTGAAGTTAAAAATGAGGATAACATAAGATATTGCACCTAC
This sequence comes from Lynx rufus, assembly GCF_022079265.1. Classification (NCBI taxonomy): domain Eukaryota; kingdom Metazoa; phylum Chordata; class Mammalia; order Carnivora; family Felidae; genus Lynx; species Lynx rufus. Next base: position 39,880,301 of record NW_025814834.1, on the reverse strand, counting down.
TTGGGTAATATATCATAGAATTTGGGAAAAGCATTACATTGATACCTTCATATGTTTCTTTTGTACCTTTATAGGGAAATTTACTTTATCCCAAAGTAAAATAGATACACTACCATGTAGATGCTATAATTTGTAAGTATGTTTATCAAAGATCTTCTTTGAAAGTCTAGAAATGGCATCAAGCAAACATTAACATTTAAAAGTGTAATGCCAAAAATGATCTAATTCCATTGATTTTCAGATTTTTTTTCTGTTCAAAATTTATCATAGCATTTTATATCCCCAAAATAACCAATTCTCACTTGATTAGACAGGAAACCATCTTATACTTAGTATGTGTCATCATTTTTGTGTCTTCTTCTAACTTTAGTTAAGAAAAAACATCTGGTTACCTGAAATTGGTAATTAAACTGCCCCTGAGGACTTACTATGACTCTTGAAACCTTTAACTCCCAAACCTTTAATCAGTGAATTCATTACGGATCCCTGCCAAGTTCTCCTTATTTTTTTCATGTCTTTCAAATCATTGAGATCCATACTGGACATGTCCTATAATTTATTATTAAAATATCATTGTCATCATATCTCTCCATCTTGTGAGCACTGCTCTGGGAGTCAGAAGATTTAATATCTACTTTCCGTTTCCAGTTTATTAGCCTTTAGAGTTGCATAGGTCTCCTGACTTACCTGCATCCCAGTGGGCTTACATGTAGATAGTAGCCACTTGCCCAGAAAATTTTTACTATCTCAAGATGGTATGATTCTATGACTTTCTCCAGTGAAACAATAATTTTTAATGAATATCCTTGCATAGCTAATTTTTTTGCATTCTCTTTTGCCAGATTGTTTTTTCTTTGCAAATCAAATTATCCTTCATTTATCCCAAGGGAGCTTCATTATATTTATTTTTCAGCTTGTCAAAGTCATTAAGAGTTCTAATTTGCCACAAGGTAAGGAATTCATTCACTTAAAATATCAGTCCTTCAATGCCAATATGAAGTACCTAGGAAAAATGTCAGAATATTCTTGTGTATATTAGATCAGTTTCAGGAATTTATGGAAGATAAACTAGCATGTTTACATCTAGTCTCAGAAAAGTTTAACAGGAGGGGTACTGGGTGGCTCAGTCAGTTAAGTGTCCAACTTTGGCTCAGGTCATGATCTCACTGTTTGTGGGTCTGAGTCCTGCATCGGGGTCTCTGCTGTCAGTACAGAGCCCACTATGGATTCTCTGTCTCCCTCTCTCTGCCTCTTCCCTGCTCTTGCTCTCTCTCTCAGAAATAAATAAACATTAAAAAAGTAAATAAATAAACATTTAAAAAAAGAAAGGAAAAGTTTAACAGGATAAAAATAGGTCAAAAGGTGAGATTAAACAATCATTACTGCTCCTCCATTTTCTCTTCCAATTGTATTTATTTCACACCCCCATTTACTGTGCCAGGTGCTATGCCAAGAAAGCACAACAGATGTATTTCTTGTCTTTGAAGAACTTAAATCTTAAAATAGGTATTACTGAAGTGCGAAAAAAGGGTAAGAAATAGATTTAAAATATGCAGAGAATAAGTGACTCTTTCAAAGTATGTGTACTTTTACCAATATGTTCTGGTTGGAATCTTGTAGCAAAAGGTTCTTTACCATCAAATCTGACCGCATGACTTGGGCAACAGCTTCTACTTCGCTTGTTTTCGTATGACTTTTAGGAAGGATCTTATCTAGAAAGAAATACTGTCTTTATTCTTTTTCCACTACTGTTTTTTCAACCTATTCCGCTCGCCTTTCTTCCCTTCCCCTTCTCTGGCCTTCCCAGTCTGCCTCCCCGCAATCCTTACACAGTACCTCCTTCAATGTAAGTAGTTCATGTAAAGTCAGCCCCATACTTTCCTTGGAACCTGGGTCCCCAAAATTAGTCTCAACTTTTTCTTAAAATTCCTCTCAAATTGTTTCTTCCTGAGAAATAATTTAAAGGGTTCCTGAGAAATAATGATGATGATAAATCAAGTGTAGCTTCTTTTTATGAAGACACTTAAATCTCTGGTATAGGGATTATAAATAATTCTTGCTGGAGTGAGATGTGCATGTGCTTAACTTGTGGCCTCATAATTGGAGAAGGTCAAGAGAACTCTAAAGGAAGAGTTGGAAAATTTCTGGTAGAACTGAAATGGGGAGAGATAAGACTTAGAAATATTTTAGCAATATTTGAGAATATGTAGAATGTTCTAAGGAGTAGATGTAGAGGAAAGGCAGAGTAGAATAAGCAGTCTGGGCATAGCCTTATATTCTAATTTGTAACTATAGATAAGGAATTGGACAGTGAAGAAGAGAGTTGGCAAGAGAAGAATTTTACCAAGAGTGGTTTGATGGTTACAATGATGGATTACTAGCTCACTCCTGATAAAACACATAAAACACCCACAGCCTCCATTCCTTTGTAAAATGTGGCTAACGGTGCTCTCCTACTGAGGGAATGTCCAAAAGAACAACGAAAATTATTGAAAAGTTACCAATTTAAAAAATTCCTTAAGTAATAACTTTTCTTTCCTGATTTTTTTCAAAGCTTTATTCGACTAGTCCCAAGACTTATTTTAACATGTCATATTTTATTCTAACAGAATACAGCTACCCTGTTTAAAAACCTAAGAGAATTTTTCCTTCCATCAATTGAAACATGTCATTGCTGTCTAGTTCTAACAGCAATCATCATAATGTAGAATAAGATTTGTGCTTTTATTCTTTTTCAAAATTAATAATATCCGACAGAAAGACTGGTAATGAAAGTCACAATAAATGAAAACATGGTACTGGGGAGATGCTGGGTCAGGTGTGCCAGAATATTTAATATAGACCAAATCATTTAAAATTTATTTTACAGAAACAGATGCATTTAAATTACTATTTAAGTGCTCTTACACATTACTGTTTATAGGGTTCGGTTATAAACTGCTCATTTGGTTACAGCTCAGTAGGTAAGTGTGTTAATGAACAAGGTAGAGTTTGAACCATTTATTTAGGACATGCAAATACTTTCAAGCTAGGAAAAATGTTCTTCTCCTCTGCGGGACTCCTATGTAGAAAAATACTGATTTTATGTTGATTCTTGTGACAATGTTAGAGTCGATAAAAGTTTAAAACTAAATGCTTGATGGGATTTGTATATTCAGTAGAAATAAAATTCAGTGCAGTTGTGTTCACAGCCTTTTTATTTTTTGCTTGGGAGTTTTAAAAATGCTTCTAGAAGAGGTGAATGTTTTATTGATTAGCTAACCCTACAATTTTTTACTATGTATAAATAATTGCTAGGTGTTTCAGCAAGTTCTAGTTGTAAAACTGACTAGAGTCAACATTATTTGGTAAATTACTATAATTCCTTACTAAACATTTTTCACATTTCAATTAACTTTTTTTCCTCCACTAAGTACTAAACAATAAAGTCACTGTGCAGTTAGAAATCATTTTGTCATGCCTGAACATTGCTGTTTCACAAAGAGCGATCATTTTTGGATACATAAGCTGTCAGTAAAATAATTTCATTTACCTTTTAACTGATGCTTAAGACTCTTTAAGACCATCATTAACAAACCTTCTTTAATGATTAGCCAAGAAATGTCTTCAAATAATTAGCAATTTTCTGGCACCCAGCAGAACACCTTTGTCCTATAGTAGTAGAGGGCAGAAGAACTTTTGAGGAGGCCCACCGAAAAGACGGTTCTAGGCCAGATATCCCCAATGAATATCTGGAACCATTTAATAAGACTTGCACGGGGAGAAGAAGAGAATGGCTCTTTAGTATCGTCATCATGTTATAATCGGCAGAGGTGGGTTTGAAACATTCTTCTTTCCTGTGTGTAAATATGGAACATCTGTGGGAGCAAGTGCCTGTGCAGACTATGCAAACAAAAATAGAAAGATTTCCATTTCGAAATCTCCTTCCTGGGATGGTCAGGGATGAGAAATAAAAGACTGGATCCTTCCCTGGCATTTTAAGGTAATATTTACAGATGCTAGAGAAAATAATCAGGTTTGTCCATTGTTTCAAGACAATGATCTTAATGGATAATTTTCTTAATGTCCCCAAGCATAAGATTCCTCTATGCAGATAGAGGCAGGTTGATGTGATGTTGGTAGCAAAAAGATTATGTTATTGTCTGCACAGTTCAAAGTCTCCATGATGATTATAGATCAGAAAGTAATTTAAAAAGACAAATTCTATTCCCCTAATGCTTTCCGTGAAAGTAGTTAAGATTGCTATTCCAGATTACTTTTAAAAACTCACATGCTGACTTTATTCAAGGAATAATTAAAATATTTCAGTTAGATTTGGCTCACAGCAATCCTTTTTTTTTTGTTATCACAATCTTAGACTAACTTTCCTGATCATACCAAGTTAATTTAGACTAGATGACTGAAAACAATGGAGGAAAGTAATAACTATCGTATTTAAAATAATTTGGGGTTTGGGGCGCCCGGGTGCTCAGTCGGTTGAGCTCACTTCAACTACAGCCCATGTCAGGTTTTCACAGTTGGTGAGTTTGAGCCACACATCGGACTCGCTGCTGTCGACGCAGAGCCTGCTTTGGATCCTCTGCCCACCGCTCCTCTCTGCCTCTCCCCCACTCACGCTCTCTTCCTCAAAAACAAATAAAAACACTTATTAAAAAAATAAAATAATAAAATAATAAATTTTAAAATAAAATTAAAACTTAAAAAATAAAACAACAAATAAATAATTTCGGGGTTTTTTTCCTCTCTGGCATTTATAATACTTTTCAATAGACCAATGAACCCACCACACTTTGAGGTTCGAAATTTTATGCAGTATATAATATGTCCACATAAGAAATCAAAATCAACAAATGGTCTTTGGTCTTTCTGGTTGAGGACAGACATTTTTAAATTACAACTTCCAATTTTAACTGTCTCATAAATAAGTCCACCCTGGTTCCATTCACCTATAGTATAAGACAAATTTCCTTACTGGGGGTATTTAACAGGTAATTAATGTGCATGCCTTTTATCCCTGTCAGAGAAGTTATTTTCAAAATATTTTTTAGGAGCAACATGGCATATATTAAAATTTTTTTAATATTTATTTATTCTTCAATGAGAAAGACAGCGTGCGAGCAGGGGAGCGGTTGCTAGGTCTTTCTCTCTGGGTCTTTCTCTCTAGAAAGAGACACTAGGTCTTTCTCTCGTGAGAGACACAGAATCTGAAGTAGCCTCCAGGCTCTGAGCAGTCAGCACACAAACTCATGAACTCATGAGCCATGAGATTATGACCTGAGCTGAAGTCAGATGCTTAACGGACTGAGCTACCCGGGTGTCCCAAAATACCACATATTAAAAATTGTATGCTGTGAACCTTATTTAGTATGTTCTATTGGGAAAACATCAAGCCAATTACATATTTTTAAACCTGTATGTCTCCAGGAATGGGGCTATATTGTGTTTTAGTTTAAATGTTACTTATTATAAAACAGTAGTATTTTAACACATTGAAGAAAACCCTATGGTTGTTGGCAAAAAAAAAAAAAAAAAACCTAGAACCAATTTATAAAATTAGAGCAAAAATTTTTTAGATCAATCACCCGTATTTTCAGCTGTGATGAAAGAATGGGACACCCCTATCAACACGGTCAAGTGGTAGGGTGGTACTATACCCAACAAAAAGCCTGAGATTGTTTCGAAAATTTTATTGAGTCTGTTAGACTGGAAAGCTGCTGACAGTAGATGATATTAATTATTCTAGAACATTCCAGCAAATGAGATTATCACTGTTCTCACCCCAAACTGTCCTGTCAATTCTACCTTTAAAAAAAATTATTTTCTGTATGATATACAGGCACACCTCAGAGATACTGCAGGCTCAGCTCCAGATTATCGCATTAAAGCAAATATTGCAATAAAGCAAGTCAAATGAATTTTGGTTTCCTCGTACCTCTAAGAGTTATGTTTACACTATCCTGTAGTCTATTAGCTGTGTAATAGCAGTATGTCTAAAAAAACAAAGTGCATACCTTAAATTTAAAACACTTTATTGCTTAAAAATGCTAATCATCATCTGAGCTTCTAGCAAGTTATCTTTTTGCTGGTGGATGGTCTGGCCTCAATGTTGATGGCTGCTGACTAATCAGGGTGGTAGTTGCTGAAGGTTGGGTCAGCTGTGGAAATTTCTTAAAATAAGATGACAATCAAGTTGGCAACATTGATTGATTCTTCCTTTCACAGATGATTTCTCTATAGCATACAGTGCTGTTTAGTAGAATTTTGCCCACAAAACTTCTTTCAAAATTGGAGTCAGTCCTCTCAAACTCTGCCACTGATTTATCAAATAAGTTTACGTAATATTCTAAGTCCTTTGTTGTCATGTCAACATCTTCACGAGGAGTAGATTCCATCTTAAGAAACTACTTTCTTTGCTCATCCATAAGAAGCAATTCCTCATCCATTCAAGTTTTATCATGAGATTGCCATAACTCAGTCACATCATCAGGCTCCACTTCTTTTTTTTTTTTTTTAACGTTTATTGATTTTTGAGACAGAGAGAGACAGAGGATGAATGGGGGAGGGGCAGAGAGAAAGGGAGACACCGAATCGGAAGCAGGCTCCAGGCTCCAAGCCATCGGCCCAGAGCCCGACGCGGGGCTGGAACTCACAGACCGTGAGATCGTGACCCGAGTCGAAGTCGGACGCTTGACCGACTGAGCCACCCAGGCGCTCCTTCAGGCTCCACTTCTAATTCTAGTTCTCTTGCTATTTCCACCACATCGGCAGGTACTTTCTCCACTGAAGTCTTGAACCTCTCAATGTCATCCATGAGGGTTGGAATCAGCTTCTTTGAAACTCCTGTGAATGTTGATATTTTGACCTCTTCCCACTTCCTGTGAATCATGAATGTTCTTCAGGGCATCTAGAATAGTGGATCCTTTCCAGATGGTTTTCAATTTATTTTGCTCAGATTCATTTGAGAAATCACTATTAATGGCAGCTATAGACTTATGAAACATATTTTTTATTTTTTTATTTTTATTTTTTACATTTATTTATTTTTGATAGAACCAGAGCACAAGTGGGGGATGGGGCAGAGAGAGAAGGAGACACAGAATCCGAAGCAGGCTTCAGGCTCCGAGCTGTCAGCACACAGCCCGATGCAGGGCTTGAACACACAAACCACGAGATCATGACCTGAGCCAAAGTCAGACGCTTAACCAACTGAGCCACTCAGGCACCCCTGAAACATATTTTTTAAATAATAAGACTTGAAAGTTGAAATTACTCCTTGATCCACTGGCTGCAAAATGGATGTGGTATTAGCAGGCATGAAAACAACATTAATTGCAAGCATTTCCATTGAAGCTCTTGGGTGACCAGGTGCATTGTCAACAAGCAGTAATATTTTGCAAGAAATCTTTCTGAGCAATAGGTCTCAACGGCATGCTTGAAATATTCAGCAAACCATGTTGTAACCAGATGTGCTGTCATCCAGGCTTTGTTGTCCCATTTATAGGACACAGGCAGGGTAAATTCAGCATAATTCTTAAAGGTCCTAGGAATTTTGGAATAGTAAATAAACATGGGCTTCAACTTGAAGTCACCAGCTACAAGAGAGTCAGCCTGTCCTTTGAAGTTTTGAAGCCAGGCATTGACTTTTCCTCTCTAGCTTTGAGAATCCTAGGTGGCATCTCTTCCTATATAGGGCTGTTTCATCTGCAGTGAACATCGGTCATTTAGTGTGGCCACCTTCACTAATTATCTTAACTAGATCTGGGTAGCTTGCTGCAGCTTCCTCATCAGGACTTGCTTCTTCACCTTGCACTTATCTGTTATGGAGACAGCTTCTTCCCTCAACCTCATGACCAATCTCTGCCAGCTTCAAACTTTTCTTCCACAGCTTCCTCACTTCTCTCAGCCTTCACAGAATTGAAGAGAGTTAGGGCCTTGCTCCGGATTAGGCTTTGGTTTAGGGATATTGAGACTGGTTTGATCTTCTATCCAGACCACTGAAACTTTTTCCTTATGAACAATCAGGCTGTTTCCCTTTCTTATTATCTACGTGTTCACTGGTGTAGCACTTTTAATTTTCTTCAAGAACTTTTCCTTTGCCTTCTCAACTTGGCTAACTGGCAGAAGAGGCCTAGCTCTCAACCTGTCTTGGCTTTTGACACATCTTCCTCAGTAAGCTTAATTATTTCTAGATTTTTATTTTAAAGTGAGAGGTGTGTGACACTCCCTTTCCCTGGAACACGTAGAGGCCACCATAGGGTTCTTAACTGGCCTAATGTCAATATTGTGGTGTCTCAGAGAATAGGGAGGCCTGAGAAGAGGGAGAGAGATGGGGGAAGAGCCAGTTGGTGGAGCAGTCAGAATCCATATACAACATTTGCCCATTAAGTTCACCATCTTATTTGAATGAAGTTCATGATGCCCCCAGTTGCAATAGTAACAGCAGAGATCACCAATCGTAGATCACCATAACAAATACAATAATAATGAAAACATTTGAAATATTGTGAGAATTACCAAGATGTGACACCGAGACACGAAGTGGCAAATGCTGTTGGAAAATGATGCTGAGAGACTTGCTCGATGCAAGGTTGCCACAAACCTGCAATTTGTAAAGAATGCAATATCTGTGAAGCACAATAAAGCAAGGTGCAATAAAATGAGGCACGGCTGTATATAAAATTCAAAGTGATGTTCACTCTATTCATCAACATGCATTGAGTGTTTTTACTAAATAAAGGATTGTAAAAACCTGAATGATGTTTTTCTGCATGTTCTTATTGTCCTTAAATTTATAACATTTCCCTTCATCTCTGCACTCTGTAATTTGAGAATGTGGGGGAAATTGGTGCTACAATGTTTAATACTTTTTATTTTGGTTTATGAGTGCAGAATCTAACTCATCAAAAGTATATTGTGTAGGTCTGATTAGCTCCCTTGCAAATGTCTTTTGGAATGTGTATCACATACTTTGCATGCAATTAGAAGTTAAAATATGGATGGATATAGGGAAAACTGAGATGGTGTCCTTGACTATCCTTACAGAATTCCAGAACTGAAATGGAAACATGTTTTCATAATTACCATTTACTTCAGCTTTGAGTCAATCTCTAACTGGATTACTTTTTACAAAAAAAAAAAAAATCTTACAGATAAAAATTTTCAAAATAAAATTAGATGCAATGGAGGATATGAAACAAAGTAAGCTATGAATTCTGTCCTTGAAAAGCTAATAGTTTAATATAGGAGATAAGATATGTAAATTACCATAACACAACGAGACGATAGGTGATCTGAGGAAAATCACTGGGATAACTTAGTGAAGAGGAAAATGACTTCAGAAGACCTGGTGAGGAATGTGGCAGATGAGTTTTGGGAATGAGTCTGGCAGAAATAATCAGAAGATGAGCAAAGCAGGGAAGTTCACGGTGTGTAAAGTTACTAACAATGAGGGACTGCTCACGATGTAAAATCACCGGGCTGGGGAGCCACAGCCGCTACTGGAACAGGTCAGAGGAGACCTGGAGGCTGTGACTCTTCTCTCAGCCACTGGCTCAGGCTGGTTCATTTTCAGTTCTTCCACATTCGCCTTTCCATGTTTCAATAGCCAACTCACCATGTTGTGAATATCAGAGGCAGCTAAGGGACTCCTTGCAATTTGTTCTCTCCTTTTACTGTTCCATTTTTAATGAACAGAATGACACATGCAGGAGGTTCATTTCTCACAATGTTCATTTCATGCTTAGATCCAAATTGCAAGGCCACATCTGAGAATGAGTCCTCGATGTAGAGCAACGGGGGACTGTGTAGATGCTGATGACAGGGGAAGTGGATTTTCAGATGAGGCACACTAGAGCGAAGCCAGCACCAGGAGACCTTCAGGTCATTAGGGTCATTTGCTGCTGAAGGATTATTGTCGGCCTCAGGTCCTGAGGAAATGCCAACAAAGATGATTGCTTGTGGAAAAATTAACTTGGATAAATTAAAAACTGCTCTTTACCTATGTATTAAACAACCTGGAAGCTTTCATTTTTCCATATGGTTTTGTTAGTTTGTTTCTGGGCAGTCTGATTACAGCTAGAGGCTGTATTTGTTATATTCTTCATGGCTGAATATTGGGTAAGTAGAAAAGATCGAGGCAGCTGCATTGGGTAGACTGCTTCAAATGTGTAGGTGATGGGGTGAGCTGCATTCCTGAGCCTTTTAAGGCAGTTATTAGCAAGTACGTTGTGCCACCACAGGTGAAATTTATCTCATTAATTTTAATTGGGGAAAGTCATCTTTACTTCCTTTACATAAAGCCCACACTTCGTTCCATGGTTTAATTATGTTATTAATGCACCTCACTGAAAACACAATTCATCTCTTCCTGATCTCCTAATAAGCGTCTTACAACAGTTCATCCAAAACTTCCCCACTGTTTCCAAGCCTTCATTTCTCCACACTCATTCCCAACAAATGAGCTCACTAGTTTTTTTATGGAGGAGCTGAAAGTCATTTAGCATAAACTCCCTCGGCTGCTCTCTTCTCAGGTTTGGTTTCTATGCTACCATGTCTCTTTCCTTGACATAGACTCAGAGAAAGAGGCGTTTCCTTCCAAGGCTTCGCACTGGGTCTGGGCTCTTTGCTTTTCTAAGTGTGGCCTGAGGAGCAGAAACGTCAGCATCACTCGGGAGCATGTTCAGAATGCGGAATTTCAGGGCCCATGCCGAAGTTAAGAATCCAAATCTGGATATTAGAAAGATCCCCAGGGGCTTTGTACACACATTCATATTTCATTTCAGGTCCTACCCCCCCTCCAGGCTATTTTCCTTTAATTGTGTACTTTCACTGTAATTCATCATTATAATATATCTCCTTCTCTCTTGTGTTTTTAAATGCTCATATTTTCTTTTTTTCTATCTTGCCAAGCAAGTCCTTCTCTTCCCACCACTTCTCACTTAAGTTACACTTTCCAAAATTCTTAGCATATTCTTACCCGTTGACCTGGTTCTTACATCCTTTCGTCATGACTCCTGACATTTTACTTCCACATGTACCCTTGAAAGAGACCAATGATCTTCAGTGCCGTAATCCAATAATCTAGACTTAGTCTGCATGACTTTAAATTTTTGTAGAATGTGGCATTGCTCAGCAGTGTCTTGACACTTTTTTCCTCCTGCTCTTATGACACTAGACTTCGCCCAAGGCTCTAGCGAATGGTGCTGGCTTTTTTTTCTTTCCTGTTCTCAACTGTGGTTGAAGGAATGGCATGGGAGAATCCTTAGCTATAAATATGAGACACCCTAATCATAAGAATCCTTTAGAATTGGAGTGGCATTATTGCAGCATTCAAGGGAAAATCAAAGTGAAATCCAGAACTTGAAAACATATTTGTTCAAAATAAAAGGGAAGAAGAAGACTTATAGAAAAGTCCTGGGGACTAAATGTGCTACAGTTCCTCAGTACATTTCTTCAGATGCCATCTTCTAAGAGAAGCAATAAATGAGCTGAACAGCTTTAGACTTTATTCTCATGATGTGAGGCTTTTGGTATTATAATTATTCCTTTGATGGAAAGTCTCTTGGCTGAGTTCTCGCCCCTCCTTCAACTTGGTAGAAATAACTTTAGGAATCAGAAAAAAATATTCATCAATATAAGATGCTAGCAAAAAAAAAAATAGACTCAGAATTCTATTCTTCCCTCTCAGAGATAACCACAGTTAACTCTTCAGTTTCATCTTTCTAAATTTGCATTCATACATAGATAAATAGATGGGTGGATGTGTATTGGGTGTGTTGGTGTATAAACTTAAACTTTTTTTTTTTAGTAATTTGTCTACAAAGAATGAAACCTTCTTTTTCAGTTACTTCTATGTAACTTCAAATGTCTATGTAAAAGTAGATATATCCACGCTATTTCTAATTGTCAGTATTAGTCTAGTGAGTGACTATGGCATCATTTATTTGAATAATTGTTTATCATTCTTTTCTATGTTTTGCACCTTTAAACAATGTTTCAATGAGCATTTGTGTATAGATACCTTTGTTTATCATATTGCTTCATTATGGTAAATTGCTAAAAGTAGAATTTTTATGTCAAGGGCTATGTGTCTGTCAATTGTGGACAAATATTGGCAAGTTGCCCACCAATTTGTAGGCCATTCACAGTATGGATGAGTGTTATTTCTCCTGATTTTTACCATTATGTGCAGGGCCAGAATTAAGGTCGTATAAATGCAGGGCTGAATCCTGCCTTTATTTAAAATTTTGACATTTTGTTCATCATAGATTTTTTGGATTAATTTCCATCAAAATGTCACTTATTGTGATTACGAATTTTTTGTTCCTGAGACAAGTAACTTATTTCACCTTAGTCCCTGCCCTGAATATTGAGTCTGATATTTAAAAAAAAAATAGCCAATATGGTTGATATGAACTGATGTTTAATTGTTACTTTAGCTTACATTTTTAAAATTTCTGATGAGAGTAAACAAACTTCCATATTTAATGATGATTTATACTTTTTCCTCTAAATTGGTTGTTTGCATACTTTGCCAAATTTTTATGGAATACTGTCTTTCACATTTTGATTTGTAAAAACTCTCTGTTTATCATATACATTGTAATAATTTCCTCAGTTTTTTAAGACTTTTTCCACATAAAGCTTGAAAATTGTTTTTAGGTATGATGTGAAGGTAGAGACTGTTTGAAATGGAAAACAAACCTTTACTTTTCTCCCTTACTTCAAGTATTTTTTTTCCTAAGAGAATTTGAAGACCAATTCTTCCCTGCCCCTGAGGAAATGTTAAGTTTTTTTGCAACTCTTAATAATCTGAGTGTTTTGAAATGCACCATCAAAGTCCATTATAGCAGAAAAAGAAGGAGGACAGGTAGGAGAGGGGAAGCAGAGTGGAGACACAAGAGGTGGAGAAGGGTTTTCTCCAATGCGACAAAGATTTTTGGAGGAGACAAGGCATCTGGTTTGAGCTGCCTTGGCCTTCATGCTGGGAAGGTGGAAGGATCCCAGGGAAGGTTGAATTGTACATCCAGGCAAAAGAAGCTGGTTCCCTAAGTCCTCGTGTGACACAGAAGCCAGAGAGAGCTACCCAACTTCAAGGGCCAATTATAAGCTTGGATAAATAGTTGCAGGAAAAATTCCCTGGAAAATAGGAGCATTGACATTTGCATCTCATCATCCGCCTTCAACCCATCTAATTTTCTAACTACCACATAAGCCTCTTTGATTTCGACGCAACCTTGAGGAAGAGAAGAAGGCATCAACTGTAATAAGGTTGGGATTTTCTGGCAATCTGTTAGAAGGTTGAAATTAAAGAAAACAAAGTCTTGTTGGTTGCATGTTCAAGTTTGAAGTCTGAGATTCACATTTGCTAAATGATTAGATTTACAAATCTTATATGTATTTTTGGTTTTGATAGAATGCTAAGAATAGGCTTTCCCATTCCAGGAATTTTTTTAATTATCCTAGAATTTTTCTAGTATGTTAATGGTTTCGTTTTTATTTTTAAACCTTTAATTCATTTCTAGTTAATTTTGGTGTGTTTGTGTATAATAGGAATATAATTTTAAAGTAATTTCCAAGGGGTGCCTGAATGGTTCAGTTGGTTGAGCATCCAACTTCAGCTCAGGTCATGATCTTACAGTTCATAAGTTCAAGCCCTGTGTCAGGCTTTGTGCTGACAGTTCAGAGTCTGGAGCCTGCTTCGAATTCTGTGTCTCCCTCTCTCTCTCTGTCCCTCCCCTGCCCATACTCTGACTCTCTCTCTCTCTTTTTTTTTTAACACTTATTTATTTTTGAAAGACAGAGACAGAGCACAAGTGGGGGAGGGGCATAGAGAGAAGGAGACACAGAATCCGAAGCAGGCTCCAGGCTCTGAGCTGTCAGCACAGAGCCTGACGTGGGGCTCAGACTCACAAACCGTGAGATCGTGACCTAAGCCGAAGTCAGAAGCTCAACCGACAGAGCCACCCAGGCGCCCCACTCTGATTCTCTCTTAAAAATAAATAAACATTAAAAGAAAAATAATTTAAAAAATAATAAAGTCACTTCCAAAATGGTCAGCCAGTTAATTATCATCTCAACCATAAATAAAATCCCCAATAGTATAAACTGGACATCCTGTACATGAGAGGCTAGAACTTGCTCTTTGTTTTCCCTTTCTTATAATTTAGTCAGTCTAGTCTCTCTTTTCATTTCCTTCAATTATCTCCCTTTCATTTTATTCCCTTGCAGCCAAAGTGATCTCTCTAAAAGACAAATCTTCTCATGCATATAGTTGCTGACAAATATTTGAAAGGTTATATTGTGTAAGAGGAATCTGCTCTGTCAGGCACCACCAGGACTTCTGGTAGAAAAATTTGGTGCAAATTTAAACTGTCAAACATTGAAGTATCTGTAATATAAGGAAGTAGATTCCTTGTTTGGGTTCTCTTTACTGTGGATATATTTCAGACTGGAAGAGTACTCGGTCAAGAATGTTGTGGAAGAGATTATTCCATAAATAGAAAATTGGGATAGATGACTTCAAGATTCTAGCTGTGCCAAGTGCCAGGGGTTCCATAGAACCAGAGCTCAAAAGGTAACAAATTAAGTAGAAAATTACAGTTGTTAAGATATCTCCAGTTGAAACAGATCCACTTTTCTGTTAAGTGCTATCTGTTCCTTTAAGTTCTATTAAGTGCTATTTCTGTTAGTGCTTTTATAATCCTGGAACTGAGTTTTCTGAATATCTAACATAATTATTTATAGCTATAATTGTTCTCTTTAATATTGGTGTAGTACTTTATTGCAAAACAATATTCTTATGAAATGTTAATGCATATCCTCTATCTGTGTTTTAGATATTTAATTAATTATGACGGCTTAAATACATTAAAATGTATTAGCTGGAATTTGATCTTAACATAACTCATTAAAGTGATTTCTTTCTTTCAGTATGGAGTAATGTTATTATTGGACCATAGTTCTGGTAAAAAAAAAATTGGGAAAAAGTTTATTATACTTTTTAGCAATATCCACGAGCTCAACATTGATTATCATTTGAAATAGGGGCAACAAGAGTATCAGAACTTCATGGTTGAGTGATTTAGTCTCTGAACTACAATCTAGTTAAGAGGAGAGCCGCAGGGTTACTAATACATTAGGACTAAGGTCACAGAAGGGAATCAGGTGCCTTATGCCTTGACTTGATTATTATTAAATGTTTCCCTTCAGGAACATTACATTAATTTTCCATTTCAGAAAGAAAATTACTTTTGCAAGAGTTAGAACAGGGAACTAACTAGGTTCCTCCAAAATCTGGATATTTGCCAACTGCCTTGAGATATTCTTGATAGATAATTTCCTCCCTGCCTCCTCCATGCACGCAGTACGTTCTAATTGTCTAGTAGGTGGGAAATACAATTTTGTGCTAAATGAATTTCCATCGATGCTATTTGGAATATCTGTGTGTTGTAACCACTAATTCACAGTGGGCTATTTTCCTGGATAAATGCTTTAAATATAAGGTAGTTGTGTAGTTCTGCATCTTTACTCAAAAAATGTTTTTAGTAACATTTCTCTATTTTCTATTTTTTGTTAATGTGTAAGATTAAAACTGATAAAGCTTAGCAAGTGGAGGAAGGGTACATGGTAAAATAATAGCTCACCCAATCAAAAGATGTCTGAGGTTCTACTTATACTTTACTCTCTTAAAACTTCTTATCTCACAAGGGTAGCATACTGATTTGTATTATGTGCAAACCTACTTAATACATTTTCTAGACTGTGCAAAGGAGGATTGACATTTGTCACAACATTTGAAGCTTTGAAAAATTTACTTTATTTGGCACCCATATGAACATTTTTGTGTTTTGATAATATTTGGGACTGTTTCCAAGAATACTATATTCTTTGTACCACTATATATGTGAGGCAAATTGTTAATTTCTTCACTTTTTTTCACTAGAGAACATCCCCAATGCCACTTTATTATGAGTTAGAATATAGCACCTTAGAGGGGCACCTGGGTGTCTCAGTCAGTTAAGCTTCTGACTCTGGCTCGGGTCACGATCTTGCAGTCTGTGAGTTTGGGCCCCATGTTGGGCTTGTGCTGACAGCTCAGAGCCTGTAGCCTGCTTCGGATTCTGTGTCTTCCTCTCTCTCTGCCCCTCCGCCACTTGCACTCTGTCTCTGTCTCTGTCTCCGTCTCTCTCTCAAAACTAAATAAACATTTAAAAAGTTAGAATATAGTACCTTAGAATTATCTGTGTACTACCTAAAATCATAAAATTGTATGTTCTTCCTCTCCAGGTATACTCTATGCTGTGGATAATTCAAACAGCATTGGTCATAAAATACGGTTGTGTTTCCATTCAATGTCTGTTCTTTGAAAGTAGCAAATGCTTTAGCACTAGTTTTACTCAAACCTAACCCAGTAAATGAAACACTTCTTGAGTGTATTTCAATCCCAGTGTATCAATTACCTATTGCTTTGTGACAAATCACCTAAAAACTCAGTGGTTTCAAACAACCACTACTTATTATTTATCACAGTTCTGTAGGTTGACTGCAAGTGTCTTCTGGAAGTCTCCACTAGGATGGCTGAACCTCCCTCTCCACCATCTAGGAAAGAACAGGGCTGCATCAAAAGTTTGGCTTCTCTACATGCAGCTGGACTCAAAAGGGTGAGATTGGTGGAGGCAAGGCCTCTTGTCGCCTTGGCTTGGCAGTCATTCCAGTATCACTTTTGCCAAATTCTCTTGGCTAAAGAAAGTCACCAGGCCAGCTCAAATTCAAGATGGAAAAGTAGACTCTATCTCCTTACTGATTGGATGAATGGCAACATCACTTCCTAGATTGGGAGAAACTTGGGACCATATTTTGCAGTCTACCACCTCTGGGAAGTAAGGAAGTGACCATGGGTGCAATCTGATCAATCATCATATCTAAGTCAAAATCCCAAGAAACCAGAAAGTATAGATAACTCATACAACCCAAGTAAACAAAAATTTTTAACTGGCAAAATTTGAATAGACACTTTACAAAAATAAAATATATATATATACATATACATACATATATGTATATGTATAGCCAATGGGCACATGCAAAAATGTTCAACATCATTTGTCATCAGGATATGTAAATTTGTGCCTAAAAAACACACTGCACACATTTTACTCATTCTCCCACTCATGTATTCAATTAACATGTATTATTTTCTCAATGCCAAACATTATGGTAAGTAGTAGTTATATAAAGATAGGTCATGTTTGTTGAAACTCCCAATAGAGATGAACAAATCGAGTCAAAACAAAGTACTATACTAGAGAGTGTACAAAATTTAGAAAGGCACAGAGAAAGTAGTGACCAAGCTTTGGGAGACCAGAGAAGGATGAGGCAGAGTGATTTCTAGGTAGTCTTGAAAGAAGGGTGAGTTTACAAGGAATAATGGGGAGAAAGAGTATTCCAAGAAAAGAAGTAATCCTGTGTCAAAATATAAGCGCGTGGCACAGTGTGGCAGGGTTGGGGGAATAAGGAAGTTTGGCCTCTAAGGGAAAGGAGTAAGCTTAGTGGTGACTGATAGATGGGCGAGTACATAACGGGCAATGAGAGACTCATGATAACCTTTCCTACTCTGTTTCTTTCTTGGTGGACGAGCACAGAAGACAACTCCTCCATCAATTTATCAATTCTTTAATCTCCCCCTTCTCCCCTTCTTCCCATAAGAAAAAAAAAGCAACAACAAACAAAAAACCTTTCTTTTCTTGAGCTTCAGTAACACTTTGTTGTATACTTATCACATTTTACTTCATATTTAGATTATTTTTCTTCATGTCTGAACACTCATATTTGACTGACAGTTGCTGTTAAGGCAGGACCTGAGTCTTTTCTTTTCTCTTAAGAATATTTTGCAAGATTTTACTTTTACAGGTCACCAATAAATGCTTGTTAAGTAAATTTTTACTGTATCCTTTAATTATTTTTTGGCGTATGATGTTGACATGTTAAAAAGAGATCAAATACAACATAGTTTACTGCAATTGTCTCATAGATTTAGCTGTGAATGAAACTTAAATAGTCAAACTTAAGTTTGTATATTGTAGGCTTTTTTTTAAATCAAGTACTTTCAGGGGCACCTGGGTGGCTTAGTCAGTTAAATGTTGGACTTCGGCTCAGGTCATGATCTCATGGTTTGTAAGTTGGAGCCCTGAATCAGGCTGTCTGCTATTAGCACAAAGCCCGCTTCGGATCCTCTGTCTGCCTCTCTCTCTGCCCCTCCCCAACTTGTGCTCATTCTCTCTCTTTTTCTTTCTCAAAAAAAAAAAAAATAAACATTTAAGAAATCAAGTAATTTTATGTTTTTTTAAATGATTATTTCTTTTTGGTAAATTTAAATTTTGGAATATTTATCATTTAAAATATGAATTTCTTTATGCTGTGTGTTAAGTTGAACCCAGATTTCTTGGCCTTACGCATTAGAATTTGCTTTCAGAACTAGCTCTTTGTCATGGAATCACTTTCTAACAGTAATTCATAAAAGATACATTAAATCACATGGGCAATGTGATACATGAAATGCACTCATATATGAACTAATGATAAGTTCAACACACATTCTAGCAGTTCTTGGGAGATGAGCTGGGGGATAATAGGGAATAGTTTATTTTAAAATCCCAAGGAGTAGAATGTGAATAGTTTAAAAAACATAAATTTGATCTAAATATTATATATAAATTATTTTTAGGATGAAAACTACACAAAACAAGGCTTGGCTGATGTATGTGAAGATAGAGTGAAAAAAATACAGAAAGGTAAGCAAATAAAGTTGTAAAACTTAGTGGGTCCTAGACCTATATGTATTAAGTGAAAACTATCTGAATAATTTCAAGAAAGAAAAGAAAATTTAATTCACAAAATTAACAAAGTTCATTGAGCATCTATTATGCATAGGATACGTGAGGATTTTCATTATTAACTGTACTCAAATGAAAGTTTTCCCTTTCTACTTTATATTGTACGCTCAGACAGAGACTTAGTTTCTAACCAGAACAAAAGGACACTTAAATAACTTATCCTAGGTGTGAGCATTTATCCTCTGACTCCTGTCAATCCCTCATCAGTCAGGCTAGTCCCTAACTAAACAGATGGGGTTTTCACCAAGCTCTGACGGCCAGCAGGCATTGTTGAGCCAAGAATGAAAATTAATTCCATAGACAATGACCTTCTTCTGAAAATGCTTACATAGTCAAGGTTTGCATTCAATCATTCAAGGAAGATGTATTCTGCTTGATTTAAGGGAGGCCTTTCCTTCTACTATGATATTGCTTTGCTATTGAACAGGAATTCATAGGGAAGGCATTTGTCAGAAGATGGGGTTCTCTGCTTCTTTCTGAGTAATGAGGTTCAGGTCATTTAAAATACGGTTTCTCGGGGCGCCTGGGTGGCGCAGTCGGTTAAGCGTCCGACTTCAGCCAGGTCACGATCTCGCGGTCCGGGAGTTTGAGCCCCGCATCGGGCTCTGGGCTGATGGCTCAGAGCCTGGAGCCTGTTTCCCATTCTGTGTCTCCCTCTCTCTCTGCCCCTCCCCCGTTCATGCTCTGTCTCTCTCTGTCCCAAAAATAAATAAACGTTGAAAAAAAAAAATTAAAATAAATAAATAAATAAATAAAATACGGTTTCTCCATTTGTGAGGGAGGGTAGTAATACTCTCCTCCTCTCCAACTGCAACAACAGTGTTCACTATACCAAGAACCGCAATAATTTGTAATGTATTTTGAGTGTCACAGACTCAGATACCTGTAGCATTTTTTAATGCCTACCCCATTACAAATTATTAACTTTATTTCAGTGGAACCTAGAATAATGAGGAAGTATTATTATTCCCACCTAAGTATTTTTTATGTTTATTTATTTTTGAGAGAGAGAGCACGCGCATAAGTGGGGGAGGGACAGAGAAAGAGGAAGATACGGAATCCGAAGCAGGCTCCAGGCTCTGAGTTGTCAACACAGAGCCCAATGCAGGGCTTGAACCCACAAACCACGAGATCATGACCTGAGCTGAAGTCAGATGCTTAACCGACTGAGCCACCCAGGTGCCCTGCACTATTCCCATTTTATAAGCAAAGACACTGAGATTCAGCAATGTTAAGCAGTTTGGCCAAGATAACATTTCAAGTAAGTGCTAGAAATATTTAGAGCTATGTTATTCTGACTTCAAGTTCAGAGCTCTCTTAATTCTCCCACCCTGCCCTCTCAGAGCAATGCTATCGGCACAGTATTCTCTCCAGATTGTTCAGGGTGTTGAAGTAACAGTCTATATATAAAGTTCTATAAACTTCAAACTAGACTTTTCCCCTCTGCCTCCATAGAAGATC
The DNA here is from genome assembly GCF_022079265.1 of Lynx rufus. Lineage (NCBI taxonomy): Eukaryota > Metazoa > Chordata > Mammalia > Carnivora > Felidae > Lynx > Lynx rufus. The sequence goes on along the minus strand of NW_025814834.1, from coordinate 39,859,947 downwards.
TCAGAGCCATAACACCTCCACTGAAATTTGTCATTGTCTCAAAAAGACACTGGTTTACAAACAAAAATAGCCCTTCATAGTTTTACCCATGATTAAATCAATCCTTATCCCAAAATATTTAGAATCAGCCATTCAACCATACTACTCTGCCTTTGAGACATATTTTTATTGAAATAAAAGCTAAATGGTATGAATACAGCCTTCAAAAAAAAGTCTCTAACTTTAGCTGAATTTAACAACGAAGTTGGGATCTTTTCTCAACCTACAAAAGTAATTAATTCACCACCTGGCTCAGTGCCTCGAAAGGATTAAATATAAAACATGAAAATTGCTTTCAGTTAAGGGGCAGTGAGATGAGATCGCATGAGAACTTAGCAAAAGACTCGCAAGATCAAAGCTGCACCTTGGCAGCAGGTCAGGGGTATCTGTTCAAGCACAGCTCCTTTCAGGGTTCAAACAATTGGCATGTATGTGGAACTATAAATAAGCAGGCTCCATCAAGAAAGTGTCCCCAGTTTCTGCTTTTTAGAAACCTCTGAGGAGAGGTGTATTTACCCTGGATTTTTGTGCTTATTGGCTGCCAACAGGTTTTTGGAAGCAAGTATCATAGGCATAAGAGGAAAGATATTACTAATTTTCAACAACAACAAAGTAAAAAACAAAATAACAGCGCAAGATAGATGTAAGATTCATGTTGTGTACTCCATAATTCTAAATTTCCTTTTTTAGCATCTACAGGGAGTATTCAGATCATATTCATATTTGTTTTCCTCCTTCCTAGCACACATCTTGGCACATAATAGACTTCCAAAAACTATTTGATGTCAGAATAATTAGGCTGTTGAGTGAAAAACATTCACCTACAGAGTATATCTGTCAAAGAGCCAATGTAATAGAGTCAGTGATTAGACTCTGGAGTCAGACTGTCTGGGGTCAAATATTCATTGCATCACTTACTAGCTTTATGATCTCACCCATTATAAAAAAGGAAAAGAAGTGGTATAAACCCATCAAATAAAATGTGGTGCATAATAAACTCAGCACAGGGCCCAGCAGATAGTAAGTGCTCAGTATACTTTAGCATTTATTGTTTTTGTTATTTGTCTGGAATCCTGTATTTACCAACTTTAATCATATCTTTGTGGTTCATGGAGAGAAATACAAGATGAAAAATGGTTCTATCAGGTGAACACCCACCAAATAAGTGACTGTGCAAAAGAGTAGAGATAAATGACCGAAGGGCGATTGTAAGAGCTGTGCTTCAGGGCTCTCTCCTTGGCTTCTTCTAATCAATATTTTTACCAATGAGTTGGTTGGAGATTTGTCACATTTAAAGACTATCTGACATGTCTGGTATAAAATGGAATCTAACATTCCCTGATTCAGCCTTTATCAACTTCTCCCCAAAATATCTGTGAAAAACAGCAAATTATCAAAATATCAAAAACTGAAAGCTGATGATCCATGGATTGTGGGAATTCAAGAGTCATTGGCACTATCAATACGGCTTAAGAAACATCTAAATTAATTTATCACAATCAATACTAGCCTGAAATATATTCATTTTATCCAACTAATATTTATTGATTGCCTACAATGTGTTGAGTACTGTTCTAGGAACTTGGGATCCATTAGTAAACAAAGCAAAGATTCCTGAATTCACGGAACAGGGGATAAATGGTAACTATAATTAATAAATAAAATATATTGTGTCCGATGGTTTTGAGTGCCGTGATACAAAAGGGGGGGGGGTGGGGAATATCAGCAGAAGATGAGGGCTGCAGTATTAAGCAGGGTGGTCAGGAAAGCTTCACTCAGAAGGTGAAATTGGAGACAATGCTAAAGGAAGTCTTGACAGAAATAAGGGATTGACTATGGGGACATCTGAAGGAGGACTATTCCAGGAGGAGAGAAGAGCTGGAGGAAATGTTCTGAGATGGAAAGAAGAAAACAAGAGAAGTCACTTCTTTCTATGCTTGTCCCTAAGTGACAAAACCATAGTGATCCAGAGGAGTGTGTTTTATTATCTTTTAAGTTTATTATTTAGGGCCATCTGGGTGGCTCAGTCGGTTATGTGTCCGACTTAGGCTCAGGTCATGATCTCACGGTTCAAGGGTTCAAGCCCCGCGTCAGGCTCTATGCTGACAACTCAGAGCCTGGAGCCTGCTTCCAATTCTGTGTCTCTCTGTCTCTGCCCCTCCCCCACTTGCACTCTGTCTCCCTCTGTGTCTCAAAAATAAACATTAACAATAATAATAATAAAGTTTATTTATTTTGAGAGAGAGAGAGAGAGATAGCATGAATGGGGGAGAGGCAGAGAGAGAGAGAGGGAGAGAGGAGAACTCCAGGCAGGCTCCACACTGTCAGCACAGAGCCCTGTGTGGGGCTGGAACTCACAACCCATGAGATCATGACCTGAACCAAAATCAAGAGTTAGACACTTAACCACCTGAGCCACCCAGTCACCCCTGAAGGAATTTGGTTTAGAAAAATAATAATAATAATATACATATTGAAAACCAGAGTCAGAATCACAACTCAAGAAAAGCCAAACTGAATAAAATGAAGCTTAATGGGGACAAATGATAAAGTATGGCAATTGAGTTTAAAAAAAGAAGTACTGGAGGCCGCCTGCATGGCTCAGTTGGTCAAGCGGTTGACTTTGGCTCAGGTCATGATCTCACAGTTCGTGTGTTGAGGCTCTGCGTTGTGCTCTCCACTGTCATCACAGAGCCCACTTTAGATCCTCTGTCTCCCTCTCTCTCTGCCCCTCCCTGGTGTGCTCCCTCTCTCTCTCTCTCTCTCTCTCTCTCAAATAAAAAATTTAAAAAAAATTTTTTTTAAAGAAGTACCAGGGTGCCTGATGGCTCAGTGGTTGAGCGTCCGACTTTGGCTCAGGTCTTGATCTCATGGTTTGTGAGTTCAAGCCCCACTTCAGGCTTTTGCACTGATAACGCAGAGCCTGCTTCGGATTCCCTGTCTCCCTCTCTCTCTGCCCCTCCCCCACTAGCACACATGCACGCATTCTCTCTCTCTTTCTCTCTCAAAATTAAATAAACATTAAAGAATTAAAAAAAAGAAAAGAAGTACCTAACTGTAGTATAGCAAAAGCCAGTTTTAACAGCAGGATGTGTCAAAGACACTTGGGAGTTTTAGCTGCTTTCTTCTAAAACCCAATTTGACTCAACACTGGGAGTGGCTGCCAAAATAGCTCTGGTACTAAAATGCATTACTACTACGTAGTATCCGAAACTGGGAAATTGATATTTTGGCCCGCTCTACATGGTTGATCAAATCCTGGAGTATGTTGATCAATTCTGTGTCCCACACTTAAAAGTGCACCCAGAGGATGTTAAGGAGACTATCAGCATAACATCTGAGAAACAGATTATGGGACCGACACTGAAAAAGCTAGAAAAGGAAAGGCATGGGATCAGGATAAGAACATATTTAAGCAGTTAGAAATCAAGTGCATATACGAAGCACTTTCACATAGCTTTTCTTGTTAAATCTTCACAATATCCAGAGGTAATTATTATTACTTTTATTGCCACCTCACGTCGTTTTTTAACCCGAAGATTAAGACTCAGAGAGCCAAAGGAGAGGCCAGGTCTGACTCAGGCCCTGGAGTGTGAACATGCATGCTCCATTGATCATGGCCCCAATCCAAGGACGCTCACTAAGCTCTCAATGAGAGTCTAACCCTGACACTCCTCTACCGGATCCTTGACAGACTGAAGCCCAGTGTTCCAGATGCCAAATGACTGTCAATTAACAAAGCCAGACATACTTCTTCTTCTCTTCTTTTGCTTATCTTCTTTTAGCCCTCATTGTCCTCAGGTCCCAGCAAATTTCTCTCTTCTTTCCACCTTGAAAATTTACGAATATCTCTTAAACACCTACCATGTGAGTAGCAAGAAAAGGGAAAAGTGGCGGAAGGGGGATATAATGAGATAAAGATGAGTAAAACACCATACCTAGTAAGTTGGAAATAATGCATCCTGACTCAGCCATTCCCTTTCTAGGTATATTCTCTAGAAAAACTTGCATGGGTGTATAAAAAGATAGGTAGAATACATTTCTACAATGCAAGTAACATTGTTTGCAATATTGAAAAACTGATAGAAACTAAAGGCGCATCATTAGAAACATGGGTAAGCAGAAAGGTAAAATGAATGTACCAGAGAGATGTAGAGGTCACAAAAAGAAAGTTGAATGGGGAAAAAAGTTGCAGAATGGTTATGTACAATATGACACCACTTATAAACATTTTTAAAACACACGAAGGAGTTTCAGATATACATATGTATTTTTCTGCCTGCCTCCATTCTTTCAAGAGTTGTCTATGTTCCAGTCACCACTTTCTTCCTCTGCTCAGATATATCTCTTTACTCTTTTCTGGTCACTTGCTGAAGTCCCCAACTGAGATGAGTCCTTGTCCTAGGAAGGAGGTTAAGGAGGAAGGGTCAGCTGGATTTTGAGCTTTACTTTCCTCATGCTCCTTACCTATGTATCTTCGTTTAGAATGCCTATCCTCATTGCCTGATATAAAATTCTTACCCATTATCCAAGATCCAATTTAAACCAATTTCCTCTAAAATGCTTTCTTAATCACCCCTAATTGGAATTTAGTTCTCCTCCCTCATATTCTCTTAGCACCCTTTCCAACCACTCTTGAAAAATTGTTTATGTATATCTGTCTCCCCACTGTACTGATGGCCTCTAGAGACCATAGGTTTTATCTTCTATGCCTCTGAATTCCTCCTCAGCACCTAACACAGGAGGCAGACCATAGGATGTGCTCAAAACAATGTTTGTTTAATTCTGATACTGTGTTGTGACAAGACTTCTTGATCTCTAAACACCACTTTGCTTGGAGCAAATACCTTTTTCTCCCATTCTCCAGAAACTAATTCTGTGATCTATAACTAAACCTAACTACATTCTGGATCAACTGCTTGGCCCCTTCTCCACTGTTTTATGCTCTGCCTGCTTTGTGTGTATCTGTGTGTGTTTATGTGTGTGTTTCTACTTTCACACTGATTTCACTTATTTTTAATTTTGAGGGCTATAAGCTAGTAGTCTGCATGATTGAATTATGCCCAATTTTTTCAGTTATTTCTGTGCTAATCTTTTTATATCCACTATATACAATCTTAACAGATAAGTTCAGCAAGAAGTGATGAACAAGCCATTTTTAAATGGGTCTTCCCAATTAATTTCAGGACTAGAAAGTCAATGGAGTTCGAAGAGGAATGACCAGAGGCTCTGAGAGTTTTCTGAAAGTCATTCCAAATTACCAGATAATGAGGAGTTTTCTCTGATAGCTAGTGTATAATTGAATGAGCTGGATAGTAACCAGTCCCAAAAGCAATTCATTTGTGTAGTATAATTCTGTTTTTTTCTTCCAGATAAGTTTCTTGCAACTATAACAGCTAGTTCACATTATCTTTTCCCTCTGCATCTTTCTAGGTTTACTTCTGTCCTTACTGAAGCACATCCTTTAGTAGTTCTTTCAGAAAAAATCAATGGGTAGCAAACCGATATAATCTTTTTCTAAAACATGACCTATTTTGCTTTCAATTTGGAATGATGCTTCAGTGTCAGGACTTTAAAAATATTATTCTCCATTTTCTTCTGGCATATTATGGATGGAAATCTAATGTCAATTTAATCATTATGACTTTGGCAATAATCTGTCTTTTCTCTTCACTTAGGCTTCAACATTATCTATGTATAAATGTCATTTTCCCTTTTACCATACTATTTGTAGGTATAAATAATTTTTATTTATCCTATTCATTGCACAAGTATACTTTTCATCTAAGTGTAAAAGAACCCAAGTCCATCTGTTTGATGCACAGCAAAGTCAATAGGGTATGTACCAAGGAAAGAGTTTGAGAGGCAGCCAATGGGGGAGATGGGAGGACAAGCCTCAAATCTGCCTCCCCAAAGGGGAAGAGAGCAAGTTTTTTATAATCATGGAGGTTTTAATTACATACATACTGATGAAAAAGGGCAGAGAATCATATCATTATTCTTGAGGAAAGAGGGAGTATGCACAGTGAGCAAACATATATGTACCATATATCCCATGCTCACTTTAAGGTGGAAACTTAACATCAGAATGAGACAAAATTCAGTCCCTGATGTCAGGGGGGTTATCTTAGGACAAGGAGAAGGGGCAATGGGCATGCTTCAAGAGCTTATATAAACTAAATGGAGTCTTGGGCTCCTTATCTTGGGTAAGGAATGCAGGGCCTTCCTTGTTCATAGGTTGGGACCATATCAGTTGACCTTGAGTCAAGACTTCTGCAGTGACAACTAGTGAGTTTCTTAGTGGGGTCTGAAAAGATACAATAGCTGATTAGAGGGAAACAGTTCTCTGAAAAACAAGCTTTAAACTTTCTGCCAGTTTTAACCTCATTAACCCGATAGGACATGGTTTCATAAGAACTCAGCTGTTTCTTGTCTAGCTAAATTCATGACCCTCAGATCCACTTTTAGAATAATTTAAGCCCATTTAGTTTTCTATAATTCTAGAAAATGTTTGACATTACCTTTTCAGACTTTTTTTTAGTTCTTCTAGGTAAACATTAGACATCAATTAGCACTTATCTGGTCTTGCTCCTAGCTATATAGTTCATGTCTTTTTTTTTCTCTACTGTGTTCTAGGTAGAGTCATCAATACATTATTCCAATTTATTAATTCTTTTTGTGTTCTGTGTGGAGAATTCTTATTGTATCTGTTTGGAGTCTTGATGTGTTTGGTAATTTTGGTTTGCAGACTCATTTTTAGAGGTACGTATTCTTCCTCCCTCTAATTCACTTACTTCTTCCTATATAGCAGTTTTCTGGGTCCATCAACACAGCCTTCTAGGGAAACCAGTTCAGAAACTTTTATTAGAGGCTTAGAGTTCCTGTCCTCTAACAATAATAAATGCATAACTTTGCTCACATCCTTCCTTTAAGCTAATCTGGATCCTCCTACCTTCCCAAGCATCCAGTTTAGCCTAGCCCTAGGCAACTGTCATTAGTAACTCTTTATAGCGTTCTTCATAATGCCCCTAGTTTCAAGTGATCCCCTTGACTCTACCTTATGTGCAGTTTCATTCTTCCTGTACTCAAAAAATATGAACTCCTGGCAGCCTCACAGCTTTTATACTTCTCAAAAGTTTGCAATTCTGTTTCTGGTCCATGGACATGTATGCCTCATCTTGACCATTTTGTTTTCTCTTTCTACATATTCCTGTCATCTCTAAGCATTGTAGCTGGAGTTGGGAGAAAGGGTGCCTGAAATCTATCCTGCCCCACTATCATCTATATTCTAGCTCTTCTCAAAGCAGTTCTGCTATCTCACTGGAAACTTTCCCTCTCCCTCTACCAGTGAGTGAAGTGGTGAATGTTAGCTTATGAGATTTAGGTTCCTTCATGTGCACCCAAGATCATGAAATTGTTCCTCAGCTGGGAGCACTCACTCTGGTTTGTGTCCATAGACTCTTTAATAACAGTTAAATACTTGTCAAATGTGTGCACACTGTTTGCTACTGATAATGGGGCAGAATCAACATTTCACACAACCAGTCAGCACTTCATCTCTGTTTAAATCGATGGACCAACAAGAGAGGGTACATTAAGATAATTTCTACATTAAGATAACTTCTCACTGCACAAGATCTTGGAAATTCTGATTACATGGAATCTGAGACTGAGTAAGTCAGAGTTGACACCTGGAAGAGGTGGGTTCCCCTTTCTGTTTTCACCTAGTCAATTGACCATTACATCAGCAATATATCCTCTTAGTGGAGACCGTAGAATTTCAACAGACAGATCACTGATAGATAGATAGGTCAATCAATCGATAGGTAATACACACACATACACACACATGAGGCGCCTTAAAAAGGGGAGACTAGACTTTGAGCTGTATCTCTGTTATAAAAATACTGTTTTTACTTAGATTATATGTTTTAGTCAATAGAATTTTAAGAAATAATATGGCTGCAAGATACAGTGTGAATTATAAAGAGACAGTAATTGACTAATAACAGAATAAACTGGTAACCCATAGCAACAATCACCACTCTCAAACAGCACTTTCAGAGATAATTAAAAATTTTAACCACCAGCTTTTTAATATTTTTCCTCCAAAGTACTTACATGGATTTATTTGTATGGGAGAGGTAAAAAAGAGAAAAGATGTTAATGGAAAATGAAGAAACAGAATTAATAAAAGCTCTGGTTAAAAAAAAATCTCCTACTTTTGACTTTCAGTATCATTTCAAGTGCATCACATAATTTCTCTGCCTACAAAGCAGAAATGCTAATATTTGCCATATCTTCAACTGATAAACACTCTTTGAACAACTAGGATTAAGACTCAATGTAAATACAGCAGAGTGCTATTTTTACTAACATTTTTCAAAGCCTTCTAAAATTTTAATCCACTGAAAATAATTGCTTAATTACATGAAAAGACATGAACACCTGGCTAGATTAAGATTTTGCACCCCATGGGGAAACTCACATGGAGTTGTCCCATAAACTTACAAGGGGAATAAATTGGGCCTATAAACTTGGAGCCTTAGGTCAGGTTTACTCCAGCCTAAAGCTTTTTTCCAACTGTAAGGAAAAATTTTGCTTTGTTTTAGGAGATTAAAAAGTTCTAAAACACATTGCTCTTATACAACTGAGTGACTCAAAGTGCTATTTCTCTCAGCAATTATCATATGAGCTACAAAATCGGATGAATTCAGGGGACGCTATGAGCCACTATCATATCCCAGTGCCGGTGTTTAAATGAAATAGTTGAACATTGTCAAAGGAAGAATTGTGTTATGAACAGTGTTAACATTTAAAAAGAACCATGCCTACCTGCTGGGCGGGCAGAAGGCTGAGTTGAGAGTGATCCACGAGGCCAGCCATACACCTTCAGTGTCCTACCTCTGGAGTATATCAGCTCCTCAGCACCATCTCATTATTTAGTTCACACGGATCTTGATCACCTCTCCCTTCCACAAGATACGCTGGTCCATTACACTGATGATATGCTGATGGGGCCTAATGAGTGACAAGTGACAACCACTCTAGACTTACTGGTGAGATATTTGCGTGTTAGAGGGTGGGAAATAAATCTGACTAAAATTCAGAGGACTTCTACCCAGTGAAATTTCAAGGGGTCTACTGGTATTGGCATGCTCAGATATACCTCTTTAGGTGAAACATAATTTGTTGGATCCCCTGGACCTTCCTATAACTAAGAAAGAAGCACAGTGCCTCATGGGACTCTTTGGATTTTAAAGGCAGCATATTCCTTACTTGGGTATGTTACTCCAGCACGTTTATTGAGTGACCTGAAAAGCTGAAAACTTTTGACTACAGCCAAGAAGAAGAGAAGACCCTGAAATAGGTCTAGCTGCTGTGCAAGCTGGTCTCCCACTTGGCCCATATGATGTAGCAGATTCAATAATGCTTGAAATGTCAGTGGCAGACAGAGATACCATTTAGGGACTTTAGCAGGCTTGTGTAGGTGAATTGCAGTGAAAGTCTTTAGGATGTGAGAGCCCTGCCTTTAACTGCAGATAACTACCCTCCTTCTGAGAAACAGCTCATGACCTGCTATCGGGCCTTAGTAGAGACTGAAAGATTGAGCATGGACCACCAAGTTACTATGCCATCTAAGCTGCCTGTCATGAACTAGGTGCTGTCTTTCCCACCAAGCCATAAAGTTGGATGTGCACAGCAAGATGTCATCATCAAATATAAGTGGTATATACGTGATCAGGCTCAACAGGCCCTGAAAGCACAAGTAACTTACATGGAGAAGTGCCCCAAATACTCCTGGTCCCCATTCCTGCTATACTGGCTTCTCTCTCCCTACAATCCATTGACAGAGTTAGAGAAGACAAGCTTGATTTATAGATGGTTCTATATGATATGCAGATACCACCCAAAAGTGGACAACTGCAGCACTATAGCCCTTGTCTGGGATAGCCTTGAAAAACAATGGGAGGGAAAAATCCTGCCATTGGGTAGAACTTTGGGAAGCGCACCTGCTTGTTTACTCTGTTTGGAGGAAAAATGGTCAGATGTGCAAACATATACCAATTTATGGGCTGTAGCCAAAAGTTTGGCTGAATGGTCAGGAACATAAAAGGGATACGCTTGGAAAATGGATAACAAAGAAATTCGGGGTAGAGGTATATGGATAGACCTCTCTGAACGGGCAAAATATGTGAAGATATTAGTGTCCCATGTGGATGCTCACCAAGGGCAACGTCAGCAGGGGAGGATTCTAATAATCAAGTAAATAGGATGTCCCGTTCTGTGGATGCCAATCAACTTCCTTCCCCAGCCACCCCTGTCATCACCCAAGGGGTTCATGAACAAAGTGGCCATGGTCGCAGGGATAGAGGTTATGCATAGGCCCAGCAACATGAACTTCTACTCACCATGGCCAACCTGACCACGGCCACCTCTGAGTGCAATCTGGCAGCAGCAAACTGACACTGATTCCCCAATATGGCACTACTCCTCAGGGTGATCTTCCAGCTACCTGGTGGCAGATGACTACACCAGACTGCTTTCATCATGGAAGGGCCAGAGTTTTGTTCTTTCTGGAATAGATATTTACTCTGGATATAGGTTTGCTTTTCCTACACACAAAGCTTCTGCCAAAACTATCATCTGTGGACTTATAGAATGTCTTATCCACCATCAAGCATTTCACAGAGCATAACTTCTGAGTAAGGAAATCATTTAGCAAAAGAAATGTGGCAATGAGCCCATGCTTATGGAATTCACTGGTCTTGCCATGTTCCCCACCACCTTGTAGCAACCAGCTTGCTAAGATACTGCAAGGGCCTTTTGAAGACACAGTTACAGTACCAGCTATGTGGCAATACCTTGCAGGGCTGGTGCAAGGTTCTCCAGAAGCTGTATATGGTCTGAATCAGTATCCAATATAAGGTGCTGTTTCTCTGATAGCCAGGATTCATGAGTCCAGGAATTAAGGGGTAAAAAGAGGAGTGGCACCACTATCACCTCCACCAACACATTCGCAAATATTTTTTGCTTTCTGTTCCTGTGATGTTATGCTTTGCTAGCCTAGAGGTCTTATTTCCCAAAGGGAGGAATGCTTCCCTTAGGAAAAACAACAATGATTCCATTGAACTAGAAGACAATATTGCCACCTAGCCACTTTGGGATCCTCATGCCTCTCAATCTGTAGACAAAGAAGGGAGTTAGGATGTTGGCTGGGGTGATTGATTCTGACTACCAAGGGGAAATTGGACTACTATTCCGCAATGGAGTTAAGGAAGAGTACGTGTGGACTTCGCTAGGGTGTCTCTTAGTATCACCATGCCCTGTGGTTAAGGCCAATGGAAAATATAACAACCCAGTCCAGGTAGGACTATTAATGGCTCAGACCCTTTAAGAATGAAAGTTTGGGTTACCCTGCCACCTGCTAAAAAAAAAAAAAAAACACACACACACACAACCAGCTCAGAGTCTTGCTGAAGGCAAAAGGAGTGTAAAATGGGTAGTAAAAGAAGTAGTTATAAATACCAGCTACAACCACATAACCAGTTACAGATACAAGGACTATAATTGTCATGAGTAGTTCCTCCTTATTTTGTTATAAATATATTGATGTGTATATTTACATTAAGCTAATACCTTTGTTTTCTTTCCTCTTTTATTCCCTTATCATGTAATATACGATGTACTGGCTAATAATACTTCAGTATTATTATTTCACATCATAGTACTTAAGTTATGGGATATCAGGAGAAGAGTAAACATCAGTCAAGGACTTTATCTCCTCTTCTGGGGAAGCAGTAGTGTATTTTCAGTTGTATGCAGGATAGTTGTATCATGTAAGGCAGAATTATGATCTTGTTATTGTTAGAGATTAAGCAAGGATATGTGTATGGGTTCCAGGTTGACAAGGGTAGGATTTATGAGGGTTATATTATGCGTCGGCTTCACTGGACCAAGGGACGTCCACATAGCTGGTAAAACATTATTTCAGGTTGTGTCTATAAGGATGTTTTCAGAAGAGATAAGCATTTGAACTAGAACACTGCGTAATGATTGCCTTCACCAGTGAGAGTGAGCATCAACCAATCTGCTTAGGGGCCAAATAAAGCAAAAAGGCAGTAAAAGGGCCAATATGCTCCTTCTCCTTAAACTGAGACTCTGTCTTCTCCTGCCCTCAGTCATTGGTACTCCTGGCTCTCAGGCCTTTGGCCTTGGATGTGGACTTATACCATCAATTCCCAGGTTCTCAGCCCTTCAGACTCAGACTACAACGTACATTATTTTCTCCTGTGGTCCTCAGGCCTTCCAGTTTGGACTGGAACCACACCACCAGCTGTCCTGGCCCTCTAGCTTACATATTGTTCAGCTTCCATAATCATGTGAGCTAACCTCTCATAATGAATCTCTTTCTATCTATCTATACATATCTTGTTGGTTCTGTTTCTCTGGGGAAACCCTAACTAATTCACCAGTTTACTTACTGTTCTGTAAATCACTGCCACACGTTTCCCCCAGTCCTGCTAAGATCTGCTATATTCAAGAGCCTTCATGATTGGACTAAATTATGTTCCCCCACAATTCATATTTTGAAACCATAACTTCCAGTGTGGCTATATTTGCAGATACAGCCTTTAAAGAAGTAATTATGGTTAAATGAGGTCATAAAGTGTAGTCCTAATGTAGGAGAAAGAGACATCAGAAAGAAAGCACAAAGAAAGGGCCACGTGACAGTGCAGTGAGAAGGCTGGCAAAGAAAGAGGCCTGGGGAGAAACCAACCCTGCCAGCACTTTGATCTTGGACTTCCAGCCCCCAGAACCAGGAGCAATAAACTTCTGTTGTGGAAGCCACCTGGCCTGTGGCATTCCGTTATGGAAGTTCTAGCACACTAATATGCCACCAGTAATATGCCACCTCCGCCATGAAGTCTTTCTGAATGGGCTCTCCCCTCTGTGGAACCCTTTGAAGCACTTTCTTCTGCACTGCCTTTATGGCTCTTTTTTTTAACTTTCTATCTTGGAATAATTTTAGACTTACAGAAAATTTGCAGAAATAGTACAGAGAGTTCTCACATATCCTTCACTCAGCCTTCCCTGCTGTTAACACCTTATATAAGCAGGAAAGTAACATTGGTACAATACTATTAATTAAACAACAGACCTCATTCAAATTTCACCAATTGTTCTCAAAGGTGTGGGGGGGAGTCCAATGCAATACAGAGTTCCACATGGGGTTCTGTTGTCACACTTTCCTAAACCCTTTCGATCTATGACATCTCCTCAATCTTTCTTTGTTTTTCATGACCTTTATAGTTTTGAAAAGTACTAGAAAGTTCTTTTGTAGACTGTCTCTCAGTTTGGATTTGTCTGATATTTTCTTATGATTCAACTGAGGTTATGCATTCCTAACAAGAATATCACAGAAGTGGGGTTTGACCTTCTCAGTGCATCATCGCAGAGGGCACTTGGTGCCAATATGTCTTATTTTGGGTAATGTTAACATGGATATTTGGTTAAAGTGTTGCCTGCCAGATTTCTTCACTGTACAGTTACTATTTCTCCCATATAATTAATAAATGCCTTGAGAGAGTCTAAGATTAAACAAACGTTCTGTTTCTCATCATACTTCTGCCCATGAATTTTAACATCCATTGATAGATCTTGCCTGTAACAAATTATTAATGCAGTGTTTATCCAATGGTGATTATTCTACTTCTCTAATTTCTTAGACATTTTTTCATTGTATTTCTTCTGTAAGTAAGAGTTAGGACTGTACCAAAAAGTGTCACTTTCCCCCTCAATCCTCACTACTCACTCCCCATTCTTCCCTTCTTTGGATTCCTTTCCCACTCTCTCTCCACTGAAAGCCAATCTTACTGGGTTTGTTTTATCCTTTCTCTATTTCATTTGCACAAATGAGTAGAAACATGTGTATCTTCTTATATCCTCCCCTTGTACTTACACGAAGGGTAGAATATGGTAGGTACTCTTCAGCACTTTGCTTTCCACACTTGATAGTATACACCAGAAATCACTCCATATCCATTTATAGAGATTTTTCTCTTTCTTCATTATAGTTTCACAGTACTCCATAATATGGATATACCATAGTTTATTCAACAACTCCCCTATATGTAAGCATTTGGATTGTTCACAGCATTCTACAATTATAAACAATGCTACAATGAATAGCATATATGTATTTTCTTATTGTTGGAAGTATATCTTTAGATAGATTCCTAAAAGTACAACTGCTGGTCAAAAGGTAAATGCATATGAATTGCAAATTTCCCTTCATAAGGATTGCACCAGTTTGCATTCCCAGCAACAATGTATGAGAATTCTTGTTTGCCAATTTTTTAGATTAGACATGGTATCTCCATGTTGTTTTGATGGCCATTTCTCTAGTTATAAATGAGTTCAAACTTTTTTCATACCAGTTAGGACCACGTTTTGTTATTTTAATTTTTAACTTATTTTTATTGAGACATAATGAATATATAATGTTGTATAAGTGTACCATGTGTTGATTTGATACATTTATATATTGCAATATGATTACCATTGTACTGTCAGCTAACCCCTCTATCTACATCACATAATTGTCATTTCTTGTTTGTGGTGGGAACAATTAAGATCTGGTCTTTTAGCAATTTTGAGGTTTATAATATAGTACTGTTGTCTATAATTACTATGCTCTGCATTGCATCTCTAGGACTTATTTATCTACTAGATCCAAGACTGTATCCTCAAACAAGGTATTGTCAATTCCTCCACCCCCCCCCCACCCCCAGCCTCTGGTAACCAACATTCTACCCTCTGTTTTCATGTTTGTTTTTTTTTTCAGATCCCCCATATAAGTGAAATCATACAGTATTTGTCTTTCTCTGCCTAAACTACCCCACTTGGCATAATGCCCTCAAGGAGGACCATTTTTGTATCTTGGTATTTTTGTATGTGTATGAATTGTGTGCTCATGTATGTTTTCCTTTTTCTAGCAGGCTTTTGGTCCTTTGTCCCTCAATTCTCTCTACATTAGGAATATTAGCCCTTTATTTATGGTACATCTGAATATTTTCTCCAGTTTGTCAATTATCTTTGGCTTTTGTTTATGGTACTTTTTTGGCCACACCAGGAAGTGCTTTATGTAGTCAAATTTACCAATCTTGTCTTTTATTGTGAGTCAGCCTTAGCCTTTCCCTACTTTGAGGTAAAAGAGGACTTCGTCTATGTCATCATCCCTCTAATTCTGTGTTCTGTCTTAGAGTTATTTGTCTTAGTCTCCACCACCACCCATAATTTCTTTCTTCACTAAACTTCAAGCTCTCTGAAGGAAACCTGCTCCTTATTTTATGATCCCTCAAGTAATCAACCCACCACCTTCCTTATATTAGATCTTCAATGAAATAAAAAATTAAGAGAGCTACTTAAATTGAATTGAATTTACATGAAGACATTAGCTATGCTCTAATAAATATCACATTTCAAAAGTTAGGGGTGGTTTAAACAAACCAGTTACCAGTTTCTCCAAAATTAAGTAGATAGGTTTGCAGAACAATGCCTCTGGAAGGAAATGTAAAGATAATCTTACTTAGCTCCTTTATTTTGCAAATAAGGAAACTAATACCCATGTAAGTTAAATGACTTGCCCAATATCTTATGGCCAAAGATAGAAGTATTAGCTCATTGGTGTATGGAGTCCAGTCAAATTCTTGGTCTGCAAAACTTCCCATCCTACTATCTACCCTAAACTTTCTCAACTTTTTTTTTTAACTAAAGAAAGCTCGTTTTCAAAACAATCTACAGTCTAATATAATCCAGATGGAACAATTGACAAGGAATAAAAGATTCTTCTAAGAGGTTAAAAAAGCTGCCAGCATGTCAAATGCCTGGCTGTGATTAGATTACACTTTGAGTGAAAGAAACGCCATGGATTTTGAGTCCAAAAAAGGATTTTCTGCCAAATACACTCTTACTAGAAAGTCAGCTACGTCATGTGTGAAACACAGGATTTCCTGCTGATAAATAAGGAACCAACGGCTCAAACGCAGCTCAATAAATACGTCCCGCAGAGGTTTCAAACTGGTGGACAGCGGGCCAAATACAGCTAAAAGACCTGTTTTCTTTGAAGTGCTATTTTCCAATACTGAGCAACAGGATTTTTACATCAAGAAATTATTTATAAAAATGTCCATTTTCACCGTTTCCTGAAAACTAAAAAGAACAGGCAGCGCTGAGCTTCCATTTCCACGTGATATTAATTGGCCGGGGGTGAGCAGGGGCTGATTCTTTTGCACAGGTTTCAATTTACCACCATCTCTGGCACTTCCCAACCAACCCACTTGATTCATTTATGTCCTGCCTAGACCACATAGGCCTTTGAATTTGTAACCACTGGTAAAGGCTTCCTTGGGTGCTAACAAGTAACAGGTTGAGTTTGGATTAATGTTGGTAAAACAGGAGCAATCATTTATTGATCACTTTAGGGGTGGAGGATTTTTAGGTGCTTTAGATACATTACATAATTTCAATGTCACAAAAAGCTCTGCAAGGGAGGTGAAACCCTCCCATTTTACAAAAGAGAAAACTGAGGCTCCAAGAAGTTAACTTGATGAAGAGTACATGGCAACAGAGTAACTGCTACTTTGAGCAGGGATTCAAAGTACTTAAAGACAGCAGATGGTGAAAACAGATGGAGTGACAATATAGAGGAGATCCAAGAAGTTTGTGCATGGAAAGGGTCATAGAAAAACATAGGGAAAAAAAGGGTAAGAAGGAAACTTACAGAAGAGTAAAATAGTATCGCAAAAAAAGAGAACATAAGAATAGGAAAGGAAAGTTCTAAGAACATGCAACAACTAGAGTAAAGCACCAGCAATAAAATAGACACAGAGCAGGAAGGTGAGACTAGAAAGGTTGCTGAGGAGGCAGCAAGATCCAAGGAATGATGGAATGATAAGCCTTAGAGCATGAGACCATAGGTACTCTCAGCCCACACACACACTTTGGCTCCTTCACCATGTATTAATCATTCGTGATCTGCTTAGCAATTTTGTTTCTAACTTCATCCACAGCAATTGTGGACTCTGAAATTCTTTGAAGGCAGGTGAATGTCAATTGGTCCTGCTTAGCTGTCCTACCTGGATTAGCAAAAACCACGTTGTACCATCTAGTAGAGATATGCACAACCTTGGTGCTAAACCACGCTCCTCAACCATTTCCTTGAACCTATCCCCTTTCTGTTTCTGACGCTCTCAATTTCAGTTTGCAATTACCTTTTCTTTGTCATTCTTATTTTTCCTTTACTCATTGGTATGCTACTAAATGTTTACACAAAGAAAGAGGAGGGTAGGCAGGGAAAGAAAGAAGGAAGGAAAGGAAGGAAGAGAGAAGGAAAGGAAACAATTAAATAAAATTCCCAATTTTTTATTTGCTGATTCCCATAGTGTCAATATGCATTATGGCCAATTCCAAGCTATGTATGCAATGTCACTGAAAACCATCTTGAAAAGAAATGCGAAGTTAAACACCATTTTATAGTAGTTCTATCATACCATACACATATAATAGATATATCGGGAGTACAGGTAATAGTAAAATATAGTGATGTAAATAGGAAGAAATCAGTTTGGAGTCATTTATTACTTTGTTTTTAATATAGTATATTTCAATGTAAATTGACATAATTTAATATTTCACAGTGGCTGTGTTAACAACCAACTAACAAAATACCTGAGAATTAAAAAATCGACTATTGTGAGCCAGCTCAAGCACACACTACTGCTTGTGTTTTGAACTTCTAGGGAACATGAGACACTTACATGGGCTAGAGATCTTCTTTCTCTATGTTTTGTAATTTACAGCTTCTGACTCTGAGACCTTTTTTGAGATTATTATTGGGGGGGGGGGGAGGGAGAGGGAGAGAGAAAGAGAGAACAAGCAGGGGAGAGGACCAAAGAAAAGAAGGAGAAAGGGACTCAGTCCCATAATCATGACCTGAGCCGAAATCGAGAGTTGGAAGCTCAGCCGACTGAGCCACCCAGTCACCCAGACTCTGAGAACTTGTAAATAAAAACACACTCTCCTGTGGCTCCTCGGCTTGCACTTCTCTACCACAATACTACTCCACCTCTGACACAAGGTGTGTGGGTTTTCCACATATCAGGCGATTCTCTGACACCAGCTGTGTGTTCTCACAATTTAACTCAGTTCTGACGCTATCCATCCAGACAGGGTACCAGATCCCACAGGTTAAGGGATCAGGCCCACAAGACTGCTCCCCCAGTTCAGATGCCAATCACAAGTCCAGGCTGACACCTGGACTTCTGACCAACAGACTAAAACTCAGAGGTTCTCATGACCCCCTCACCCCACCCAACCCCAGGTTCTATTAGTTTCCTAAAGCAGCTCACAGAACTCAGGAAAACAGTTTACTTACTAGATCACAAGTTTATCATGAAAGGCTTTGTTTCCCTCAGGAACTGCCCAGGAACAGATGCACAGGGCAAGGGAAGGGCATGATGCAGAGCTTCCATGCTCTCTTTGGATGACCCGCCCGCCTAGCTCCACCAACGGTTCACCCTCCCAGACGTTCTCTGAACCCTGTCCTTTTGGGATTTTATGGAAGCTTCATGATGTAGGCACGATTGATTAAATTATTGGCCATTGGTGATTAATTCAGCTTCTAGCCCCTCTCCCTACACAGACGTCAAAGTGTGGGAGTAAAGTCTCCCACCCTCATCACTTGGTTCGTTTCCCTAAGCAACCAGTTCCCATCCTTAGATGCTTTACAAAAGTCGTCTCATTGACATAAACTTAGGTGTGGTTGGAAGGGGGTTATTATGACTAACCAGATACTCCTTTCACCTTATGGGTCTGGAGCTGTTTCAGACATAGAGGACAAAAGATCGAATATTATAACAGAGATGCTCTCGTTGCTCTTATTCCTAGAAAATTTCAAGCGTTTTAGGAATTCTTTGCCAGCAACTGGAACGAAGACCAAATATATATTTCTTATTATGAATTACAGTATCACAGACTGCCATAAAAAAAGAATTTTAATCTCCATCTTTTCGGGTACCACCCTTCCCATAGGCTGTGACACACAGTTCTGAGATTCCTCCAGGTATTGAGAGGGAGCCACCAGGTTAGCAGTTATCAGTACAAACAAGTACCACTGAGAAGGCCATTGTCCCGGTCCACGTGACACCAGGATCCAGCGTGACAAGTTTGGAAAGCTAAGAGCAGATGTTTTTTTAATGACTTACCCCAAGGCGAGTCTAAGCAGCGATCCATGTCTTCTGTCTCTAAATCTTAATGCACAGGGAGCTCTTTATGACCTGGTCCTTACCCACCTACTACTTGCTATGGTGTTCTCCAACTTCCAGCCTCGCTGTCTTTCTTTCTCCTCCAGCACACTTGTCTTCATGTTTGTGGGCTTTTGCCTACGCTGTTCTGACCACTTGAAATCCTTCCCCATACCAAACAAGAGCTGATAAACTCCAACTCATTATTCAAGACATTACTGAGGAGTCTGCTTGTTTGGATTCCAGTTCATGCCCCTCTTACAGTCTTTATCACATTTTACTATCATTTTCTGTTTGAATTTCTCTTACCTATTGAATGAGCTTTTTGAGAGGCAGATTCAGTGTTTTGTTCGTCATTAGCACAACACCCACCCAGTATGCAACAAATACTCAATAAATGATGGTTTATATTTAAAAGATCTTAAAAATGGATGAGTCTCATTTAGTAATTAAACATTTTTTTAATGTTTATTCTTATTTTTGAGAGAGAGAGAGAGAGAGAGAGTGCGTGTAAGCGGGGCAGGGGCAATGACAGAGGGAGACACAGAATCAGAAGCAGGCTCCAGGCTTTGAGCTGCCAGCACAGAGTGCAACACGGGGCCCCAACTCGCAAACCGCGAGATCACGACCTGGGCCAAGGTCAGACGCTTAACAGACTGAGCCACCCAGGCGCCCTCATTCAGTAACTTTTTAAAAGGGTTATTCGGGGGCACCTGGGTGGCTCATTTGGTTAAGCGACCCACTCCTGATTTCAGCTCAAATCTTGATCTCACAGTTTGTGAGTTCCAGCCCCACGCGGGACTCTGCACTGACAGTGCAGAGCCTACTTGGGAATTCTCTCTCTCCCCACCTCTCTCGCTGCCCCTTCTCCACTTGCATGTGTGCGCTCTCTCTCTCTCTCTCTCTCTCTCTCTCTCTCAAAAATAAATAAATAAATAAATAAATAAACCTGATAAATAAATAAACAAATAAAAATTAAAAGTGTTACTCACTATACAAATAACTTATTGACTACAGATTAAACCAACAATCTAGCCAAAGAAGATGTTGGTTAGAGCTTCAGCGAGTCACAGGTATCACTGAAATGAAACCCAAAGAAGTCCCCTGGAGCAGATCATCTAGGAACTATCAGCTGTGCAGCAGGTAAGAAGGACATTCTCTGTATTGTCCTTCTCAGCAGCTGTCACAGTGAATCCACCTTTCCTTGGGTTTTCATCAGAGCTACTATTCTCTAATTGCCCCACGGACAAAAATATACAAGCAGCAGCTCCACACAGATTTTCTGCTTTCATCACTAAGGAAACCACGTTTTGATCATTCTCAAGACAATTACAAGGAAGAACAAACCCAAGCCAGAACGCTTGACTAAACCAGCCGAAAAAGGCTACTTGTGGAATGAGATGGACAAAAAGGATGAGGATCAATGGAAGAAAGTTTTCTATAGGTACAGACTATTTAAATATACAATACCTTGCATGACTGCCAGGGTGATAATTGCTTCTTGCTGAAGACTTGCATTAACACAAAAGAATTTAACATGATCTATTTCCATTCTATGATTATTGGCAAATTAGTATAAAAATAGTGAAAAACTTTCATAGGATATAAATCAAGAGAGACAGAAAGCACTTCTAATTTTTTAATATGAGCTAAGTCAAGGGCCACAAGAAAAACATTCAGCATCAAGCCCCTTATTGCCTAGATTCACACACACACAAAAATCACAGGTAGAAAAGAACTTTTCTTCTTGCCTGCCCTGTACAAAACTTGCTGTATTTTTCACTTTAAGCATCCCTTTGCCTCTTGTAGGTCGAATAGCTTTCCTCCAAAATTCATATACTGAAGTCCTAACCCCCAGTATCTCAGCACGTGACCTTATTTGGAGATAGGTAGTCAGATTAAACTGAGGTCATTAGAGTGGGCCCTGACCCAATATGGTTTGTCTTTATGAAAAGGGGAAATTCAGAGACATGCACGCAACCTGAGAGAATGCCATGTGAAGATACAGGGTGAAGATGGCCGTCTATAAGCCAAGGGGAGAGGCTGGAACAGATCCTTCCCGCACAGCCCTCAGAAGCAACCAGTCTCGTGAATACCTGGATTTCAGACTTGTAGCCTCCAGAACTAGAAGACAACCATTTCTGTTGCTTAAGCCATTCAGTTTGTGGTCCTTTGTTATCATGGGCCCAGGCAACCAATACACTCATCCTAGACATTTTTCTTCAGCTACCCCTCATCCCTGTTCATCCAGCATTCTCTAAGGTCAAAAAAAGTTACTTCACAGATGAGTATTACAAATCATATAGTTTCATTTGCCTTTAAAAAAAAAAAACCAGTACATAATCTCACCTCACAAAGTTAGATGTGATGTGGGGAAAACCTCCACAATTTTCAACCCATAGTAATCAAGTTCTATAATCACCAAAAAAAGAAGAGTACAAAAGAAGACCAATGCTGAGACGGCTCATAAAGCAAGTACAAAGGGGGAAGACAGAATCGGCCCCGTGCACTATCATTAACTAAAGTTATCACAGTCCCTTTGTCATCTTAAACAGCTATTCTGTGATCTTTTCACTTGCAATAATGAACCAAACTTTTGATAAAAGAAAATATTTGATCTCCTTTTAGCCAAAAATCTCCCCTTTATAATCCCATTTAAAATTCTAGAAGGGTTTTCTTTCCTTTGGAAAAAAAAAATGTAAGTTTGACAATCTAAGGGCATCTGTATTTTAAAGCCTGCAAAAAAGATTTCTGGAGAGTACCTGGTGAATCACCAACTTGCCCCTATGGCTCAAAATTTCAATTACTGTAGACATTTCACTCAGAATAGCATTTCTACCTTTTAACCTTCATCTAAATAATATTCATTTTTCTTCCACTATGATAGAGTTCAAGCCCTTGCAGTATGCTGTAAAAGTTGTAGGAGATATACAATTGTACTTTTTTTCTTTGTTCCTGGATTTCGAACATCATCATCATAATAAATAAAATAAAACGTCATGTTTTCTGCAGAGACACGTTTCCCAAGAAGAAATCAGTAAGGAGAGATCACAGTTGTTTCCGAGAATAAGAATTCATCAGGCAAGCTTATCTCTTTTATTGTGTTTTTCTTCTGAAACACAAGAAATAGATTTCCTAATTTTGGAAAGCTGATTCCTATAAAAGCATCTCTAAACTGTGAGCAAATTATCTCAACAATGAGCAATGAAACTGTCTTTTTAAAAATATTTACATGAGGGGCACCTAGTGGTTCAGTCAGTTAAGTGTCTGACTTTGGCTCAGGTCGTGATCTCATGGTTTGTAGGTTCAAGCCCCTCATCAGGCTCTGTGCTGACAGCTCAGAGCCTGGAGCCTGCTTCAGATTCTGCCTCCATCTCTCTCTCTCTCTCTCTCTCTTTCTCTCAAATCCTCCATCTCTCTCTCTCTGCCCCTTCCCAGTGCACTGTCTCTCTCTCTCAAATATAAATTTTTTTAATTAAAAAAATATTTATGTGATGTGCAAAGGGATGCCTAAAACACATCTTAAGTAGGCAGCTTGTATTTGTTACAGGTGGTAAGGTTACAGAGAAGTGATTGAAAATGGCAAGATTCAGGTTTTAAAGACTGACTTCATTTGGCAACCAGTAAAAATAATTGTGTTTATTTGATTAGTGGTGTTCTTCCCCTGTGAGAGGCAGGAAAACCCAAATAAAGAGTAAAGTTGGCAAAGATGTAATTTAGAAACGTAGCTGAAATTAAATCAAGAGAGGAATGACCCTGACTGTGATTCAGTGACAGGTCTTTGTTGGTAAGCAACGGAAATGGATTCTGCCTACCTTGAGCAGAAAGGTAACTTAGGAAGAACCTAAGGGAGCTCAAAGAATAAATCAAACTGACAGGACAAGGGCCAGAAGAACCCTAATCTGGGTAGCAAGAGTGAGTGAGCTGTTTTGCCCGGGCACGACCACTGGGATGAATCCATGGCCACTGGTCTTCCTCCCATCTACATTAAGTCTGGGGAGATTGTCATTAGCCTATCTTGGTTACCTGCCTAGAAAAGTCAAGAGTCTTTTGACCAAGGCTGTTTACAAGGTGGGAGAGGTAATTTCTCCAAGGGAAATTGGGAAGTGTTTAAGAAGAGAAGGAGAAATGGATGGTAAGTTGCATAAATAACTAAATAAATAAACAAATCTTTTCAAATTAGAGCCCCCCAAAAGCCATAAAATTACAAAAAGTGATATCATTTTCAAAATGAAGGGGCTGGGGTGCCTGGGTGGCTCAGTCAGTTAAGCCTCTGAGTCAACTCAGGTCGTGATCTCACAGTTCATGAGTTCAAGCCCCACGTCAGGCTCTGTGCTGACAGCTCAGAACCTAGAGCCTGCTTCAGATTTTGTGTCTGTCTCCCTCTCTCTGCCCCTCCCATGCTCATACTCTGTCTCTCTGTCTCTCTGTCTCTCTATCTCTCTCTCAAAAATAAATATTTAAAAAAAATTTTAAAAAATGAAGGTGCTGACAAAGAGTTGACAAGTAGCATATGAATTAAATACAAACAAAACATAGTTTAGCATTCTCATTACATATAGCAGGAGTGAAAAGAGTTTTGTCCTTTAGATGCCAATAGCCACACAAGACTCATGACTCCTAGAAGAAAACAGATGTTTTCAAGTGCAACACATACATTTGCTGCATTTTAAACCACTTAAATGACTCCCCCACCCCTTCATTTCCTCAGTTTTTCGTTCATATTATCTCTTACGTACTCCATTCTATTCAGTGAGGTTTCACTGGTGGCATGAGTTGAAAGGCATTTCCCAAATACAAATGGCCAGTCCATTCTACATCTTAAATTGTTTAAAAAGGGTTTTGTGCTAGGCTCTATGAACCCTTTGAAATTGTAGCCAAAATCTTAAGTTCTCATACAAACAGTAACCCTTATAATTACTGTTCAGCAAACTGTATTTGTAATGTTGAAGTATCTTCCCAACAGTAAAACCTCACTTGTGCCATAAAAGCCATTCAGTGTGAGCTTTGCTTTCCTTAAAACAGATGTATAAAAATTATCGTTGATGATATAGTTTATTGCCTGAAAACACCACACCTAGCAAGCTTTGTTTCTCCACCTAATAATTTGTCATGGGTGCTCTCATCTAGAAACATCCTGACGAGTTTCTCACCACATAATAAAACAGGATGTTAAATTATCCTCATGACTCGTCAAGACCCAGCAACTTAAGAGACAACTTGAAAAAGTAAACCACATCAGAACGGTTTTATTTCCTAGAATGAGATTCAATCATTTGGATTAAAAAAATCTTCAAATTTAATTTTAATTAGACTTGTTTAAACCTAAGTTCATGGTGATAGAAACACTCTCACTTATTCTGTCTTAGCAAAATGAAGAGAAATGCAACAATGTCATGTTCACTCTTTATTTAAAATGAAGAATCTTTGCTGTAAAGGCTTTAGGCATAAAGTTCTCCATCTAATAGCAATATTTTGACTATCTTTATGCTAGAATCTTCATTTTGACAGTCTTGCAGCTGTGAAAGTTTGCAGCTTCCTGAGCTAAACTCAAGAGGCTCTGAGTCCATGCCAACTGTCTTTCAATTTTACATCAACTCTCTTGATATTTTGTCAGTTTAAAGCTTTTGCAAAGTTTGCAAGGCCTGAATTCATTAGATAAGGGAAATGGGTCATCTAAATCTTAGCCAACCTCAACTGCCATAGAGATTCACTAGTGTAAATTTTCTCCGAGAACGAATTAGAAAATAGACCCCATGGGCCTTTGTCAGTTTTGGTATTTGATGAAACCATTTTAACAGGAGCTGCTGAAGCTGTGTGTGCTTCAATAAAAATCTCTGGTTCAAATTCTCTTTCCTTTATATTTTCTGTATAAAATCGGATGCTGACAGCTGCAATAATAAGGGCAAGAAGGTCATTGAAAGTTCAGTTTGCCAGGCACATGATAGGTAACAAGTTAATCATAAAAGGTACTTTTAAAAAATTATGATGGTTATTAGAAGAAGAAAAATCTATCTTGCTTCTAAAGAATGCTGCAACATTTTAAAAGAGCTTTAAAAAAAAACCCTCAGATTGTCAGTGGTAGTTAAGGAAATCAGAACACAAAGTTTCAACTAACAAAAGGATTCCGTGATTCCTCTGAGAGTGAGGAATAGCCTTATTATCACAGGCGATCATACGTTATCTATATTTTCGTACAGTATGCATCTTAGATCTGCAGAGACTGAGCCCTTTTCACATCTTGTTATTAGAAATAGTTAAATGCATGTCTGTATTTTAAATTGGAAGAAAAAAAGCTAAATATTATGTGAAACAAGAAAAAATTGTTGGTAATATTCTGTAACACATAAATGAATGAGTGCTTCATCCCATATCTATATGGATTCCCTGTACATACACCTATTAAATTTTATTTTCTCCTATTAATCTGTCTCATGTCAATTTGATTCTTAGTCCAGCTAGAAGGACCATTGAAGGGGACAGGAATTCTTGCTCCCCAACACCTACTACAGAGGTCACAAGCTCTATAACAGTGCTATCCCATAGCACTCTCTGTGATGATAGAAATGTTCTATATCTGCACCATCAAATATGGTAACGATCAGATACATGTGGCTATCGAACATGTGAAATGCCAGTGCAACTGTGCAACTGAATTTTTAATTTAACTTAATTTAATTAATCTAAATTTAAATTGCCATATGTGGTTAATGCTATCATATTGGATACCATAGCTCAATACCATTGACGCTTTCATTAGACACACTTACTGAGCTTAAGAGAAAAATAGTTCTGAGTGAGTAAAAGTTTAACATAGATATCAAAAAGCCCTGCTCTTCACTTCAATCCCTGGATCCTTAGAACAATTTTATTTACCAAGCTGTAATGTATCAGTTCTCCTAAGGAAATCAACAGGGGCTTCGGTAGCTACCATGAGCTACCATGACATGAACTACTATGATACCAATGGTGAGTTACCCAGATACCAAAGTGTGGTGGAGCTCACTGTCAGCTACTTGATAAGATAAAAAACACCAGGACCCTAGAAGAATTGCCACTATTATGAGCTTCCCACGAAGGTATCCATAATGGAAACCAAGAACAATAGGTGCCTCTAACTAGCAGAATCTGTGCTTGAGAACCAGCAAGCGTAATTGTTACGGTTGGCATATGAAAATATGACTTCTTGGAAATCATCTCCTCTAGTTTCAGTTGTAGAAAAATAAACTTGTAGAATAAACCCTTACAGAAGAATAAACTTCTTTTTCACGTGTGATACGTAAGGCAACGTATCTTCTTTGTGTAATTTTTTTTGTTGAAAGATGGAGGTAAGTGACTTTTATGTTGGGAAATGGGCATGCCTTTCTTTCTGCTAGACCTTTAGTATGGGAGGTTGAGTAAATTTAGCCAGAAGTTGAACTGAGTTTTGGATTGTTGTTAGTATACCTCTGGCACAGAATTCCTTCTAATATTACCAACTGCGTTTATTTGTAATTAAAAAAAAATTTTTTTAATGTTTATTTATTTTTGAGGGGCACCTGGATGGCTCAGTTGGTTAAGCCTCTGACTTTGGCTCAGGTCATGATTTCACAGTTCATGAGCTGCAGCCCCACATCGGGCTCTGTGCTGACAGCTTAGCCTGGAGCCTGCTTTGGATTCTGTGTCTCCCTCTCTCTCTGCCCCTCCCCTGCTCATGCTCTCTCTCTCTCTCTCTCTCTCTCTCTCAAAGATAAATTAACATTTAAAAAAATTAATGTTTTAGAAGCCAGGTTCTATCAATGCTCCATCTACCAATGGGGATGATGAACCAACTCTAAAGCCCCATCCTAGAATCTGCTTCCTAGGACTCCTCCATTTCTTGTATCACCCAACCCCCACCAACCCCACATCTGGAAAATAATCTCTGAGACTCTGATATTTACATACAGAAGGTTAATTGCTGATGCTCTTGGAAACAACTGTGGGTGGTGAGAGAAGAAGTATTGTGCAGAGGAATAGGTTAAACTGTGATGAATTTATAAACAAGGACCTCAGACAATATCTCAGAGACCTCCAGAATAAAAAAGGCATTTCAGAGTTGTCCCAATTAAGTCAAGAGGGCTGAGCATTTGTACCACACATCAACCAGTCATAAGATACAGATTGCTACCAGAACAGGAGTGAAATCAAGGCAAATACTCTTCCTTCACCCAAGGACAATTCCCAGAAAAGGACTCGATTTTGAGCCTTAAGCAGCAAACTCTCCCAGCAGTGGCTTGAATGAGTGCCTTGATCCTGAAGGGGAATCTGGGCCACATGCGACAGCACTCATCTCAAAGTGTTTCCTACTAGCAGTTGATAAATAGGGAATTTGCAACCTTGTAGATAGGACCTCTCCCAAACATCTCATCTGAGTTGAAGAGCTCTAAAAATTCATATGATTTTGGGGGTGCCTGGGTGGCAGTCAGTTAAGTGTCCAACTTTGGCTCAGGTCGTGATCTCATAGTTCTTGGGTTCGAGCCCCCCATTGGTTTTCGTGCTGATGGTGTAAAGCCTGCTTCGGATTCTCTCTCTCTCTCTCTGCCCCTCCCTCACTTGCTCGCTCTCTCTCTCTCTCTCTCTCTCAAAATAAATAAACTTAAAAAAATAATTACAGAAAATAAAAATTCACATAATTTTTAAGCCTGATCAACTAAATTCATGACACTCTGTTTCTTTCCCATTTTTTTAATCCTAATACCTAAGCTTAAGTATGATGATGTTTCCAGGAAGTTTATGTGAATGTCCCAATCTCATCTCAGCTACCAAATGAAGAAGCAAGGGTAGGTCTGTTACATACAGCTAGAGTTTTGAAGGGGGAACCACAAACTTCCAACACCATGAAGTCAGGACAGTGGCAGTAATAGAAAACCAAGAGAAACCACAAGAGAAAATGAGCCTGTGCTTAGAGATAATTTCACCAGGAGAGGCTTCTTTCGTTAATAGTAGTGGAAGATCTGGGTTTTAATTTCATCAAACAGTTAGGATTTATTTACAGTTCACAACACTAAAACCCTAACCTATAACTCTCTTATGCATGTTCTTTCTTGGTGATGGTACTTCACGAGGCTCAGATAGAAATGCATTATGAAATCCAACTGTTAGTAAATTTTACTCATTTTTGTACAATAACATATAAAAAATAAAATTAGTAGAGATAGTGGCTTAAATGTGATATAATTCTACATTTAAGTTTCTCCTAAATAAAATAGCTAATAATTAGGCCTATAACAAATTAACTGAAATTTCATGTGAAAAATGTAAATATTGCTGGTATTTATACCAACAACAGAAAATGAGAACAAAGTCATTATTCATTTTCACAAGTGAACAAAATCTGAATGTGCTATGACTTTACTTCCTTTTTTAATGTTTATTTATTTACTTTGAGAGAGAGTGTGTGGGAGGGGGGCATGAATAGGGAAGAGGGGGAGAGAGAGAGAGGGAGAGAGAATCCCAGGCAGGCTCCATACCACACTGTCAGTGCAGAGCCTGACATGGACCTACATCTCAGGAACTGTGAGATCATGTCCTGAGCCAAAGTCAAGAGTCAGTCACTTAACCAACTGAGGCTCAGGTGCCCTACTTCATTTCTTAGTACTATATGATGAGCAGAGTTTGCTGAAGGTTGAACATTATTGGGTTATTCCAAATTGTCTCATCGTTAAAATCATGTATGGTAAAACCTTGGTTTGTGAGCATAATTCATTCTAGAAACATACTTATAATCCAAAGCACTTGTATATCAAAGCAAATTTCCCCCATAAGAAATAATGGAAACTCGGATGATTTGCTCCACAACACAAAAATATTCATGTAAAAGTGATTACAATACTGTTAAATAATACAAAATATAAAGAAAAATAAACAAATTAACCGACACTTACCTTCGAAAACCTTCGTGGCTAGTGTGAGGGAGACAAGAGAGTGGAGGGTTATTTTGTAGGATGACTTTCACTATCACTAATGGAATCACTGAGATCTATTGGCTCAGTGGAATCTTTTTCTGCGTGGGGGCCATTATGTATGCTCGCATGGATATTGACTAGAGTACAATATTAATAAACTCTTGTCATATATTGTATTCAATGTAACTGGCAATAAGGCAGCAGAGGAAAGGCCTACATCTGCAGGCAGCCTGACCTAGAAGGAAGCAAAGCATTCCTAAGCTTCTTCTTATATGGAAAAGCAAAGGACTGCCCATAGGTGCTTTGAAGTGACAAAAAATACACTAGGGGCCAGTTGTGAGCCCCTGCCAACTTTCTGAAAAGTCACTGATTTCTACCAAACACCAAGGCCTGAGACTGAGCATCTGAGCATGGGAGACAATCTCCCACAATCCCACAGTGAGAGAGAGAGAAGAACCATTAGGTCAGTTGTGATCATGTGACATTCAGCATCATGTACTACTTTTATTGCAAGACATCACTCATTTATCAAGTTAAAATTTATTAGAAATGTTTGCTCATCTTGCAAACACTCCAAGTTACTTGCAATCCAAGGTTTTACTGTAATTTTTTTATTTAAAAGATACTATGTGCCAGACATAATGGTAAATGTTTTATGTACCTCAACTCTTTAATTCTTCTAAGAATAGTTATAAGAGAATACTTATCAAAATAATTCTTATAGGAACATGATTGTTTTCGTAATTGTAGCAAGGCTTAGAGATTTTAAGTAATTTGTCCAAATTCACACCTGTTCGTGACAGATTATAGATTCTAGGATGATCTGATCCTCAAAATTCATCCCCCTAAACACTATGCCACAGGGCATTTTTAGAGTAAAATAAACTACATGAGGGGAAAAAAAAAACTCTACATGATTCTAAGCTCAAAATTTTCTCTGAAATGGTTAGGTTTATGTTACCTAAAACCTTTCTATCCTGAAGATGTAGTTTCACTTTTATTGAAGCCTTAGCCTTGAATTCTTCCTGCCAGTGCATGTACCTAGGATAGATTCCAAGGTGAACTAAAATATCACCTGGAGTGCCTGGGCGGCTCAGTTGGTTAAGCATCTGACTCTTGGTTTTGACTCAGGTCATGATCTCATAATTTGTGGATTTGAGCCCCACATTGGGCTCCATGCTGACAACACAGAGACTGCTTAGGATTTTCTCTCTCTCACTCTCTCTGCCCTCCCTATGCTCTCTCTCCCTTTGTCTCAAAATTAATAAATAAACTTAAAAATATATAATCATCCAAAAACAGGGTGAGTTCCATTTTAAAAAATGTAATTAATAGTACATACTAGGAAAAGACACTGAACACATTAGGAAGACCAAAACATTTCTAGCATCAATTGTCTAAAAACCACAATTGAGGAAGGAAAAGGACCACACAAACACCCAACCCATGTGGTTATCTCTGGCTAAGCATCTCAAGAAGGAGTGGCAAAACAAAGTCTCATCTTAAAACAAAAATGTCTTTCACGTGATGAAATAAGGTGTTAGAATCTGGAATATTTGTCTCTATTTCTCAAAAGGGCTGCCAAAATTTTAGCCAAACACTATACAAGTCAAAATAAGGAGAAGAAGATACAAATACATAATGCAATACTTCAAGAATACTAAGACACCTGGAAAAGACAAGTAAAAGTGATCTTTGGTCAAATTGAGTTTAACCCTGGAATTAAATGAGACTGTTATCTCCCTCCCCATTACAGAATGTATATATATGGAGCGAATGATTTTAATTAGACTGGTGTAGCACACAGGCTGACTTCCATATCCAATCAATCTTCTGATACCTGGTCCAGCCTCGTTCTTACCAAAATGTAAACAAGCAGTAATGATAGTTTTCCAGCATAGATCAAATGACTCTTCCATCCCTATAAATGTTCTTCTGTGAGATTAAGGAAAGGGGTTACTTGTATGTGGGAACAATATTTCTGTCCTCTCTCAATGTCAGAGGCTTTTAGGCTTGCTATGAGTATTTCTCCTCAAACTTTAGGCTACTTCAGCCCATCCTCATGGATTTTTGTTTTGTTTGTTTTGTTTTGTAATTAATGAAATTCTACAGTCAAGAACCACTGTAAAAAAAGAGGAGCTGGAAAGGAAAGCGTGATCTGTGCACTTGTAGACACAGCCATTCAACTTTCTGGCATTTCTTTTCCCTACTCCTGTCATTTCTCCCATCATATAATCAAGTGAATAAACATTTCATTCAGTTCCAATTTAATTCCAATTTTTATGTTTAAGAAAATATGGATCTAGAGGTGCCTGGGTTTGAGCCCTGCATCAGGCTCTGGGCTGAGAGTGGAGCCTGCTTGAGATTCTCTCTCTCTTCCTCTGCCCCTCCCCCACACATTCTCTCTCTCTCTCTCTCTCTCTCTCTCTTTCAAAAAAAAAATATATATATATATAAATATATATATATGGATCTAGATTTTGAAGTCCCCCTCACTAGTTTGGAAAAACAAACAGGATACCCCTAGGAAATTTGGTAGGCAACTCTACTTTTCATAGTTGGGGAGATATTGATACAATCTATTTGGTATTATCCAAATAAGAACCACAGGACTAAGTAACCCACAAGATTTAATTAAAAGCATATCATGTCCCACTAGGTTTTTTTTTTTTTTTCCCCACATCATAGTTATAAGCCTTATGGAGTGCAGAGAACTTAGTAAGATTTTGATTCAATCCTACATCATAGTCTCATGAACAATTTTGAACGATTTGATTCAGACACTGTACTAACTAAGGCATTGCATCTGTAATAAGAGTAAAAGAAATAGTGAATTTTTGCCAAAAACAAAGCACATATAACCACTACTTACTATTTTTATTACATGTATAGCACTGCAAGAACATAACTGACATCAACCTAGCATGCTAACATATAAGACACTAAATAGAATTGCTAAAGTTCATTGAACACTGGACAAGTTATGCCCGCTTCATTCGCGCTCCCCACAGAATGATGTTCAACTCTTAACAAGTGTAATATTTTACAATATTCACTTACCCATACTATTGAGAGCAGCTGAGATAGTAAAAGAGATCAACAAAAGCCTTCATATTTAATTATAAGGTTAAGGTAAGAATTTTGCCCCTCAGATTTACTTTTCTTATAATATTCTACTTGGTTCAGAAGGGAATTCTTCAGGCAGCAACTGGATTTCATGTGAGTCTTTGAGTCATTGTTATAGCTTTCTATCTCAAAAAAAAGAAAACAAACTTAACTTCTTTTTTATTTCCATGTTGTTCACGAGTTCTTATTAATCCCTAATGTATTAGTAAATTTCCTAAGGAAAATCTTCCCCCCAATTTTGGGCTAGGAGTAAAGTCGGTCTCCAATTTACCAATTAACTCTTAGTATATAAAACAGTCTTAAGTCAGTTCATTCGAGCTTGGAATTAACATCTCCAGAGAAACAATCTTACAAGTGGTGGTCACATCCCAGGTCAGTTTATACAACTGACGATGTAATGAAATTTACCACAGTATCCTGCCACCACGCAGGGTGCTATTTTAATGGTGTTAAGTAAATTAAACACCCCATTAGACTGGGGTGGCTTTAATGCCTCAGTAGCCTATGTCAGCAAAGCAAAACCTCAGCATGAAATGCTTCAAGGATACGAAATCAAAACCTAAGGACAACCAATCACGAAAAGCCAACTAGACTTACCCAAATAAGGCAACTGCTTAAACTGTAGCCAATCAAACCATTTCCTTGCTTTACTTCTAATCTTCTCCATCAAAGTCTTTCCCTGGCTCCTGGCCGCGGAGCCCTCCTAACCACTTCTGGTGTGGCTGCCCTATTCCAGTTGATTTTTTGCCCCAATAGACCCTTAAAATTTAATATGCCTCCGTTTATCTTTTAACACTAGTAAACACGTCCACCCACTCATGTAGGGGATAGACACAGTGGTCTCTGTTTAACAGTGAGAACAGAGAATCTGCTGGCCCTGCACACAGAATGGGGAGCAAAGAATATTTAGGGGCTGGAGTGCTAGCTGCTCGCCTGGAAGCTGGGCCCCATTGAGGAGAGAGGCGGCCTCACAACCAGGCTCTCAACAGCTGCTTCTCCCCTACCCCACTTAGGGCAGGCTCTCCAGGCAGTAGCCCAGGAGACGCTTTCCAGGGAAAACTGGGTCTTGTTGCTTCTCATCGCAAAGCTCTCCAGGGTTTCCCATCGTGCTTGTGAAAAAATTCCAAGTCCTTACTTTGACCTGCATGATCTGGCCTCTGGCTCCTTCTCTGATCTCATTTCTGTCACTCTTAGCCCCACTCTCTCTGCTCCAGCCAGTTTGAAATTCTTCAAACATGTCAAACGTGTTCTCACCTTAAAGACTCTGCACTTAATGATCTCTCTGCCTCTCCCTTCCCCCAGATGAGACATTGCTGGCTTCATTTAACTTCTGTCTCTGCCGTAATGTCACCTTCTTAGAGAGAGGTCTTTTCCGATGACCATAAAATAGCACTGCAGTCATTATCAAAAACTGTCCTGCTTCATTTTGTATAACAGCCCTTAATACTCTGGCTTTTAACCTGTATTTGCTTATCTTCCTTAGTACAATGTAAACTCCATTAGGGTAGGGAATTCGTTTTCTTTGCCACTGTATTCCCTCAAACGGTGCATGGCATGTAGTACACATTCCATATATATTTGTTCAATAAATGAATGAGAGATATGACTCTCTAAGAAAATTGTTCACAAATCACAGCCTGCCTACATTTAAAACTGGCTTCGATCATCTCAATATTTACCCACTAACGCCAGAGTAAGATAAGTTAGTTCAACAGGAATAGTCAGCCATACTATAACTAAAACATTCTTCTAAGCAAAATACATTCTGGAAAATTAACAACCAGAATATTTTTTTAAATCAATGTATAGAACCTTCCATCTTATCACCTCGTGCCCTGATTGTAACCAGGGGCCCTAAAGCTGTCCACAAAGGCTGTATATTTTCCAAATTGCACCTGTGTAGTCCTCTGAAGTGTTGGACTCAAATGGAAAATACCTAAGGCTGCTGGCACTCACAGATGCAACACTCTCACCTTCAACACACCTCAGCCTTCAAGGCCAAGTAAGACAGGATACTCAGCAGGAGCGGTGATTGCTCATCACAGAACGACAGAATGTTAGAGCGGAGACACGGAAGAAATATTTAATCAACCCCCTACATTTATATTTGAGCAAATCAAGGTCCAGAGAGGAAAAGTTGCTGAAAGATACTAGAATATGTCACCCCAAAAGTATCTCTTTGGCAGATGTATTATTTTGAGCTAAAAGCCATCAAGAACCAGCAGACACAGAAAATGCTCTAAAACACAGGGCCCAGGTTTTCCTTTTGTGAAGGAAATTTACATTCATGGGGGGAATTTCATTTGTAAAGATGTCCTCTTCTCCCACACCAGGAAGAGAAGGACTCTTAATAACTTATCAATGGAGAAGAAATCAACTTTAATCTGCATAACAAACTGTACTAAACAACCCTTGTTTACCATATTTTTCCTGGTGACCTTCCCATAACTTGCCTCCTTCACCCAGAAGCCCCAAACCTCTTTTCTTTTGTTTAGCCTAAGATAGTATGTACATACGAGTTCTAACCACCCCTTTGGATTATTCACTAGGTATCCCCGTGAGTATGCACGATGCACATGTTAATATACTTCTGTTCATTTTTCTCATTAGTCTGTCTTTTGCCAGGCTCATTTACAGAGCGCCAGCTGGAGAACCTAAGATGGGTAGAGGAAAAGTGTTCATTTTCCTCCCTCCCCTACACTGCTGATGTATCTTTATAATTTTATTAAACATCTTTATAAATAGATTTTGTTTAGATGCATTAGTTATTTTCCTCATTTTTGTTAATTAAGGGGCAAAACTTTGTGTTTTTAATAAAAAACTTGTGTTTTAATAAAAAAAATTCTTTAGGGGCGGTGCCTGGGTGGCTCAGTTGGCTAAGCGTTCAACTTCAGCTCAGGCCATGATCTTGCGGCTTGTGGGTTCGAGCCCCACATTGGGCTCTGTGCTGACAGCTCAGAGCCTGGAGCCTGCTTCAGATTCTGTATCTCCCTTCCTCTCTACTCCTCCCCAACTCGTGCTCTGCATCTCTCTCTCTCTCTTTCTCAAAAATAAATAAACATTAAAATTAAAAAAAAAAAAACTCTTTAGAATCTAGTGTAGTTGACAACTATTGACTCTTGCCTGTCCCATAACCCTCCATCCTTTTCCAGAGAGACACATATACTTCTGAATCACTTTTTCCTCTTTCTGAGTCAAAGAATGGAAACTCTTCTTGGCTACCCAAGTCAGCCTCTGATGCAAGCCTAGTTAACCAGAGTATAGTCTAGCCCTGTCCATAGAAATTGGTTCATGGATGGACACATGACCCAAGTAGATCTATTACAGTAGTAAACTGAAGAGGAAAATTCAAGAATATAAGCCTTGATCCACAGTCAGCCACAGAAGGGAGGCCTGCCTGAAAAGTGAGCCAACACAACTGAAAGCAGATACACCAGATGGAAGGAAACTGAGACCCTATGACATTATTAGGTCCTTTGCATCCAGTTATGTCTACATCTTGATTTTTCAGTTACTCAGGTCAGGTCAATGCACTAAGTTGAGTTTTTTATCATGTGCCACCAAAAGTATACTAACAACTACAGAGAGTGTTGTATGAATTTACAGAGGAAAAGCAAATACAGAGATATAATACAGAGAGTGATTTGAACACACAAGAATAAAGCTTTTCACATTCATCCGCCTTCAATAAAGAGGCTAAAACTAGAAGCAATGCAAATAATATAGTTAGCAAGTTTCTTGGCTCTAGTTTAAAGCAAGGAACCTACTGCCTGAGTTTTAATCGTCTGCACACTTTCTTCTACCCCAATCTCTAGCAAAAATAACTGCCAATAAATTTTTCTAGGAAGAAAAAACCCTTATGAACCAAATTGCTATTTCTACTGGCTGATGAAAAAGGTTTTAATATAAGAAGATACTAAAAAACAAACTGCAGCTGTGACAAATTAAGATCAATTTGAAGATTTGTTTTTATTCTTAAGGCAGAAAATCTGATGACGATAACAACAACTGCATGCATGACTATCCATGGTTCCTGTGACCCCCAAATGTAGCCACAAAAGAAATGCTATCCCGCATACCAGCTTTCAGCTGGGAGGAATAATACTGTCTGCCAGAAGAGTTCAATTTTTCCTTCTGCCTATGTGGGGTCACTCACCTAATAGAATTAGCTATAATAACCAGCGAAACAAAATGGAAAGGCTACACTGGGGTAAGCAATTTCAATTCGACTCTATTTAAAAGAAAGAGTATAGTAAAAATCCTTTTTTTAGCAACACGTTTTCCCATCCTGAAGAACTTTGGAAGGTTTGATGTGCTCACAGACTTCTCTAGAGGGCTACAATCCATGAGTCGTTTAGCTAAGTAATCTATTTTCACCCAACAACTCAAACATTTATTTGTAGTTTGACTAGAGGTAGAGTCATGGTTTCTGTGATTATCCATGCCTGTGTCTACACAGAAGTAAAAGTTGTGTTCATAAACATTAATTTAGAAAGTGAAATCAATCCAAACAGTTCAGGAGGGGAAAAAAAGCGCTCTCACTTAATGGGGGGTAAACTGACACCAATGTGTTTTTATAATGAATTAGACAGAAAGCTACCTCCATTCTTTACTTACACTTGTAAAAACAACAAAAATGAATGTTCCGTTAATTCAAAAGTAGATTGACGTAGTACAGATGTCCGTTCTCCCCACATTGAACTATGGTTACATTGAAATTCCTAACAAATTTCCAACAGGGTTTTTTGTAGATATGGGCAAGCTTATTCTAAGATATATACTGAAAGGCACAGGGATTAGAATAGCTAAACCAACTTGCAAAAGAAGAATGAAGTGGAAGAAATCACTCCACCCAATGTTAAGAATTAGTATAGGGCCACCGTAAGGAAGACCGTGTGATGCTGGTGGAGGAATAGACCCATAGATCGAGGGAACAGAACAAACAACAGAGACAACAGAGAAAGAGACCCACATAAATATGTCTGAATGACTTGTGTCAAAGGTGCAAAAGCAATTCAACAGAGGAACCATATCTCTTTCAACAAATGGTGCTAGAGGAATTAGACATCCATAAGGGAAAGAAAGAAAGAAGAAAGAAAAAGAAAGAAAGAAAGAAAGAAAGAGAAAGAAAGAAAGAAGAGAGAGAGAGAGGGAGGGAGGGAGGAAGGGAGGAAGGGGAAGAAAAATTGAGCATCACCCTAAACCTTACACCTTATACAAAAATTAACTCAAAAGGATCATAGCTTAAATGTAATAATGTAAAACTATAAAGCTATGAAACGTTTACACAAAAACATAGGAGAAAAGCTTTAGGACCAAGAGCTAGATATGACTAAAAGGACAACCTATACTACAGGTTGTATGAAGGACAACCTATCAAAGAAAAAAACAGCAATAAATTGGACCTCATCAAAATTGAAAATATTTGCTTAACAAAAGATCCTGTGTAGAATATGAAAAGAAAAACAGCAGACTAGGAGGAGGTATTTGCAAACCACATATCTGACAAAGGACTTACATTTAGAATATTTAAAGAACCTCAAAACACAACAGTATTTTATTTATTTATTTATTTATTTACTTACTTATTTATTTTGAGAGACAGAGACAGAGAAAGAGAGACTGCATATGCATGAGCAGAAGAGCGGCAGAGAGAGAATTTCAAGCAGGCTCTGTGCTCTGCACTGAGCCCAACATGGGGTTCATTTCCATAACCAAGAGATCATGACCTGAGCTGAAATCAAAAGTCTAATGCTTAACAATATGAGCCACCCAAGTCCCTAAATTTTTTTTATTTCAGTAGAGTAGACACACAATGTTACATGAGCTTCAGGTGTACAACATACTTATTCGACAGGTACAAACACTATGCTATGCTCACTACGAGTGTAGCTACCATATGTCTCCATACAATCCTATTACAACGTTGTTGACTATATTCCTTATACTGTGCCTTTTATTCTCATGACTTATTCACTCCATAACTGGAAACCTGTATCTCCCACTCTCATTCACCCATTTTGCTCATCTCCCCACCCCACCTAGGCAACCATCAATTTGTTCTCTATATTTATAGGTCTGAATCTGCTTTTTGTTTATTACCTTGTTTTTAGATTTCTACATATAAGTGAAATCATATGGCATTTGTCTTTCTCAGTCTGATTAATTCCACTTTGCGTAATACCCTGTAAGTCCATCCATGTTGTTGCAAATGTCACAATCTCATCCTTTCTCATAACTACGTAATATTCCTGTGTGTGTGTGTGTGTGTGTGTGTGTGTGTATTCCTTATCCATTATCCATTCATCTACCAATGGACACTTAGGTTCTCAGTATGTTTCCATATCTTAGATATTGTAAATAATGCTGCAATAAACATAGGGATGCATACATCTTTTTGAATTAGTATTTTCATTTTCTTTGGGTAAATACCCAGTAAAAACTCAGTAATGTTAGGTTCCACTTCCAGGATCGCGGCTTGAGGGGCTTTGCAGATCTTTGCCCTAGAAAAACAATCATAATTGCTAAAATTACCAAAAAAAAAATCTCTGAAGGAAACATTCATTCAAGGAAAGTCTACTAAAACTCAGTAAGAATGGCAAGAGTCTATGGCATTTAAACTATATCCCACTCCTCACACCTTTCATGGCTTCCTAGCTCAGCATGGCACTCTAGGTGGGTGCATCCCAGAATGCACTAATCCCTCTCCATCTAGCTCACAGTTAAGAGCTCCAGAAGGGAGGGGGGAAGTCACCATTTCTCCTCCTCCCCACCCCCCAGATCCATGTTGCAGAGGCTAAATTCAGGTACATGTAGCCTAGAGATCAGGGCTCCCTTTCTCCACCCAGCCCCTGTGTAGAGTATAGTCTCTACCCCAGGCAGAGTACTTGATGCTGAGACACTGGATCAAACACATTGCTGGTGGTCACTTTGAAAGCAATGCCAGTCTCTTACAGAACCAAACATGTGTTTAACATGCAACCCAACAATTGCCTCTTGGGCTTTCGTAAGAGAGAAATGAGCTTATGTTCACACAAAAACTTGCACATGAAGGTTCATATCAGCATTATTCATGATAGACAAAAGCTGGAAACAACCCAAACGTCTTTCCATAGGTCAGGGGTTAAACAAACTGTGGTACATCATGATATGGAATACTACTCAGTAGTGAAAAGGAATTGATACACAAAACACCTTGGATCTCAAGAAAATTAACCTGAGTGGGGGGACAAAAAAGACCCAACTCAAAAGATCACATGATTCTATTACTAAACATTCTTGACATGACAAAATGAGGCAATGGAGAACACAGATCTGTGGTTGCTAAAGGCTGAAGTTGAGTGGCTGCAGCTATTAAAAGGTAGCATGAGGAATCCTTACGATGAAACTTTTCTGTGTATTGACTGTGGTTGTGGGCCCATGAATGCATGCATGTGATAAAATTGCATAGGATGAAACACACACACACACACACACACACACATATACACACACTCACACATACACACACACACATGAGTACACGTTAGACTGGGGAAATCTGAATAGAATTGATGGATTCCATCAATGTCAATTTCCTGTTTGTGCTATTGTACTATGGGAGGAAACAAGGTGAAGGATAT
Organism: Lynx rufus; assembly: GCF_022079265.1. Classification (NCBI taxonomy): domain Eukaryota; kingdom Metazoa; phylum Chordata; class Mammalia; order Carnivora; family Felidae; genus Lynx; species Lynx rufus. The sequence goes on along the minus strand of NW_025814834.1, from coordinate 39,819,927 downwards.
ATGGGATTTCTCTGTATTATTTCTTACAACTACTTGGGAATCTTAAAGTAAAAAGTTTTTTTAATGAAAGGGAATTACATGTCACACAAAGCTGAGTGATCAGATGAATTTTCGATAAATTTAGCTGAGATAATCACATCATCATCACTGCTAACCATCTGAACCAGAGAATTTCATTTATTTTACCTTACTTTGGCCCTTTTTGACACAAAAGACATAAAAAATATCTGGGGGGCTACTACCTCCAGCTGTGGTCCTCTGATAGCTAACAGGGTAAGAAATTTTCTTTTGTCAATAACAGGTTTTTGCCGCAGATGTGATTTGGCACTGTGCAAAATGCATGGTCCGTGGTGTCATGGGTGAGGGAATCAAACCTAGCTTTGTCTCCTGCAAGATCTGTGACATCCTGACTCTCTCAAAGTCAGGGCTATAAATAGTATAAGAATAACATTTTACAGAATTTTGTAAAAATTAAGTGTGATAACATATGTAAACAAATGGCCTTATTAAAGGGTTAAGCAATTATTGCTGTCAAAGAGAAATAAAGCCACGATGGTACTTCACAGATCACCCAATAAATCCCTGAATTGTACAGAAGCGATATCCAAGGTCAGGAAAAGTGACAGAGAGCAGGCAGAGAGTAGCCTAACAAGTAAGGAATAGGGGTAGTTGTGTTTCTAAGGCACTTAGAAACACTTTTGGAAGACCAGTCCCGTTTTTATAATAGAAAAAAAATTTTTCATGTTTATATATTTTTGAGAGAGAGAGAGAGAGACAGCACAGGCCAGGGAGGGGCAGGGAGAGGGGATCAGAGGATCTGAAATGGGCTCCGCACTGACAGCAGAGAATCCAATGTGGGGCTCAAACTCATGAACCACAAGATCATGACGGGAACTGAAGTCAGACTCTCAACTAAAGTGGGACTGAGCCACCCAGGTGTCCCTGTAACAGAAAGATATTAAGTAATTGAAGGAAATTACCTCTTGTTGTCCTATGTTTTAATCTCCCACTGCACCCAGGTGATACCACTACATAGAGTATAGTCGTTTCATAAATGAGAGATTCAGTTACAAAACAAAAACAAAAACAAACAGCCTAGGCAAATTCTAACAATACACATTCATCTCATACACGATTTCTTGTCATATTGTTAGTCCCAATTTGAAAGCCAGCACAGCTTTCTTCCCCCTCCATCTCAACAGAACAAAGTCCAGTATTTGTGGATAGCAGTTGCTGAATTTTCTTATGTGGTGATACAGTTAAGTACCTCAGCCAATTTTGTTTCATTAAAACCCAAATTGTGTCAGCACAGTCGTTGTCTTCACCTTTACCTTTTTGGTCTTTTCTCTTCATGGAAACTGATCAGATGCTAAAACTGACAGGTTTGGGGTGGGGTGGGAATATCTGGACATTCACATTGTCTTCTTATTTCTGTAAAGTTATTCTTTTTTTAAGTATATTTATGTATTTATTCTGAGAGAGAATGAGAGGGGCAGAGAGAGAGAGAGAGAGAGAGAGAGAGAGAGAGAGAATCCCAAGCAGGCTCTGCACTGTCAGCGCAGAGCCCGACTAGGGCCTGATCCCACCAACCACCACATCATGACCCGAGCAGAAATCAAGAGGTGGCCGCTCAACCAACTGAACCACCCAGGTGCCCCTCTGTAAAGTCGACCTAAGTGAAAACTTTAGTATGCCTAAAACTAATACAATATTATATGTTACGTATATAGCAACTAGCAAAAAACACCATAAGGAATGCCTGGGTGGTTCGGTTGGTTAAGCATCTGACTCTTGATTTTGGCTCAAGTCATAATCTCAGGGTTCATGAGATCAAGCCCCGCATGGGGCTCCGTGCTGACAGTTCAGAGTCTGCTTGGGATCCTCTCTCTCCCTCTCTCTCTACCCCTCCCACCTCCTCTCAAAATAAATCAACATTTAAAAAACATTTTTTTAAAATCACTATAGGTATAAAGCTATGTTCGATGACATTGGTACGCATTCTCCAGTCCTAGAAACAAAAACCAAAGTGTTGTCAAAACAATGCTTCATGTTCAGATCCACTGTTCTTTAGAAAAATGGTGGAAGTAAGGCAAAAATGAGGCCAACCAAAGGTAAATCACAGGGGTGGGGCACCTGGATGGCTCAGTTAGCTGAGCGACTGACTCCGGCTCAGGTCATGATCTCGCAGTCTGTGACTTCGAGCCCCCCATCAGACTCTGTGCTGACAGCTCAGAGCCTGGAGCCTACTTCAGATTCTGCATCTCCCCCTCTCTCTACCCCTCCCCTGCTCACGCTCTGTATCTGTCTCTCAATAATAAATAAACGTTAAAAAATAATTTTTAAGGTAAATCACAGTGGGGCAGACTTATTCAGTGCCAGGGGTGGATCTTCAACCTGTGACTAGAAGATCTTTGGGAGGGGAGAAGGTATAGGTTCTCACAGGAAATCTGTGAAGCCGTAAATGCAGCTAACATGGTGTGTGGGTGTGTGTGTGTGTGTGTGTGTGTGTGTGTGTGTCTCACACATACCTACTATTTCCAAGTGTTTTGAAATTAATAAAGACAAAATTAATTTTTAAACATCAACATAGAGACTGAGGATTCATCTATTTAAAAAAAACTTTAGGGTTTTGTTTTATAGCTCCATTTTAGTATTCCAAGTCTACCTGTCTTAAGGCTTTTTATACTGCTTTATAGACCTGAATTTTCAAGCTCTTACCTGAGCCAATAAGAAGTATATTTAAGAAGATGCCTTTTTCTGAGCTTCTGGACCTGGAATATATTCACCTTCATTTATGCATGTTCTGAAAACCTTATATAACTTTATGTGTCTTATTTTTCAACAAGTTACTTTGGCATGCCGGACCTGCTAAAACAATCATTTTAAGGTCCCTAAGGGCTTCCCCACCATAATATCAGCTTTTCAGGACTTGACTGTATCACCACAACTCCCCAGGGCTTCGTAATAATAAAACCTTCTACACATACAGCACTTTCCATTTTTCAAAGCACATTAACCCATATAATTTTATCCTGTGATCTTTATAGTCGGCATTTTTCCCCCTGCTTAAAAGTGAGGGTGAAAGTGGAAGACAGACTGACTGTATTCCCAGGGATGGTGCCCAGACCAAAGGCAGGTGTCCTTCTTCCTCTCTGGCTCAGCCCCTTCCCTCATCAGAATCAGCACTCCCAGCATCCCGGGGAGGTACGGTCTCAGTTCGGTGATTCCCAGGACGGTCTACCTCAGGGGAGATGTTCTGTCTCTGGAGACCGGGAGCTCCAGCTCCTGGAGGAATTCACACAGAAACCAAACAGCCAATTAAAGTGCAATCAATCAAATGGAGGGGTAGACAAGGAGACTTTGAAGATCATTTCTAACTGGAATTCTGTGATTATAACAAAATCCTTTCTTCGGTGTAAAGTACAACTTTCTTTTAGTAAATTACTTCCTCATTTTCCTTCTTCCTTACAGACTATGATTATTAAAAAGAAAACAGATGCTAATAGGACTGTGTAAAAAAGCATTATGGAGTATTTTTTTTGCCTTATTTTTTGAGTCAATATTCTCCTACTACATCAATAAATGTGTGATTGTCATTCCTCCTACCAGTATTTCCTCTCTGCAATCCATCGTCTGAATCAGTGCTGTCTAATCGAACTTCCTGCAAATACAGAAATGTGCCTTACCTGTGCTGTCCAATACAGTAGCCATATGTAGCTCTTAAGCTACTAAGTACATGAACTATGATTATAGTAACCAAGTAACTCAGTTTTTAGTTTTAACTAATTTTCATTTAAATGGCCATGTGTGGCTAGTGACATTTCACAACACAGCCTATATATCAAAGTAAAATCTTAAAAACAATTCTACTCCCCAAACCCATAAATTTGTCCAAACCCATAGAATGTACAATACAAAGAGTGAATCTTAATATAAATTATAGACATTGGGCAATAATAAGGTGTCAATATAGGTTCATCAATTGAAATAAATGTGTTACTCTGGTGGAGGATGATGATAATGGGGGAGGCTATGAAAGTGTAGGAGCAGGAGGAATCTATGGGAAATCTCTGTACCTTCCGCTCAATTTTGCATTAACCTAAAACTGCTCTTAAAAATAGTCTTAAAAAATTCTGCTGGATCCCATTTGTCCATATCAATGTTTCTCAAGCTTCCCTATCAAAAGATTACTAACAGTAGAGGCTAGAGAGCTATTCCTAAAAAGTATGGGAGCTTTAACTTAAAGCTAGACAAGTTGGAAGTTAATTTGGAATGTTTTCTTATCTTTAAAATATGTATGTCTCTCTCTGCCCCTCCCCCACTCACGCTGTCTCTCTCCGTCTCTCAAAAATGAATAAACATTAAAAAAATAAAATAAAATAAGTACAATTGTTGCCATCCTCTACATGAGACAGCCAAATTTCTATTAATATATAAAGGTGTAAATTTTCTTGCTATCAGACAAAACAAGGAATCTTCATTGATTAATGGGTGAGAAGCTATTGCATTTATAAATCACCATTGAAATTGACTACTAACAATTTGAGAAAATCCAGGGGGATAAAAAGCTGCTGCTTCTTTACATATCAGATTTGATACCCAGTAAGTTTCTCTTCTGGGTATGAATGCCATAATATTTTAAGAACTGAGATTCATATAAGCATCTGGATACAAAAGGCAACATTTTTGTTTTTTAATTCCTTTATGAGCTGTGTCAGAAGAATCATTACCAGAATGTTGCCACAAGTGGGGGTGGGTAAAAAATAATTTTAGGTCCCTGTTGGTGGGTTTTTTTGTAACTGTACCAGCTTGCTGAGAAGTAGAATCTCTGGTGTCCTATGGCCAATGATTCAATGTCTTTTACTCCCAAAGGTAAAATGGTTAAATAATTTTTCTAGTGGATAAAAATGGCAGATTGTGTTCTTTATTTTATCATAAATGTTGTAATTTTCATCACATAAAAATAAATGCTAAGTATTTAAACCTGTTTTGAGAATCACTCTTTTCCAATAAATATTTGTAACATGAAAAAATTATACGATATACACAGAAGAGTAAAATAAGGTAGTCTTCTTAATTTCTGTAAGAATTACAAATTGAATTACAAATTGAATTTTGAGACCCAATTCCACTGATGGGGAAAGGGAAAGTTTGCATTTAAATTTCCCAGTTAAAGATGATTGACATATTGTTGCTTAAAACAGTCTCTTTCAAGTAAATATCAGTCAATTGGAAATACACTTTTCTTTTCTTTTTTTAAGTTTTATTTATTTATTTGAGGGGGACAGGGGCAGAGAGACAGAGAGAGAGAATCCCAAGTGGCCTCTGTGCCTCAAAGCCCAAACTGGGGCTTGAACCCATGAACCGTGAATGAGATCATGGCCTGAGCGGAGATCTAGTCAGCGCTCAACTGACTGAGCCACCCAGGCACCCCAGGAAGTACACTTTTCTGGGAGGGTTTTTCTTCCCTCTTTCTTCTTTCCCAAAGATGGTATCTGCTTTCAAAGGAAGCCCTTCAGTGCTTCCCAGTAATGAGGCAAGGACCCTCGGTTTACTTAACCTTGAAGGGACCACCAAGCAGGTCTTCATTTGCTTGGGGATTACGTTTTTCCTTATATTGCTTCTAGCTATGATGTCTCTATTGAGCTGCAAGATTTCGTGTGATTTTTCCTTCAAAATGTGTACTTTTTAAAGTATTTTAACAGTCACGGCTACGAGAGACACCATACTTCAAGCATTTGCATCTCCTCAATCACAAGCTCCAAATTTTAAAAAACATCTAAGTGTATCTCTCTCTTCATACCTCGTTTCATTTGGTGTCTCTATGCCTTTTGCTGGTGGTGGTTGAAGTGATGATCTCATCTCTGCTGCTGGGGCTAGTGCAATGGCCCCGGGGACAGGGGACAAAACGTGCTTCCTTGATATCAGGTTGCACTTACCTTCCTTCATTGCCATAAACGTTGCCAGTGATTTCCGGCATCCTGTTTTTCTGCACCGACCCACTTTCCTAGCGGTTCTTACACTTCTGAATTGTCACCCATTTAAAATGTAAATTAACTGACAGGGAGAAAAAACTCGCCTAAACGTTCCCCACAATTTCAATACCTCTTTTATCAGAGAACGCACCACCGGAAGTGGAGCTGAGCATAGCCAGTAACCATGTCCCTACAAATAAGTATTTCTTCAGTGGCCGTTGGAGAAGAGTGTTGATTTGCGAACCATGTTTGTGTATGCGTCTGACAAAAATTTAAGAAAATTAATAATATTGATTCATAAAGGTAAATATGTTTCTCAAAAAAACCAGTTCTGGGTGAGCCTCCTGGGACTCCTGGGGGACGCTCCTGTTTTGCAACTAGCCTGTCTGGTAGACCAGAGCCAGGTATGTCGGCCTGTGGCATTAACAGCTGAGGAAGACACTGTAATCCTGTCCCCAGGGTTCCTGGTCCAGGGAGGGCTTTTTCAGCTGTCGGCTCCTTCAGCGTCAGCCCCTGCTGCAGAGAGCTGCGTTGCCTACATCAAACCCTTTCCAGGGAGATCCAGATTGGATGACTGATCTACGCAGGCCTGGTCATTCCAGTCCAACAGGGGACAATGCTGACAGAACATTTTTAGCTCCAGGTCTCACCATGGGGTCTGCAGAGCTCATCATGGAGCTCCTTTACAGTTTGGCTTCCCCTCAGCTCAATCCTGCACCCTTTCCTTACCCGTTGAACATGCTGCACGCTAACCTGGGTCTCAGAGTCTGCTTCCTTGAGAACTCAATTATGTGGTATCGTGATCTTCTCTTCCTGAAATTATAGAGTCCTGCTACCTACAGTGCCGATACCACCATCACGCAAAATTATCCAATTTTTCAGTCATTCACTGTACATGAAATATTATACCATCTAGCCCAGTGGTTCTCAACAACTTGGAAAGATGTTTTTATATATATTAGCATTTGCACCAAGTAACTCTGGGGGGGGGCAGGGGAATTTTTTTTTTTAAGTTTATTTTTGAGAGAGAGAGAGACAGAGAGAGAGAAACAGAGCATGAATGGGGGAGGGGCAGAGAGAGGGAGATAGGATCTGAAGCAGGCTCCAGGCTCTGAGCTGTCAGCACAGAGCCCGACGCGGGGGTCGAACTCATGGACCGCGAGATCATGAACTGAGCTGAAGTCGGATGCTCAACCGACTGAGCCACCCAGGCGCCCCAGGAATTTGTATTTTCTTCAGAAGCTCTCCATGGGATTCTAAAAGGCAGCCAGGATTGAGAACATTTTACTTCCCAGGAAAATATATACAATTACAATTGACCAAGGTGGAAGGAAAGGATTCTGGTACGTATACTTGTGCTTACGTGGGATAAAACATGTTCCCACCATCTCATCTGCCGGCCAGTCCACACACACTCAATCTCTCTGCTCTTCCTCATGCTCCAGCCGGTGAACAGTTTGTGCTCCCAGTCTGGCCAGTTTCCCCACCGGTGCAATAAACCCCATCTTCTCAAAGACTTCTCTCTAGAAAGCCCCCTCCTGCTTCTGCATCCTGGTTGTTTGTGTTTGTTTGTTTGTTTGTTTTTTCTCTCTGTTTGCTGCAGTATTCCCAACAGAACATAAATATGTGGAAATATTGCCATTCTTTACTAAAAAGGAAGCTCAACCCTATATCCTTCTTCAGCTACTTCCAGCCTTCCAGCTCCTGCCCCATTTCTCTACTCCTTCTTCAGGAAAACATCTTCAAAGCGTTGATTGTGTGTGCTTTCTCCATTTTTTTCACCTTCCATCCTCTCCCAATCCTACTTCAATCAGATTTTGACACCAACCCTCCAAGGAGAGCTGCTCTTATCAAGGTTACAGTGACATCCACATTGCCAGGCTCAGTGGTTAATTCTCAGTCTTCATATTACTAAGCCTGCCAGGAGTCCCTGGCCCAGTCCATCACGCCCTCCTCACAACGTTGTCTTCATTTGGAGTCCTGGGGAGCACATCCTTTTGAGTGTCTCTTCCTATCCTAATAGTCTCTCCTTCTCAGTCTTGTTTGCTGATCCCTCTCGTCTATACAGCCTCTACACATTACTTTCCTGAAGAACTCATCTCTCCTCTTTGCTATCTGCATTTGGTCATTAGGGAATTTTCTGTTTTATGGCTTTAAATACCATCTGTATGTTTGGGACTCCCAAATGTAAATTCCCAATGCAGATTATTCTCCTGGATTCCAAGCTTATTTATCCCAAATACCTATTCCAATCTCCACGAGAATATCGAATTGTTATGTCCCACTTATCATGTCCAAAACATTTCCTTCCCAGTCTTTCCAATCTCAGGAAATAGCAACTTCAGCCTACTTGTTTTTGCTAAAATTTCTAAATCATTCTTAACTGTTCTCTTTTGATTCTGTCCCACAAAGTCTGTTAACTCTGCCTTCAAAATATATCCAGATAAGGGGCATCTGAGTGGCTCAGTAGGTTAAGCATCTGACTCTTGATATCAGCTCAGGTCATGATTCCCGGTTTGTGGGATCGAGCCCTGTGTCGGGCTCTGCACTGACAAGTGCAGAGTCTGCTTGGGATTCTCACTGTCTCTCTCTGCCCCTCCCCTGCTTGCATTCTTTCTCTCTCTCAAAAGAAATAAACATTTTTAAAAATTAAATTAAACAATAATGTATATCCAGATAAGACCACTTCCCAGTACCACCCTCCAGTCACCCTAACTAAGCAACACTGATCTCCCAAACTAAATCCCAATGTCCTTAGGGATTTATAAGCATACTCTTCTTGCCCCAGGCTACCTGTCCAGGTGCATCTCTTTCAGGTCCCCTCCACTAATATCTGTCTCATAGAATGCAGAGTATCATTGTACCCTGTAACCTAAATCTCTCCCGCTAGACTGCAAGTGGTTTCTTTGTTGTCTCTTTCTTCGCATTTAGAGTGCCATGACTAAACACAACTTTAAGGTTTCAACAAATGGTAGGCAGATGAAAAATGAATAAATGATTCAACAGTGTTACAATATTGACTTTATTGAGTAAAGAGATATATTGATCTGCTTGACAGAAAATTCAAGAGGTTATCATTAGCTATGTTCACTGTGTGTGCCAAATGGAAAGAATTTCACACTTGCTTTGATATATTCATTTTTCTCTTTGACTCAATCAATAGATTTGTCTTCCTTCTTTTTCAGAGGCTGATTAACTGAAACAAAAGAGCATGTGTGGTGACCCTCACAGCACAGTGACCAAGTCAGTTGACTACAATAACTCAGTCTGTACAAAGAAAGCCTAATGAAACAAGGCAAGAGCTAACTAAGCCAACAAAACCAATCCTAAAAGTTTAGAAGGCCTTCAATAATCTATATATTTTTAAATTATCTCAGAGTCATTTATAAAGAGATTAGATAGGGGTGCCTGGCTGGCTCAGTCAGTAGAGCATGCAACTCTTGATCTCGGGTTTGTAAGTTCAAGCCTCATGTTGGGTGTAGAGATAACTTAAAAATCTTCTTTAAAAATAAAAAATAAAGAGATTAGTAGCTGTTGCATAGTCCCAGGTAACTTAAAATGGCAGAATATAACCTTTTTAAAGTTGTGACCATTTTTATTTTTAACTTAGGTCTACTTGATATTAGTTCAGAGAGGCTTACACCTGGTCCAAAATTAAAATTAGTGTGCATTTCCCTAATGAGAGTGACTTCATGATTTGCATTCACATTAATTCTCAACAGCCTTGCTTAAAATTGTTTTGAATTAGAGTTTCATAATTAGGATTTAACATTTAAATTATATTCAGGAGTCTGTGCATATGGTTAAACAGACTGCCAGAATAAATTATGAACTAACAAAATAGTAATCTATTACTTTAAGGCATTTGCTAAATCATACTGTAGTTACCCTTTTACATCTTTTCACAAAAATACTCTCTTGGTTTCTTAACCGCAGTTCACCACCTTCTTTCGACCCATGACACTTGCTTACAGTGATGTCACCTTCCCCATGCCACCCCAGGGCATCAAACCTATGTGGTATCTGATGGGCCAATGACATGATGGAGAAATTTAGTAAAATACCTAATGTGTTTGCATATGTTCTTAGGAAGCTGAGCTCTTCTCTCTTTTCTCCCAATTATAACTTAACCTCCTATAATGCTTTTTTCAACTTATAATATCACCTACCTAATACTCTATTTAGAAATTGAGGGAAAAAAACCCACAAGATCACGTGTTCACACATTTTCTTTTGAAACTTAAGCACCATTTATTTTGTCTTCTAACCTTTGCATCTTCCAGTCTTCTCCAAATGTATTGTATCCCAGTTTGGTCACCTTGCCTCAAGCAAAAGCTTTCACAGCCTCAACACTATTGACATTTTGGGCCAGATGATTCTTTGTTGTTGGGAACCTGCGTGTAGGTTGTTTCACAGCATCCCTGGCCTCTTCCCACCAGATGCAGGTAGCAACTCGTCCCAGCCTCACCCTGATTATAACAATCAAAAATGTTTTCAGACAAAGTTATCAAATGTTTCCTGGGGAGGTAGAGAGAGACAGACAAGTTCCCCCAGTTGAGAGCCACTGCTCTATGATAACTGAAGCTAAAGCTCTTAAAAAAAAAAAAAAAAAAAAAGGATCTATCCAAATGACACAGATACCAAGAATCACTGGGACTCAACTTCATGTCATCTTAATCCACAATGTATTCTTTCCCCTAAATGAGAAAGATTACACTAGTGGGACATAGATAGACCCCAGTTTAGCCAGTGTCTTCCTGGAGATCATGAGTGTAATCACAGGTGATGGTTAACTTTATTGTCAGCTTGAAAGGTGTTTTGGATGAGATTAACATTTAAATAAGTACATTGTTTTTAAATCAGATTGCCCTCCTTAAGGTGGGTGGGCCTCGTGCAATCAGTTAAAGGCCTAAATCGAACAAAACGTCTAGCCTCCTCAAGCAAGAGCAATGTCGAAGACTGTATTATTGGTAGTCCCACGGACTGCCTTGAAACTGAAATTGCACCAAGGGCTCTTCTGGATCTCCAGCCTGCCAGCCCACACCGCAGATGTTTGATTTGCCAGCCTCCGTAATTATATGAATCCTTATAATAAATTATATACATACTTTTCCTCAGGAGAACTCTAATACATGATGTAATTGAAATAACAACATTTCTGCTTTTCTCCTCTGTACACGCACTCTTTCCTCAAGTTAGCAGAAGCATCCACATTGCCTTGAAAAAAAAATAAGCACTGTTTATTTTTTGACTTCTGAATGTTGCCATAGAATCCAAAAGGAAGGTTTAAGGAAGTAAGACTAGAGTTTCTATGATAACAGAAGAATTATAAAGAAAGTAGAGGATGTGATAAGGTGGGGGGGGGAGGGTGGCGGAGGGGGAAGACCTGGCAGAACATGTGAAAAGACGCAGTGCTAACACTAAGAGTCTGGGGAAATCTCTGGTGGGATGACCAGTGCTTGGGGGCCAATCCACGATGCAGAGGAGACCCTCTGAGGGAGCACCTCATGTCAACTGGATAGAGAACCACATTAACTGCAGCCTTATGACTAAAATGTGTCTATTATCAGCTGCCCACATGCTGCCCATGAATTGTACTCTGAGGCTTTTCAGAGGCCCAAACTACCTGATGCAAAAGCAACCTCTCTTTTTCAAAGACCCAGAGCACTTACAAGTCTCTTTCCTAAGCAGAGTGTTGGGCTCCTCAGCATTCAGAAATAGGGAAGGGAATATCACTGTTTTGGTGAAATCATGAATGCTTGTGCTATGTTTCCTCAGGCTGAGAACAATGTCCAGTGATAAAGAAAGTTCACAAGATAAGAAGTATAGGTCTTAATTAGTAGAGCAGAAAATGCCACAAAGCAAAATATAATACAGAGAGAAGCAAAATAGTCTTTAGTGCAGCATTCTAAGTTCCGAGAAATCAAACTCCCTTATATCTGCTTTGTTGTAAATCACAGCTCTTCTGAGTAAGTGCTTTAAAAAAATCAAGTTCTAGTTACATGCAGACAGCATACATATGTTATGACACCTATAGGCTCTTGGCTTATTTGTAAAAATAAAAGTATTACTATCAATAATACATCACATGAAAATAGACATAATTCACCAATTTTGAAGTATGAGTTTGGGGTCACCTACCCTATAACCCAGAAATTCTACTCATAGCTATGTACCCAAGGGAAGTGAGTATAGGTGTCCACGAAAAAACACGTACAACAAGGTTCATAGCAGCTTTATTTGTAATAGCTCAAAATTGGAAACAACCCAAATAACCATCATGGGAGACTACACATAAACATGTATATATATATATATATATATATATATATATATGTATATATATATATATAGTAGAATGCTCTACAGTACTATAAAAAAGAATGAAGTATTAATATCACAACAACATGAATGAATATCAAAACGAAGCTGAGCTAAAGAAGCCAGACATTAAAGCGCATTCTGTATGATTCCATTTACATAAATTTCAACAGGCACACCTAAACATTGGTGATATAAGTCAGAATAGTGGAGGACTCTGGGTGGGGCAAGTACTAAGTAGGGAAGGGCATAAAGGATGCAGGGGCACCCACTGAAGTGATGGGAGGAATCTTATATCTCCATTCTAGGTAGGGTCTTACCACCTATGCTTCTTATCTTGTTGACTTAGGTATTTACTTAGGTATTTACATACGAAAATTTAAATCAAGTTATATACTTAGTAATGCATTTTTCTGAATGTATGTTATATCTCAATTTTTTTTTAAGTTCTTTGTATAGATGGGGTGCCTGGCTGGCTCAGTTGGTAGAGCATGACACTCTTGATCTCGGGGTGATGAGTTCAAGCCTCAGGTTTAAGCCTACGTAAAAAAATTTTTTAATAAAAAAATAATAAAGTTGGGTATATAGAAATAACTGTGTACAAAACTCACTGTAAGGGACCTCAGGAGGAATTACTAAAAATTAAAGGAAGTGGTACTTAGTCTAGAGAATCTGAAACTGAGGTATCTGCTGATTTAAATAGCCATGTGCTGGGGTGCCTGGCTGTGCTGGTCAGAAGAGCATGTGACTTTTGATCTTGGGGTCATGAGTGTGAACCCCGCGTTGGGTGTAGAGATTACTTAAATAAATAAAACTTTAAAAAATAGTCATGTGCTAGGTGTTCATAGGCTATAATCCAAAAAAATAATGACTCAAATATAAAGGCCAAGTGGAATATCATGAGTGGCTATTTGAAACAACAAACACTGATTTGCTGTCCAGCTGCCTCTCACATGGTGTATTAATTTTTTGTTGCCACCATAACAAGTTACCAAAAACTTGGCGGCTTATTTTTCAGTTTCTATGGGTAAGAAATACAAGGATAACTCAGTCAGTTTCTCTACCTCCAATTTAACAAGGCCAAAATCAAAGTGTCCACCGGCCGGACTCTTATCCAGAGGCTCTGGGAAGACCTTATTTCTGTTCCCATTTGTGTTCTTGGCAGAATTCAATTCCTGTTCCTTGAGGTTGTAGGTCCCTATTGCCTAGTTGACTGTCACTTAGGGACTGCCCTCAGCTCCTAAAGGCCCACGTCTATCCCTTGCTGACAGTCCCTTGCATGTGAAAGACAGAAATGACATGTCAAATCCTTCTCACACAATCTCTCCAACCGCCACCTCACTCTTCTGCCTCCAGCTAGAGAAAGTTCTCTACTGTTAAGGCCTCAAATGATTAGATTTGGCTGACATGGGTAATGCAGGGTGGTCTCCCTGTCCCAATTGCGTTTGCATAGTCTCTCTTGCCCTGCGACATAACATCTCAACAAATTACAGGAATTAAGATGCAGATTCTTTGGGTCCGTTATTCTGGCTTTTTCACATGCACAGCTGTGTTTGATGTTTGTGGCAAGGTGGCATCAGGGATCTGTTCATTTATCAGGGCTTACTGGTCTTCTTGAACAAGAAAAAGGGGAATAACTGCTACCTCTTCAACTTGAGCATGTTGAGACGATAACTTCTTCATCTGAAGCTGTTAGTGCATTCTCTGAAATACAGCACCCCTCCATTTTGCTCTATTATTTTACCAACTCTAGTCCTCATCTGACCTCAAAGAAGCCTGTTCTGGAAGAATTACTGCTTCCCACAAACCCAAAGAATTCTCTTGTCGAACACTCAGGTTCTGGGCAAAGACACACCTTTAAGGCGAAGGATGACTTCTGCTTTGGTAGCCCTCCTCTCTCAGCTTCCCTAGATGGATGGACTGGCCTGAAGAAGAAAAGCAAAGAGAAAAGAACAATGGTTGGCTTTAACACAATGATATACCAAAGGCAATTTATGAATCCTGTTCATTTTAATAGTCAGAACTCTGAATGTGATTATAAAGTGGCACCAGGACCCACCTTCGTTGTGACATAGACAGATGTTACCTTTCCCCTTTAGTTGTGCCCTTTAATATCTTTACCTTGCATAGCGCTTCACAGTTTGCAAGTCTTTTATTACACATACACTGTCACCTTGTTTGGTAAACCGGGCGAGCGTTATTACTCCATGTTTTACACATGATCACTGATATTCAGGTGAGTGAAGTGACTCCATGTCTGCAGAGCAGGTGAGCAGCACAGCCGACTGTGCATTTAGTAGTTGTTTTACCATCACTATGGCAATCACAGCTGCACCAATCCCCAGAGCTCTCTTGTTAATCTCTGCCTCCTTATCAAAGTCTAGCCCCTGTGCCTCCTTCACAATAAAGTATGAGTGACTGGATCTTCCCAGGAGTGTCTGCACTTTAATATCAAATGAAGGAAATCCAAAGAATAAAATGTCAGGCATTAGCAATTAAGTGAGGGAGAAATGGGAAGCAAGGGGGCATAGGAGGCATGAGGTCTTCTCCTATGATGATACTTGGAAGGTTCTTCCAAATATATAGAAAGGTTAAACTCAGTGCCAGATTCTCGTGAAAGTTAAACATAAAGTGGCTTCAGACTTATCTCAAGTCATCCCAAAACCGAAGTCAACACGTAGAGAAGGGAAGGTGGGAAGCTTAAAAATAATTAGAGTGCTTTTTTGCAATGGGTTTGCCACAACACAGGTGTCATGAAAACCACCACTAAACCCAAACCAAAATGGGAAAGGAAAAGACTCATATCAACATTGCCGTCATTGGGCATTTAGATTTGGGCAAGTCTACCACTTCTGGTCATCTGATCTATAAATGTGGTGGGATCAAGAAAAAGGGGGAACTATCAAAAAATTTGAAGAGGCTGCTGAGATGGCCGAGGGCTTCTTCAAGTATGCTAGGTGTTGGGTAAACTGAAAGCTGAACGGGAACATGGTATCACCACTGATACCTCCCTGTGGAAGTTCAAGACCAGCAAGTATTATGTGACCATCACTGATGCTGGAGGACACGTAGACTTTATCAAAAACATTATCACAGGCACATCCCAGGCTGATTGTGCTGTTCTGACTGTTGCTGCTGGTGTTGGTGAATTGGAAGCATGCATCTCAAGAATGGGCAGACTGTGAGCCCATGATGGGGCCGTGTTGGGGCCCCGCTTACACACTGGATGTAAAACAACTTACTTTGGTGTTAACAAAATGGATTCCACTGAGCCACCTCACAGCCAGAAAATATATAAGGAAATCATTAAGAAAGTGGGGCGCCTGGGTATCTCTGTCGGTTAAGCGTCTGACTTTGACTCAGGTCATGATGTCATGGTTCATGAGTTTGAGCCCCACTTCGGGCTCTGTGCTGACAGCTCAGAGCCTGGAACCTGCTTCAGACTGTGTCTCCCTCTCTCTCTGCCCCTCCCTCTCTCTGTCTCTGTCTCTGTCTCTCTCTCAAAACTAAATAATTAAAAGATTTTTTAAAAAAAGAAAGTAAGCATTTACATGAAGAAAATCAGCTACAACCCCTACACAGTAGAATCTGTGCCAGTTTCTGGTTGGAACGGTGACAACATTCCAACTTAGCGCGAGCCAAGTGCTAACATGCCTTCGTTCAAGGGATGGAAAGTCACTAGTAAAGATGGCAATGCAAGTGGAACCACACTGCTTGAAGCTCTGGATTGTATTCTGCCACCAACTCACCCAAATGACAAGGCCTTGCATCTGCCTCTCCAGAATGTCTACAAAACTGGTGATATTGGTACTGTCCCTGTGGGTCAAGTGGAGACTGGTGTTCTTAAATCTGGCATGGTGGTCACCTTTGGTCCAGTCACTGTTACAACTAACATAAAGTCTGTTGAAATGCACCATGAAGCTTTGAGTAAGGCTCTTCCTGGGGACAATGTGGGCTTCAATGTCAAAAACATACCTGCCAAAGACATTCATTGTGGCAATGTGGCTGGTGACAGCAAAAATGACCCACCAGTAGAAGCACCTGGCCTCACAACACAGGTGATTATCCTGACCCATCCAAGCCAAATCAGTGCTGGATATGCACCTGTGCTGAACGGTCACACACAGCTCACATTGCCTGCAGGTTCACTGAGCTGAAGGAGAAGACTGATTGTCATTCTGGAAAACAGCTGGAAGGTGATCCCAAGTTCTTGAAATGTGGTGGTGCTGCAATCATTGATATGGTTCCTGGCAAGCCTATGCGTGTTGAGAGCTTCTTTGACTATCCTCCCCTGGCCCGTTTTGCTCTTCTTGACATGAGACATATGGTTACTTATGGGTGCCAACAAAACAGTGGACAAGAAGGCAGCTGGAGCTGGCAAGGTCACCAAATCTGCCCAGAAAGATCAGAGGGCTAAATGAATATTATCCGTAATACTTGCAACCCCAGTTTTAATGAGTGGTGGAAGGACAGTCCCAGAACTGTTTGTATTAACTGGCCATTTAAGTGTGATGTAAAAGACTGGTTAATGATAACAATGTATCATAAAACCTTTAGGAAAAAAAAGGAGAAATTTTTTGAAGTGTATTTATTCTGAAAGAGAAAGAGAGAGAGCAGGAGTAGGGAAGAGGCAAAGAGACAGGGAGGGAGAGGATCCCAAGTAGGTTCTGCACTGTTAGCACAGAGCTCTATGCCGGGCTCAAACTCACAAACTGTGAGATCATGACCTGAGCCAAAATCAAGAGTCTGACGCTTAACCAACTGACCCACCTATATACCCTGGAAAGGAGAATAGGGATTCTCTATCTCCCTCTCTCTCTGCCCCTACCTCACTCATGTGCACATTCTCTCTCTCTCTCTCTCTCTCTGTCTCAAAATAAATAAATAAGCATTTTAAAAAAAAGAATTAGAGCAAGAAACTTAGGAGGAGAGAACAAAATGCCATGTGCCAAGAGATGAAAATGATTTAGATAACTACAATTCTCAAGTTGATGTATTAAATCTGATGTATAACAGTCCGTCAAGAAATGGAGAAGCTGAAAATATGGCCTTCTCTCCCAAATGATTGAATAACAGTTATTTTTATGCTTTTTTTCTTTCTTGCTCATTAGAATAAATTGTCCTGTCCTGAACTCAGTAAGACCTATGAAGCCCCTATTAAAGAAATGTAATCATCTTTGAGACCAAAATAGTCACTGAAAATAGCATGCAAGTTCCTGCCTATCTCTTTCTTTTCCCTATAGCGTTTTTCCACTTATTTTTTGTCCTCCTGTTATCTCTTGACCTGTTTTATGCTGTCAGCTTCTCAAATGTCTTTTAATAACATATAGAAAAGTATGCACTTTATGTTTCCCTTTGTGAAACCTCAGGCCACCAAAAAACCTTAAAGTAAATTAGTCTGATAAAATTATACTGAAACCTTCTTTGCAGCAGTGCTGGGATCTTACGTGATTTCTTGTTTAAAAGCGAAACATAACAGCATCTTTTTTGTGTCATTATAAAGGTGAAGGGGGGGCACCCAGCTGGCTCAGTCAGTAGAGCACACAACTTTTGAATTTGGGGCTGTGAGTTTGAGCACCATGTCGAGTGTAGAGATAACCTAAAAAAAATATTAAAAAAAAAAAAAAGAAAAGGTGGCGATTCCATGAAATGAAACAATATCCATATCATAGGAGTCCCAGAAGAAGAAGAATGGGAAAAAGGGGCAGAAGGTTTATTTGAACAAATTATAGCTGAGAATTTCTGTAATCTGGGGAAGGAAACAGCAATTCAAGTCCAAGAGGCACAGAGAACTCCCCTCAAAATCAACAAAAACAGGTTAACACCATGACATATCATAGTGAACCTTGCAAAATACAAAGATAAAGAGAATTCTGAGAGCAGCCAGGGACAAAGAGCCCTTAACCTACAAGGGTAGACACATGAGGTTAGCAGCAGACCTGTCCACTGAAACTTGGCCAGAAGGGAGTGGCAAGAAATATTCAATGTGCTGAGTGGGAAAATATGCAGCCAAGAATTCTTTGTCCACAAAGGCTGTCATTCAGAATAGAAGGAGAGAAAAAGACTTTCCCAAACAGACAAAAACTAAAGGAGTTCATGACCACTAAACTAGCCCTGCAAGAAATTTTAAGGGAGATTCTCTGAGTGGAGGGAAAAAAGAAGACCAAAGCAAGAAAGATTACAAAGGATCAGAGAACATCACCAGAAACACCAACTCTATGAGTAACACAATGGCACTAAATTCATATCTTTCAATAATCACTCTGAATGTATATGAACTGAATTCTCCCATCAAAAGACATAGGCTATCAAAATGGGTAAAAAAAAATAACAAGATCCATTTATATGCTGCCTACAAGAGACTCATTTTAGACCTAAAGGCACCTTCAGATTGAAAGTGAGGGGATGGAGAACCATCTATCATGCTAATGGATGTCAAAAGAAAGCCAGAGTAGCTGTACTTATATCAGACAAAGCAGATTTTAAAACAAAGACTGTAACAAGAGATGAAGGGCATTCTATCATATTTAAGGGATCTATCCACCAGGAAGATCTAACAATTGTAAATATCTATGCCCCCACAATTGTAAGAACCCAAATGTATAAATCAATTAATAACAAACATAAAGAAACTCATTGATAATAATACCATAATGGTAGGAGACTTTAATACCCCACTACAACAATGGACAGATCATCTAAGCAGAAAATCAACAAGGAAACAATGGTTTTGAATGGCACACTAGACCAGATGGACTTAACAGATATATTTAGAACATTTCATCCTAAAGCAGCAGAATAGACATTCTTCTCCAGTGTACATGGATCATTCTCCAGAACAGATCACACACTGGAACACAAATCAGCCCCAACACCTACCAAAGATGAATACTTTCAGATCACAATACTATGAAACTTGAAATCAACCACAAGAAAAATTTTGGAAATCCCTCAAATACATGGAGGTTAAGAACATCCTACTAAAGAAAGAATGGGTTAAACAGTAAATTAAAGAAGAAATATAAAAATACGTGGAAGCAAATGAAAATGAAAACACAACAGTCAAAAACCTTTGGGATGCAGCAAAGGCAGTCCTAAGAGGAAAGTAATTGCAATTCAAACCTATCTCAAGAAGGAAGAAAGGTCCCAAATATACAGCTTACAACTAAAGGAGCTAGAAAAGGAGCAACAAATAAAGCCTAAAGCCATCAGAAGAACAGATATAATAGAGATTGGAGCAGAAATAAATGATATAGAAACAACAATAACAATGACAACAACAAAAAATGGAAAAGATCAAAAAACTAAATGCTGATTCTTTGAAAGAATAAACAAATTGATAAACCCCTAGCCAGACTTCTCAAAAAGAAAAGAGGGAGGACCCAACTAGATAAAACCGTGAATAAAAGAGGAGAGATCACAACCAACACCACAGAAATACAAACAATTATAAGAGAATACTATGAAAAATTATATGCCGACAAACTGGGCAATATAGAATAAATGGACAAATTCCTAGAAACTCATGCACTATCAAAACTGAAACATGAAGAAATAGAAAATTTGAACAGACACATAACCAGCAAAGAAATTGATTCAGTTATCAAAAATCTCCCAACAAACAAGGGTCTTGGACCAGATGGATTCCCAGGGGAATTCTACCAGACATTTAAAGAAGGGTTAATATCTATTCTTCTCAGTTTCAAAAAATAGAAATAGAAGGAAAGCTTCCAAACTTTTTCTGTGAAGCCACCATTACCGTGATTCCAATGCCAAAGACCTCACTAAAAAGGAGCATTATAAGCCAATATCCCTGATAAGCATGGATATAAAAATTCTCAACAAGATACTAGTAATTAGAATTCAACAGTATATTAAAAGAATTACTTGGGGGCGCCTGGGTGGCTCAGTCGGTTAAGCGTCCGACTTCAGCTCAGGTCACGATCTCACGGTTCGTGAGTTCGAGCCCCGCCTCGGGCTCTGGGCTGATGGCTCGGAGCTTGGAGCCTGCTTCCGATTCTGTGTCTCCCTCTCTCTCTGCCCCTCCCTCGTTCATGCTCTGTCTCTCTCTGTCCCAAAAATAAATAAATGTTAAAAGAATTACTTGCCATGATCAAATGGGATTTACAGCTGGGCTGCAGGGCTAACTCAATATTCACAAATCAATCAACATGATACACCACATTAATAAAAGAAAGGATAAGAAACATATGATCCTCTCAATTGATGCAGAAAAAGCATTTGACAAAATGCAGCATCCTTTCTTGATAAAAACCCTCAAGAAAGTAGGGATGGAAGGAACATACCTCAATATCATATAGGTCATATATGAAAGACCCACAGCTAATCTCCTCAATGGGGAAAAAACTGAGGGTTTTCTCCCTAAGGTTAGGAACATGACAGGGATGTCCACTCTCACCACTGTTGTTCAACATAGTACTAGAAGTCCTAGCCTCAGCAATCACACAACAAAAAGAAATAAAAGTCATACAAATTGGTGAGGAAGAAGTCAAACTTTCACTCTTCACAGGTTTTCTACATGGAAAACCCAAAAGACTCTAGCAAAAAACTCGTAGAACTGATACATGAATTCAGCAAAGTTGCAGGATATAAAATCAACATACAGAAATTGGTTGCATTTCTATACACCAATAACTAAACAGCAGAAAGAGAAATCAAGGAATCAATCCCGTTTACATTTGCACCAAAACCCATAAAATACCTAGGAATAAACCTAACCAGAGGTAAACAATCTGTAAACTGAAAACCATAGAAAGCTTATGAAAGAAATTGAAGACACAAACAAATGGAAAAACATTCATGCTCATGAATTAGAAGGACAAATATTGTTAAAATGTCTATACTACCCAAAGCAATCTAGATATTTAATGAATCCCTATCAAATAATACCAGCATTCTTCACAGATCTAGAACAATCCTGAAAATGTATGGAACCACAAAAGACCCCAAATAGCCAAAGTGATGTTGAAAAAGAAGACAAGAGCTGAAGACATAACAATTCCAGACTTCAAGCTGCATTACAAAGTTATAACCATCAAGACAGTATGGTACTGGCACAAAAAACAGACACATAGATCAGTGGAACAGAAGAGAGAACCCAGAAATGGACCCACAAACGTATGGCTAACTAATATTCAACAAAGCAGGAAGGAGTATCCAATGGAAAAAAGACAGTCACTTCAGCAAATACTTCTGGGAAAACTGGACAGCAACGTGCAGAAGAGTAAATCTGGACCCCTTTCTTAAACCATACACAAAAATAAATGCAAAATGGATGAAAGACCTACATGTGAGACAGGAAACCATCAAAATCCTACAGGAGGAAACAGGCAGCAACTTCTTTGACCTCAGCCACAACTTCTCACTTGATATGTCTATGTGCCCAGAAGCAAGGGAATCAAAAGCAAAAATGAACTATTGGTACCTCATCAAGTCAAAAAGCTTCTGCACTGCAAAGGAAACAATCAACAAAACTAACAGGCAACCAACAGAAAGGGAGAAGATACTTGCAAATGACACATCAGATATAGGGTTAATACCAAAAATTTATAAAAAACTTACCAAATTCTACACCCAAAAAACAAATAATCCGGTGAAGAAATGAGCAGGAGGCATGAATAGACACTTTTCCAAAGAAGACATCCGGATGGCTAACAGACCCATGAAAAGATGCTCAACATCACTCATAATCAGGGAAATACAAATCAAAACCACAATGAGATACCACCTCACACCTGTTAGAATGGCTAACATTAACAACTCAGACAACAACAGATGTCGGCAAGGATGCAGAGAAAGGGGAACGCTTTTGCACTGTCGGTGGGAACGCAAACTGGTGCAGCCACTCTGGAAAACAGTATGGAGTTTCCTCAAAAAATTAAAAATACAACTGCCCCATGACCCAGCAATTGTATTGCTAAGTATTTATCTAAATGATACCAAAATGCTGATTTGAAGGGGCACATGCACTCCAAATTATGGAGCAGCAGCAGTGCTATCAACAATAGCCAAATTATGGAAAGAGACCAAATGTCCATCGACTGATGAATGGATAAAGAAGAGTGATATATATACATATATGTATACATATGTATATATGTATATATATATATATCATGGAATATTACTCAGTGATCCAAAAGAATGAAATCTTGACATTTGCAAGGACGTAGATGGAACTAGAGCATGTTGTGCTAATTGAAATAAGTCAGTCAGAAAAAGACAAATATCATATGATTTCACTCATATGTGGAATTTAAGAAACACAACAGATAAACATAGGGGAAGGGAAGGAAAAATAAGATAAAAACAGAGAGAGAGGCAAACCGTAAGACACTATTAAATACAGGAAACAAACTGAGGGTTGCTGGAGGGGAAGTGGGTGGGAATGGGTTAAATGGGTGATGGGCATTAAAGAGGGCACTTGTTGGGATGAACACTGGGTGTTATATGTAACAAATCACTGGGTTCTACTCCTAAAATCAATACTACACTGTATGTTAACTAACTTGAATTTAAATAAATTTAAATGAAAGAAGAAAGAAAGAAAGAAAGAAAGAAAGAAAGAAAGAAAGAAAGAAAGAAAGAGAAAGAAAGGGAGGGTAGGGATGGAGGGAGGGAGGCAGAAAGGGACTTTGGCAAATTATCTAGTTTGTTACAGGAATCTAAGAGATATTACATTAAAACCATCAAACAATAGTGCCTATCCTTCTTAATTATTCATGCATTTTCAATCTTCAGTAAAGAGAACTTCATAGAATGTTTGTTCTCTTCTCAAATGAAAAAAATAATAATGGTGATTCTGGTTAACACACATACATGGGTAGATATTTAGTTATAAAATATGAGTTTTTATTTCTCTTCAGATATACAGAGATGTTCTGTTTCATGTGTTAAGCACATCTAACCAAAAATTATGGCTATATATTTATCTGTTTAAGAGGAAATTTTAACAAAAGAGAAAATACAAGATGTAGGGAACTGAGAGTAACCCTCCCTTTAAAAAAAAAGAAATAAGAACTATACCGAGTACATAAAGAGCTGATCAGCATCTATGGTCACACCCAATAACCACATAGAAAGATAGTTCAGGATAATAGGTTAATTAGAATTCTCAAGAGAAGAGCTACCTCTGTAGACTCACTCCTCTCTCGAAGCAGCTGAAGCCTCTGCACGACCCCACTGACACCAGGATGATAATAAGACTGAATGATGTGAGACAGGACACTCAGGTGAGGCATCCTAGCAAACATCATTGTCCTAGGAGAGGAATAAGGGTACGCTAGAGGACAAGTTGGGAGGAATGAATGGGAGGAAACAAGGCAGGAATTTTATCTCTTTACTTTATACAAACCAGACTCCCTATTATGTCCTTGAATCTTAGCCAGACTCTGGGGCTGGTGCTTTCCAGCAGAAATAAAGTGAAAGTAGGGCATTGTCTCCTACTTGTTACTGAGGACGACAGCTGATTACATGGGGGAATATTTGATAGAATTTGATTTGGAGCCAGTGATTTGACACTTCCTGGAGGTGTGTCTCTTGGCTTAAGATTAATGGCCAGGCTCAAGTAGGAGTCACATCTTATCATAAAACACATATGAGAATTATTCACCTCTTCATTGTAAGGAGGGAACCTAAACATTTCAGCTTCTTTTCATTTATAATTGGAGTATGCTAGTCTAGAAACAGTACTGTAGTTAGAGGTTACTGATACTGCTCTCCTCTGCAGAAAAAAAAAAGGGGGATACTGATAATTATACAACCCTACTTAAATTATCCAGATTTTTTTTATCATTTTTTTAATGTTTATTAACTTTTGAGAAACAGACAGAGTGTGAGTGGGGGGAGGGATAGAGAAAGATGGAGACACAGAATCTGAGGCAGGCTCCAGGCTCAGAGCTATCAGCACAGAGCCTGAAGCAGGGCTCAAACCCACGAATTGTAAGATCATGACCTGAGTCAAAGTCGGACGCTTAACTTACTGAGCCATCCAGGTACCCCTATCCAGATATTTTTTAAATGTTGCTAAATAATCATATGCTAGACATTTTCAAATAATAAGTAGGCAACTAATGACTGTGGTTTAAAATGAAATTAATTATTTCAGGGGCGCCTGGGTGGCTCAGTCGGTTGAGCGTCCGACTTCGGCTCAGGTCATGATCTCGCGGTCCGTGAGTTCGAGCCCCGCGTTGGGCTCTGTGGTGACAGCTCGGAGCCTGGAGCCTGTTTCGGATTCTGTGTCTCCCTCTCTCTCTCTGCCCCTCCCCTGTTCATGCTCTGCCTCTCTCTGTCTCAAAAATAAATAAACGTTAAAAAATTTTTTTTTAATTTTGAAATGAAATTAATATTTCAACGTCAAGATTCCTCTGGTCCTTGCAGTTCTGAAATCTCATCAGTGATGACAGAATAGAAATGACTTGATAATTCAATAAGTATTATATGAAAAATATGTCAATTATTTTATTTTAACATAACAAACAGTGGCCTATTACCAGTCTCTGAGTTCTGCTCTAGGGTCCCCCCTAGACTTCCTCTCATCTGGTAGGAAGAGAATTAGCAAATAGCTCCAGTCCCTGACACAGAGGGGCGGGGTTGTATATTGCAGAAGAACAAAGTTCCCAATTACTTTTGGATTTAGAAATGATCAGAAGCACTTTTATTCTATGTTTGTTTTTTGTCCTGAGCCAAAGGAAAATTGTAATATTAAAAAAAAGGCTTTTTTAAAAAGCTTATTCCAAATGTGTATACATAGTAAAACCAAGAATGTAGTTTAAATTAATTTTAAGTTTGGTTATGTCTGAAGAAAGTCACATACAATTTCTGAGCCATCATTTCTCTTCCGTGCCAGCCATGCTTTCTGTCCTCTTATAATTATCCAAATATGTTTCATGATTTTGACAACACAAAGGTTGACACTCTAGTTGGCTGATAAAACAGTATGAGAGCAGGAGAGTCGGTGTTTTTTGACAATGAATGGAAACACATCCCAGGAATCTGCCAATTACTGTTGAGCAGAACCAAGTTTTAGTTTTACTTGAAAGGTTGTCTCAACCGGATCTGTGAGAAGGCGAGTTTTTTGTTCAGGTCCAGGGCTTACAGATTCTGTTTGCATAGTTTTCTTTATCATCAAAGAGAAGCAATTAACAACATAACGCTTGAATCAACAAAGAGTGCTTTTAGGTCTCCTTGGCCTCGAAATTCCCCTTTCATTAAAGCTGATTCCTTGTAAAGCAAACCAACATATCTAACTTCCCTTCTTCAAAGGAGTTCATGTTATTCTGCTTCCACAGTTCTGTAAATCATACTCTTTCTAACTACACTTTCTAAGCCACTTCTCTAGGCTCATGAGAAATAAGAGTATAGAAAGGGTTCACACTACCTGCTGATGTTCTCACTGTCCTCCTTTTCCATCTTCAAATTCACACTCCTAATCTATGATAAATGTGCATCCTCGCCCAGATACTCACTCTCATGAAGGACAAACACAAATGTGGTAGATAACCAACAATCAAAGCGGAATTTTCAACATGCCTATTCATCAATTATCTATTTTTTGTTCATACTTCTATCAAGAGACTTGCTGATTTATCTTAATGAGGCCGGCTGTTAGTGCACTACATCGACTTGCTTATGCGAAACAGGATTTATTAGAAATACGTGAAATAGTTCATATAATTTATGGGAATGCTGAACAACCAGATCTGAGTTGGACAACCAGATCTAACTCCAGGAGTTAGCGGGCACCCTCTCTTGAATGGATTTGTTCAAACCAATTAGAGTCTTCTCTGTAATCTACTCAAGTTTCCCATTTATTGGACAAAACATCTGATTCGTTTAGAATCAGAGGCTCACCTCATTCCCATTTTCCAAAACAGAAAGAGACTGTGCCTGAAAGAAAGAAACTCAACGGTACCAAAAGATGGAATGAATGTTAAGCAGCCCAAAACAAAGGCTGTCCACCCTACTCCAGCCCTTTGGCTTCCCAGTAACCTCATATCTGCTTCCTTACATTATAGATCCAGATGTCCCCATCCAACAGTTCGTAACTATCGCATGTAAAACTGACTAGCAGCTCAACATCTCCTCCAAAGAAAGAAAACTGAAAGTGGGTCAGTTTCTGTTGAAGTTGCTAAAAGTGGCATGACTTATTCTTGATCAAGTTTGGAATATATTTCCTTGGAAACAGTAATTCCTGGAAGGAAAGGCACAGGACCCAAGTGATCAGTCACAGCCAGTGAGACTTTCCTTGCACCCACTCTTTCCACCACCACCACCAAAGTTGAATCTGGTTATACGTAGGCTTGAAATACTGCCAGCAACTTACTTTTTTTTTTTCCTTCAGAGACTTTGAAGTAGAATTTTCTGTCTTACAAAAGAGAGTACTAACTGCCTATTTCTTGGCTTGCAGAGCCGAGAGTAACTTAATAGGTCCCCAGATTGTACACCACAGGGAAGAAATTACATGGTGAAATGAATACTAAGAAGTCACAAGTCAACCAATGATCAGTGTATCTCCTTCTCAAATATGTTTTCAGTAGTTTTGTTAAGATATAATTTATGTGACATTATATTAATCAATTTTATGTTTGTAGTCCAGTGAATTTTAATAAATGTGTACAGTTGTACAACCATCACCATAGTACAGTTTTACAAAATTTCTGTCATCCCAAAAAGTTTCCCTGTGCCCATTTGCAGTCAGTCCTGACTCCAATCTCAATCCCTATACAACTACTGATATGCTTTATGAAACTATAGTTTTGTCTTTTCTAGAATTTCATGTAAATGGAATCTTGTGTAGTTCTTGCATATGGCTTTTTTCACTTGTCATAATGTTTTTGAGGTTCATCCACACTGCTGCATGTATCAGTAGTTCATTTTTTTCTTAATTTTTTAAAGTTTATTTATTTATTTTGAGAGAGAGAGAGAACACAAGTGAGGGAGGGACAGAAATAGGGGGAGAAAGAGAATCCCAAGCATGATTTGCACTGTCAGCGCAGAGCCAGATGCAGGAATTGATCACATGAACTGTGATATCATGACCTGAGCCAAAATCAAGAGTCTGATGCTTAACCGACTGAGCCACCCAGGTGCCCCAATAGTTCATTCTTTTTTATTGCTCAGTTGTTGAGTAGTATTCAGCAAAATGGCAACATAACATTTTGTTTAGACATTCACTACCTGATGGACATTTAGATCTTTTCCATGTTTTGTTTCCCTATTATGAATAATACAGCTCTGAACATATACAGACAAGATTTTGTGCACACATGTTGCCATTTCTCTTGTGCAAATTCTAAGAAAGTATATTTTTAACTTGTTAAGAAATTGCCAAATTGCTTTCCAAACTAGTTACACCATTTTATATTCCTACCAGCACCACATGAAAGTTCAAGTTCCTCCACATCCTTGACAACACTGGTATTATGTCTTTTTTTACTATTGTCATTCTAGATGCTACATTATGGTATTTTGCTGTGTTTAAATTTACATTTGTCAATGACTATATTTGCCATTTATATACCCTTTCCAACGCGGCGTCTACTCAAAACTTTTGTCCATGTTTGAAATGAGTCATTTGTTTCTATATCTTATATTATAGGAATTGGTTATATATTCTGGATACGAGTTCATTTTTTATTAATGTTTATGTATTTATTTTGAGAGCAAGAAAGAGCAAGCAAGGAGAGTCAGAGAGAGGAGGAGGAGAGAGAATCCCAAGCCAACTCCACACTGTCAGTGCAGAACCTGATGAGGGGCTCAAACCCACAAACCATAAGATCATGACCTGAGCCAAAATCAAGAGTTAAGCACTTACCTGATTGAGCCCCCCCAGGTGCCTCTGGATGCAAGTTCTTTATCATGTATGTTATTTGCAAGTTTTTTCTCTCATTCTGTGGCTTATCTTTTCATTTTTGTAATGGAGTCTTTTGAAAAGTAAAAGACCTTAATTTTGTTGAAGTCCAATTTTTTTTCTTTAATAATAGATAGTATTTTTGGCATCATATATAAGAAATCTTCGGCTAATCCAAAATTATAAAGATTTCCTTCTATGCTTTCTCTAGAAGTTCATAGCTTCCATCTTCACTTTTAGGTCTATGATCCTTTTGAGGTTAACTGGGTTTTTTTGTTTATTTGTTTGTTTGTTTTAATGGTGAGAGAGGAAAGTGTCAGTCCATTTTGTTTCATATAAATATCCAGTTGTTTCATATAAATATCCATTATTTGTTTAAAAGGTTATGCTTTCTCAAGAAAAATTTTAAACAGAGATTATACTT
Source organism: Lynx rufus (assembly GCF_022079265.1). NCBI lineage: Eukaryota > Metazoa > Chordata > Mammalia > Carnivora > Felidae > Lynx > Lynx rufus. The sequence continues at coordinate 39,791,336 of NW_025814834.1, read as the reverse complement.
TCTCCATTGAATTACTTTGACACCTTTGTTGAAAATCAATTGATCATAAATGTATGGCCTTATTTTTTTTACCACATTCTGTTCCATTGTTTATATTTACCTTTATATCTTTTTTTAATGTTTATTTATTTTTGAGAGAGAGAGTGGGAATGGCAGAGGGGCAGAGAGAGGTGGGGACAGAGGATCTGAAGCAGCTCTGGAGACAGCAGTGAACCTGACACGGAGCTCGAATGGTGAGATCACAACCTGAGGCCACCCAGGTGCCCCTATCCTTATGTCTTGGTTATGTTAGCTTTCTGGTTAGTTTTTAAATTGGTTAGTCTAAATTTTCCAGACTTGTTCTTTTTCAAGAACATTTTAGTTATTCTATATCCTTTGCATTTTCATATAAGATTTAGGAAGAATTTGTCCATTTCTACCAAAAAAAAAAAAAACACAACAAAACATGCTTGGAATTTGATAGGGATTGTGTTGTCTCTATAGATCAATTTCAGAAAAACTATCTTCTTAAACAACAGGGAGGCTTCCAATCTATGAACATAATATTACCCTCTATTTATTTAGATCTTCTTTAATTTCGATCAGCTATGTTGTGTACTTCTCAGTATATGAGTCTTATACTTCTTTTGTTAAATTTAGTATGAAGTATTTTGTTCTTTTTGATGGTATTGTGAGTAGAATTGTGTTTTTTTTTTAAGTTTTTATTTAAATCCCAGTTAGTTAACATACAGTGTAATATTTGTTTCACGTATACAAGGTAGAATTGGTTTTTATTCATTTTTTGATTGCTGACAGTTAGTAGAAATAAAACTGAATTTTGTATATTAATTTTATATTTTATGTAGTATTATAGCTTGTGACCATGCTAGACTTCAGTTTCCTCTTCTGGAAAATGAAGATACTGAATTTTAAAATTATTTTTAGCTAAAAGATTTAAGACCCTTGTTTTAGAATCAATAAAAGCAAATGAAGAATATAAAAAGAAGTCATCATGCCAACAGAGTCTAGAGGTTAACTACAGAAGTTAGTGTTAGAAGGTTCTAGCAAATATATCTATACACCATTCATAAAAGGAAAGGAACGTGGCATCACTGTAGGGTCAGAGCACACTCTGACCATTTTAAGGTTGATATCATGCGCACAGATGTCACATCCTTCCAGATGATACTGTTTAGTTATTTGTTTCTACCCCTTGAGTTAACAGTTTAGGTTTTTTCCAGAGAAATGATATAATAGTAAAGTTCATCGTTCTGTATATCCATATCAATCAGATAAAAGCTGTTGCAATCAGTCTTGCAGTTTCATCCATTTTGGAACGGATTTTTTAACACTATCAACATATCTCATACCTTAACTGTTATGCCTCACACAGGCATCTGAAAAATGAGCTGATAATGAAACAGAATATGAAAAAGATTTATATTCTGGGATGCCTTCCTAAATAACTAACACATTGGGAAAATCTGAGCAAGAGTAAGAATTTCTGTGGGTAATGAAATAGCGCATGCCCAAATTTATTTTACCACCAACAGACTTAATTATTTCTAAGGCAGAATATCAGTATGTTGGTGCTACAGCTTAAATAGAATTGTGACATCCAAGAATCATAAATAATGTAACTGTTTACTTGAGTCTGAGTGCTTGCGCCCTGTGTTTAAATAAATACAAAAAGTTGTCTCTTAAGACCTACAGCTCTAAGCAAATGAAAAATATCAAGGATGCGTGAATGTTTGTTTCTGTGTGTGTGTGTGTGTGTGTGTGTGTGTGTGTGTGCTGTAAAGGGAGAAGATTTTTGCTGAGCTACTTCCCAGACCTCTGAACATCTTTTTAAATAACTTTCTTTGCAGAGGAGTAATAGGGATTATGAAGAAGAATTTTTCTTTAAGGGTAACCAGGAGACAAGGATGGGTGAAATGAAGAGGACATTATTTTCTCTGCTGCTCACCACAGTCCCTCAACTTGAGCTATTTTTAAGGTCCCTAAAGGCAGAGGCCTACAGAGGGAGCTACAGTGGGCACCTTGAGGCCGGGATGCCCTACAGAAATAAACAAGACTCTAATAAACACAGAAATGCCTGGCAGCTCTCCTGAAAAGCAGATTTGTTTGTGAGCCATGTGACACATCTCTGAGGACTTCCAAAACCACAGGGGAAAGGGATTTTTCAAGGGATCAAAGTGTGGATCCATCAGTGGACATACTGAGCTAGCCATGTCAATTTCACTTTGTTTTTTATAATAAATTGGTAAAGACTGGGGAAATTGGGATTTATAGGTATCTATAAGCCCCCTTTCCCCAAACCAATTGTTTATTCTTACTGCTTGTGTCCTGACGGCCCTCTAAAATTTCTTTTTTTTTTTTTTTTTTTTTTTTAAGGACTGGAAATAATTCTTTAGCTGAGCATACACGGATTCTCCCTTGAAATGGGTGTGAGAAGTGACTTTTTTTTTTTTTTTTTTTCAATGTTTTATTTTATTTTTGGGACAGAGAGAGACAGAGCATGAACAGGGGAGGGGCAGAGAGAGAGGGAGACACAGAATTGGAAACAGACTCCAGGCTCTGAGCCATCAGCCCAGAGCCTGACGCGGGGCTCGAACTCACGGACCGCGAGATCGTGACCTGGCTGAAGTCGGACGCTTAACCGACTGCGCCACCCAGGCGCCCCTAAAATTTCCAAAATAATCTAAATAATCAGCAGTCTAAACACTCCTATGCCTCTTTGTAAACAACCAAAAATATAAGGAAATAAACAATTTCCTTGTCTTTGCCAGTCTTTTTGCCCTAACTATTGCCTCCTGCTAAAATTAAGAGTAGGGAATATTAGGGGTGCCTGGGTGGCTCAGTTGGCTACGCATCTGACTTCAGCTCAGGTCATGATGTCACAGTTCATGAGTTCAAGCCTGGCGTTGGGCTCTGTGCTGACAGCTCAGAGCCCGGAGCCTACTTCAGATTCTGTGTCTCCCCTGCTCTCTGCCCCTCCCCCTCTCTCTCTCTCTCTCTCTCTCTCTCTCTCTAAAAAATAAACAAATATATTTTTTTAAATTTTTTAAAGAGTAGGGAATATTAATGCTGATATTTATTTTTTATCTGTAAGCTTACCTATATTTATTTCTACCTAAATATGCAGATATACACATACACATTTCTCAATCTTGCACCTCTGTTAAAGGGAATAGACACCAAAAGAATAAAACATATAGATTAGAACTTCTGGGCAGCCAAAGGTCATGAAAAAAAGAGTATGGAAAATCAAACCATGCCAACATGACTTACTTGATCCCCATAAGCACGATGACCTATGATGATAGGTTTTACCCATCCACTCACAAGTCAGGGGAGCTTTTTGCAGATAATAATTTCCCTGAAGACAGTGCCGCCCAGAGTATTTCAGATGGTGCCATTTGGTGACTTCCACATTTGTTTCAACTTGAACTCCTCAACCTTCTTCTCATGGGGTGGCGGGGGGGTGGGGGAGGGGTGGGGAGGGGGATGATGGTAACACACTTGACACCAACATTGTACTTCTTTATAACTTCTGCAGCATCCTTGGTGACCTGGTCATGGGTAGCATCGTGATTCTCTACACCTAAATTATAGCTGTGCAAGTCTAGTTCCAGGTAGGGACAAATTAATTTTTCTTTAATCAATTCCCAAATGATTTGTGTCACTTCATCTCCTTGCATCTCTGCCACAGAACCAACATGAATTTTTTTTTTGAGGAATTTTGATTTCTTTTTTGTTTTTTAGAGAGACAGAGAACATGAGCAGGGGAGAAGGGCAGAGGGAGAGAGAGAGAATCTTAAGCAGGCTCCATGCTGAGCATGGAGGCCAAGTTGGAAGGGCTCAGTCTCCTGACCCTGAGGTCATGACCTGAGCCCAAATCAAGATTCAGACAGTCAGCTGACTGAACCACCCAGGTTCCCAGAGACATTTGATTTGGACTTCAAGAAACCTTTACAACTTTTAATCACCTCAACTCCTTTCAATCTTGCCGACTCAGTAGAGTGCAGATTATTTCCTACAGGGAAAGGTATGCAGGCAACGAGTCAGGGGCACCACAGCCACTCATATGCTGAAGCCCACAAGGGTCTATACTGGCAATACCAACTGGGCCCTAGCTGTTTCAGTTTCTGATACCGCCTCTGCACCAACCCAGAAGCTGGTGAGCGGAATGCTGATATTTATTGACTCAGCATGGCGTTAGGTGACTTAACAGATCTTTGAGTAGGTACTCTTATTATCTTTATGTCACAAATGAGGAAACTAAGTTGTTGAGGAATTAAGTAGCTTGCCCAGAGTCAAACGGCAAGCAAGTGGTAAAACCAAGAAGCAAAGAGAATAGCGATGAGTTTTTCCCTTACCCACTCCTGTGTTGATTGATGGCCAATCAAAGAAGATTTCTTGCCAATGGTCTTGACTCCCTTAGAGGCTCAAGTTTCCTCATTAGAAGAAAGACGTACAGTTAAACCCTTTGTTTCTTTTTATACCTGTTGAAATCAATAAAAGCCTCTCAAGGGGCACCTGGTTGGCTCAGTCGGGTAAGTGTCCAACTTCAACTCAAGTCATGATTTCATGGTTCTTGAGTTCAAGTCCTACATCAGGCTCTTTGCTGTCAGCACAGATACTGCTTGGGATCCTCTGTCTCCTCTCTCTGCCCCTCCCTTGCTTGCTCTCTTTCTCAAGAATAATAAATAAACATTTTTTTTTAAAAGCCACTCAAACAACAAGTAACAGCAATTCTACATGCCACTCTAATTCTTGCCAATTGTCCAATGTATGAATTCCAGAGAGCACTGAGCAGTGGAAAAAACAAAATAGAAGGGTCTAAGTAATTTAAAACAGTCTTGTAACCCATGCCAGTTTATGCCAAAAACCTTACATTAAAAAAAATAATAATAGGGATTTCCGGCTGAATCAGTTGGTGGAGCATGTGACTCTTGATCTTGGTTGGGGTGGTAAGTTTGAGCTCCACATTGGGTGCAGAGTTTACTTTAAAAAAATAATGATAATGATAATAATAATAATAATAATGATGATGATGATAATGTCCATTAAGCATTGAAACATAGTTTAAGATTAAAAAAGAGAGAAGAAGGGTAGAGGGGCACCTGAGTGGCTCTGTCGATTGGGCGTCCAACTTTGGCTCAGGTCATGATCTCATGGTTTATGAGTTCGAGCCCCTCATTGGGCTCACTACTGTCAGTGCAGAGCCTATTTCAGATCTTCTGTCCCCATCTCCCTTTCCCCCTCCCCTGCTCTCTCTCTTTCTCTCTCTCTCAAAAACAAACATTTAAAACAAAAACTTTAAAAACAATTTTTAAGAAAGGGTAGAGAGATACCCTTCTTCACAGAACACCATTGGCACCTTGAGGAGTCCCACTTAATACTCAGGGGAAATCTTGGCCATGTGTTTTTCAAGAGAGGATGCACTACCTAAGTATTACACAGCAAGACGTGCTTTAACAGGAGAAAAAAAATGGCAGCCACTACATGGTGGCTGAACAGACTTGTTTGCCTCTCAATCCCTGTCTTTCACACACACACACACACACACACACACACACACACACACGGGTCCTGTAATTTTGCATGCCATAGCGTATATTCAGTATAGCATAGAATAAAGCTTACAAGACTGAGAGTAAAAGTGCTAGTCTTGGCCCTGCCCTGTCACCTGGAGTAAGTTAATTAACTCTCTCTGGGCCTTAGCTTCCTACTTCCTTAAAAGAGGAAATTGGACCAGATAATATTTTTTAAACTCTTACAGCTCTAACCATCTCTAATGTTCAGAGAACCACCCCGTTCCCTCTTTGCCAAGAGAATGGTAATGTATCTCTTAAAAGAACTCTGATTCAGTCTAAAGTATATTTCATTCTCTGAACGCTCTAAATGAATGTTTAAGATATTCCTTTTTCTCTCTCTCTCTCTCTTTTTTTTTTTAAGAAAGTGCTTCTTGCCCTTCAGGCAAAAGAAAACTCTGTTCTAATCTGTTAGCTGGCCCTCTTCAAGGCACAAAGCATCCCTAACTTCTAACCTTGGCATGGCTCTTGTTTTTTTTTTCTTTTCCTATTGTCAAAGCTCTCGAAAGTCTTGTTTGCAGAATAATGAAGAAAGCATCGCTGTCTGCAAGACTGCTTGTCACCTCTGAATATACTCCATCAACATGCTGCCACTTCGTCTTGTTTAGAATCATCGACTGCTTTGTAGAAGGACACCAATGTCCACATCTATCTCCTTGAGACAGGCAGAGGAACGAATCCTTTTTCCTGTCTCAAAAAAGAGCTGACAAGCTTTTAGTAGTGTTTATCTTCACTGAAGGGTGATAACCTTGAAAATGAAAGTTAAAAAAGACTGATACAATTAGGTACACAGTTCTCTCCATTCTGTATCACGATCGGTTTTCTTGTATAGTTTACCACGTCCAAGTTTTTTATTGCCCACATTGATTTGTGTAACACTAAATGTAAAGTTACATTTCATTTATAAAATACAAGTGCATGATGCTGTGAGTCTTTTGCAAAATGATAATTCCTCTTTTAAGCCTAAAATGAGTTACAAATATATTCCTTTTCATTTTTTTTGATGTAAGCTCTACGCCCAGCAAGGGGCTTGCACTCACCACCCTGAGATCAAATCTTATGCTCTGTGGACTGAGCCAGCCAGGAGCCCCAAAAATATAATCCTTTTAATATTTTCCGTCCTTTCCACTACACTTCCCATATTACCCATGCCATTTTTTCTCTTCTTTTGCATTCCTGGACCCCATGTTATGTTATATTTACAGAGTGTTGAGACTTCCCTAAATAATTTTCCTGAATGTAGGCAAAATATCAGAATTCTAATTAATTACATTGCATCCACTCAAGGGCAGTAATAGTTGGATTTGATAATTTCATTAATAATTTTTTGCACAGATTGAATGTCTTTATCCCCTCAAAATTCATATGCTGAAATCTTAATCTCCATTGTGATGGTATTAGAAGGTGAGGGCTTTGGTAGGTGATTAAGTCCTGAGTCAAAATGAAGATGACCATGTACCTAATTGTATTTGTCTTTTTTCACTTTCATTTTCAAGGTTATCACCCTTCAATGAAGATAAACACTATAAAAGCTTGTCAGATCTTTTTGAAACAGCTAAGCACTCATGAATGGGCTTAGTGACTTTATCAAAGAGAACCCAGAGAATTCCCTCCCCACCTCCACCAGGTAAGGACGGTGAGATGAAACCCTTTATGAATCAGGAACCAGGCTCTCACCAGCCACCAAAACTGCTCGTGCCTCGATCTTGAACTTCCCACCCACCAGAACTATGAGAAATAAGTGTCCATTGTTTATAAGCCACTCAGTCTATGGCTTTTTTGTTATAGTGGCCCAAACGAAGACATATGTGTATTAGGGTTCCCTTGTGACCTAGATTGTGCCCACTACTGGAGTTCCAACAGCAAGAATATGTCTGGCAAGCTGGTAACTTGACGCTCCAGAATCCTGTTTGCATGAGGGACTCCCAGGGGCTTAGGAACTAGCTCCTACTAATAGAGGAGGAATAGGGCGCAACGCTTTGGCTATCAGAGGAGAGCTGGGTGCTAGTCCAGTGTCGCGCCTGTTGCTATTTTGTCTCAGGGCAGGCTCCCCAAGGTTTCGAGTCTGAGGCACAGAGGGAGAAGATCCCAGAAACAAAAACAAAGCCTAACTCAAACAGAATGACGTTGTTTCCCATTATGCAGCAGAGAACGATGCAGCTGTGGCCTCTGGTGGCTCCTGATTCAGCTGCCGTGGTTCCTGGTGAATGACTGGCAGCAAATTGCGGAGAGGGGCAGCAGCTTCCGGCAGGCATAAACTGGGGCCAAGAGCACATGAATCCTCCCTGGGGACTCACAGACACATCAAAGGGTCATTTTGGAGGCTCTGAAGTCCAGCACTAGCAGGAGGGGAATCCTCTATGGCAGTCCCACTACTCTCCCCTCTCTGCTACTGCCACCTGCCATTCTTGCACGCCTGTCTCCGTGGGTAAGCTTAGCCACTCCGGGATCTGCGGGAAACTAGCCAGAAGGGGCCTTGGAGGCCAGATTCACAGCGGTTCTCCCGTCTCTCTGCAGCTAGCTGGTAATGCCAGGGCTCTGAGCACCAGCAGAGTCAGTGTCCGCCCACGGCCACAGCTGAATGTTGCTTCTTGTTCTCAGTGGGAGCCAAGTAGAGACGAAATACTCTTGTAGGCTTAATCTGGCCCGCAGGCCGTATTTAGCCACCCCTGCTCTAGCCCTTAAATTCTTTCACAGAGATACAAGAATGTCCAAAAGTTACACTACCTGGTCTTGGCTCAGAACTTGGTATTACACCTTAAGTGTGTTATCCTAATAAAATGCATGCCATCTCATGTTCCTTTCCGTACTTCTTGTACAGAGCTAATGATCTTATACAGGGAGGTCTCTCTTTGGTATGAATTGTTTTTCTTTTTTTTATCTTTACATCTCCCACCTTCACAAAATAATTATTAAGTGTAATAGATATGCCAGGCAGTAGCTTTAAACAATGTAAATTATAGCTTTCCCTAAAACAGCACACTCTAAGACACAAAAATATTGAGATTTCATAACAAAGTTGTAAGTTGCTTGGAACAGTAGCACAGGGCTGGACATAGAGTAACATTGCTAAGTACTTTTTTTTTTTTTTTAATATTTTTTTTTCAACGTTTATTTATTTTGGGGACAGAGAGAGACAGAGCATGAACGGGGGAGGGGAAGAGAGAGAGGGAGACACAGAATCGGAAACAGGCTCCAGGCTCTGAGCCATCAGCCCAGAGCCCGACGCGGGGCTCGAACTCCCGGACCGCGAGATCGTGACCTGGCTGAAGTCGGACGCTTAACGGACTGCGCCACCCAGGCGCCCCAACTAAGTACTTTTTGAGTTGAATTTTGATGAATGAAACGAAATGAAATGTTTCTTTGTTGGTTGGTTGGTTTGCTAAGAGCAAAGCAGTGTCATATACTTGAAGAAGCTTGAGAGAAGCTTCTTGGGGAAGTCATAGATTCAAATCCTACCTTCTTTGCAAAAATGTTGTTAAAAAGAAACAATAGGCCGAAATTGGAGTCACTTTTGCTAAGCCCCCTACCTTAACTGTAGGTTCAGCCCCTACCAGGAGTGGAATTTTAAACCAATCAGTCTGGAATTTCCTGATCAACACTAGTGAGGTGATCTGCAAGAACCCTCGCCTATCCGTCCTAAGGGAAGGTGACCTTGCCTGAACCAATCCTTTTATTTCTTTTGTCAATAACTTCCTTGCCTGCCTCTTTCTGCCTATAAAAGCCTTCCATTTTGTACAAGTCCTCTGGAGCACCTTCTAGTTGTTAGATGGGATGCTGTCTGATTCGTGAATCATGGATAAAGCCAATTAGATGTCTAAATTTACTTGGTTGAATTTTTGTTCCTTAACAGTATATAACCTTGGGAAAAATCATAAAACAGAGATAATAAACTATCTCTCAGGGATGTTGTAATGAAAGTTAGATAAGTATTAAATCGTCTAACATGTTTGGTTCACTAGAAGCTAACTTTTTTTTTTTTTTGAAGTCATAAAGAATAGCTTTATGGCTATATGCAGTGAGGATTAAAAGGTCAGCATCTGTCACTTTTCTGAGCTCTTATCTGAGAGCAGATAATGGCTGCTGGCAGAGTCTCTGTAAGAGGTTTCTCCTGTTTGGAAACTGAATGTCAGTTGCAGCGTAAAAATGAAAGTTCTTGATGGTGCCTGAGGCTTGGATGCCAATGATAATTCACAGAAATATCAACGCCCCATTTTACTATCAAAGACAATTTGTAGGGAGTCCCTTGTTTAAATATGGCACGTAACACTTGGCCCACAACAGGAAGGACAGTGACAGTGAGACTACCCCCATATTCCAGGGTCAAGTTTAGCCCACTGGATAAGTCATGACCTCTATCCACCTTAAGCAGCCCATTGTGCAGACAGCTCTGGACTCACCTAAGGTCTAAAACCATAGGATCTGGCACCAAGTTTCACCCCTTCTGTGCTATGTGGTCTGAGACAAAGTACTTCAGCTCATTGAACCTCAGTTCCCTCATCTGTGAAATGGAAACAATTCTTGTTCTTCCTACACTGTTAATTTATTGATTGTTACCATCACTTGATCTGCCCTAGCCCCACCTATTTTGTTTGAAATTAGTGAGTGTCTGCTCAGTGCTATGTAAGGAATTAATTTGAGGTAATTACACGTAATCTTTATATCAAGCTAATGAGGTGACTGTGATTCCCATTTTATAGATGAGAAAATTGTAACTCGGAGAGGTTAATTAATTTACACACCTGGTTAGTGGCAGAGAGGGAATCCAACTTCAAAATTCATGGGCTAAGCTATTATTCTAAGCTGCCTCTTGGAAATTAAGTAGCATTTGGATGTCCAGCACTCATTCAATAGACCTATATTAAGGACTAATTCCTTCTTCAAGGAGATGACCTCCAAAATCATAGTTTAGAGATGTGCAGGGGCAAATTGCCGTTCTTATCCACCCCAGAAATGTCAACTGAACCCTAGGTCTCCAGCCAGGGAGGATAATTTCCTGACAGGATGTGACACCACAAGAGACACACCCACAACTTGAGTCACCCACGGATTCAGGTGGGGCTAGAGATAATTCGTCTGTCTCACCAAAAGCCGACACTCTTCTGGTTTGTAAGCACCTCCCCCTCTATTTCCATTGAAGGAACATCAAAGAAGAAGATGGAAAAAAAAAAAACACTTATTTGCTTAATTTCCTTTAGTCAGAAAGAAATTGCATTTTGCTGTTCTCAAATCGACAAATCTAATGCTGCACTGCAAAAAGTAAAACATTTCTTAAGGTACAAAAATGATAATATGTGTTTATCAGGCTTTCTTACCGGTATGCATTGCACTACGGTATTCATTGCTTCCAGAGTTAGAGCCTAGATCTTCAAACTCCAGAGTTGTCTAATGCCATTTTACATAAAAGGACTAGACTGGAAGTCAGGGATTCTCACTCCCAGTTCCATGCCCTTCTTTAACTCTGCTAGTTTTAATTCCCTGACTGAAGGAGAAGAATCTTGTCCTTCTTTCTTCCTTTCTGCCAAATTCCTATTGATTGGTTGGTGATGAGCTGGTAAAAGCTTGATGAGAATGCCATCTAGGCCTTCAGTGTCAAGATCAAGGGAGCTTATAAAGAGATGCCTTTCATCTTTTCCTAAAGTCAGTGCCTCAGGTAATCACTTCTTGTCCAGAGGCAATGAGTCCCCCAGATGAGATGCCGGTGACTCAGGGAACTCTGGCCCCAACTTTGTCAGCTCATTAAGGATACAGCCTACCACAAAGTGACTTTTGAACACACTAAGTAGGAAGAATCAGACGGTTTCTACAGTGACAGGGTCAGCGAGATCAGAGCCTGAGCCTTGAAATAAATCAGATATTGAAGAAGTAAACAACAAAAGGAGCTGAAGGCAGATTGGATACAGACGTGGTGCTTTTATCTGTCAGCCAGCAAGCCACCAACGTTCTCTTTTGCAAACGGACGGACGTGGTGTTTCTGCCTCACCATCTTAATCACTTTGTGGGGTACTTGCCCACTTCCCTTGCTGGTCTGCGAGCTCTTGGAAAGCAAGGACTCTGTTATGCATATTTTTATTTCATAGTTTGAAGCCCATTGCCTTTTATATAGTGGGTATTTGATGTATGAGGAAATAAAGGAACAAAGGAACAAAAACTCTGTGTCCTGTGTCCTGAAGAAATTTATAAAGAAAACTCTGCCCTTCTCCCCGACTATTTAAAACCTCAATAGACAAAAATGAACAATTATTTGATTGAAGAAATGGGGAGTATGGGGAATAAGAGAGATGAATATAAAGAAAGTAATAAACATTTGTTTAGAGGCTACCTTGTGTCAAACGCTGTAGCAGGTAATTTGCATATGTCCCTCTCAGCGAATCCTTACAATAACACCATGAGTCAGATATTCATATTCTTCTTCTTTTATAGATAGATAGAGAAAGTGGGGCTCAGAGAAACGAAATAACTTGTTCAAAGTCATGCAGCTGGTGACAGAGTTGGAATTCAAACCACTTACTGCAAAGCCCATATTCTTTCATTTGATCAAGCTGGTTACCATAAGCAAAAATAGAAATCTATAGCCATAATTAACAGCATTCTAGCAGAAAGCATTTCTGTCATGCTAGCACCACTAATACTCTCCCCTCTTCTCCCATTGACATCCTTTTTTTTTCTAATTTAGAACTAATTTGTAATTTCTGCTTCTAGTAAGGATGGAATAACAGGGAACTAATTTACCCTCCTGAATTAAACAACCAAAAAAAAAAAAGTAAAATATATAAATATAGTAAACAACAGTTTTCAAGATACTGGGCACCGGGCAATGAAGTATAATGACCCCTGAGTGATGGGAAACAAATGATGTGAGCCCCCCAGCTGTCCTGACTTACTACTGTGAGAGAATTTCCAAGCCATGGCACGAAGAGAGAGTATCCAGGCACCACACAGTGAACGACCTGAGTTGAAAACACAGAGCTAAGACTCCACGAAGATTCAAGACAGGTGGAGTTTACAGGGAAGTATGCCAGAGAGGAGAGAGCTACACAAAGAGAGGACTCTAGAGATTGGCAGAGGAGCCCTCTTGAGAATTTAGCAGGGTACTGATCCGTGCAGACATGTGAAGAAATTATTCCTGGCCAGGAAGGAGTCATTCAAGAGGATTAAAGAGACGCATCCAGCAGTCACACAAGACCAAGATTCACCTATATTTCCAACCAGAGTGGATAAACCTCATGATTCATGAGGTTTTGGGTAGACGACTCATTGGGTAGCCTTACCTCAGTAGTGGGGAATAATTATACCTATACTAAACACTTTACTGATCTCATAAACAAATCTTAAAAAACAACACCCAAAAGGATCAGATTGTTTTTCAAGTAACTTAACTGCATTCCAGAATAAAGTTCAAGAATATTTATAGGAATACAATAATATATAACACCACACAGTAACATTCACTGTGTGGTATTGTTCACCATCCAGTTATTCAGACAAGCAAACAAGCAAAACAGTAGTAGGAAAGCACAATCTATAATAAGTAGAAAATTACCAATTGATACCAACCTACAACTGGCACAGATGCTAGAATTAGCAGAAAAAAAACACAATAAAACAATTATTATTACTATGTTCCAGGTGTTGAAAAAGTTAAGTAGAAATATGGAAGATACAGAAAAGAATCAAATCAAACTTTTAGAGATAAAAACTATGCTTTCTGAGATTTTTTAAAAATACACTGAAAGGGCGCCTGGGTGGCTCAGTCAGTCAAGCATCCAACTTCGGCTCAGGTCATGATCTCACAGTTCACAGGTTCCAGCCCCACATCAGGCTCTGTGCTGACAGCTCAGAGCCTGGAGTCTGCTTTGGATTCTGTGTCTCCCTCTCTCTCTGTCCCTCCCCTGCTGGTGCTCTGTCTCTCTCAAAAATAAACAAAAACATTTTTAAAAATTAAAAAAAAAAAATACACTGAATGTGGGGCACCTGGATGATGGATCCAACTCTTGATTTTAGCTCAGGTCATGATCCCAGGGTTGTTGGATGGAGTCCCACATTGGGCTCTGCACTAATGGAGCCTGCTTAGGATTTTCTCTCTCTCTCCCTCTGCCCCTCTCCCCCACTCACATTCACTCTCTCTTTCTAAAATAAAATAAATGAATAATTAATGAAAATACACTGAATGGAAGCCCCTGGGTGACTCAGTTGGTTAAGCAGCCAGCTCTTGGTTTCAGCTTAGGTCAGGATCTCACAGTTCGTGAGTTCAAGTCCTGCATTAGGCTCTGACCTGACAGCATGGAACTTGCTTGGGATTTCTTTTTCCCTCTCTCTCTCTGTCTTTCCTTGGCTTGTTCTTTCTCTCTCCCTCACAAAAAAATAAATAAATAAACATTAAAAAAATACACTGAATGAGGTTAAGAGTACATTAGAAATTGCAGAAGAAAATATTAATGAACTTGAAGACATAACAATTAAAACTATCAAAAGGTAACGATTTTTTTTAAAGGATGTTTTGGGGCACCTGGAGTCTCATTCAGTTAAGTGTCTGACTCTTTTTTTTTAAATGTTTATTTATTTTTGAAAGAGAGAGAGAGAGCGCAAGTGGGTGAAAGACAGAGAGAAGGAGACACAGAATCCAAAGTACACTCCAGGCTCTGAGCTATCAGCACAGAATCCGATGTGAACACACAAATCACAAGATCATGACCTGAGCTGAAGTTGGTTGCTCACCAGACTGAGCCACCTAGGCACCCCCAAGCCTCTGACTCTTGATCTTGGTTCAGGTCACGACCTCACGGTTCATGAGATGGAGCTCCAATTCGTCTCTGCACTGAGTGTGGAGCCTGCTTGGGATTCTCTCTTTCCTTCTCTCTATGCCCCTCCCCCACTCACATGCACAATCTCTCTCTCTCTCTCTCTCTCTTTCTTTTTCTCTCTAAATAAAGAAATAAACTTTTTTTTAAAAAAAGGATGTTTTAAAAATGAAAATAGAATCACTGAGCTATGGGACAACTTCAAGAAGACTAATATACATATTATTGGAGTCCCTGAAATAAGAGTATGTGAAAAACTATGAAAGGAAATAATGACTGAAATTTTTCAAATTTGAGAAACAATAAACTCATAGATGCAAGAACTCAATGAAATTCAAGTACAAGAAACATGAAGAAAACTGTACCAAAATGCATCATAATCAAATTTCTCAAAATAAATGATAAAGAGAAAAATCTTAGGGGCACCTGTGTGGCTCAGTCGGTTGGGCATCTAACTCTCAATCTTAGCTCAGGTTACGATCTTGTGGTTCATGATTCAAGCCACACATGGGGATCTGCTCTGAGAGCAGGAAGCCTGCTTGGGATTCTCTCTCTCTCCTTCTCTCTGTCCCTCTCCTGCTTACACTATCTCTCTCAAAATAAATAAATAAACATTTTTTAAAGGGAAAGATCTTAAAAAAGGGAGAGAAAAAGATACATTATGTGCAGAAAAGCAAAATAAAGATGACACCAGATTTCTCCTCAGGAATAATGCAATCCAGAGGACTGTAGAGCAATTTTTTTTTAAATACTGAAATCAAAAAGGTCAATCTAGAATTATACATTCAGTGGGAATATCTTTCATAAGCAAAGACCAAATAAAGACTTTTTGAGACACACAAAGCTGAAAGAATTTATCACCAGCAGATTCACACTCCAACAAATGTTATAGGAAGTCCTTCCTGCAGAAGGAAATGATACCAGCTAGAAATACACACCTGCACAAATTAACAAAGAGCACCAAAAATATATTTACATGGGTAAATATATGAGGCATATTTCTTATGATTTCTCTCTTAAAAGACAGTTGCTTGTTCAAGTTATAGTAACAATGTTATGGGTTTTATAAAGCACATAAAACTAGAACACATGAAGCTAATAACAAAGGCTAGCAGAAGAGGAAGAGAAATACACTGTCGTAAGATTCTTAAACTATACTTGAAGTAGTATAATATCACTTGAACTTAAACTACAATAAGGTAAAGAAGTATAAGCTCCATGAACCCTATAGCAGACATGAAAATAACCAAGCAAACTATAGCTAATACACCAACAAAGAAAATAAAATGGTATTTGTAATATTTGCACTCCAATGTTTAAAGCAGCTTTGTTCACAATAGCCAAAAGGTGGAAACAGCTTTTCCACCAACAGATGAATGGATAAACAAATTGTGGTGCACACATACAATAGAATATTAATGATCCTTAAAAATGAATAAAATTCTGATACATGCTACAACATGGATGGACCTTGAAAATATGACAGAAAGTAGATGATCCAGAAACAAAAGGGTAAATACTATATAGTTCCATTTATGTGACATACCCAAAACAGGCAAATTTGTAGAAACAGAAAATAGAGTAGACTTTACCAGGGACTAGGAGGAGGAGAGGGGCATGGGAAGTTATTGTTAAATGGGTACAAAGTTTTTGATAGAGATAATTAAAAAGTTCTGGGAATGGGGGCGCCTGGGTGGCTCAGTCAGTTAAGCGTCCGACTTCAGCTCAGGTCACGATCTCGCGGTCCCTGGGTTCGAGCCCCGCGTCAGGCTCTGGGCTGATGGCTCAGAGCCTGGAGCCTGCTTCCGATTCTGTGTCTCTCTCTCTCTCTGCCCCTCCCCCGTTCATGCTCTGTCTCTCTCTGTCTCAAAAATAAATAAACGTTAAAAAAAATTTTAAAAAAAAGTTCTGGGAATGGATAATGATGATGGTTGCAAAACATTGTGCATATACTTAATGACACTGAATTGTACACTTAAAAATAGTTTAAAAAATGAAGTGCCCTGGCTAGCTCAGTCAGTAGGGCATGAAACTCTTGATCTCAGGATCATGAATTCCAGCCCATGTTGGGAGTAGAGATTACTGTAAGAAATGGTTAAAATGGTAAAATTTATGTTATGTATACTTCACCACCATGAAAAACAGATGGAAAAAATGGTATAAAAGTTCAATTAAAAGGAGCTTATTTAGATCCTATGGATTTTGCCTTACTCATGGCTTTAATTTTTAGTTACTCTTTGAAACCATTTATCTTTTAATTTACAGAAATGATTTTTTCCTTCTAACATCATTTTCTGTGATGCTTATTCATCGACATCACAGCAGGGGACAATGTACTCCTTTGACTGTCTTCCATACTAAACTCAGCCAAGGCCAGCCGTTGGACTCCTGGATCATAAATCTTAAAGTTCAGTTCTTTCAGAACGGATGCCCTTCCTGTCCCCTCTAAGGTCTTGGTTTCTCAAGAACACTATATTGCTCCTTGAAGACCCAAAATCACAGTCCACTCTCCCTCCTCCTGGGGAATCCACTCACCAGGAGTAAGGCAGATGTTCCTTTATATCTTTCAAATAAAATATTTCCAATCCTACCTCCTTATCCAAACAATAATGTCACCAAGCCTCCTTTTCAGTCTTCAGAGTGGCTAACTTTAGTGTTTTCAGAGAACTTGACCACCCTCACAAAAGAGCTAATTCAGCGATTCAGAGGTCAGTTCCTTTCTTTTGTTTGTTTGTTTGTTTTTCTATGTTTATTTATTTATTTTGAGAGAGAGAGTATGAGTGGGGGAGGGATAGAAAGAGAGTGACAGACTCCCAAGCAGATTCCACACTGTCAGAGTGGAGTGGATTCCACTCCAAGTGGATTCCACACAGTGCAGAGCCTGATGCAGGGGTCTATCCCATGAACCATGAGATTATGACCTGAGCAGAAATCAAGAATCAGACGCTTAACCAGCTGAGCCACACTGGCACCCCAAGGTCAGTTCCCTTCTTAAGAGAGGCTAAAATAAATCTTTAACGTTTTTATTTATGTTTGTGAGAGAGAGAGAAAGCACCGGTGGGGAAGGGCAGAGATCAAGGCAGATAGACGTTCTGAAGCCAGCTCTGTACTGACAGCCAAGAGCCCAATGCAGGGCTCAGACTCACAAATCATGAGACCATGACCTAAGGTGAAGTTGAACACTTAACTGACTGAGCCACTCAGGTGCCCCCAAAGTAATTTTTTGACACTCCCTTGCCAGTGAAACACACAGACACAAACACACACACACACACACACACACATACACACACACCAAATCTAGTTTGGAAAAGAGCAAATTTCTATGCTTGAAAATTAATTAAGGTCCTTATTAATCATGAAAAGAAGAGGTATGCAGACAAATAATCATTCTCTAACTGGCCATAATGCCTTAAGACTAAAACCAGAGGCACCTGGTTCTAGTCTAAAGAATAATAATTTACCTCAAATAATTCAACTCAACTGCTAGTTAATGTATTTCATTCTAGAAACAAGAAGGTATAGTTCTTTACCCTCCTGTGTTACCACTGTATGTATACCTAATCAATTTATCTCAACAAATATTTATAGAGTCACTGTACTAGGCACTAGGGATACAAAGGTTAGCTCCTTTGCCAAAGGGCTTATAACCTGATGGGAGAAATAGATTTTTTAAGATGAAATAGAAAGAAAGAAAGAAAGAAAGAAAGAAAGAAAGAAAGAAAGAAAGAAAGAAAAGGCAATAGGTCAAAAGTGTGTTACAGGAATATAGTGTAATACAGAGAAGGAAATGATTCACATGATGAAAGTTTTTGATCTCAAAAAAACATTAACACTAAGTTATGCATTAGCTGGATGAACAGCAGAATGAGAATAAATGCACTAAGAGTGTGAGCAAAAGTGTGAGGAAAGTGCATAAAACCAAATCTTGATGTTTTTATATCTTTTCAGCTTTTTTATTTAGATTTCTGGGCTTGATTTGAAGCATGTAAATGGTGGTAATAAATGAATAGATAAATGACTACTGTCATTTCATTTTCTAAATTTTTTTTAATTACTTGTGAGCTTTATTTTACCCATCATTTATCTTTACACCCGAGAAAGTGTAACTATTGAACCAATGTACTCAAACCTGGAATTACTCAATATTCAACAGCCACCCAAATTGCCAGCAAAGGATCTAAGTTGAATATTCAGTCTCTATTAATAATAATACAAGTCAATTCATTAAAATTGCTATAAGTTTTAGTGGGGAAAAAATTTTATCCATTTTTCTTTTCCAGTGCTGGTTTTCTTCCTTAAAGTGAATAGTCCATAAAATCAACGGCAAAGAGGAGCACCTGGGTGGCTCAGTTAGTTGTGTCCAACTCTTTTAATTTCAGCTCAGGTCATGATCTCACGGTTGTGAGATTGAACCCCATGTTGGGCCTCACCTCCACACTGAGCATGGAGCCTGCTCAGGATTCTCTCTCTCTCCCTCTGTCCCTCTCTCCAGCTCATTCTCTCTCTCTCTCTCTCTCTCAAATTAAATAAATAAACATTTAAAAATTAATACTAAAAAAAAATAAACAAAGGCAAACAAAGAGAAAACTATGCCCATTAATGCATTGAATCAATCATTATAATTCAGATCATAAATGATAGTTTTTTTAATTCTGGAGAAGAAAATTCTAAATGGGCCAGAGTATCAAGTAAGTTTCTTAAATAAAGCAATCCTAATTTACCATAATTGGTGCTTTTTTAAAAAAGTAATTAAAAATAATCATTTCCTACCAGTTATTTTTTAAAAATATATTGTTTTTATTTATTTAGTCAATTATTCATTCTTTAATTTATTCATTTTTTTAATAACTTTTTATTGAGGGTCAATCTTGTGCCGAATGTTCTAAGTGCTAAGGCTCTGGAATGGAACAAAATTATGGCTCTGACCATAGAACTTATATTCTAGTGAGAGAGATAAATAACCCAATTGTAAATATGTAGGGGCACCTGGATGGCTCAGTCAGTTAAGCATCTGACTTTGGTTCGGGTCACAATCTCACCATTCATGGATTTGAGCCCCAAGTCGGGCTCGGTGCTGACAGCTCAGAGCCTGGAGCCTGCTTTAGATTCTGTATCTCCCTCTCTCTTTGCCCCTCCCCTGCTCACACTCTCTCTCAAAAATAAATAAGTATTAAGCTTTTTTTTTTTTTTTTCAAAAAAAGACATAAATATGTAATGCAAGATGGTGGTAAGCACTATGGAAAGAAAATGTAAAGCATGACAAGGAACATAGAGACGGTTGGGGACTTACAAATACAATATCAGATACAGATATACACAGAAAGCAATACAGCATTACGTGAATAAGAACCTGAAGAAGTAAAGGAGAAATTCATGTAGATATTCCAGAAGGAGGAAAGGCCAATGCAAAGCTCTGAGGTAGGACATATCTGGCCCATTCAGAGAAGCAGAGAGAAGCCAATAGAGCAGGAGGGAAGGAAAGTGACAGAAAGGGTAGTTACGACAGAAGTTGTTAGATGCAGAGGGGGATGGGAGACCAAAATGGAGTGCCTTGTGGGCCATTGTAAGAACCTTGGCTTTTATTGTGAGTGAGATAGAAGTCATTGGAGAGTTCTGAAGGAAAAACCAGTAAGATAATAGAATAACCAAGAGAGTGGTTTATCTCCAAAGCAAAGAAAGTGAGGTTCTTCAAGAATGAGGGAGAGATCAACCGTAGCCAGCCATCAAGTAAGTTGAGGACTGAGAGTTCACCATCTGATTTGACAAGAAGGGGGATTAGTAGTGACGCTGTGAAGAACGATTCAATGTTATGGTAAGAGCAAAAATCTGGAGCAAGTTTAAGCATGAAAGGGAAGAATAAGAATCAGAGATATTTTTGAAGACGTTTGCTACAGAAGGAATAAGGCAGTATCAAAAGGGAGATACAGGGTCAAGAGAGGTTGGGGGGGGTTGGTTAGTAGGAGAAATTATAACTTGTTTCATGTTAAATCATTACAAGTCACAAATTATAAAACTCTTCAATGACAACATAGATTCAATGAATTTGTCTGTGTTTTCAGAATTCTTTTGATGTACCGATATGACTTACCTCTCAATATTCTATTGGCTTATAGAGTTCATACTTCATAACATAAGAAACATATATTCTACTGGTTTCTTCTAGATCGCTTAATATGTTGTCTGCTCTGGAATCATCAATAAAGACCTGAAAATTAGAGATGTGCTGTGGGGGAGTGGGGGGGCACATGTGAAAGAAAGACAAAGAGTTGGAAAGCAAAGTGCATATTACTTAAAATTTGATATTTGTAATCCCTTTTGGTCAAACTTCTAAAAAAGAAATTGATCAAACAGGAGAATAAATAGTTCACCCAGAAAATTAGATTAAAGTTTCCTTTTTCATACAGCAATTTATTATTCCCTTTAATCTCCTTGATCTTTTCAAATTAACACCCTCCAAAATTAAATTTACTTTAGACATGCATAATTTCTAGGTTTTGATCCTAGTCATTTTCTCTGCAGATTTTTCAAAGAAATTGATGAAATCTGTGAGTATGGATCAGTTGTGTGACCAGACCCTCTTAAAAGGCTAACAAGTTTTCAAATGAGCAGAATTAATTTATATTTAGAGAAACAGATTGAGCAATGTGACCTTAAATGTGTCTTTTTCTTTCACATATATAAATTATATGTGGAATAAAAAACAGCACTCGTGTGGGTTTTGTTTAATTTGGTGTTTGGGACTTTTTTGTTGCTCTGAGATATATTTGCACACTATTGTTCTGGGGCTACGGTTTTAAGAAAAATCATTTTAGGCTTTCTCCTTAGAAGTCATGATTTATATGCAATTTTTATCTATTGACATTCTTAAACTTGTCTTTTTATTAAAGAAAAAGTGTTAAGATGAGTAATCGGAAGAAAACGATTTTTATTTATTATTATAGGGTACAAGAGAATTAGAAAAAAGCCCCTCATCTTTCTTTTGCAAGAATTAAAGAAACATTTCAGGACCTTTTTGCTGTTGTTGTTTCTTTTTCATCTCTCACTATTAATGACATAGACATTGAAATACAGGTGGGTGTTTAACTACATTTAGATGATAACAGTGATGATGATGATGGTGATGATGATCATGGTAGTAGTAAATATACAACTGGACTTTCTTCTTTTTAAAAAACATTTTTTAATGTTTATTTTTAACAGAGACAGAGAGAGAGACAGAGAATGCATGAGTGGAGGAGGGGCAGAGAGAGAGAGGGAGACACAGAATCCAAAACAGGTTCCAGGCTCTGAGCTGTCAGCACAGAGCCCAACGCAGGGCACCAACTCACAGACCGCAAGATCATGACCTGAGCTGAAGCCGGACACTTAACCGACTGAGCCACCCAGGCGCCCCTGGACTTTCTCTTTCATAATTGGGTTAAGGCTGGTATTTTCCCGAAAACTATAAGAACTAAGCAACTCTGGGACTTCATCGAGTATCATAAAGTAGCTTCCAGTCATTCTGCTTGGCCCAGAAAAGCTATTCAGAGGCTATTCTTGCCTCAGTGCAGGTCTAGAAGGAAAATAAAGCTTAAAAAGGAAAGTTCAATTCATTTTTTTTTCTGCACCCTGCCACACAAACAGCTGGGTAAGTTTGAGAATGTAAATGTTTTTGACCTAAAATTCATCCGTATCTTCCATTCTTGAAGATCATTAGAAAAAAATAACCACTCAATAGACCTTGCTGGATGAACCCCAACACTATTAGTACTACATTCATATTGGTGTTATGATATATAGATAAATTATTTCTAGAAATAGGCTATTACTTGCATAAATAGGCTCTTATATAAGTTTTATCTCTAAATATAGATTAATATATCTATAGCTAAATACAGGGAAAGAGATCGTTTGATTTTTAAAAATTAGGAATCAGGGTTTGTAGATTCAGTTGCAACCCTGCCACATACTGTGACCTTGAGCAAATTAGTTAACCTCCTGGTGACTTAATTTATACATCTACAGAAGAGTAAATTACCACCTATGTTATTTACAGAGAGGATGAGGATTTACTTAACGTAGTAATTAGTAGGACTCTATTATTTTGGTAAAATTCTAACTCAGCTGGAAATCTGCACAGATTTAATTTATGGCAAATCTTAATGCTGAAATAACTACTAATGTATTTTTTTTAAAGGAACTATCCAACTGTAAAATTGGCAAAATGTTTCCCTTGGGCTAGACAAGTGAGTTTACTTTGTTGAAGCAAATCAGTGCATTGGATCAGACTACAGGACTAGAGAGTTCAAGGTCACAGGAGTAGCTCCTAAATTGACACTTTCACACACACAGAAAACCTATCTGAACCATGACTTGTATCCCTGATCACATCTTCATCTACTGCTCTATAGTGTATGGCATAGGTCACCAAGGAATCTGTCCAAAGAATGTAGATCCCTCAGTAATACCTCTGTCCCCATTACTGAAATAAGCAATGACATACCCAAATCTTGCTAAATGTATAGGTGAGTAAGATCACCTTCGTTTCACTACTAGAAAGTAGGCTTCTGGTACCTGGGTGACTCAGTTGGTTAAGCATCTGACTTCTGCTCAGGTCATGATCTCACGGTTTGTGAGTTCAAGTTCCTCATCACGTGAGGATGAGGCCCGCTTCTCTTTCTCTCTCTCTGCCCCTCATGGGATTCTCTCTCTCTCTCTTTCCCCCTCGCCCACTTGCCCCTCACTCACTTGCACCCTCTCTCTCTCAAAAAAGAAAAAAAAAGAACATAGAGGTTTGGGGGTGTCTGGCTGTCTCAGTTACTAGAGCATGTGACTCTTGAGCTCGGGGTCATGAGTTCAAGACTCACGTTGACCATAGAACTTACTTTAAAAAAAATAGTCTTCAAGAACATAGAGGGTTTTTTGTCTCTTTTCTTCATTACCATATCTCTAGCTCCTAGAACAATGCCTGGTACAAAATAAACAATAAGTATGTTTAATGAATGAATTAATTAGTCACAATAAAAAATTTGGAGCTCCCTTGCCTGCCATTTTCAAAGAAACTACAGGATTATCCAGAGGACAATTTTAAAA
The DNA here is from genome assembly GCF_022079265.1 of Lynx rufus. Lineage (NCBI taxonomy): Eukaryota > Metazoa > Chordata > Mammalia > Carnivora > Felidae > Lynx > Lynx rufus. The sequence continues at coordinate 39,767,884 of NW_025814834.1, read as the reverse complement.
ATCTCTTTTTATTATTATTATGTTACATCTTGTGGTAAAACTAACATATACATTGAACATAAACAACATAAGTACATCTTGTCTCTGTCTTGCATGTCTAGTCATCATGACACCTATAAACTGGTTGCCACTTGTAACAGTTTGCCAAAATACTTTCCAATTTATACCTGTCAGCCTAACATAGTCATTAATAACAGCCTCTTGTATGCCTAAGATATCCTGCTTGGGACCAAAATATATGCTTAACTCTACTGACATAACTACACACCAGGACATAAAGAACCTATCCTATTGCAAATTGACTTTCTCTAAATAAAACTAAAACAAAATCGTAAGCAATATATTAAATGTCTAATAATGATGAACAAAATGAACTGTAGTACAGTGAAAAGAGTATTAAAATGGACGTTAACAAACTTGAAATATAGTCTAAATTGTACCCACTCACTAGCTGGGTGACTTTGGAATAAAATGTTTAAATGGGCCTAACTTTACACACCAAACACAGCCATCGACTTCAACTGGAAAATCTTAAATTTTTTTTCTTAACGTTTATTCATTTTTGAGAGACAGAGAGAGACAGAGTGTGAGTGGGGGAGGGGCAGAGAGAGAGAGAGACTGACAGACAGACAGAATCTGAAGCAGGCTCTAGGTTCTGAGCTGTCAGCACAAAGCCCGATGCAGGGCTCGAACCCTCGAACTGTGAGACCATGATCTGAGCTGAAGTCAGATCCTTAACCAACTGAGTCATCCAGGCCCCCCTCAACTGGAAAATCTTAACAGCATTTCCAGCTCTGCTATTTTATAATTCTTCAGTTTATTTATTGTTCTTTCTCCCTGATTTTAATTATTTGTTAGAATGTGAATTTTGGCTCATTGATTTGATTTCCTAATGGTTAAATGACTTTTTTTTTAAGCTTATTTATTTATTTTTGAGACAGAGAGCTCAAGTTGGGGAGGGGCAGAGAGAGAGGAAGAGAGAATCCCAGCAAGGCTGCAGCAGGGTCATGATGCAGAGCCCACAGTGACGCTCAAATTCCTGAAACTGTGAGATCATGACCTGAGCCAAAGTCAAGAGTTGAACACTTAACTGAGCCACCCAGGTACCCCGATTAAATGACTTCTGAGATCCCTTCCATTCAACCCTAAAAATATAATTGGGCTTTAAAGTATAGGTCTGCTATAGTCAATTCTAAGGAAGTAAAAATCATAACTAGATATAGTGTGAAGGAAATGAGTAAACAAACTTATAACTACAAAGGATTTTGAGGAGGAAGACAAGTCTAGGTAGCACACTGCAGTGTCGGGATAGCTAGAAAAATGTTTAGGTTCTGTAGGATCCAGCAGCAAGAAGAGAGGGAATCAAAAGTTAAGAGAAGGAAGGGTCCTTGGCTGTCTTAGTTGGTAGAGCATGTGACTCTTGATCTTGGGGTTGTGAGTTTGAGCCCCACATCAGGTCTAAAGATTACTTTTTAAAAAGCTAAGGGTTGCCTGGGTGCCCAGAGTCAGTTAAGATTCTGACTCTTGATTTTGGCTCAGGTCATGATCTCATAGTCATGAGATCAAGCCCAGTGTTGAGGAATGCAATGAGCATGGAGCCTGCCCTCTGCCCCTCACCCCCATTCTCTCTCTCTCTCAAAATAAATAAATAAACATTAAAAAAATAATAAATAAAGGGAAATTTCTAGAATTTCTTTAGAAGTAGTTTACCCCATCATCTTCACGTAGAGGCCAAATCAGTTGTTCATTAATGACATATACTGTGGATTAGCTTCCTCTTCTTTTTCTTTTTGTTTTCTTTCATTATTTTTATTTTTATTTTTTATTTATTTTTTTAATTTATTTTTTTAATTTAGATCCAAGTTAGTTAAAATATAGTGTAATAATGATTTCAGGACTAGAATTTAGTGATTCATCACTTACATATAACACCCAGTGCTCATCCTAACAAGTGCCCTCCTTAATGCCCATCACCCATTTTCCCCACCCCTATCAACCCTCAGTTTGTTCTCTGTATTTAAGAGTCTCTTATAATTTTCTCCCTCCCTGTTTTTATATTGTGTTTGCTTCCCTTCCCTTATGTTCATCTGTTTTGTTTCTTAAATTCCACATAAGAGTGAAATCATATGATATTTATCTTTCTCTGACTGACTTATTTTGCTTAACATAATACAGTCTACTTGCATCCATGCTAGTGCAAATGGCAAAAATTCATTCTGTTTGATCACCAAGTAATATTCCATTGTGTGTTTGTTTATGTATATTCATACATATACATATATATGTATACCATTTCTTCTTTATCCATTTGTCAGTTGATGAACATTTGGGCTTTTTTCCATAATTTGGCTATTGTCAATAGTGCTGCTATAAACATGGGGGTTCATGTGCCCCTTCGAATCAGCACTCCTGTATCCTTTGGATAAATACCTAGTAGTGCAATTGATGGGTCATAGGGTAGTTCTATTTTTAGTTTTTTGAGGAACCTCCATAGTGTTTTCCAGAATGGCTGCACTGGTTTGCATTCTCACCAGCAATGAAAAAGGGTTCCTCTTTCTCCACATCCTCGCCAACATCTGTTGTTGCCTGAGTGGTTAGTTTTAGCCATTCTGACTGGTGTGAGGTGGTATCTCATTGTGGTTTTGATTTGTATTTCCCAGATGATGAGTGATATTGAGCATCTGTTGATTTGTCCATTAGCTATCTGGATGTCTTCTTTGGAAAAGAAAAGTGTCTTTTGCCCATTTCTTCACTGGATTATTTGTTTTTTGGGTATGAGTTTGATAAGTTATTTACAGATTTTGGATACTGACCCTTTATCTGATATGTCATTTACAAATATCTTCTCCTATTCCATCAATTGCCTTGTAGGTTTGCTGATTGTTTCCTTTGCAGTACAGAAGGTTTTTATCTTGATGAGGTCCCAAGACCTAATTTTTTCCCTTACCTCCAGAAACATGACAAGTAGGAAGTTGCTGTGGCTGAGGGAAAAGAGATTGTTGCCTATTTTCTCCTCTAGGATTTCAATGGCTTCCTGTCTTATATTTAAGTCTTTCATTAGGTTTGAATTTATTTTTGCATGTGGTGTAAGAAAGTGGTCCAGGTTTATTCTTCTGCATGTTGCTGTCCAGATTTCCCAACACCATTTCCCAAAAAGACTGTCTTTATTCCAATGGATATTCTTTCCTGCCTGCCCATATGTTTGTGGGTCCATTTCTGGGTCCTCTATTCTGTTCCACTGATCTATTGGTCTGTTTTTGTGCCAGTACCATACTGTCTTGATGATTAAAACTTTGTAATACAGCTTGAAGTCTGAAATTGTGATACCTTCAGCATTGGTTTTCTTTTTCAGGATTGCTTTGGCTATTCAGAGTCTTTTCTGATTCCATACAAATTTAAAGTTTGTTTCTTCCACCTCTGTAAAGAATGGCTGGTATTATTTGGATAAAGGTTGCATTGAATATGTAGATTGCATTGGGTAGTATTGATATGTTAGCAGTATTTCTTATTCCAATCCAGGATCATGGAATGTTTTTCCATTTCTTTGTGTCTTCTTCAGTTTCTTTCATAAGCTTTCTATACTTCAGTGTATAGATTTGTCACATATTTGGTGAAGTTTATTCCTAGGTATTTTATGGGTTTTGGTGCAATTGGGATCGATTCCTTGATTTCTCATATTTCTGTATAGAAATGCAACGGATTTCTGTGCATTGATTTTATATCCTGCAACTTTGCTGATTTTGTGTATCAGTTTTAGCAGTTTTTTTGGTGGTGCCTTTGGGTTTTCTTAAATATATATATTTTTTAATGTGTATGTATTGTTGAGAGAGAGAGACAGAGACAGAGTGTGAGTGGAAGAGGGGCAGAGAGAGAGGGAGACACAGAATCTGAACTAGGCTCCAGGCTCTGAGCCGTCAGAACAGAGCCAAATGCAGGGCTCGAACCCACAAAGCATGAGATCATGACCTGAGCCGAAGTTGGACGCTTAACTGACTGAGGCACCCAGGTGTCCCTCTTTGGATGTTCCACATAGAGTATCATGTCATCTGCAAAGACTGAAAGTTTGACTGCTTCTTTGCCAATGTGTATGCCTTTTATTTAGTTTATTTAGATTGCTGGGACTAGAACTTCCAACCCTATGTTAAACAACAGTGGTGAGAGTGGACATACCTGTAGAGTTCCTGATCTCAGGAGGAAAGCTCTCAGTAGTTCCCCATTGAGGATGGTATTAGCTGTGGGTCTTTCATATGTGGCTTTTATGATCTTGAGGTATGATCCTTCTATCCCTACTTTCTTCAGGGCTCTTATCAAGAAAGGATGCTGTATTTTGTCAAATGCTTTTTCTGCATTTATTGAGAGGATCTTATGGTTCTTATCCTTATTAATGTGACATATCACATTGAAGGATTTGCAGATATTGAACCAGCCCTGCATCCCAGAAATAAATCCCACTTGATTGTGGTTAATAATTATTTTAATGTATTTTGGATCCTGTTGGCTAGTATCTTGCTGAGAATTTTTGTAACTGTGTTAATCAGGGAAATTGGTCTATAGTTCTCCATTTTAGTGATTCTTTGTCTGGTTTTGGAATCAAGGTAATGCTGGCCTCATAGAATGAGTTTGGAAGTTTTTCTTCCATTTCTATCTTTTTTCACAGCTTCAAAAGAATAGGTGTTAACTCTTCTTTAAATGTTTGGCAGAATTCCCCTGTGAAGCCATCTGGTCCTAGACTCTTGTTTGTTGAGAGATTTTTGATTACTGATTCAATTTCTATACTGGTATGAGTCTGTTCAAATTTTCTCTTTCTTCATGTTTCAGTTTTGGTAGTGTATATGTTCTTAGGAATTTGTCCATTTCTTCCAGATTACCCAATTTGTTGATATATAATTGCTCATAATATTCCCTTATTATTGTTTGCATTTCTGCAGTGCCGGTTGTGATCTCTCCTCTTTAATTAAAGATTTCTTTTATTTGGTTCCTTTCCTTTTTCTTTTTGATCAATCTGGCTAGGGGTTTATCAGTTTTATTAGTTCTTTCAAAGAAACAGCTCCTGGTTTCATTGATCTGTGCTACTGTTTGTTTGTTTGTTTGTTTGTTGATATCATTGATTTCTGCTCTAATCTTTATTATTTACCTTCCTCTTCAGGGTTTGGGCCTTATTTGTTATTCTTTTTCAACCTCTTTTAGGTGTAAGATTATGTTGTGTATTTGAGACCTTTCTTCCTTCTTTAAAAGGTCTGGGTTGCTATAAAGTTCCCTCTTATGACTGCCTTTGCTGCATCCCATAGGTTTTGGGCTGTCATGTTATCATTTTCCTTGGCCTCCATGTACTTTTTAATTTCCTCTGTAGTTTCACTTAACCCATTCATTTTTTAGTAGGATGCTCTTTAATTTCTAAGTATTCATGGTCTTTCCAAATTTTTTCTTGCAGTTGATTTTGAGTTTCATAACGTTGTGTTCTGAAATTATACAAGATATGATCTCGATCTTTTTGTACCTGTTAAGGGCTGATCTGTGACCCAGTATGTGATCTATTCTGGAGAATGTTCCATGGGCACTCAAGAAGAATGTCTATTCTGCTGCTTTAGGGATGAAATGTTATGAGTATGTCTGTTAAGTCCATTCAGTCCAGTGTGTCATTCAAAGTCATTGTTTCCTTGTTGATTTTCTGTTTAGATGAACTTCTGTTGTTATAAGTGGGGTATTGAAGTCCTCTGCTATCATGGTATTATTACCAATGAGTTTCTTTATGTTTGTGATTAATTGATTTATATATGTGTGTGTTCCACATTGGGGCATAAATATTTACAATTGTTTTATCTTAGTGCATAGACCCCTTAATTATGATATAATGCCCTTCTTCGTTTCTTGTTACAGTCTTTCTTTTAAAATCTAATTTGTTTGATATAAGTATGGCTACTCCAGCTTTCTTTTGACGACCATTAGTATGATAGATTGTTCTTCATTCCCTCATTTTCAATCTGCAGATATCTTTTGGTCTAAAATGAGTCTCTTGCAAGCAGAATATATATGGGTCTTGTTTTCTTATCCATTCTGATACCTTACATCTTTTGATTGGAGTGTTTAGTCCATTGACATTTAGAATGGGTACTGAAAGATATGAATTTAGTGCCATTGTGTTGCCTGTGGAGTTGGAGTTTCTGGTGATGTTCTCTGGTCCTTTATAGTCTTTGTTGCTTTTGATATTTTTGATTTGTTTTGTATTTTCTCACTAAAAAAGCCCCCCTTAAAATTTCTTGCAGGGCTGGTCATGAACTCCTCTAGTTTTTGTTTGACTGGGAAACTCTTTATCTCTCCTTCTATTTTGAATGACAGCCTTACTGGATAAAGAATTATTGGCTGCATATTTTTCTGCTTCAACATGTTGAATATATCCTGCCACTCTTTTCTGGCCTGCCAAGTTTCTGTGGATAGATCTGCTGCAAACCTGATTTATCTTCCCTCCTAGGTTAAGAACTTTTTTTCTCCTTCTGCTTTCATAATTCTTTCCTTTTCTATGCATTTTGTGAATTTGACTATGATATGCCTTGGTGGTGGTAGGTTTTTGTTGAATCTAATTGGAGTTCTCTGTGCTTCTTGGATATTGATGTCTGTGTCCTTCCCCAGATTAGGAAAGCTTTCCACTATAATTTGCTCACATATACCTTCTGCCCCTTTTTCCTCTCTCTTCATCTTCTGGGACTCCAATGATTCAGATGTTATTCCTTTTAATTTTTTTTTTAATTTTTTTAACGTTTATTTATTTTTGAGACAGAGAGAGACAGAGCATGAACGGGGGAGGGTCAGAGAGAGAGAGGGAGACACAGAATCTGAAACAGGCTCCAGGCTCTGAGCTGTCAGCACAGAGCCCGACGCGGGGCTTGAACTCACGAACTGCGAGATCATGACCTGAGCCGAAGTTGGACGCTTAACCGACTGAGCCACCCAGGTGCCCTGTTATTCCTTTTTAATAAGTCACTAAGTTCTCAAAGTCTTGTGTCATGATCTTTTGCCTTTGTTTTCCTCCTTTTTTCTGCTTCATGATAATCTTATCATCTATATCACTGATTCACTGCTCTGCTTCATCCATCTTTGCTATCATAGCATCCATTTGAGATTGCATCCTGGTTATAGCATTTACTTTTAAAAAAATTTTTAACGTTTATTTAGTTTTTGAGACATAGAAACAGAGCATGAGCGGGGAGGGGACAGAGAAAGTGGGAGATATAGAATCTGAAGCAGGCTCCAGGCTCTGAGCTATCAGCACAGAGCCCAATGCAGTGCTCGAACTCACGAACCATGAGATCATGACCTGAGCTGAAATTGGATGCTTAACTGACTGAGCCACCCAGGTGCCCCTGTTTTTAATTTCAACCTGACTAGATTTTAGTTCTTTTATATCTGCACAAAGAGATTCTGTTTTTTAATTTTTTAATGTTTATTTTTGAGACAGAGAGAGCATGTGCATGAGTGAGAGAGCAGCAGAGAAAGAGGGAGAAACAGAATCTGAAGCAAGCTCCAGGCTCTGAACTGTCAGCACAGAGCCTGGTGCGGGCTCAAACTCATAAGCCATGAGATCATGACCTAGCCAAAGTAGGATGCCTAACCTACTGAGCTACCCAGGTGCCCCAAGGGATTCTATGCTTTTTTTCAACCCCAGCTAGTATCCTTACTATCATGGTTCCTAATTCTAGCTCAGACATCTTACTTATATCCGTGTTGATCAACGCTGTGGCTGTAATTTCTTCCTGTTCCTTCTTTTGGGGTAAATTTTTTCATTTTTTTCATTTTGGAGGAAGAAAAAAATTAATAAAATTAAAAATTAAAATTAAAAAATTAAAAGCAATACAAAAAATCAAATAAAGGAAGCTAGATCCCGGATGTGTTTTGCTCTGCTTGTTGAAAGAAACTTGATAGAACAGAGGAAAAAAAGGGAAACAAAAGGAAAAAAAGTAAGAAAAAATTTAAAAATTAAAAAAATTATATAATAAAGCAGAGTAAAATAAAATAAATTGAAATAGAATAAAAAATTAAAAATTAAGTAACAGTAAAAAATATAAAATAAAAATAAATTTTTCTTTCTGTATCCAAGAAAGAGGAAGAAAAAAAAAGAGAAAAATGAAAACAATTTAAGCAAAAATAGAAGCAAAGAAAATGAACAAATAAATAAATCAGCAGATTGAAACCAGAATAAAGTTACATCCAGTTTTCCCTAGAACTGGAACTATGAAGCCCTCTATAGCCCATACACTAAGAACGTGGTGTGACTTGTGCTGATCTTCTAGGGGAATTTCTTGGAGGGCACAGTTGGGCGGGGCTTGGTGTAATGACTCTGTTCTCCACTAGGTGGCACTGCTTAGCTTACTGGGGTGGATCAGTGTGGCACACACGGGAGTGGTGGAAATGACTTCATCCAGCTCTCCAGTCTCTGGCAGAGAAACTTCAGGCTCTCACCAACCAGCAAAGAAGCAACTTTGCTCAGGCTTCCATCAACTCTGTCCACTCCTATGTCCAAGCCATCAGCTTGCCAGGTGGCCTTCCCTCCAGAGTTTTGTCTCAGATGGGATTGTGTTTCAAAACCCTATGCTTCAGAGACTCCCACAGCTTAGACCCACTCGGACTCTCTGGGGAAGGTCTCCCTAAGCAATGGTTGGGTGCCAGCTTACCACAGGAAACGTTCCTGAGATCATGCAGTGGCAAACGTTCAGAGATTATGGCAAATCACAACACACAGCCGGCACCAGGTGTCACCACACTCTGTTGTCTTTGTCCCAATACCAGAAAACATGGCTGCTCTCTGGGGTCCCCTGGGACCTTTACCTGTGAGGAGACCATATGGCCTCTACCAAATGCACTCCAAGCAGGGGAACCACTCCTCCCTGTGTGACACACAGACTCCTCAATCCCCACTGCCTGCTCCTGGGGATTAGCCCTACTTGCTGACCAGAGTACCTCCAGGTGCTGAGCTCCAAACCTCCAGACTCTGTGCTCCACTGTTTATAGAATCCTGGTGACATTGAAACCCTCTCCTTTCTTCCTGTCAATTGTTTTAGGGAACAGATTTCTTGTTCAGCCCCTTACAAGTGTTTCTACTCTTTCTCTCTGTCTCCAGCTACTTTGGGGGAGTGCTTTTCTTGTACAACCCTAATGCACCACATTCTCCCTCTTCCTCTGTCCTCTCTCTGCAAAAACAGCTCCCTACCTTCTGAGGCTCTTCTGTCCCCCAGTTCACCTCTCCACACCATGTACCTGCCAAGTTCTGTGGTTCAGGTTATGCAGATTGTTGTGTTAATCCTCAGATCAGTTTCCTAGGTGTTCAAAATAGTTTGGTGCTGATCTAGCTGCATTTCATGGATGAGGCAAGATCAGGGTCTCCATGCTACTCCACCATCTTAACTCCTCCCTCACTTCGTCTCCATTTTTGTGTGATGTCCCACCATTGATGATAGTGGTTTCTTGTTTTTTTTTTTTTTTTAAGTTTGCTTATTTATTTATTTATTTATTTAAGTGATCTATAACCCCAATGTGGGGCTCAAACACATGACCTGGAGATCAAGAGTCGCATGCTTTTCTGACTAAACCAGCCAGGTGCCTCAATTGTAGTAATTTTTAAATATGTCCACAAATTTTTAAATTCTCCTTCCTTAAACAAGTGAGGCTTAATTCTTCCTCTTTTGAGTGAAGGCTGGACTTAATGACTAGCTTCTAATAAATAGATCAGGATAGAAGTCATAGGGTATGACTACCAAAAACAGGTCATAAAAGGTACTGTGATTTCCTCCATGCTCTCTCTGAATAACTCTCTGGGTGAACCAGCTGCCATCTTCTAAGGACTCTCAAGGAATCATCTGCAGAGTTGCATGTGGCCTCCTGCCAAGAGCTATTAGGAAGGGAGGGCTCCTCCTAACAGCCATGTGATGAGCTATCCTGGAAATAGAGCCTCCAGGCCAAGTTAAGCCTTCAGATGACTACAGATCTCACTGACATCCTGACTTCAACCTCATGAGAGACCTTTAGCCAGAATCACCCAACTAACAGGTTTCTTAATTCCTGACCCACAGAAACTTGAAATGATAAATATTTGTTGTTTTAAGCTGCTAAGTTTTGGAGTAATTGGTTACAAAGTAATATATAACTAAAGCAGTGATCAATTTAAGTAAAAAAGTGAACACCCTGAGGAGAAGTGGGGTGGGCTGGGGGGAAATGATTGATATCGGGTGCTAAGTGTGAGAAAAGAGTCTAATTAAACTATCTGCATAGGAGAGGAACCCATCCTTTAGGAGTGAGATTCTGGTGGACACTGAAGGGCTTTCTTTTTTTAAACATAATGCCACTAACCTTCTTGATGGGAGATATATTTTGAAGTCTTTACAAGCAAAACGACATGATGTCTAGGCTTTCCTTTAAAATATTTTTTGGGGGAAAAACCCACCTGGGAGTAGGGGTTAGATGAAGCAAGACCCCAACATGCTGATAATGGTTGAAGCTGAACAATTGATACACGGGGGTTCATTATTCAATTTTCTCAACTTTTGTGTATGTTCAAAATTTTCCACAATAAAATGTTTTAAAATCTAAAGAAATATGTTATTATGCTCTTGACTTTAACGCTTTATAGCAAGTATGCATTTCAGAATTATTTCAATTAAATTCAAAATTTATTTTGAATACAATTTCAGAACCTTAAAAAGTGAAAATAAGTAAGTGTGCTTTTTATCCACTTGCATGGGTGGAGTGGTAGGGGGTTTATGACACAAACCCCAGTGTTCCTAAGCCATGTTTACTTCTTCACGACCCTCATCACCACCACCCTCGAAGCAGTGGAAAAGTCTGTATGCTGAGCCTATCCAAGGGAATTTTAGGGGGTGCTCTGGGTTGAATTGTTTCCCAAGAAGATGTACACAGTCCTAAACCTGGAACCTGTGAATGTGAACTTACAAAAATGTGGTCTTTGTGAGGTAATCAAGTTAAAATGAGGTCATGCTAGATTAGGGCATACTTTTATTTATTTTTTTTAATGTTTATGTATTTTTGAGAGAGAGAGAGAGAGTGCCAGCAGGGGAGAGGGGCAGAGATAGAGGGGGACAGGATCCAAAGCGGGCTCTATGCTGACAGCAGAGAGCCCAACATGGGGCTTGAACCCACGGAACCAGGAGGTCATGACCTGATCTGAAGTTGGATGCTTAACAGACTGAGCCACCCAGGTGCCCCAGGACATCCTTTTAAAAAGAGGAAACTTTAGACACACAGAGAAGAAGGCCTTGTGAAAATGGAGGCAAAGATTGGAGTGATGCACCACAAGCCCAGGAATGCCGGGATTGCAAGCAATTGCCAGAAGATAGGAGAGAAGCTGTTTCTCCCTCAGAGCCTTCAGAAGGAACCAACCCTGATTTCAGACTCCTTGCCTCCAGAAATATGAGAGAACAAATTTCTGTGGTTTAAATCGCTGGGTTTGTGGTGCCTTGTACCAGCAGCTCTAAGAAACAAAAACTGGAAGCATCAAAGAAATTTCCTGCTCTCTTGGGTTCCCTTCCCATAAATGAGGCTAGAAACACCGGCTTGGCAGTGTAAAACTACAGAGAATTTGTCACTTTTATGAGTAGTTTCCTGCTGATAAACCCCCACAGGGCAAGATCCACCTCATCACCCCAGGCTCCCTTACCCCTGCCTGCCCCCGGCCATTCTCACTGCCTTCACGGATTCCTCAGAGGGCAGGATGTGGTGTGCCCCACCTTCCCCCCTTCTTGGAACCAGCATGTAACACAAACTTGTTTTGAAGGGTTTTGCTATTGCTATTGCAATTGCACAGACACAGGGGTTTAAAATGTTTAGAAAGTAACACAAAATTATAGAAATCTCGAAAACATACAAATAGTGACATATGCAGTTTTCATCGAGTTTGGTCTGTCATGATCACATGGTAATTGCTTAGTAAGGATGACTATTATTATTTCTGGAAATCCTGAGCCACTTCTGAATGTGGAGCCTGTATCAGGCCACTGAGGACAGAAAGATAAGAAGATACAATCTTCTTCACAGGTTATACTTCAGAAGGGACAAAAATATCTAAGTAAATAAGAGCAACAGGTATTAAGATTTAAAAGTATAGGGGTGCCTGGGTGGCTCAGTCAGTTAAGCGGCCGACTTCGGCTCAGGTCATGACCTCGCAGTCCGTGAGTTCGAGCCCCGCGTCAGGCTCTGTGCTGACAGCTCAGAGCCTGGAGCCTGTTTCAGATTCTGTGTCTCCCTCTCTCTGACCCTCCCCTGTTCATGCTCTGTCTCTCCCTGTCTCAAAAATAAAAATAAAACGTTAAAAAAAAAGTTTTAAAAGTATATGTGTCATATTGAGGTAGCATAAATTAGTTGTCATAAACCATTTCTAGAATAAAATGATACTTATTGAGCCTTTTAAAATGCAGAGGGTAGGGGGGTGAGCACCTGGCTGGCTCAGTCAGTAGAGCATGAGACACTTAATCTAGGCGTCATGAGTTCAAGCCCCATGTTGGGTGTGGAGCCTACTTTAAAAAAAATTTTAATATATGTTTTAAAATTTTTATACAAAAACACAAAGTGGGAAAGAACATTTCAGCATGAGAATAGATAGATAGATAGATAGATGCAAATTGTGGGAAACTGCAAGGAATTTATTGTGGATACAATGGCATAAAATGAAATTGAAAACAATTAACAATATAAGACTAAGAACAAATATGTGGAGGGAAATACGCTGATGACAAAAGAGAAGTTAGTTTAGAAAATTGTTCCATAACTTCCTATGGATTTTTTTTATAAGTAACATTCATATATGGCTCCATGCTTCATAGCAGATAATTCAAAGAAAGAGCATTATCAGTTAAGAGACTTAATACTTTGTGAGGTAAAAACAAATCTTTTGCTCAAGAGAATGGGAATAATATTACTATAATCCCGAAGTGTAGATGGGGTAGAAATAGAGACGAGGAGGGAACAGAAATGAAATAAAAATGGTATGCAGATGGAATACATTGGACTTGATCACCAGTTAGATGTGGAGACTCAGGGAAAGAGGAATTGTGAGTTCTGGGTTTCTTACACTGATGACAGGAGAATAGAGACCCATTAACTAAGAATAAGAAGAAAAGCAAGAAAGGTAATGAGTTCACTTGCGGGAATATGAATAGTTTAATGCCCTATGGGGAAATACTGGTGAAGTTGTCCAGTGAGCAACAGAGACCACAGTTACAGATATCAAATAAATGATCTTATAGGTAGAAGTTGAAGCCAAAGAAATAGACTAGCTCATCAAATGGGCTTGTAGATTTTTTTTTATAGGAAACGGTAGGTTGTTTTTTTTTTTTAATGTTTACTTATTTTTGACAGAGAGAGAGAGAGAGAAAGACGGAGCACGAGTGGGGGAGGAGCAGAGACAGAGGGAAACACGGAATCCCAAGCAGGCGACCTGAGCCAAAGTTTGACGCTCGACCGACTGAGCTACCCAGGTGCCCCCATCAAATGGGCTTGTAGATTAATAAAAGAAGGCATATGGCAAAGTAGAAAATAGCATGGGCTCTGGAGCCAGAATGCCGGGGTTCAAATCATAGCTGCGTCCCCAGCTCACTAGGTGACCTTGGGCAAATTAACCCAATTTCTCTGTTTCAGTTCCCGCACATGTGAAATGTTATAAAAATGAATGGAGTTATTTTACATACAGTGTTTAGAAGTCAGGCCCTGACTTCAAAGAGGTCCAGGAATCTGCATTTTAACAGATCATTCATGTGATTCTGATGCAAGTAGTCTGAGTATCTGACTTTTCAAAATAGTTGCTCTGGATCGTGTAGATGAGTTGGGAATAGATATTCTTTCATTACAGGGTCAGAGCTATCACAAAAGCAGGCCAAGATATTTTATAGTCCTTGGTCCCACACTGTAAGAATTCCTGTAGAGAAGCAGTTCTCAAGCTTTAGGGATCGTTAAATACAGATTATTGGGCCTCACACCCAGAGTTTCTGACTGAGTAGGTCTGGGGCAAGGTCCAAGAATTAGTCGTTCTAACAAGCTCCCAGGTGATTCAATTTCGCTGATGCAGGGACCACAGGCTGAGCACTACTGCTCTTTAGCTTCAAAAAATGATAATACTTTGCTATCCTTTGTCAGAAACATGAAGCAAACCAAGCTCATTATATTTAAAAAAAGAAAAAAAAAGAATAAAAAATGAAACTATGGTGGCAAGTGTCAGCCTTGTATGCTAAAGGAGAAAATAATTACACACATTAATTATACCACATGGTCTCAAGGCCATTCCAGGTGCATCAGGGTAGAAATGAGCAATATTTTGTTCCTTCAATTATATCAGAGTGGCTTTGCCCACACATCCTAAAACTTCCCTGGGAAATTGTAAATGGCATGGAAAGGTATTGGGTTCATCTCTTATCAAAGAACATGTTTCCGTTTGAGAAAGAGTTTGTGGATTATTTCTCCTTCTTAACTCTGGGATATTGTGTAAGAATCCCAAATAAAGATCAAGTTAAGGGGCATCTGGGTGGCTCAGTTGGTTAAGCGTCTGACTTCATTCAGCTCAGGTCATGATCTTGTGGTTCACGAGTTTGAGCCCCACAAGGGGCTCTGTGCTGACTGTTCAGAGCCTTGAGCCTGCTTTGGATTCTGTGTCTCCCTCTCTCTCTGCACCTCCCCTGCTTGTATTCTGTCTCTCTCGTTCTCTCTCAAAAATAAATAAATATTTTTTTTTTAATTAAGTTAATAATAAAGACCATCTCGGGGGGCCTGGGTGGCTCAGTCAGTTAAGAATCCAACTTCAGTTCAGGTCACGATTTCACAGTTGATGGGTTGGAGCCCCATGTTGGGCTCTGTGCTGACATCTCAGAGCCTGGAGCCTGCTTTGGATTCTGTGTCTCTCTCTCTCATACACAAATAAACATCAAAAAATGCATTAAAAAAATAATAAAGACCAACTTACTATACTTGTGACTTATTTTCTAACTATGATTCATACTTACATACTTTCATACTGTGTGTCCAATATGACCGTACATACTGTGATTCTTTTTAGCAACTAGTTTTAAATTCCTTTAAAATGAGAAAACTGAAGGCGGCACCCGGGTGGCTCAGTCAGTTAAGTGTCTGACTTCGGCTCAGGTCATGATTTTGTGGTTTGTGAGTTTGAGCCCCGTGTCAGGCTCTGTGCTGACAGCTCAGAGCTGGAAGCCTGCTTCAGTTTCTGTGCCTCCCTCTCTCTCTCTCTGCCCTTCCCCCAGTGGTGCATGGTTTCTGTCTCTCAAAAATAAATAAAAATGTTTAAAAAAGTTTTTTTTTAATTTTTTTATTTTTTCAACATTTATTTTTGAGAGACAGCATGAGCAGGGGAGGGGCAGAGAGAGAGGGAGACACAGGATCCGAAGCAGGCTCCAGGCTCTGAGCTGTCAGCACAGAGCCTGATGCAGGGCTTGAACCCACAAACCATAAGATCATGACCCAGGCCGAAGTCAGACACTTAACTGACTGAGCCACCCAGGTACCCCCAAAAAAGTTTTTTAAAATGAGAAAACTGAAATAGTTTTTGTATGACAAATTTATTGTAACAAACTGAAGTACAAGATTCCTCTATAATTATCTTTTCTAATTGGATAATTGGATATTTGTACATAATTTTTGATTTGTAAATACTTTTCCACAAATATATGCTATATGCTGACTTTCATATAAGAAAGGCTATCATTAAATAATGTTAGGTTTTCATATTTTGCAAGAGTATTACTTTCAATGTACATGCTCAATCTAAAATTGTTAATTATGAAAAGAACAGGTGTTTTATGAGAGAGAGAACATTTACAGTCTTCAATGTGTTTATAACAATAAGAAATGAAAATCTGTGACCATCAATTACATAGTCACAGGTGTATTTTTTGGTGAATGAGAGGCAAACAGATTTTTTCAAACAAAATCACAGGTGATGAAATTGAAAAATAAAGACCACTTTATCCTGACTCTCTCACCCTGGCTGGGAGAATAAGAAAGGTTTAGCCTCACAGGTGTTTTATATGCAAACCATTGGCTCTGATCAAATCACTCAGGGATGGAAATGAGATTTCTGTGGGGGCTCAGGGTGCTCCTATGGAGGAAATATTGGCCAGAGAGTCAGCTGTCTTATGACAATAGCTTTTCAAGTTGCCTTCTTCTGAGCTTCAGTAGAAGAAAAGGAAGATTACTTTAAAAAAAAAAAAAAACAACAATCTATTCTTGGGGTGTCTGGTGGCTCAGCTGGTCAGTGTCCGACTTCAGGTCAGGTCATGATCTCTTGGTTCGTGGATTTGAGCCCCACCTTGGGCTCTGTGCTGACAGCCCAGAGCCTGGAGCCTGCTTTAGATTCTGTGTCTCTCTGCCCCTCTTCTGGTGGTGCTCTGTCTGTCATTCTCTCTCTCTCTCTCTCAAAAATAAATCCACATTAAAATTTTTTTAAAAAATAGATTGTTCAAAAAAAAATTTTTAATGTTAATTTATTTTTGAGAGAGAGAGACAGAGTGTGAGTGTGGGAGGGGCAGAGAGAGAGGGGAAACACAGAATCTGAAGCAGGCTCCAGGCTCTGAGCTGTCAGCACAGAGCCTGATGTGGGGCTGAAACTCACAAACTGGGAGATCATGACCTGAGCCTAAGTTGGACACTTAACTGACTGAGCCACCCAGGAGCCCCCAAAACAATCTATTTTTAACATTAAGGTAATATGTAAATATGGTTTACAAAAGTTTAAGATAGAGGCACCTGGGTGGCTCAGTCAGTTAAGGGTTGGACTCTTGGTTTGGGCCCAGGTCATGATCTCAAGGGTCATGAGATCAAACCCCACATGGGGCTCTGTGCTGACAGCAGGGAGCCTGCTTGAGATTCTCTCTCTTTCCCTCTCTCTCTCTCTCTCTCTCTGCCCCTCTCCCTCTCCCTCTCTCTCTCTCAAAATAAATAAACTTTTAAAAAGTTTTAAAAAGTTTAAGATAGAGAGAGACTAGGAAGATGGCGGCGTAGGAGGACGCTGGGCTCACCGCGCGTCCTGCTGATCACTTAGATTCCACCTACACCTGCCTAAATAACCCAGAAAACCGCCAGAGGATTAGCAGAACAGAGTCACCGGACCCAAGTGCAGACGAGAGGCCCACGGAAGAGGGTAGGAAGGGCGGCGAGGCGGTGCGCGCTCCACGGACTGGCGGGAGGGAGCCGGGGCGGAGGGGCGGCTCGCCGGCCAAGCAGAGCCCCCGAGTCCGGCTTGCAAAAGCGGAGGGGCCTGACGGACTGTGTTCCGACAGCAAGCGCGACTTAGCGTCTGGGAGGTCATAAGTTAACAGCTCTACTCAGAAAGCGGGAAGGCTGGAGGACAAAGGGAGGGTGAGCTGCGGAGCCCCCGGACGACAGAGCTCAGTTTGGCGGGGAACAAAGGCGCTCGCCAGCGCCATCTCCCCCGCCCATCCCCCAGCCAAAATCCCAAAGGGAACCGGCTCCGGCCAGGGAAATTGCTCGCTCCGCGCGAACACCCAACTCTGTGCTTCTGCGGAGCCAAACCTCCGGCAGCGATCTGACTCCCTCCGGCTGCACAGGGCCCCTCCTGAAGTGGATCACCTAAGGAGAAGCGAGCTAAGCCTGCCCCCCCTGCCGCCGTGCACCTTGCCTTCCCACCCCAGCTAATACGCCAGATCCCCAGCATCACAAGCCTGGCAGTGTGCAAGTAGCCCAGACGGGCCACGCCACCCCACAGTGAATCCCGCCCCTAGGAGAGGGGAAGAGAAGGCACACACCAGTCTGACTGTGGCCCCAGCGGTGGGCTGGGGGCAGACATCAGGTCGGACTGCGGCCCCGCCCACCAACTCCAGTTATACACCACAGCACAGGGGAAGTGCCCTGCAGGCCCTCACCACACCAGGGACTATCCAAAATGACCAAGCGGAAGAATTCACCCCAGAAGAATCTCCAGGACATAACAACAGCTAATGAGCTGATCAAAAAGGATTTAAATAATATAACAGAAAGTGAATTTAGAATAATAGTCATAAAATTAATCGCTGGGCTGGAAAACAGCATACAGGACAGCAGAGAATCTCTTGCTACAGACATCAGGGGACTAATGAACAGGCACGAGGAGCTGAAAAACGCTTTAAAGGAAATGGAAAACAAAATGCAAACGACCACAGCTCGGATGGAAGAGGCAGAGGAGAGAATAGGTGAACTAGAAGATAAAGTTATGGAAAAAGAGGAAGCTGAGAAAAAGAGAGATAAAAAAATCCAGGAGTATGAGGGGAAAATTAGAGAACTAAGTGATACACTAAAAAGAAATAATTTACGCATAATTGGTATCCCAGAGGAGGAAGAGAGAGGGAAAGGTGCTGAAGGGGTACTTGAAGAAATAATAGCTGAGAACTTCCCTGAACTGGGGAAGGAAAAAGGCATTGAAATCCAAGAGGCACAGAGAACTCCCTTCAGACGTAACTTGAATCGATCTTCTGCACGACATATCATAGTGAAACTGGCAAAATACAAGGATAAAGAGAAAATTCTGAAAGCAGCAAGGGGTAAACGTGCCCTCACATATAAAGGGAGACCTATAAGACTCGTGACTGATCTCTCTTTTGAAACTTGGCAGGCCAGAAAGAATTGGCACGAGATTTTCAGGGTGCTAGACAGCAAAAATATGCAGCCGAGAATCCTTTATCCAGCAAGTCTGTCATTTAGAATAGAAGGAGAGATAAAGGTCTTCCCAAACAAACAAAAACTGAAGGAATTTGTCACCACTAAACCAGCCCTACAAGAGATCCTAAGGGGGACCCTGTGAGACAAAGTACCAGAGACATCACTACAAGCATAAAACATACAGACATCACAATGACTCTAAACCCGTATCTTTCTATAATAACACTGAATGTAAATGGATTAAATGCGCCAACCAAAAGACATAGGGTATCAGAATGGATAAAAAAACAAGACCCATCTATTTGCTGTCTACAAGAGACTCATTTTAGACCTGAGGACACCTTTAGATTCAGAGTGAGGGGATGGAGAACTATTTATCATGCTACTGGAAGCCAGAAGAAAGCTGGAGTAGCCATACTTATATCAGACAAACTAGACTTTAAATTAAAGGCTGTAACAAGAGATGAAGAAGGACATTACATAATAGTTACAGGGTCTATCCATCAGGAAGAGCTAACAATTATAAATGTCTATGCGCCGAATACCGGAGCCCCCAAATATATAAAACAATTACTCATAAACAGAAGCAACCTTATTGATAAGAATGTGGTAATTGCTGGGGACTTTAACACCCCACTTACAGAAATGGATAGATCATCTAGACACACGGTCAATAAAGAAACAAGGGCCCTGAATGAGACACTGGATCAGATGGACTTGACAGATATATTTAGAACTCTGCATCCCAAAGCAACAGAATATACTTTCTTCTCGAGTGCACATGGAACATTCTCCAAGATAGATCATATACTGGGTCACAAATCAGCCCTTCATAAGTTTACAAGAATTGAAATTATACCATGCATACTTTCAGACCACAATGCTATGAAGCTTGAAGTCAACCACAGGAAAAAGTCTGGAAAACCTCCAAAAGCATGGAGGTTAAAGAACACCCTACTCACGAATGAGTGGGTCAACCAGGCAATTAGAGAAGAAATCAAAAAATATATGGAAACAAACGAAAATGAAAATACAACAATCCAAACGCTTTGGGACGCAGCGAAGGCAGTCCTGAGAGGAAAATACATCGCAATCCAGGCCTATCTCAAGAAACAAGAAAAATCCCAAATACAAAATCTAACAGCACACCTAAAGGAAATAGAAGCAGAACAGCAAAGGCAGCCTAAACCCAGCAGAAGAAGAGAAATAATAAAGATCAGAGCAGAAATAAACAATATAGAATCTAAAAAAACTGTAGAGCAGATCAACGAAACCAAGAGTTGGTTTTTTGAAAAAATAAACAAAATTGACAAACCTCTAGCCAGGCTTCTCAAAAAGAAAAGGGAGATGACCCAAATAGATAAAATCATGAATGAAAATGGAATTATTACAACCAATCCCTCAGAGATACAAACAATTATCAGGGAATACTATGAAAAATTATATGCCAACAAATTGGACAACCTGGAAGAAATGGACAAATTCCTGAACACCCACACTCTTCCAAAACTCAATCAGGAGGAAATAGAAAGCTTGAACAGACCCATAACCAGCGAAGAAATTGAATCGGTTATCAAAAATCTCCCAACAAATAAGAGTCCAGGACCAGATGGCTTCCCAGGGGAGTTCTACCAGACGTTTAAAGCAGAGATAATACCTATCCTTCTCAAGCTATTCCAAGAAATAGAAAGGGAAGGAAAACTTCCAGACTCATTCTATGAAGCCAGTATTACTTTGATTCCTAAACCAGACAGAGACCCAGTAAAAAAAGAGAACTACAGGCCAATATCCCTGATGAATATGGATGCCAAAATTCTCAATAAGATACTAGCAAATCGAATTCAACAGCATATAAAAAGAATTATTCACCATGATCAAGTGGGATTCATTCCTCGGATGCAGGGCTGGTTCAACATTCGCAAATCAATCAACGTGATACATCACATTAACAAAAAAAAAGAGAAGAACCATATGATCCTGTCAATCGATGCAGAAAAGGCCTTTGATAAAATCCAGCACCCTTTCTTAATAAAAACCCTGGAGAAAGTCGGGATAGAAGGAACATACTTAAAGATCATAAAAGCCATTTATGAAAAGCCCACAGCTAACATCATCCTCAACGGGGAAAAACTGAGAGCTTTTTCCCTGAGATCAGGAACACGACAGGGATGCCCACTCTCACCGTTGTTATTTAACATAGTGCTGGAAGTTCTAGCATCAGCAATCAGACAACAAAAGGAAATCAAAGGCATCAAAATTGGCAAAGATGAAGTCAAGCTTTCGCTTTTTGCAGATGACATGATATTATACATGGAAAATCCGATAGACTCCACCAAAAGTCTGCTAGAACTGATACATGAATTCAGCAAAGTTGCAGGATACAAAATCAATGTACAAAAATCAGTTGCATTCTTATACACTAACAATGAAGCAACAGAAAGACAAATAAAGAAACTGATCCCATTCACAATTGCACCAAAAAGCATAAAATACCTAGGAATAAATCTAACCAAAGATGTAAAGGATCTGTATGCTGAAAACTATAGAAAGCTTATGAAGGTAATTGAAGAAGATTTAAAGAAATGGAAAGACATTCCCTGCTCATGGATTGGAAAAATAAATATTGTCAAAATGTCAATACTACCCAAAGCTATCTACACATTCAATGCAATCCCAATCAAAATTGCACCAGCATTCTTCTCGAAACTAGAACAAGCAATCCTAAAATTCATATGGAACCACAAAAGGCCCCGAATAGCCAAAGGAATTTTGAAGAAGAAGACCAAAGCAGGAGGCATCACAATCCCAGACTTCAGCCTCTACTACAAAGCTGTCATCATCAAGACAGCATGGTATTGGCACAAAAACAGACACACAGACCAATGGAATAGAATAGAAACCCCAGAACTAGACCCACAAACATATGGCCAACTCATCTTTGACAAAGCAGGAAAGAACATCCAATGGAAAAAAGACAGCCTCTTTAACAAATGGTGCTGGGAGAACTGGACAGCAACATGCAGAAGGTTGAAACTAGACCACTTTCTCACACCATTTACAAAAATAAACTCAAAATGGATAAAGGACCTAAATGTGAGACAGGAAACCATCAGAACCTTAGAGGAGAAAGCAGGAAAAGACCTCTCTGACCTCAGCCGTAGCAATCTCTTACTCGACACATCCCCAAAGGCAAGGGAATTAAAAGCAAAAGTGAATTACTGGGACCTTATGAAGATAAAAAGCTTCTGCACAGCAAAGGAAACAACCAACAAAACTAAAAGACAACCAACGGAATGGGAAAAGATATTTGCAAATGACATATCGGACAAAGGGCTAGTATCTAAAATCTATAAAGAGCTCACCAAACTCCACACCCGAAAAACAAATAACCCAGTGAAGAAATGGGCAGAAAACATGAATAGACACTTCTCTAAAGAAGACATCCAGATGGCCAACAGGCACATGAAAAGATGTTCAGCGTCGCTCCTTATCAGGGAAATACAAATCAAAACCACACTCAGGTATCACCTCACGCCAGTCAGAGTGGCCAAAATGAACAAATCAGGAGACTATAGATGCTGGAGAGGATGTGGAGAAACGGGAACCCTCTTGCACTGTTGGTGGGAATGCAAATTGGTGCAGCCGCTCTGGAAAACAGTGTGGAGGTTCCTCAGAAAATTAAAAATAGACCTACCCTATGACCCAGCAATAGCACTGCTAGGAATCTACCCAAGGGATACAGGAGTACTGATGCATAGGGGCACTTGTACCCCAATGTTCATAGCAGCACTCTCAACAATAGCCAAATTATGGAAAGAGCCTAAATGTCCATCAACTGATGAATGGATAAAGAAATTGTGGTTTATATACACAATGGAATACTACGTGGCAATGAGAAAAAATGAAATATGGCCTTTTGTAGCAACGTGGATGGAACTGGAGAGTGTGATGCTAAGTGAAATAAGCCATACAGAGAAAGACAGATACCATATGGTTTCACTCTTATGTGGATCCTGAGAAACTCAACAGGAACCCATGGGGGAGGGGAAGGGAGAAAAAAAAAAAAAGACGTTAGAGTGGGAGAGAGCCAAAGCATAAGAGACTGTTAAAAACTGAGAACAAACTGAGGGTTGATGGGGGGTGGGAGGGAGGGGCGGGTGGGTGATGGGTAGTGAGGAGGGCACCTTTTGGGATGAGCACTGGGTGTTGTATGGAAACCAATTTGTCAATAAACTTCATAAAAAAAAAAAAAAAAAAAAAAAAAAAGTTTAAGATAAAAAGGGAAATGGTTTCCCCCTCTCATGATACACCAAATTTCTTTCCCCTAAATTAACCACAGTTAATCATTATTATGTGTGTGTGTGTGTGTGTGTGTGTATCTCAGCTTATATACACTTCTTTTTTCTTTTTAAGTACTTTGCCAGAAACTTTGATGCCCTAAAAGTTTCCCCATTCCTTTTTTAATTATTTATTTAAATCCAACTCAGCTAACATATAGTGTAATAAGGGTTTCAGGAGTAGAATTCAGGGATCATGACTTACATATGACACCCGGTGCTCATCCCAACAAGTGCCCTCCTTAATGCCCCTCACCCATTTAGCCCATCCCCCCACCCAATAACCCTCCAGCAACCCTCAGTTTGTTCTCTGTATTCAACAGTCTCTTACAGTTTGTGCAATTCTTTTTTCTTATTTACACAAGTGCGGTCATACCATACGTATTGCTTTACATCTTGATGAAAACCATATCTTGGAGACCTTTCCAAATCTGCAGATACAAATCTTCCTTCTTCTATTTTTTTAGTTCTATAATATACCACCAAATGCATGTACGGTAAGTTATGCAATCATCGTCTTTTTAACAAACATTTAGGTGGTTTTCAATTTTTGTTTTTGTAAACAATGCTACAATGCAAGTGTATCCATAGGATAATTTTTTAGTTGTAGAATTGCTGGGTCAAAGAGGATATGAATTTCCAATTTTGACAGATACTGCCAAATGCCCTCTTAAAGGGTCGTCCCTTAGTCCCATTGACCGAGAATAAAAGAGCCTCAGTAGCACTGGTTCTTTGCTTAATCATTGTTTCCAGCTACAGTAAAAGAAAAGGGGCCTATTCCAAACACTGGCAGGAACCCACCTACCCCCTGTAGAGTCATCCACCTCTCAGTGCACCAGAGAATTCACTGAACTCTGGTGAAGGCACTCAAAGGCATCACTCTAATTTCACTAGTCAGTTTATCATATAAATATGTATTTAGCATATTTATCAAAGGATATCCACCATATGCTAGTTTCCCTAGAGCTTGCTAATACTCTGGAATTTTTGCATCTGTCCTACATTTCATTTTGTCCTTGGGAAATATATAGTTCCAGCATCTGGATGGCAATAATAAATAATAATAGCTCCCCTATATGGGACTTTTGCTCCAGGAACTCAGAACACATTATGCACATTACCTCATTAATCATAAAAACATCCCTTTAAGGAAGGCATTTTCATCTGTATTTTAAAATTGCATAGAGCTTGAGCAACAGAGTGTTAAGGATTTCCCTTATGGGTCTTCATGAACTAATGGGTTTTATGTATTCGGGTCTCCTGATTTGAGTTCAGCAAAGTTCATGACAGAGGCTCTCTGAGTCCTCTTCACTACAGAAAGTCTCAATACTTTTATAAAAGTATAACCAGAAAATGGAACAGAGGTCTCAAATAAGACAGAGAAGGTTGTGAACTACTTTTATCAAAAGATTTTGCCTTCTTCTATTAAACAACTGCAAAAAGAATAGAAGCCAGGGCACAGGTAGAGAAGAAACTATATTGTAGATTAAAGTTTACAACAGGATACCATGGAGTTCTCATGGTGGTAATCAAAATGAGACAGCTGAATCTACAAAGCTTTCTGAAACACTCTCAAGCTACAATCGCATTGGAATGGAGGGAGATGAACTAAAAGTTATGCTTGATTTGATAGACAAGAACAAGAGTTTGGGGGAAATCATTTAGATTGGCCAGTTGACATTACCAGGCAAGACCCAATATCAACCTTGGCAGATCAATGTCTGACGATACCAAGGGGTTCGTTCAGTGCCTTCCATTCAGCCTTCCGTCCACCAGAGTGTGAAATCTAGTGCTAGTTGCACAGAATTCTTGGTCTGATGTGGGAAGGTTATCTACAGAAGCTCCCTGTGGGCAAGTAGAAACAGAGGCATGACTCCGGCATTTCCTTCAAGCTCATTGGATTGTTAGCAAGTACACAATGGATTTTTCTATTGGTGCATTTCTATTCTTCTCTCAGAAAAGTTAAGATTCTGGGGGTAATGTCTTACCCAAGAAGGCAGAAATAACTTTCAAGCTGGGATCTCACTCAGGGACCCTCTTCCCACAGTTCTGAGGTCTTAACAAAGGCTGTCCTTATCTCTTCCTGTTGCAATTTACAGCAGAATTTTTCGGCAGAAAAATGCAGTACGGTGAACAGAAAAAACAATACAAAATTCCATAAATAAAATCCCCTCTCCTGCCTTATAACCTCCTCCAAGAATGACTTGTGAACCAGTAGCATAGATCAAAAGACAGTGTGAAGACTTTCCCAGAAAAAGTGCTGGGGCAGGATTTTTTAGCATTTCAAATACTAAAATAGATAGAAGGAATTCAGAAAAATAATGTGCAAAATACTGTGGGCTGTAGTTAGCAGAACTGATTTGCTTTCTATAGTAACAAAACTAGATGTGACTAACTTCAATGCTAAGAACAGCAGAGCTTAGCTGTATGGCTCATATTTATGTTAATTTTGGTGCATTAGAAGTTTTTTCATTGTTTTTGTTGTTTCAGACCACTGAAAAACACAAACACTTTAAGTAGGTGTCCTGAAAAATTGTGCCATATGTGGCCAAAAAGCTTCTTATGATAACATTCATTTGGGATCTGACACTTGAAAGATTTCATAAATGTGAAGCATTTGGTTTAAACAAACACACAATCACATACCAAGCTGTCTTTGGTAAGAAGAGACAAGGTCAGCTCCAAAGGGTTCCTGTCTCCAGTAGGGTTTACCATTAGAGAATGAAGGCAAATTGCCAGTGCCTGTGTACATGAATTTTCTTTGTCCTCTTTTGTTTTGGTTGTGGGGCCTATCCTAGCGATTTTACAAGATGCCCGCTGTGTTCCTGAGAAAATAAAATGTGCTAAGCATGCTTGCCTTCAGCTCGTCCTCACCCGTGGGAGATACCTGCAGTGATTAATTGCTAGACTCCTAACTGCTATTCTCTCCACTCCTTAGGTAGTTTGGTGTTAATCACAACAAAGTTATTCTTTCAAGTGAAAATGCTGGCAGGTCCCTTCAGGTTTTATTGGGCCCTAGAGATTCTTGGCCTAATCTGAATCTGAAGGTTAACTTCCAAAATGTAATTCAATTTATCTGATTTTTTTTTAAGTCGCTGATACTGCCAAAAATAT
Source organism: Lynx rufus (assembly GCF_022079265.1). Classification (NCBI taxonomy): domain Eukaryota; kingdom Metazoa; phylum Chordata; class Mammalia; order Carnivora; family Felidae; genus Lynx; species Lynx rufus. Next base: position 39,741,773 of record NW_025814834.1, on the reverse strand, counting down.
AGGTAACCTTTTTACGATCTTTTTAGGCAGTTCAGTGGTTTGAGAGAGTATTTGGTGCAGTAATCTTTGTATTCTCTTAAACTGGAAGGCCTCTCATGGAACTACACAAAATTTTAGAGCTAGAAGGGGTCTCCCACCTCATCTAATACAAACCTGTCATTTTATCAGGTAGAAAATTTTCACGGTATAATATTTTTTCAAAATATATCACTTTTTTTGGATAAAATAAGGTAAGCATATGGTTCAAATGTCAAAAAGGATGAAACTTGAGCACTGGAAAGTAAGTATTTCCCAGTTACCCAGTTAGCATTCCTGGAGAGAAGCACTTTTCCAGAGATATTTTATGTGTGCTATGACATCCTTTCAGCAAGAGCTCCAGACCTAACAGGGCCAGAGAGGTCATAAATGAATCACAATTTGATAATTATCATAAAGTAGTAGTGGGTCTTCTAATTCCATTATCTATTGGCTCGGCTCAGACTCTTACTATCTTGGACAAGTTAATGAATCTTTCTTCCTCGTTTTCCCCATTCATGTGGTAGCACTAATGATCCCCAGCAGGCAAGATTGTCAGGATTGAGGTAATGGACCAAAGTTTCAGGCAAACCCCTTGATTCTGACCGTGGGAAAAATACAATCTTTTTTTTCCTGTTTTCATTTCAAATGCAGAAGACAAAGTCTTACCAAGGTAGGAATGAAGGTATCTATAGACTCTATATGGTAAGAAAGTATTGTCATGATGTCTGTTTTCACAACTCTAACACTTACTTTCCCAGTCGTGATGAAGTTGACTGGCCTCTTCCTTCCTCATTGCATTAGTGGGTATCTTTAATCTTCTCCAAGACCACTTTACACAACCTGAACATCAGATGCCTCCTCGAAATGCACTACTTTCAAAGATTATACTCAGAAAATATTACTGAAAGTGTAAGAGAGGTGGGGATTTATCATTTAATAAGTACTGATGATGTGACTAGTATGTACCAAGCGTTTTGCTAAGTGACACAGAACCAGGAAAAACAAAATGGAGAAAATAGTGCTAAGGACGGCTCTACTTAGGAACTGTTGGAATTCGAGGGACTGCTTGGTCTGAGAGCTACAAAATCACTAGTCTCGCTCCAATTGAAAATTTCAGTAATCAGTGGGGAAAGAATCCAAGGGTGCCTGGGTGGTTCAGTCAGTTAAATGTCTGACTCTTGATTTCAGCTCAGGTTATGATCTCATGGTTTATGGGATCAAGCCTGCATCAGGCTCTACACTGATAACACAGAGCCTGCTTGAGATTCTCTCTCTGCCCCTCCCCTGTTTGCTCTCTTCCTCTCTCTCTCTCTCTCAAAATAAATAAATAAACATTAAAAATCAAAAGAAAACAAGGGAAAAAAGCCAACCAAACAATTTAAAGAATTTAAAGGTATTTATTGTCCATATGACGGACAAATCAAAAATTGGGCAGGCTTCAAAAACTAATGGCTCTATAATATCAACAAAGCCCTACTTATTTTTCCATTGCTGTACTCTGTCTTCCATGATGTTGCTTTCAACTTAGCCTTGTCTCTTCTGATGGTCTCAAGGAGGTAGTCGGATACAACCAAAGTTTCATGCTTCCTAGTTCATATGAACAAAAGCAGAGAGTACTTTTGTGGTAACTCCCATGGGTTAGAGAGAAATTTTCTTGTCCCCAACCTCCTTCCACTGTCTTCTCAATCTCATTGTCTCTAATTGGTTCACATGCCCACTCTGAACCAATCACGTGAACAAAAGGATGTGATATTGCTGGTTGGCTTAAGACAGTCAGCAATTAATCCTGGAGCTGGGTGATAGAAACCAAACCATGCTAGGAAACATGTTTACTTAGAAAGTAGAAAGAGGCCAGGATGGTGAGGAGGGATCTCACAGATGTCATCTAGAGCTCTTGTTACTTCTTTTTACTGCATGTCTATTCTATGTTGCTTTCTTGCGTTGACTCCATAAACAAGGTTTTCACTTTGGGTTCCTTCATAAATTTGATTTACACATGGCTGAGGCTTGCCAGATGGACAACTCTATTTACTTTTTTTTTTTTTAGATATATATAGAGAGAGAGGAAGAGGGGCAGAGAGGGAGAGAATCTTAAGCAGGATCTATGCTCAGCACAGAGCCCAACCCAAGGCTTGATCCCAGAAACCTGGGATCATGACCTGAGCTGAAATCAAGAATCGGGCGCTCAACCAACGGAGCCATCCAGGCCCCCTGCCATGTAACAACTCTCAAAACAAATGCCTGTGACCCTGCAAATCCAATCCTGTCATTCACCTATGATTTTTGTGCTTTAGTTCAAAATTCTCAAATATAATTGGCTTGGCCTATCCTGTGGTTGACTCACCTAGCAGCTCTCTACACACTGGTCCTCGCCTCCTATAGCAGGAGGAATAGGGTCATCTGATATAATCATGAATAACTAGACCCATCTGTTCAGCAGGGTTTGTGGGTGGGAACAGATTCTTTTGGAAGGGGATGTGGGCAGAAAGGCAATTATATACATCTCTAACCAGAAAAATCCCAGAGGTGAAAAGGATAGGGAGAAAATGACACCAAATTTAAAGATAAAAGGAAAGCTTGGTTCAAAATTAGGCTGTGTGACTGATCATAGATGTTTGCTTTATTCAGTATTTTAACCTTATAATCTCTGCAATTTACTTTTAAAGACATCAAAATACTACCTCAAGGAGAAATATTACAGAAGAAAACAATCTTTGATCATAATCTTGAACCTAAAAAGATATTTACCCTCATTATCTCCCAGGTGTTGGAAAGTGCAACACATCTAAATTTTATGCCTTTTTTTGCAGACTGTTACTTCCTCAAAATGACTTTAAACATTGAAAAGGCTAACAGAATACCCTAGTAAAAATTCTCCCAACAAAGGTGCATTTCACTCTTAAGTAACTTACCCATTTGCATTTGCACCTTGGGATTTCCAAAAAGGTGTTAAGAGATTCCCATGCCATCCCCAGCCTAACCCACTTTGACCCAGGTGAACATCTGACTGATTAATATTTTAAAAATAAAAGAAGTAAAAAGAGGATTCTTTCAACACCTCCCCACCACCCCTAACGGGCAGTGGATTGGGTTGAGGGCACCCAAAACTTCCCCCTGAGGCATGAAAATTGCACAGAGGTTATCTTGATGGTTCCAATACTTGAATTAAGAACGCTTTGCCTAGGCTAGCCCAGATTTCAAAACATAATAAAATAAAGTTGAAGGAAAGAAAAATATAAGAAACAGACAACACTTTTCAAAAAAATGTTATTTGGCCTGTGGCTAATTCCGATTTTAGTTAAAAAACAAAACAAAACCCACTGATGGTTAAAACTAAACAGTACTTAAAAAAGAGAAGGGAAGACTTTAGACATAAAGGCAGAATTTTTTAAGTCAACATTTCATGCAGCAGCTCCTGCACGGCCTTTCCATTTCTCAATAGCTTTGATTTGTGGAAATAATGGTTATGCAATTTCCACACATTGTGCTCCAATCACAGCATGTAGGCAACAATAAAAAGAAAACAACTAGATGCACTCGAAGCTGGAGATTTTGATAAGCTTTTCTTTTCATTTCACAAGGGTTTTCAACTTGATGTTTTTCTGAGGCGACTGAGATAGTCCTATTGAGCTTTAATCGGATATATGTGAATACAGGGAAGTGTCTCGTTTTCTTAAATGTATCTATGGCCGCAGCACTGGTTCATCTAGTTGTGAAAAATTAACCAAAAAGAAACTATTGGACTATGAGAATTCCAGAGTTGACAGATTGTTGGTCTTTCTCTTAAAAAAAAAAAAAATCCCTATGCCATCTGTTTACAAAAGATGAGAAATGTTGGAGAAAATTATTTCCCTTAGGGCACAATGCTACAGCCATTTAGAGAGAGGTCTCTGGCATTTTCAGTGAGGCTTTGGTACCAGGAACAAGACAGCATCAGGTCTGCACTGTCGTTGACCGAGAAAAACAAAGATGACTTCCTCTGGTCCTTATTTTAGTTTTACTCTTTGAACTTTCCAGCAGTTTATTTATGATTGTTGTTATTTTTAATTGGGTACAGATTGTTTTAGGAATCATCTTGGTTCCTTTTTCTGAAGTTGGTTTTTTTTTTTTTTTTTTTTTTTTGAGACTGTTTTCTAAGGTGCTCCACCTCCACCACCTGTCACTCTACGGGGGGCTATGACTTGAGGACACTCCTCGGTTCTGAGCTCAGCTGCGGACTGGATGGTGAAAGACAGCGGCAGGAGGAGGAGGAGGTTCAGATTTGGAGGTAGGTGGCAATACAGGATTTCAAAATAAAAATCCCCGCGCTGCCGCTTTCTGATAAATTTTCATACACTCTGTGGACCCGGAGAAATAACACTAATCTCTTGAATGTGATTCTCTCAGAAGGATTTTTCTCCTTACAGACAACATCCTGGGCGTTTCACCTCCTCACCCCATCATTTCTATGTGATTGATCAGACGTTGGTCACCTGTCACTAGATGGCATCGTGTAGTGTTTCCTAACAGCAGTACCTAAACTGGCAAAATTACAGCTTTGCCCATTCGTTTCTGCATTTTTTTCCTTGGTGTGGATCTAGAGAATCTAAATTGGATACTGGATATTTCTTCTTTATTTGTCGTATGGATTTAGTTTTGTAAAATTTGGGTGTTCTTTGAGATCCTTTCTCTCCGTGTGTCTTGCTAGGATGTGACCTCAATGATTCTTAAGTCTGAAATAAATAATAAATTAGTTCTTCCTTTCTGAATTTTCCTCCAAGTCACACACCCAAATATTTACTGATAGAGACTTTGCAGAAATAAAATAAAACTCAACACATCCAGGATCTTTACCTAGACATGCAGGCAGAACAAAATACGTGTATGAAAACTTGTTTTCTCTAAGCATGGCCAGTTGCCAGTTGCAATCTACTTATGGATAAGCCAGGCTGATGGAATAATATAAAAATGATCAGTCGATGCCTTCAGAAACCTGTGAAATTCATAAAGGAAATAGAACAGCAATAAATAAGGAAAACTAACGTAAATAGAATAAAAGTTAATGGTCACAGTCTTATACTTTCCTGGATGTGACAGGTAATTATGACCATTTTTCCCATTTTATTGAGAAATAATTGACAATGACCATTTTTGTTTGTTGTATGCCAATAGACCTCATGTTACTGAAGAATAGATTGTAACTTCTATGCGGTCAATAAAACAAGACAAATCTTCCTAACTTTTAATTATGACTTAATGACCTGAAAACTTCTAAATAATAACAAATGATAAAATGTACTATTTGGAATGAGGCTAACAAGATAGATGACAGAGAGATCAGATGATACATAGCATCTATAACATTACTTGATATTCTGAATAGCTGTCTAAAATCTATAATATTAATTTTCTATTTTCATTTATTTACTATCTAAAAAGACAGTTCTGTTTTAATTTGTCTTTGTGTTTTATTCCATTCATTCAACAAATATTAGCTAAACACACTATGTTGGCTTAGATGATAGAGATGCAAAAGTAAGTAGGACACTAAATTTGCCCTCAAAAAATTTTTAGTCCTCTACATTGTTAAGAATCCATAAAGTAAGTTTCAGAATCAATCACTGGGGTTAGGGGGAGGAGGAGAGAGGGATACTGGGAGAGAAAAACAAAAAAAAAACTGCAAAGAGTCTTAGACCAGGCAACAGGATACATGGTTATGGTCAAAGCTCTGCTAATAGACCCTGGAGCTCCCTCACTGTATATGTAAATGAAATAATTTTATAATAAAGTGTTTTGTAGGGGTGCGTGGATGACTCAGTCGGTTGAGCGTCTAACGCCTTAATTTTGGCACAGATCATGATCCCAGGGTCATGGAATGGAGCCCCGAGTTGGGCTCTGCACTGAGTGTGAAGCCTGCTTGAGGTTCTCTCTCTCTCTCTCTCTCTCTCTCTCTCTCTCAAATAAATTTTTAAAATTTTTTTAAAAGACTAAAGTGTTTATAAATTGTAAAATACTTTTTTTTAATTTTTTTTTTACATTTTTATTTATTTTTGAGACAGAGAGAGACAGAGCATGAACGGGGGAGGGTCAGAGAGAGAGAGACACACACAGAATCTGAAACAAGCTCCAGGCTCTGAGCTGCCAGCACAGAGCCCGATGCGGGGCTCAAACTCACAGACTGAGAGATCACAACTTGAGCTGAAGTCGGACGCCCAACCGACTGAGCCACCCAGGCACCCCTGTAAAATACTTTTTAAATGTACAACTTTTTAAAGCTTTTTAATTTCTTTCTATAAGAACCCCGCGGTTTTCTAATAGAACTTTGATCCAGCAATCAAATCTTCCTTCCTCTTAATTTACCCTCTATTTCAAAATTCCAACTGCATAAATAAACCCTATTAAGTTTACAATTCCCCTTGTGAAACAAAACAGAAACACCAGGATCTTGGGGAGTAAAAAGGTAGAAAGCTAAACTAAATGGCCCTGTGATCACATCAGACTCTGAAACATTGAGACTCTGGGATGATCACTTTCCCATTCTCTACTCTGCTAATTCTTGCTGCTTCCCTTGGTTTTTGCACATGAGAAATAGAATTTCAAGCACATTTAGTTACAATAACACATGTGTGATAAAGGGACCTCTTGAAAATTTCATTTTGGTCCTATAACTACCTCGTTTACACTTTGGTGGTAGAAAAAAAAGATTCAGTTGATGACTGCATTAAGAGATTCGGTACAATAGCATCTATTCTTAGACTAGTTCGATAATTATGCAAAATATTTCTTATTTTCCTTTATGGCCAGTCATTTCATATTCTCCAAAAGGAAAATCAGAAAACCTATTTTCCAGGGGCACCTAACTGGCTCAGTCAGTAGAGTATGCAACCCTTGATCTCAAGGTCATGAGTTCCAGCCCCACATTGAGGTGGAGCCTACTTAAAAAAAGAAAGCTTATTTTTCCACAGATTGCATGCAGAAATCAACATGTAAGGAACTCTAAACTCAAATATATGTAAAATCACAATGAAAAATACATAAAATGGGGTCCTTTGTCAAATCCTTGACTGGATCTGGATATGTAAAAGGGTTTTTTATCTTAATTTCCTAGTCTATTATCTGAGGATTTTGTGGTTTTTAAAATTTTTTTTTATGTTTATTTTATTTTTGAGAGAGAGACAGAGCATGAATGGGAGAAGGGGCAGAGAGAGAGAGAGGGAGATACAGAATCCCAAGCAGGATCCAGGCTCTGAGCTGTCAGCACAAAGCCCAACGTGGGGCTTGAACCCACAAACGACAAGATCATGACCTGAGCCGAAGTCAGACTTTCAACCAACTGAGCCACCCAGGCACCCCTGAGGATTTTGTCTGTTATTTTGTTACTGTATTAAGTTGCATTTTTAGTATGATGACAGGTTATTAATAAAGGCAAACTTCTAATTAAGCATTTGGGCTGAAAATGTTCCCTCAATATATCAGTATATCCTTGTTTGAAATAGTCTTATTTCACTAGGAAAAGAGAAAAAGTTGCTTGGATTCATTCTACCTAAAGAAAATTATGCCTATCCTTATTTTGAATGATTAGTTTTGTTCTAGAATATTTATTTGCCATCACACATAGGCTGGGAGAAAACTTGAAGGGTTGGAAATGAAAGTTCAGAGATCGAGATATCTATCTACCGTATTATTTGTTTCCTGGCCTTCCCTTCATTTTTCAGGTTCATGACATTTTTCTCTTTGTTTAAAATATTATTTCAAGCCAACCAAATGTCTCAAGAATGAATTATTAGTATTTGTGCACAAGAAACCTAGAAAATGGAGTTCTACATCATCAGTTCCACAGACCATAGCATTTAAGCCTTTTACCTCAGTATATTTTGGCAAAAAGATGGTCTTTATCATAAAAGTGTATGTACCCACATTTAGCCATGAACAAAACGTCCCTGGAAAGAAGCAGAGATTTTTTTTAAAACTTATTTTGGGAAAGTGTGCTGAGGGTTTTCCCTAAAAATAAAATGGCATTTCATCAGTACTGGTCATTTTTTAGCCACATATGACAAATGATCACAGATGCTCATAAAAATCTAAAAGGAACTGAATGTTGTTCTCTTCTGACACGACAAATGTCTTTCCTTTAACTGCATTTTAAAACAAAAACAAACTTTACCACTTTGATTAAAGAGAATACAGGAAGCCATATGGTCCCACCCAGAGTTCCTGCATTCAAAATGTCCTCATGGGGAAGAAGGTTGAAGGTGTTTTTACGAACAGAACTTTCATGTTTCTGCCTGTTAACAATGGCACTTCCTGTTTTGACCTCTAACTATGCTAGGCTATCAAGAAAGCAAAATGATAGACTTCTGCTTTTTGCACAATAAAGAGCATTCTTACTCCCTGTCGCCATGTGTGTTTAGAGTGAAGATTATTGAAGCTCAGTTTTCCTGAGATCCTACACATTGATCTATGGTCTCCCAACAAAGGTTGGGATTTTCAAAAATTTCGGTTATCTAGCCATTAGCTTGGTACTGAAGTCAAAAGAATATGCACTGTTCTTTGTCTCAAATACAAATATAGCTACATGTTGCTTCTAAATGGCCCCAGTGTTTTACTAAAATTTATTAACAGCCCTTAAGTGAGTCAGGACTCTGTGACTGCCTCCTTTTAATATACCGTCTTCTGGGGTGCCTGGTGGCTCAGTCAGTTGAGCATCCAGCTCTTGACCTCAGCTTAGGTCTTGATCTCAGGGTCATGAGTTGAGTTCAAGTCCTATGTTGAGCTCCACACTGGGCATGAAGCCTACTTAAAAAAAAAAAAAAAAAAAATTAGAAAAGACTCTTTCTCTCAAAAAAGAGAAAAAGGAAGAAAGTAAGGAGACAGAGAAGGAAGGAAGGAAACAGAAAAGAAGAAAAATAGAAAAGGTGGGAGGAAGGGAGGGAGGAAGGAAGGAAAGAAAGAAAAATTAGAGTAGAGTGAGAAGGCCATTACTTCAAAGTGATGCCAGATTGGCAGAGGCTCTGAGAGGCAGGGCCTCAGGTCCCTCCCCAAGAGAATATTTGTCTTTGGGCAAGAAAGAATTCAAGAGCAAGCCATTTAGAGAAAGGGACAAAGATTTATTAAATATAAAAGTAAGAAAGGAGCTACTTTATAGACAAAGTAGCAGTCTTTCCTCCCAGGTAAGGAAGAGGAGTCTCCCTTTGCTTCTAACAAAGGGTTTTAGAAGTTTGTTTGTTTGTTTGTTTGTTTGCTGGGGTTTTTTTTAATTAGCTAAACCACAGGGGTGCCTGCCTGGTGCAGTTGGTAGAGCATTTGACTCTTGATCTTAGCATTGTAGGTTCAAATCCCATGTTGGGTATATAAAGTACTTAAAAATAAAATCTTTTTAAAAAAATGTAGTTAACCATATAGGGAGGGGCATACTTTTTAACTTTGGGTTAAAATTTACATTAGGTGGTTGGTTTTTCCATTGTGTTAGGGTGTGTTAGGGTTGTGGAATTACCCACAGGGAGAAATATTAAGAATACCCAGCATTTATGACTTCTACTGCTGGAGGGAGCAGGGTCTTGTGGTCTTCCATGAGTCAGATCTTGTGACTCTTTGTATAAGTTGCTGACTTTTAGAATAAGGGTCAGCCTAAAGCCAAAATGGCTTTACTTTGGTTAATTTGTCTCCTAAGCTTCCCTTCCCTCCTGCTTCAAAAGTAAGGAAAAAAAAAAAAAAAAACCACTTGACAGATTCAATAATCTGAATACCTGTTGCTTCCCGAAACAAGAAAAAAAAAATTTTTTTTAAGCAAATCCTGTGTCACTTAGTATAAAAACCAATTCATATTATTTTTTAAAAAGTAAATACAGGGGCGCCTGGGTGGCTCAGTCAGTTAAGCTTCAGCTCAGGTCTTCAGCTCAGGTCACAATCTCACGGTCCGTGAGTTGGAGCCCAGTGTTGGGCTCTGGGCTGATGGCTCGGAGCCTGGAGTCTGCTTCCGATTCTGTGTCTCCCTCTCTCTCTGCCCCTCCCCCGTTCATGCTCTGTCTCTCTCTGTCTCAAAAATAAAAATAAACGTTAAAAAAAAAAAAGTAAATACAGATTATGGTGCGCCTAAGTGGCTCAGTTGGTTAAGCGTCCAACTTTGGCTGTCATGATCTCATGGCTTGTGAGTTCGAGCCCCGCATCAGGCTCTGTGCTGACAGCTCAGAGCCTGGAGCCTGCTTAGGATTCTGTCTCCCTCTCTCTCTGCTCCTCCCCTGCTCACACTCTGTCTCTGTCTCTCTCTCAAAAATAAATAAATGTTAAAAAAAATTAAAAAGATAAAAAGTAAATGCAGATTGATGGAATGCTGAAAATAAATAACAAGCATTTTAGAAGGTAATGTACTCAAAGTTAAAAAAAATACTACTACATATTGAAAGAGGACACTATTTAAAGTAGAAAAAATTTCAGAACAATTCTATTTTCTCTGTCATTGTGAGAGCAACAGTTTATTAGAAGTGAAAATGTATTTTCTCAACAACGACAAACCTTACCCTGGAATTTGTACTTCAGTTCTTGAAAGAAGTTACATATTTCTATATTCATAAAAAAGCAATGTGTGGGCTTTCTTTCCTAGATTCTATAAAATCTTCCTGACATATAAGTGCATATACTATGTAATATATGTATACAATTTATATATGTATAGACATAAATGTTTTAGGAAGACTAAGTGACTGCTTTTTAAAAGTATTTCAGTAACTGGGATAAATACAGTAAAAACAAATTCCTTTAAGCATTTATTATTATCATTAATGGTTTATGTATCACTTTTTAAAAAATAAGAAATGTATATGTTTCAATTCCAGATTGATACTCATATCAAATGATACTAAAACAATAAAACATTTTCTAAAGCAGAAAATAAGCAAAACATCCTCCAAGGTTGCTTTTGGTGTAGCTAACAGCAAAACTGTCGACTGCTCATCCTATTTGGAAATCTGTGCAACTTGATGAGCAAATACATGAAAGATATTAATGGGATATCTGAGAAAACCAAAGATAACTAGAAATGTCAATTTTTAGAATGTATTCTAGGGCAAAAATAAGTTTTACATGCAGAAGATTTTCTGGCACAATAACTAAAGTGATTAGGTTTAATTTTATAAATTTATAAAACTGAAATAACAATAGGTAACTGTCAAAAAGGAATGTTTTCTCCTTTTCCATAAAACAGCAAACACTTTGGGGGCACCTGGGTGGCTCAGTCAGTTAAGCATTCGACTTCAGCTCAGGTCATGATCTTAAGATCCATGAGTTCAAGTCCCGCAGCTCAGAGCTTGGAGCCTGCTTCAGATTCTGTGTCCACCCCCCAGCCCCATACCTGCCCTTCCCCTGCTCACGCTCTGTCTCTCAAAAATAAATAAATGTGAAAAAAAAATTAAAAACAAAACAAAAAAAAACCCCAAACGCTTTGTTAAATAATTTTGCTGTAAAAATGATCACTGGTACATGCTTTCCTTAATTCTTGATTTATGTGTAATTTTTATATATTTTCCACAGGGTAAAGCACCTGTGGAAAATATATAAAGCTTTTATATATTTTCCACAGGTAAAGAGTTGATGAGTTGTCTTGATTCATTATCAATAGCAGTCAGGTCAGAGGACTAGATAACAGATAAATAACTTTTGGAAAACCTTTATAAATAAAATATATAATGTGGCCATGATAATCCATCAAGTTCAAGGAGATACTCAATATCTGCGATCACTTTTATTTCTAAAAGGCAATTGCTCAGCAGGCCCAGTTTTCGATGGTGAGTGCTAAAGAGCAGAAACTATGGAATCAGCTGGTCTGTATTTAGATTATAGCGTAGTAGTACCACTCATTGTATCTCTAGTAAATTACGCAATTTACCCCAGTAAACTGTTGTTTTCTCCTTTTTAAATGGAAATGTAACAGCCCCTTCTTCACGAGGTTGTTCAGAGCCTTAAATGAGATAATTCTCCACAGTGCAATGTCTGAGACACAGTAAACATGCTATAAAATTACCAGTTGCAATAATGTTGTTGATGTCGGTGCGAATGGTGATGCCTATCCTATTAGGATTTTAAATTTCCTCTTGACCTGAGAGTTTCAGTTTTATCTGGGACTAGAAGTGAGCACACACACACCCGCCCCCACCCCACCATTCATGCTCTCCTTGAGACCGCAATATCTACAGAGAAGTAAAATGTTAGAATTACACTCTCCCGTTCCTGACACCTTCACATCTCAGTAGTTCTAAGGAAGTATGTAGACTCCAAGAAGGAAAAAGCCAACCCTGAATTTGTGGGAGCCACAATTGAAGGGACAGAACCCACAATGCCAGCACTGTTTTCTCTGAGATTTGTTCTCTTTACAGTGAAAACTATTGGGCTCAAAGCCCTGAATTTCATCAACTCAAAGGTGTAAATCTTGAGGTCAGTTTAAATCTCAAATGTGAAATTATAACCCTAGAGGATTCAATACAATTATAAAGTCAAGTTTGGAAGTTCAGGAACATAACATCTATATACCAAGGAAAACAGAGGGAATTAACAGGCTATAAAAATCACAAAAGCTAGAAATATGCAGTGGATTAGGGTTAGATGGGGAGCCATTTTGATGCTAATTAGGATTGCAAACCCCTCCCAAGACCAGGGCAGAAATACTTACTCTGAGCCTGGCTGAGAGCATTCTGACCTCTCACCCTGTCTTCACTGACCAAGATAGAAGAATAGTTATTTAAGGGAGAGCAAAACTGCATCCTTTTTCTTTGGACCTAAAGCACCTTGAAAGCTGTTGCCGGGTAAGTCTTCTTATGTTCAACCCACCCTATGCTTAAGACAAATTAGTACCAAGGCCATGGAAAGGATACTTAGTAATGTAGTGTGTATTTCCTTACTATATAAATATTTGAAGTGATGTCATGGGGAATGGCAGTGGACCAAGAATCAAGAATGGCAGAGTGCTTCTGGGCTATTAGTGGAATATTTTCTTGAAGACATAAACTTGAATTTCTACATCATAGAAACTGACCCTCCATGGAGAAATTTTGCCACCTTTAATCTGGAGATTCACATACCTTATCCCCTTCCCTCTTCCAGACCCATCTCATCATTACCAGAGTAACCAAGCTAGGAATTACTAACTATAGGGAAGAATGTAAGTGTTTGGCATGACGGAAGTTAAATTATTGATGTGAGTTGTACACACATGCAATTATTCATTTGAAGATTTAAATTGTTACATCTGTGTTTTTCAAAGGAAGTCTTTGTAAGAAGAAACACAACTCAGGTGACTGGCCCTTTGCCATATCTCTAAGCCAGGTTAACTGTTCATTTAAGGTCTTATGAGTCAATAGTGTGGTCCACAGAATTATAATTGTGAAGAACCAATAAGACAGATTACAGGTTTGATTTGATGTTCTCAAGATTTCTTTCAGTTCTGTGCAAAACTGTGTAAGAAGTGTGTGTGTGTGTGTGTGTGTGTGTGCACTTTGCTGGGTCAGGGAGAAACATTTTCTTTTCCCTCCTAGATTCTGTGGCTGGTCTAAGAATTAAACCAACATAAAGCAGATTAACGGGAGAATAACATACAAATTTATTTAATATATTTTTTTACAAATGCATGAAAGTCTTCAGATAGAAAATGGAGACCTGGGGCTCCTGGGCGGCTCAGTCATGATCTCACAGTTTGTTAGTTCGAGCCCCGCGTCGGGCTCTGCTGATAGCTCAGAGCCTGGAGCCTGCTTCAGGTTCTCCCTTTCTCTCACTCCTGCTCACTCTGTGTGTTTCTCTTTCTCTCAAAAATAAATAAAACATTAAAAAAAAAAAAAGAAAATGAAGACCTGAAGAAGCCATCAGGCTCAAAAGCTCATAAAACTTATTACACAAAGAATGATAAATTGTGAGGATCTGATAAGACAAAGGGGCATGGGTTAGGGTGAATTGTGTGTCCCAGTGAATTGTGGGACAGTGATTAGGAATTATACGATAGGGAAACTAGTGGAAGATAAAGGTTATTTTAATATGCGTGTATGAAAGGACTTCCAGTCCCTGGTGATAAGACTGTTCTCTTCCTGGTTGAGGGAGGGTGCTTCTCCCTTTGGAAATTTTATGACCTGCTTTTAGGTAGAAAGAGGGAGACCCAATAGCCCTTCATTCATCTTCTGTTTCTTAAGTTCCTTCAGTAGACAGAGAGATCCCAGGTAGGCTCTGCACTGCCAATGCAGAGCCCAATGTAGGGCTCAGACCCGCAAACCTGAGATCACGGCCTGAGATCATAAGCCAAGCCGAGCAGAAGTCTGACTCTTAATCAACTGAGCCTCCCAGGTGCCCCTGGGGTGGCATGTTCTTAATCCCTTCACCTGATAAAGTTTGCAAATCAGAAAAAAGGAAACTTTCTGGGGCACCTGGGTGGCTCAGTTGGCTAAGCATCTGACTCTTGATTTGGGCTCAGGTCTTGATCTCACTGGTCATTAATTTGAGCCCCGTGTCAGGCTGCTCTACGCTGTCAGTGAGGAGCCTGCTTGGGATTCTCCCTCTCTCCCTCTCTCCCTGCCCCTCCCCTGCTCTCTCTCTCTCTCTCAAAATAAATAAATTAACTTAGAAAAAAATATATATGTATACATATACATATATAAAGAAAAAAGAAAAATTTCAACAACAAAAATCTGTTTAATTTCTATTGTGAAATAATTTTGTAGCTACAGACAGTGGTGCATAGGTATGCTGATTGTTACAACATCTCGGTAATTGGCAGAGTAAACACACCTCAGTCCTTCAGTTAACAGCCAGATAGTCTGACGCTTGTGTGTAATTTAGTCAGAAAATAAGCAGTTTAATCAGCAAAGATTTCCAGGCTGATCAGAAAAATGAACTAGTAAATTGTTAAGTCAGTTAAATACGTAAAATTGTAATGGGAAAGATACATTGCTAGGATGACCTTATCTCTTTGAATTGATCGTTAATTCCAAAACCCTTGAATGATGTGATGAGGGAATATATTCAGAAAAATCAAAGGACAATCTGAACACTAAAAAAAGTTCCTCTTCTAAACCAATCAATTAAAAGAACTGATTCGAATTGCAGAACACTTTTATGAAATGATGAAATGGAATATTAAATGAATGTAAAAGGAAGTTAGGAAGGACAATAAACAATGAAAATAATAAATGCAGATAAATCTGCATATAATGTTAACAGGCACCCTAAGACAATTAAAAAGTATGTGCAGTTTTTATAGTGCTGCCCACATTGGAAAGGTGGAAGTGGAAGAATCAAAGATAAGTTATATCTTATTATACAAGTTGTATAATACAAAGATTAAGATAAGATGATTAAATAGTGTATGTGTTTCCTGGGGAACTACCGTTGAACTTAGAAGATAACATAACGAGTTTTCAAACCCTGCCTTATGTTATATATTCTCCGCTGGAATTGCTTTGTGTTCTTAATTTTTCTTTTTTTTTTTTTTTTTAATATGTTGCACCTTTATATTAGCTGTGCCAGGGTACAATTTTAAAGATAAAAGAAAATTACTTACAGGCCCAGACAGATCAGTAGGCGTTTTGGGTCAGTGACAACTTGGAAGTGTGCTGGGGGGTGTCCACTCCCTGGGATAGAAGCTCAGACTCCAGGCTGTGGGAAGGCCTGACGTGTGAATTAACTGTGTTGGTACAAACCCTCTTCCAACTTAAAAAATTTAAGCCACTGTAGGAGGCCCATACCAAGTTTAGATCTCTGACAAGTTCTCTCAAAGAAAGTATGTGATTTAGAAGATTAAAACCTCAAGGAGAAACAGTGTTCAGGAAATGGAGGTTACAGGGAACCACACAAGAAGCTCTATGATTGTTTTGTGCCTCACAAAAACAAAACAATGCCACAAGCACACGAATGAAACCTAATATCTGACACATCAGGAATAAAAGGTGCTCACAGGATTAATTTTTCTTTCTTGTACCTTGCTGTGTATGCTCAAAGGTCTCCACTCTACAGAGCTTCAAGGGGATTGTGTTTCTTCTTCCAAGACCATGTGAACCTTGAGTTTTATTTTTCTTCTATTGACATGGGCGATAGTAGTTTGTTTTCGCATCTTTGATTCTTGATCCCAATCTGCAAGCTGTTTTAATGTACAATAATTTTGATAACTAATAAGAGTTTAAGTTCTGAATTATTTTTATTGTTAAATAAAATATTGTTAATTGAAGATAAATAGAGATAATTGGCCACTTCTGTAGCCAAGTATTATATCTTTTATTTTTATTTTGTTTACTTATTTATTTAAAAAAATTTTTAATGTTTATTCTTGACAGAGAGAGAGAGAGAGAGAGAGAGAGAGAGAGAGCATGAGCGGGGGAGGGGCAGAGAGAGAGGGAGACACAGAATCCGAAGCAGGCTCCAGGCTCCGAGCTGTCAGCACAGAGCCCGACGTGGGGCTGAAACTCATGGACTGTGAGATCATGACCCGAGCTGAAGTCGGATGCTCAACTGACTGAGCAACCGAGGCACCCCAATATATATATATATATATATATATATTTTTTTTTTTTACTTTTGAGAGAGAGAGTGTGTGAGAGTGTGAGCGGGGAGGGGCAGAGAGAGAGGGAGACACAGAATCCAAAACTCTGAGCTATTAGCACAGAGCCTGACACAGGGCTCGACCCCACGAACTGTGACATCATGACCTGAGCCGACTGAGCCACCCAGGTGCTCCCCCTACTAGATATATCTTAATTTTCTCTAAATGTTGGTCTAGTCTTAAACTCTTTTGCTGATAACTTCACCCTGAAGTTCAGGCCATTAGATTTCACTCAAATCTCAACTGCCTTTTTTACACAGGGCACCATCCAAATGGACCTCGGGGGCCTGTAATTTCTTCTACTTTTTAAGTTTCCTGTCTTTTTGCTAATATGCCATCCTCCTTAAATCAGTTTTCTATTGGCAACCCTCATTTCCCTCTTTTTTATTATTTCTTTATGTATTTATAGTTCTTTTATTTTTATTTTTAACATTTTTTAAGTTTATTTGTTTTGAGAGAGACAGAGAGAAAAGTAAGTGGGGGAGAGGCAGAGAGAGAGGAAGAGAGAGAATCCCAAGCAAGCTCCACACTTAGCACACAGCCCAAAGCGGGGCTCAATCCCATAAAATGTGAGATCACAGCCTGAGTTGTGCTGAGATCACAAGAGTTTCCAGGTCCAGCGTGGAGCTTAACGTGGGGCTCAATCCCACAACTCAGAGATCATGACCTGAACGGAATTCAAGAGTCACACGCTCACGTAAGCCACCCAGGTGCCCCTCCCTCTTTTTTTAATTACCACATACAGTAAAACCTTGCTTTGTGAGCATAATTTGTTCTGGAATCATGCTTGTAATTCAAAGCACTTGCATGTTTAAGTGAATTTCAAGAACCATCAGCTCAGTTGTGATCATGTGACATTCAGCATCGCATATTACTCATATTGCAAGACATCACTCGTTTATCACGTTAAAATTTATTAGAAATGTCTGCTCGTCCTGTGGAACTCTCACAGTGTTACGGAACCAGGCCGGAACGCTGGCAGAAAAACCAAGCGGCACTCAGAGATCTTGGTGGATCAGAGGTTTATTTAACCCCAGCGGGCTCAGAGGAGACCATTTCTCCAAAGATCTGAGCGCCAGATGCAAGTAGGGAGGGTAATTTATAGTTGTCAGCCTCCATATCTGTGGGAGTTTTCATGTGCGTGGCAAACAGGGCAAGAAGAACCCAGAAGAGGTGTCTCTAAGCTAGAGACCAGAGCTTGTTTTAGTCCCATTGGCCATCTTTGGCACGGTATTTTATTCATTTCTCCAACATTCTCCCCTTTGATGTCTTTTAAAAAAACTTTTAGTAGATATCACCTTTCAGTTTTACACGTTGGTATTCTTGAAGGCTGAGTGCAGTAGTTTGGCGAGCAACAGTGTTTTCAATAAAACGTACCATGGCATTCAATATACAGGGGCCGATGGATACAAGTAAAATTATGGAGAGGAGGGGCCCCGCCAGGGCAGGAAGCCAGGATGCCCAATCTGTGAGATCCCATTCTTTCCACTGATACTTTTCTGTTGTCTAACTTGAATTCTATCCTTGAGTCTTTTAACCTTAGTTGTAACTATTTTTGACTGGTTTATGAAATAGCAACATTCCTCCCCCAGAAAGATACAAGTCCCTCCTCTTTCTGAAGTGAGGAGGTCGAGGGTTCACCTATTTTGGAGGGACACTGCTGCCAGGGAGTTTATTTGGCTTTGTAGGGTTCCCAGGGAGTCTGCCATCCGTTCCACGTCCAGTTCGTTGGTGCAATCTCCATTAGCCCAACAGCAAGAAGCAAGATCAGGGCGATGACGCCAGTAAGGGGCAAGGGCTGGCAGAGTTGCATCCGAACCCCTGGGCCTGGTCCACAAGTTGATTCCTCAAGCTTCTGTCGTGCGCAGACCAGCCAGCTTCCAGGGTGTGGCTGGAGCAGGGTTGGAGATCTCAGGGGCCAGTGTCCTTTTGAGGGTCAGTTTAAGCGGGTTGATTGGATCTGGATCACTTTGCCGGGTTGTGGGTTCCTCTGAGTTGGCCTTCTTAACTCTGGAGTGATGGACCCATGGGGTGGTACCTGAAACTGAATCGTCTATTTGGTTGTATATCTGTAAAGTCCACCTCCAAGTCTTCGAAAGGGGCGGGTTTCTGGTAACTGTCAGATCAGGTTTAGGGAAGATATGGTTTGCATATTTAGAGATCCATCCTGTTTTCCAGTTGTTTAAATAATCATATGCCTATGGGGTCTTATTATTATCCCCACAGAATAACAAGCACAGAAGATTGTCTATACGTGAAATACTATGACAATTTTTCTGACGTTTACCTCAAGTTGTCTAGTTTAGGCAAACAACAAACGTTTAAAGACAATCAATAGAATTTCACATCCATAACGGTGCATTGCTGAAACATAGTTTTTCTCTCTAAAAACCCCTGTTTCCAGAGATAGCCAAATTGAGACCAATGCGTTTGTAGAACAAGTCAGTCTTAACAAACCTGGCCTAATAATTTACATAAGCTTCTCAAGAATAGCGACTGATCATGAAGATCTTTTAAAGTTTGCTTTGCTGGAACCCTTTATAAGGAATCTCCCCGTTGAACTTCTAGTAGCCTTTTTCAGGTCAGAAGCCAAGCCAAATACTTGCCATCAAACAGGCCTGCAATACCTGTAGAATTGGGTGAATTCCTCTTTATGAAGTCCCCAAAATATCCTGAGGTTCCTGCACCTGCCAGGAAGTGACCTTCTTTAGTCACCTGGTGAGACTGCTGGGAACTCTGTAAGCGAGGTATCAGGCCACCATTTCCAAGGGGCTTTATGGCTCCACGTTTTATAAAGCCAACCTTAGTTCCTTAAAGCTGTCTGGTCATATCTGAGTCTATGAATGTCACTCTCATAGTCTCCCAAAACCCCTTCTTTACTCTGTCCTGACCCCGTAATGTTCCCGTGAGTCAGAGTTGCAAAGACATACAGAGGGATAGGGGTGCCCCCTCTGATGAGGAGACCAGTCAAATGCCCGTCTGGCCATGTCCCGAAGGAACTTAAGTGACGCTTAGACGTAGCAGTCTCAGCTTTGTGACCTAAAGATCGGAAACTCTTCCGATGCGGCCATAGACTTTGTGCCATTCACCACGGAATCTCAGACAGTCCCACTCAAACTCCGTGGGCTTTCAGGGACCTTAAGGGTGCCCCCCTGTGGAGCCACAGAATCAAACTAGAGCGAGTCACACGTTCACACTCATATACACATCAGAGGTTATTACATTCCCTCCCACAGAATTCCTACCTATGAGACTTCTGAAGTCTCAGGGAGTGTCAGGTGCCCCTTCCACTCTTGTGAGTGCGCCTGGCTAGATCGGGCCCCAGCCTTACCGGTTCCGACGTTGGGTCCAGGTCCTCACCTGCCAAGTCTCCTCGAGTCCAGTGGGAATGGCAGACTGGGGGATGGCCTCAGGTGACCCAGCGGGAGACTGCTGAAATTCAGGCAGGGCACTCCTTCTCCCTTGCGATTCCTCATTCTGTCACCGCCTCGCAAACAGGTGGCAACAACGGGCCAGCGTGGTTGGGTTTTCTGGTCAGAGAACCAAATATGTTATGGAACCAGGCTGGAACGCTGGTGGAAAAACCAAGCGGCACTCGGAGATCTTGGTGGATCAGAGATTTATTTAACACCGGCGGTCTCAGAGGAGACTGTTTCTCCAAAGATCGAATGCCGAATGCAAGTGGGGAAGGTAATTTATAGTTGTCAGCCCCCATATCTGTGGGGGGTTTTGCACGCAGGCAAACAGGGCAAGAAGAACCCAGAAAAGGGGTCTCTAAGCTAGAGACCAGAGCTTGTTTTAGTCCCGTAGGCTATCTTTGGCTCAGTATTTTATTCATTTCTCCAACAACAGAACAAGTTCCTCGTGGTCCAAGGGTTTACTGTATTTTCAGTTCTCAATGGCCAATAACAAAGTGTTCAAAGTTTAGGAAGTAGTATCCATAAATAAAGCTATGTGTGTAATAGATTTTCTCATAAGGGTATTTCAGGTAGGAGAATCATTACCTGCTATAAGTAAATAGCCCATGGTTGCCTGTGAAACTCACAAGCGACTGAAGTTTCCAGGACTCAAGGGCAGGTGTGTAATAGCTGAAACACAGATTCAGGCCCTGGACACCAATGAACAGAAATGTTCAAGACACTTGTCAGCAGGTGACAACAATTTTCAGCGGACCAAGCTGTATTTTGCACTGTTCAAATCCCTAAATTTTAAATACTTCTGCAGAGCTCTAAAATGAAATATCTGAAGGCAGCCCAGACTTTATAGTATTTCGTATGTGATTCTAAAAGCCTTCCAAAAGAGCCACATGGGCAGTTCATTTCTTTTTTCTTATAATAGTAATAGTAATAATAATAATAATAATAATAAATTAAGGTTGAACCCCGCCCCAGAGTAGAACTACTTCTGGCTTAACATCTTTTTGGCCCAATGCCCCAACAGCTTAGTTACCAGACAAGTCTAGAAGAACATTTCTAGATGACATTTCTCACTGAAGATCTGGACCATGGGGGAGAGGGGGAGGGAAGATGGCATTGTTTTCCTTTTGACTGGAAATCTAGTGTGTTTACAACTAAAACAAAAGCACGGAGCCACTGTACCTAGATTCCAAACTCTTTTCAAGATAAGACAGCAACCTCCCAAAGTGAGTCATTGGCTGCATTTGTAAAGCTGTGAAGGTGGGGCACCCACTATTGTAAAACAGGACTTTAGATTTGTTACCATACCCATGATGTTAAAAAGAAAAGGTACAAAAAAAAAAAAAAATTAGGTTGCAAAGCAAAATCTGAGTCCAGAATTTTGGCAAGGTTTCTTGCCTTGACTGCAAACATTTCAAGGAGAGGGTAGCCTCTTTTTCCAATCTCATCTTTTCAAAGAAGCAAATTCAAGCAGAAGAATTTGCACTGATCTCCCCCCTGATAGGACCCAAAGGGCAAAATGGGACTGTGTAACTCAATGATGGAAAGAGGAGGAAACTACTGTTTTCCTGAAGCTAATCTGAGGGTTGTCATGGTAACTCACCAGGGTACAGACTATTGTAGCTTCAGGGTATAATTTTGGTTTACATTCTTAAAAGAGGATATCACGTGCTTGTATTAAGAGTTACAGAAGAATCTTTTGGAAGTGGATAGCACTGATTTAAGATTTGGGTTTGGACCTTTGAGAGAGTAGGTGTTTAGGGAGAAAAACAACAGAAATATGTCAATTGGTAAATCTTGCTAAATCAAGGGGGCTGGGTGAGAGGAGAGCCAGAGAAACAAAGACTCATACTAGATAGTACAACTAAAAGAAGGAATCTGAAGTAAAAAACAACTGGAGCCATTTGGTAATTTAAATATGCACATTGGTCTAAGAATTGAAGCTTTAAGAGAAATTGCTCTCTGCTATTAGCTTCTCTGTTATCTTGGTATTAAATACGAAAGACTCTATTTCGATGGATTTGATCTGCTGTTTTCCTATATTTTCATTCTGAAACCATTCCTTTTCTGTATTAATAACCTTATACAGGGTTTCCCCTTCTTACAGAAAAGCATAAATGACATAAGGTTTCATTGTAGCAGTTACTTTCAGAACAATTACTTCTGGTAGAAGCTTAACTATATGGAATTCTGCAACTAAATTTTTATCTAATTTTTCGTTTGACTGTGGTAGTCCCTAAGCCTATCTCTCTGGCTTCTCAGATGGCAGTACCATATCCTTAAGGAACAGGGCTCTGTACCAACAGGCACTCCTTCCCGAAGCTTTAGCTTTGTGAGAAAATTTTGGGGAAAAGAGGTTATAGAATAGACTGCCAAATTCAAAACAACATTTCAGACAAAATAGAATGAGAAAGACCTATCCCGTTTGGGGCAGGACAGCTTTGTGTTACCTATGCCAAACTCCTCTCGATCCTGCATGATTTTCAGTATTAGTACTTTTTGGAAAACTGAGAAGCCGTGATTCCAACAGTCTCTTAGGGATTTCTGAGGATGAATCCAAACAGTGCAATGTGCAAGTTACCCCAAATTACTATTTAATTATTCACACCTGTTTTGGGGCATGGTGACTTGTCTTTTTTACATCAATTATAAGGTGTTATGTGGGCTAGTGTGATTCTAAGTCAGAGGTCAACAATCTACTCTCTGCATGCCAATATCCACCACCTGTTTTTTCTAGCACCTGCAAGCAAAGAATGATTTTTACATTTCTCAATGGTTGCAAGAAAATCAAAAGAAGAATATCCATGGCATGAAAATTCTATGAAATGCAATTTCAGCCGCAAAGGAAGTTTTATTGGAACACAGCCACACATTTGCTTATGCATTGTCTGGGGCTACTTTCATGCTGTAAAAATAGAGTCAACTAGGTGCCACAGAGACCATATGACCTAAAATAGTTACTTCTTGGCCCTTTATGGAAAATTGTAGCCAGTCTCTACTCTAAGTCATGATCCTCACTATTATTGCAGCCTGGGTTATCTAAATTTAAAACCTCAATCAAATTATGTTAATACTCCACTAATAACAGTGTTCTAATGAGAGTTCATTGTTCTGCAGTAGGTGCCTAAAAATGGGGAGGCCAGATAACTCGATGGTAAGACTAACAAAAAGACAAGATACACAAAGAAAAACAAGGGATATGGTAATACTTCCAAGTAATCTCTTCCAAAGAAAATGGAAAACTTTTCAATGATATTTGCTGTTAGGTTTCCTTTTACATAACAGAAATCAAAATGTCCTAGTTTCAACCCCCTGGAAACTGGACACTCCCACCTGATCAGCAGTTTTCTTTCAGAGAAATTAATGATCAGTGTGTGCTAGTTCAAATTCTGACCTTATTTGTCAAACTGTGTGTGGTTCAACGCGCTGGGGAAAATGGCAAAAGGAAGGAAGCATTTAGATATGTGTCTTTGAAACTTCATTCATCTTGAATTAATTGAAGAAGCCATAAGAATAGTTTTCTGGGGGTGCCTGGGTAGCTCAATCCGTTAAGCATCTGACTTGATTTCAGCTCAGCATTCTCTGTCTCTCCCTCTCTCTGCCCTCCCGTGTACATTCTCTCTTACTCTCTCTCAAAATAAATAAATAAACTTAAAAAAAAAAAAAAGAATAGTGTTCTGGGCTTGCTTTAAAAAGAGGAAAGGTGTTATTGTTGTTGTTTTTTTAATTAAAAGTCTAGTTATGCTTTTAATTTAGCCAAGTTTCTTGTCTCCCTATTTAAGTCTGAGACTGTAGTACTTTTTCTTGGGTCCTAGCAAATCTTTTTTAAAGAAGAGAAAAACTGGATTAACAACTGTACCGTTCCCTTATCGGAGTCCTTCTCCATCTTTCTGCTGATGTACATGGGTTGTGCCCAAGGTTGTACATAATTCCAGGATCCACTGACTACAATGCAATCACACTCCGGCTTGTGGAATGGAATGCCAGTAAATCCAAGACAGCTATGAATCCACTCTTGTGAATATTTTAAGTAAACTTCAGGACATTTATGCCAATTAGGACTTGTGAACAGCAAGTTGGTTGAGACACATCTCCCACAACTAGTCACAACACCTCAGTTGAACAAGAGCTATGGCCTGAGAACACATCTTCGGCGACAGAGCCAAAATATTGGGTGTGTCGGCGCTTCAGCTTCTGGAGAACATTCTCTGGGCAGCAATCTGGGTAACAGTGGATCTGACTCATGGTACTTCTGGCAGAAGAGGCTCCTGGAAGTTGAATGTTAACGGTCTCTCACAGCCTCACATTTGACTCCACTTCTGGCACACCTCACCCTTTTCTAACCTGTTGCCCATCAGTTCAGTGAGCTGTTCTGTTCAGTCCCTTTGGACTCAGGTACAGGTAAGGGATCATCTCCCCTCTGTACGTCAAGCTGCCAAGGGTTCTCAGAAACCTCAGGAACAGCTGGTATTTTGTTGCACTAGAATTACTTATTTCTGTGCATGCTTGGCAGTATTTTCGAGAACGTGCTTGTTTTTCACTGGACACAAATGGCTCTCTTCCGAGGTCAGACCTTCTCAGAGTCTTGCCCTCAAGTATTCAGGACAGCAGGTATTTCAGGAATAAGCATCCATCAAAATCATTCTGTTTGAGGAAATATCATTTGATACACAGTACGTCTTTTTAACCAGTTTAAGAAATAGAGGGGAAAGTTCTGGTACAATGGATCTAGGTTAAAAGAATACCTACACTTACGGAGAAAATGAAATTTCCTAAGTCAACAGCACACTGTCTTTTAGATATCTTCTCTCTTAGGACAGCTTGTGGCTTCCTTCATCAGACGTGAGTAGCAGAGGTAGGTCAGCTGGGGCATGTCAGCAGTAATGTGGTGCTAGGCAAGTTAGGATAATTGCTATGAATCTCCAGGGAATCTTCATTCCCCAGAGCTTGTAGGTTTAACTGCAAAGGGGAACACCAAGGAACACAGTTCTAGTGCTGAGGTAGGAAAAAAAATGGTCCCTTGAATATCAATTTGGTGGCTGGCTCTGTGTTCTCCAGAAACAAGAAGTCTACTCTGAATACAAGGCTGATTGCAAAAACTGAGATTTAATTAACACCAGATCCCTAGATAATGCATGCATATACATTCTGGAGGTGGCCTATGCTATTCGGCAGCCACAAACTCAATGCTAAGGCTGTCCGCAGAGCCCTGTCCATCTGGTTGGACTTTTCTCTTTATTCTGCCTCCTGATAAAAAGATAAAGCTTTTCCTTTCTTGCTATAAACAGTTCTTCCATCATGACTTTTGAACAATACTCTTTCTCTTGGCTTGCTTTTTCTTAATGTCTTAAATGCTTTATACCGAGGGGCACCTGGGTGCCTCAGTCTGTTGAGCATCCAACTTCTGCTCAGGTCATGATCTCACGGTTGGTGAGTTCAAGCCCCACATCATTCTCTGTGCTGTCAGCACAGAGCCTGCTTTGGATCCTCTGTCCCTCTCTCTCTGCCTCTCTCCTGCTTACGCTATCTTTCTCAAAAATAAATAAACCCTAAAAGAAAATTAAATGCTTCATACCGAAATCATTTTTTTCATTTTCACTTTTGATTTTTTTGTTTGCTTTTCCCGTCTTATTTTCTTTAGTAATTACGTAACTTCAATTTTATTTTATTTTATTTTATTTTTTTAATTTTTTTTTAACGTTTATTTATTTTTGAGACAGAGACAGAGCATGAATGGGGGAGGGTCAGAGAGAGAGGGAGACACAGACTCTGAAACAGGCTCCAGGCTCTGAGTGGTCAGCACAGAGCCCGACGCAGGGCTCGAACTCACGGACCGCGAGATCGTGACCTGAGCCGAAGTCGGCCGCTTAACCGACTGAGCCACCCAGGCGCCCCTCGTAACTTCAATTTTAAATGTGAAAATGCTGGTGCTTTCACACATTCTTTTTCAAAAGAAGTGATAGGAGTTGATGGATTTCCTTAGCATGTCGGAAACTGACTTAGCAACATGTTTTTTAAAAATCTACCTTTGATTACACTGGATTTTTCATGTCATTTATATAGCTTCTATTTTTTTTCAGCTGTATTGAAGCATAATCTACATACAATAAAACTTAATAATTTTAAGTGTACATTTGGAAGGGTTTTAACAAATGTATAATGGTCCGTAACCACTACCAAAATCAACATACAGAATACTTCCATCACCCCCCAAGGACTTCCTTCCTGCCCCTCTGCTGTTAATCCTCTGCTCCCCTCTCCCTTAGTCCCTGAAAGGCCCACTCACCTTTCTGTCACTAGAGTCTGACTTTTTAGAATTTCATATAAATGGATCATTTTGTGTGTATTCTTTTGTCTTTGGCTTCTTTCACTCAGCAAAATGCTTTTGAGATTTTCCATGGCCAGTGACTTGTTCTTTTTCATTATTACACATGTCCGTAGTTTATTCTTTTGTTGTGAAATACTTTTCCATGGTACGAGCCTACCCTCTATCAGTGGATCAGTTGATGGACATTTGGGTTGTTTTCATTTTTTTGCCCATTACAAACAAGCTTCTGTGAACATCGTCTATGCACAAGTCTTTGTGTGAATATGTTTTTGTTTTCTTTCGGTAGATACCAAAGAGGGGGAGTGCTGGATCATGTGGCAAATGTATGTTTAATTTTTTTAAGGAACTGTAAACAGTTTTCCAAAGTGACTCTACCATGTTGCATTCCCGCTAGCAGCGTATAAGGGGCTCAGTTGTTTCACATAATCACCAAAACTTGATACCAAATTATCACTATTTTCAGTTTTAGTCATCATATAGTGGTAATTTATGTGATTTTAATTTATATTAACCTAATGAGTAATGTTGTTTACTTCATCTAAAAAGATTTTTGGTTTCATTCATTTTTATTTTTCTGATTGTCCATTTTCTGATTCACTCACTCCTACTCTTTATCTTTTTTCCTTTTCCTGTTTTACTTTGGTTTGATTTGTTCTTTTTTCTTTTATCTGAACACTTTTATGATCTTATTCTTAATTCTGTTTTCTTTTCTTTTCTTTCTTTCTTATTGAGAATGTAGGCATTGACCCTTTTTTTTTTGATCCTTAATTCTTAAAAAAAAATTTTTTTTAACGTTTATTTATTTTTGAGACAGAGAGAGAGCATGAATGGGGGAGGGACAGAGAGAGAGGGAGACACAGAATCGGAAGCAGGCTCCAGGCTCTGAGCCATCAGCCCAGAGCCTGACACGGGGCTCGAACTCACGGACCACGAGATCGTGACCTGAGCTGAAGTCGGACACTTAACCGACTGAGCCACCCAGGCGCCCCAATCCTTAATTCTTAATATGGTTGCTTAATATGAAACTCTTACATCATTCATTTTATTTATTTATTTTTTTAGAGTCAACTTCACACCTGATGTGGGGCTCTCACAACTCCAAGATCAAAAGTCACATTCCTTACTGATTGAGCAACCCCTCTTTCATTTTAGATCTTTCTTCTCTTCTAATATAAGCATTTAGTATCATAAATTTCTCATCAAACTCTACTTTAGTTGTATTACATACATTTTGCTGTGTTATGTGTTTTTTAAAAAAATATTTATGTATTTATTTATTTTTTTGAGAGAGAGAGCATGAACAGGGGAGGGGCAGAGAGAGGGAGAGAGAGAATCCCAAGCAGGTCCCCAGCTATCGGCACAGAGCCCAACTTGGGGCTTGATCCCATGAACCATGAGATCCTGACCTGAGTGGAAATCAAGAGTCGGATACTTAACCGACTGAGCCACCCAGCTGCCCTGTTGTGTTTTAATTTTTATTGACTTCAAAATATTTTCCTTTTTTTTTACCCTGGGTTATTTGGAAGCATGTTGCTTAATCCAACTATTTGAGAATTTTCAAAGTATCTAGAAGATGACTGATTTTGGTCATAGACAGTTTTTTTAATTTTCAATATCATTAAATTTATTGAGATTTATTTTAAACCTAATCTGATGTATCTTGAATGTTCCATGCATAGTGGAAAAAAAATGTGGATTCTGTTATTTCTGGATGGAGTGCTCTGTATATGTTAATTAAGTCAAATTGGCTGATGGACTGACAGTTTCTGTTTATTACTGTATCCCAAGTACTTGAACTGTCAGTTCTCTATAAATACTTGTATGAATGAATGAATGAATGAATGAATACATGATCTATAGCATGACTATGATTATTATTTTTATCCCCCCCCCCCCTTGGAATTCTAAACAGTGGCCTGACTGAAGAATAATCTCAAATCTAATCAGTGTATCTATTTCTCTAGCAACCAGACAGTCACATCTGAGCAGTAAGTTGAAAGTCCATTCAGATTGCACGGCCTCCCTTTTGCGTCAATTCTAGATCTGTCACTGCAAGGTTTGCTGTGTACAGTTTTCCTGGTTACTTAAACTTCAAGAGATTGCTGATCATTTCTTTGTACATGCAAACTGCCTTTCATTAATGTTCTGGAAGAAAATACCCAGCAGAAAAGAACTTAAATACATGTAAGGAGAGTTCAGCACACATTTGATTTCATGGTGGACAGCTGAGGATGGGTAAGGGAGGGGGCCAGAGGTGAGGGAGATCATGGCACTGAAATTTTTCTAATGTAAGTACATTCTTTAGTGATTACAATTTTTATTTATTGATTATTATTTTTTTAGAGAAAGAGAGAGAGAATGAGCAGGGGAAAGGGGCAGAGGAAAAGAGAGAGAATCATCAGTGGGGCTGGGTCCCACAACCCTGGGATCATGACCTGAGCTGAAATCAAGAGTTGGACGCTCAACCAACTGAGTCACCCATGTGCCCCAATAATTACAATTTTTTAATGTACTTTGTCTTCACAAAAGTTTTGTTTCTTTGCATGAATCTTTCACTTATTTATTTTTTCATTATTTATTTGAGAGAGAGAGAGAGAGAGAGCACACAAGTTAGGAAGAAGGGTAGAGGGGGAGAGAGAATCTTAAGCAGGCTCAATGCTCAGCACAGAGCCCAACTTGGGAGGTCTGAGCTGAAAACAAGAGTCAGACACTCAACTAATTGATCCTCCCAGGTGCCTCTTTGTATGAATCTTTTAAAAGAGATGTCAGCGATGTTTGTGGCCCAGGAATAAAAATGGCAGTACTTGCAATCAAGATTATCAGTCTTTTTAGAATAGCCTCACCATACCACCACCCCCCCCAAAGTTATATTTCATGTTTATTTCTTTTCAAAATTCAGGCAAATCAACATTAGTTTGTGACTTTTAGAACACCCTGTGAAATTGCTATAGATAAACTGCATGCCAGAAAACCAGGATGTCTGGATTAGGATTGTAACTGTTTTGTGACTGTGAAACCTATTAACGAGAGTTCTGATTTGTACAGTCTCCAAAAGTGATGAGAGCATTGTATTTTCCTAAATTAATGCATCTAAGTCCACATAAAATTTGTGCACTATTAACACCCATCTCTACTCCTGTCATTTCAGTTCTTTTTCTTCTTTTTCTTTAACTGCCTCCAAGGAAACCTTGATAGAAATCAAGTCTGGCCAGTTTTGTTAGTTCTTGCCTCAAGTATAAGTGCTATCTTTAAAATCAGAGTTCTGCTTGCTAGTCTCAAGTGTTGCTAATTAGGCCAAAACATGTCTTAGCCTGAGAATTTCTCTGCATAATTTTAAGTTTTAATATGTAAGAAAGCTAGCCAAAAGAATATTATATGTGGATTTTTGGGGGGTTAAACCTATTGAAACCAATTTAACACAATTCGCTATAAAAACTTCCCTCTACCCTCTGAAATATTTTAATTAGGTACAGCTTTGAGTATGCAAACATTAACTTGACATATTCTTGTCTTTAGCTCATGGTTTCCTACATTTTCCCTTTGACTATTTTTTTCTTACATTACTCCCACAAAGGGATTCTTTGTGGCTTATTTTCAGAAAATCAGGAAGAATGATTCTGCTCTGGTAGGAAGGAGAATCATTCTGAATCCAACAAGAACTGCTTAGTTTTGAGAGCCTGAGAAGGTGGCCATTAGTCATGACTTTGGGGACCAGCACTGCCCCGTGGGAGCAGTTACTGGGAGAAGTGGCTTGTGTGAGGACTTAGGCAGTGGAGGCCTGAGCTGCTGTTCCCCTGTCTCTAGGGCCCCCAAAGCTTCACTCAGCTGGAAAGCCCTACTGCTTCCCCTGAAAAGTGGTAATAAATCACGGTGCAGCTCTACAGCGGTATGAGTCCTCTGTGTCACCTATACTTAGGGATTAAGCTGGGTTATTCCTGGATGGCACCTTGAGTCCCTAGTGCCAGTCTGCTTTTGAAATAACCTTTCACTGACTTCTAAGTGTGCTTTTATTCTGAGGCTGCATAGGGCCACTAGCTACTTCTGGTTGTGTTGAGTAGAAAAGGCACCCCTTCCTTGGAGGTAGGTAAATGTAGCCCTGTGCCAGGACACTCCGCTTGCCCAGCGTTTTTATGTAGGTACAACCTGCACAAGTATTTATGTGGCCGCCCGGCCACTACATCTGTGACCATGACCCTAGGATCACCTGGCAGGAAGTAGTCTGTCCTGAATGTCTTTTGAAATCCCCTCTGGGTTGTGACAGCTAGAACGACAGGGGAGTTAAAAGACAAATAAGGCTGGCAATTGTCACAAGTTGCTGCAGAGAAAGGCCATAAGGTGTGGACTGAAACCATTCTGCTGTTTCATATCTTTTGTCTCCCTTCCTCACAGAGGGCTTTCCTTGTCAACCCATTGAGAGTGGAGTGCCATGTTTTTCTTCCAACAAGTGATAATCATTGTATTTGTGTGTTTATTTTGTTCGTTACCTATCTTTTCAGCTATCTTTTCGAGGTGTTGGCCAATACACCCCTATCACATAGCTACTACTTGACACAGAGTTGGCACTTAATAAACATTTGAATGAAGAAATGTCTTTAGTAACCTCCAACAGTGACAAGGATGAGAGATATGAAGGTGATCTCAAATAACAGGGAGACAGGGGGCGCCTGGGTAGCTCAGTCCGTTAAGCGTCCTATTCTTGATTTTGGCTCAGGTGGTGGTCTCATGGTTTGTGAGATCGAGCCCCATGTTAGGTGTGGATCCTGGTTGAGATTCTCTCTCTCCTCTCTCTCTGCCCCTCCCCCTCCCCGTGCACACTCTCTCAAAATAAGTAAATAAACATTAAAGAATAAATAAAATAACAAGACAGGGTGGACAGCAGCCCTTGATCAGGAGATACCATTGATTTGATTTCCCTTACTGCAGGGACTTTCCTTGACTCTCCTCTTTTTACAGATAAGAGAGGCTGGGCAGTTGATGTTTCATTGTTTGTTTTTAGCTATCATTCACTGGAGAAGGCCAGGCACTGTACTAAGGGTTTTGTTTACACACATTATGTCATCTGACCTGTACAACAATCACTCTACGAAGTCCGTGTAATTATTATTCCATTTCAAATGTAAGGAAACTGAGATCTACATGGGGGATAATGGTAGGTAGTTCTATAGCTAACATAATAAATGACAACGTCAGGAGTTGAACTCATCTATCTGACCCCGACTATCCAACTCTTCAACGTTATTTTTTCCCACTTGTACTTTTTAAAAATGTATTTATTTTAGGTAGGCTCCACATCCAATGACAACGTGAGGCTTGAACTCATGACTCTGCGATCAAGGCTCTGACTTAGCCGGCCAGATGCCCCTTCCTTCCCTCTCTTAAACATTATTAAACATGCCTTTATCTTGAACACAGCGAGGCAGGAGAAGGTGCAAAGTGCGAGCCCCTATCACAAACTCCCCTGGCCTTGGTCTCATGGCCCAATCTACATTTGGTCTTCCTAGACAGTGGAGGATTTCCAATCCTGCCTGTGTCCTAACCTAGTAAATTACAGTCTTCATATTCCATTATCTCATTTTGCTTCCTTGGTGCTTACTGTCCACACTGTGGGCAGAGAGCTGTCTACCTCATGGTTTCCACATCCCTAGCTAGATACAGACTGTTTCCCACTCTCAGCAAGGCAAAGTGAAGACAGGTCATTTGGTTCAGCAGCAAGCAACATTCAGTCTCTGGTGGGATTCTTTCCCCCAAAGTTTTAATGATGTCCTAAAATAGCAAGCTTTTGAACCTTGTTCAGTTCAGAGACTTCTATTATTGGTGTCCCAGAGCCCTGGCAGTTAGGGAATATCTGCAACTCACAGAAAAAATCATAGGCAACTGCCCCTTGGACCTAGTATCAAGAGATGTTTAAAAAAAAAAAGTTTATTAAATTTTCTCATCCCAAATGATAAAAAAAAATTATGACCAATTTTATAGCTATGCTACATATTTACTCACTGAGTAGAACACTATGGTAACTATTTAAGGTAATATATGGCATTTCAATACATGCAAATTACATTATGACTCAGAATTCTTCATTTAAACACACGTGTTCAAGGCCTTGGTGAAAGGAAAGAAATAAAGATGCCTAAGTTGACTCCAAGAGGTTAAAAATCTAATTGTAATTATTTATAACCAGACACCGATAAATGGGTTATTTTGGTCTTTTAAAAATCCTCATATCCCTTTAGAAACTGATCTGACACTCCAGCCTCCTACCAACAGGACACGCACATGGTTTCGTTTCTTGGCCTCAGCTGCTGCTACTTTGGTAGATCACACCTTGCATATGCAAGAACAGAGTAGGATACGAGGACCACAGCAGTTACTAGCTCCCCCCTTCTTTCTCTCCCTCCCCTGACCCAGCCCAGTTTTGTGGATGAAAAAAATTGAGGCAAGTCCATCTGTGGCTTTTCCAGATCTAAATGTGGGGTAACACAGAGACATATAATCCAGTGATTGAGCAAATATTTTCTGATCCCGTACACGGCACGGATATGGCTGAAGATAAGCTCAAGTTTAAGATGCATTTTATTTTGTGAACTTGTGAAAGTCCCACAAAATATATTAACATATATTAATTACCCTTGATTATTATCCATGCTAGGCAGAAAGTATTTAAAATCACAAAAACATTTCTGCCTGCATCTTGAGGCTTATACCAGCAAACATTAAGAATCGTTCATCATGAGCTCTTTCAGGAAAGAAAAAAAGCATTAAAATGTTTTATGCTGCAATTAAAAGTCCACCATGTTACTTTTCTTTGTTTTGTTTTCTTTTTTTTTTTTTTTTTTTTTTTTTTTTGGTCACCACTATACCTTAATAGCATGCAGTAAAGATAAAGGTGTCAATTGAGATAAATTTTTACTACATGCTAGAAAAGGGGAGCCTGAGTAAGTCCAAGCAATTTATTTCAATCCAGCAAACATTCTTCAAAAGCCTAGGACCAGTCTAGGTGCTACAGGCAGAGAGTACAAAAAGAAGCAGAATCCTAATGGGGAAATGAGACAATATAGAAATAGTGATATTATAGAGTAGGGCAATTATTAAATGAGATTTGCAGCTAGGGGAAGGAGAATGGAAATATTTGAGAAGTTGGTGATAAGAGAGGGGTAGATGTATGATATGGTTTCAATTAAGAATTACTCCAGGGTCGCTTGGTGGCTCAAGTCGGTTGAGTGTTTGACTTTGGCTCAGGCCATGATCTTACGCTTCCCGTGTTCAAGCCCCGTGACAGGCTCTGTGCTGACAGCTTGGATCCTGCTTCAGATTTTATGTCTCTTTCTCTCTCTCTCATTCCCCCACTTGTGCTCTGTCTCTCTCTCAAAAATAAATAAAACATTTTAAAAAATTGAAAAAAAAAAAAAGAATTACTCCAAAAAAGAAAAAAAAATCACTCCAGACCATGACCTCCTCGAAGGTGACACATACAGTTGGATCTAGCCTCGCTGGTTTCTGTCTGGCCATTACTTCTCCCCCACTTTCTCTTTCATCACCCTTCCCATGCCCAGAGAAGAAAGAAATGGAAGGGCGAATACTTTTCTTTCTCTTCAAATGTAAACTGTATTGTTCCATCTAGGGACAGTAAGATAGAGGCATATACTTTGGTAGGATGAGGCAGAACGTAAGCTGTGAAAAAATACAAACCTTTCCAGATTTTAAAGGGATAACTCATGGGAATGAAAACATTAGAAGGGGAAAAGACAGGATGTGTGTGTTGCCAGTTTACCACAGTCGTGGTGTTATGATAGGATCTGTCCAAAAGACCTTGTTTTATTTATTTAATCAAGTAATCACACTCTCTCTGACACTTTTGGATGGCAAGAGCAAAAATAAAGGTATCCATGAAGTCAGAGCTGCAGTTGCCAGGAAGTAGTAAAGAATGCCAGTTGAATCTCTGCTACCTGTGTAAGTCCTAAGGGAAAGATGAGCTCATGGAAGCATATATAGATCATCACAAGGCAGAATTAAAATACATTAAGTATGGCAGTCGGATATAAACCCCTGAGGGTTATGCAACATAAAAAGAATAGTTGAAGTACAACCTAAAGCTTTAAAAGGGGGAAACCTAAGATCCTCACTGGCTGGGGAAAACAGTTACTGCACACTCATCAAGGGAAAGACCTTATATAAAGCTTGGGGTTTGAAAACCCTAGCACTCCAACTGATCTAAGTGAATGTAAATTTAGGAGGAGGGACTTGTTTTATTTTTGCATTTGTGGTCTCCACAGCCTCTGGACGGACCTGACAGGCTTCTAGAATTTATCTGAATTGGATTGAGCTGAAATAAAGAGGGAAGGATCCCAAATCATCTACTGAAATCTTCTTTAAGGGGTAAGTTTCATTTATTTACCATTTAAAAAAAAATGGTATAGTTACTTAGCAAAGTATATGCTATTGGCTAGACAGACATTTACTTTAATATTTCATTTTTGGGTAACAGTCTCTTCAGTAGTACTGGGATCAGTACATGAGTGACAGATATGCTCCCCTCACCCCCCCTCCCCCTCCCCAACCAGGAAGCTTCACATTCTGGGAGTGTGCCATGCCATAAACCTTTGGTGTATTCATGAATTGACATCACCAGGGAACTTAATGGGGACTAAAAGTAAAAACTAAAGACTTTAAAATAGAATAAAGCGGATACCAGTCAAAAGGAAGAAATGTATAAATTCATACAAAGGAATAAAAAACGTGAATTAAAATCAAAAGAATGCTGACATTACGGAAAGCATTAAAAATGGAGAAGCAGGTATAGGAGGGAGATTTACTTGCAAAGACATTACTTTAAGGACATAATGTGGGCAAGGGATTTTATGCAGGAATGCATTAGAGATTGCTGTCAAAAATAACCCAAAATGATTGAAAAGAGGTATTTGGCTAAAAAAAAAAAATGAGCCAATGTAGACATTCCTTTTAGCAGACAATGGCTCTCAAAAATATACAGAGAGCCACAAAAATAAACAGTAAACATTTTGGAATAATGAAGAAAACATTTATAGTGCATAGGTATATATAATTAAAATTTCAGGAATGTCCATTAACTGTAATAAGTAACATGAACAAAATAAGGGAGACAAATCTAGAAAGAAAAAAATAACTGTGTTTTTTTTTTTTTCCTTATAATCTCGGAAACGGACCTAACCAGACATGTTGAGAGTTAGTAGAGACTAAATGATTACTTATGGGTGTGTTTAGGCTCACAGGGAAACTCATCCTAGAGAATTCTGAAGCAGAAACACAACAGCCACAAACTGGAAAACCTGAGTAACTCTACCTGGAAGCCAAATAAGCCTCCATATTGAAAGAAGTCCTTTTATTCTATGAAAGAAAAAAAACAAAAAACAAAACAAGACTTTAAACATTCGGCAAACTTAGTTACTCGTAAAAAGTAAATAATGCAGCACACCAAAGATATGGCACAGTTCTTTCAGAAACAAATTATGACTTAATTTAAAAGGCAATACACTAATTTCAGGCTACCATTTCAGAAAAAAATAAGGAATTGAGAATTAAAAGTCTTGCTGTGTGCTTTCTTTCCACATAGAGAAACTAAAATGAAATGGAGGGAGAGAAGTCCTGTAAAGAAAAAGTATTCAGTCAGCTTTCGGATGCTTTGGTATAAAGAACTGATCATGGGAGTGTAATTCTATTAACAGCTGGGTTTCAGTCTGCTCCAGTAGGTTCCATCTTGTATTAGGGGGAGAGCTTGTATTTGTATGTTCTTTCCTTTCAGTGATTCCACGTTTAGGGTCAGTTATACCGTGAAAGGTTTTATACTTGCTTGCTAATCCTGGAATAACAGAAATATTAGCCAGTGTGCCTTTAGAGCTTAAAAGATCTGTAAATGTGGGGCACCTGGGTGGCTCCATAGGTTAAGCATCTGACTCTCGGGTTTTGGCTCAGGCCATGATCTCACGGGTTTGTGGGATTGAGCCCCATATTGGGCTCTGTGCTGACAGCACAGAGCCTGCTTGGGATTCTCTCTCTCCTCCTCCCTCTGCCTCTCCCATGCTTGCTCTCTAACTCTCTTTCAAAATAAATAAATACTAAAAAAAAAATTCTGGAAATGTAGTTCAGTACCCAAGTTTGGTTTTTTTTTTTAATGTTTATTTATTTATTTTTGAGAAAGAGAGCACAAGCAGGGAGGGAAAGAGAGAGAGGGAGAGAGAATCCCACGTAGGCTCTGTGCTCTTAGAACAGAGCCCCATACGAGGCTCACAGTCACGAACCACGAGATCATGACCTGAGCTGAAATCGAGGGACAGATAGATGCTCAACCAACTGAGCCACCCAGGGGCCCCAGTACCCACGTTTTTAACTTGTTTGGCTATGTTATATTTGGCATTTAAACTATCCTTTTCATTGACCTGACATTTTATTTAGATGAGTAAATTTGATTTTTTCTGCAGGTATGTGAATCTACTAATGTAATGTAGATACTTACACATGCTTTGTAAAAGTATGTAGTGTATGTGTAATTGTTTTAAGAAAAAAAATTTTTTTCTCCTGTGCACCTATTTGGAAGTATGCACCTAACACATTGAGGTACCGTTCTAAGCCACACAAAAAGATAAGTAACCAGCCTTTACCCTCAAGGAGATTACTGTCTATTTTAGCAGATTTAATTTACCAAATCTGTTTTTTTCATACGATGAAAGAATATTTAAGCTCTGCATATGTTGAGTAAGCACCTTGCCTAAGCAGTGGTGAGATAAAATGACTTTGAAGTTAGATGGACCTGGGCTTTTACCCCGGCACACTTAGTATTTCTGATCCTTCAAGTCTGAGAGTTTACTTTTTTTTTTAAGTTTATTTATTTTGAGAGAGAGAGAGAGAGAAAGAGAAGGCATGAACAGAGAGGGGCAAAGAGAGAGGGAGAGAGAGGGAATCCCGATGCGGGGCTCAAACCCACAAACTGCAAGATTATGACCTGAGCCCAAGTTGGATGCTTAGCCGACTGAGCCACTCAGGGGCCCCGAGAATTCACTTTTAAAACAGGAATACTAATTTTTAGCTTACAAGCTTACAGAGGTTTCATGGGGTAAACATCATAATGCATATAAAGCGCCTATCAGAGGA
This sequence comes from Lynx rufus, assembly GCF_022079265.1. Lineage (NCBI taxonomy): Eukaryota > Metazoa > Chordata > Mammalia > Carnivora > Felidae > Lynx > Lynx rufus. The sequence continues at coordinate 39,704,344 of NW_025814834.1, read as the reverse complement.
GGTGGATGGGGGGATGGGAAGAAATAAATAAATAAATAAATAAATAAATAAATAAATAAATAAAATGCCTATCACAGAGATTAGCCCTAAATTTTTAGTAGCCTCCCCCCACCCCACATATATTATTTAAATGAAGAGTTCAGCTTCAGCATTTCTATAATTGTCTCCATTAATTTTTATCTAGTGTTATTTTAAAATAATTAAATAATTTAAATTTAAAATAATTTCATAAATGCAGCCAGATTCTAATTGGCAGTACTTTGGGTGGCGAACGAGGCAGCAATTGAGCTGTTAAAAATTCAAGAGACAATATAGGAATGCCGGAACATGAAGGTCAAGAGCCAGGCCCCAATCCTTCCACACATTCATTACCAGTCACAGCCTCTGCCGTTAGAAATGATCTGCCAAGGCTGAGAGGTGTCCAGGGGAAGGAGAACAGGAAAAATGGATTCACAGTGTTTCTAAAAGGCCCGGAGAAAAGAAAAACAGCTAAGGAGATAGGGATTTGTTTTGCCAGGATTCTATAAAAAAGAGCACATAAATTACACCAAGAGACTGTGACTAGAAATAAATATTGGTATATCTCAGCCCTCTGCTCCCAACCTTTGGAATCCTTTTTGTGGTTTTCCGCAGAGAGAACAAAAGGCACGTCCTCTCACCAGCACACCTTCCATCCCTGGACAGCACTTATGCCTCAGCCCTCCCTCCTTCCCCATGCTGTTGAACGAACCATGTGGAACAAGCGATAAAGTAAACTTGAGACCCAACTTTAATTCTCTACCTGAAAGCCAGACAGTCAACTCTGCTCACCTGATCACTCCTTGCAACCGTGTCCCTCAAAAATAATCAGGGCACATCCTACAAAGAAGGGGAAAACGGAAGGGTCTCCCTAATCAAGAAACTCTAAAACTTAACTGAAGTCCCCAAACCCTACAAGTTATTTGGAGAGTCTTCCTCATTCTTTTTTTTTTTTTTAATTTTTTTTTTCAACGTTTATTTATTTTTTTGGGACAGAGAGAGACAGAGCGTGAACGGGGGGAGGGGCAGAGAGAGAGGGAGACACAGAATCGGTAACAGGCTCCCGGCTCCGAGCCATCAGCCCAGAGCCTGATGCGGGGCTCGAACTCACGGACCGCGAGATCGTGACCTGGCTGAAGTTGGACGCTTAACCGACTGCGCCACCCAGGCGCCCCCCTTTTTTTTTTTTTAATTTTTTTTTTCAACGTTTATTTATTCTTCCTCATTCTTTAATTCCCCTGCTGTCTCCACATTCCACGCCTAACGAGAGAGGGAAGGTTGAAAGAAAAGCAGTTTGGAGCACTTGGGTGGCTCAGTCAGTTAAGTGCCCAACTTCAGCACAGGTTGCGATCTCACAGTTGGTGAGTTCAAGCCCCGCATCGGGCTCTGCACTGGTAGTGAGCAGCCTGCTTGGGATTCTCACTTTCTCTCCCTCTCTCTCTGCCCCTCCCCGGCTCGTGCATGTGCTCTCCCTCTCTCTCTCTCAAAACAAATAAACTTAAAAAGAAGAAACGCAGTTTGCTCATTTTTCCATCTTAATTTTCATACTGTCTCTTTTTTTTTGTTGTTTATTTATTTAAGTAATTTCTACACCCAACTTGGGGCTCGAACTCACGACCCCAAGATCAAGTGCCGTATGTTCCCCCAACTGAGCCAGCCAGGCACCCCTGTTGTTAGTGGTTTTGTTGTGTAGTATTCTATTGTGTGACTATAACACAATTTATTCTTCCCCAGCGATGAATAATTGTTTTCATTATTTGGCTGTTTAAGTAAATCTGCCTTGAGATCTCACTATGCATTTTTTTAAAGATATTATTTTTAAGTAATCTCTCCACCCAACATGAGGCTTGAATTTACAACCCCGAACTGAGTCGCATGCTCTACGGACAGCCAGCCAGGCCCCCCTCCCACTGTGCATTCTTCATTTCTTCCAGGCCCCTCCCCGTGGAAATGTGGTGAATAGAATTGTGGAGAGGGTCTCCGCACATCCAGTTAGTCTTGCCTCATGTTAGTTCAGCTTACTTGGGCACCAGAATTCAAAGGAAGATAAAAATCCTTTGTTGCCCAAGTTTGAGAGAGAGAGAGGGAGAGACAGAGACAGAGACAGAAAGGGAGGGAGGGAGGGAGGGAGGGAGGTGGGAGGATAGAAGGAGGGAAGGGAGACAAGGGAAGAAGGGAGGAAATGTATAGGCATGATCTTTAACTCATAATTCTCATTTTATAGAGGTATCTGATCATCTTAATTTCTAAGAGCTAAATAAGTAATGCTTACATTACATGATTCTTTACTTCACTCTTGGAAATACTCCATGTCCTCTGGAAATATTTAAAGAGCTTTGTCATATCCCTTTAAGAAGTGATAAAATCTGGGGCGGCTGGGTGACTCAGTCGGTTGAGCGTCTGACTTCAGCTTAGGTCATGATCTCACAATTCGTGGGTTCGAATCCCGCATGAGGCTCTGTGCTGACAGCTCAGAGCCTGGAGCCTGCTTCGGATTCTGTGTCTCCCTCTCTCTCTGCCCTCCACCACTCGTGCTATGTCTCTTAAAAATGAATACATGTTAAAAAAAAAATTAAAAAAAAAAGGAAATGATAAAACCACAGTGTCAAATGCAAGCTTCAGGGCCAACTTCACTAGGAAGTTTAGTTGACTGAGTATTTTTCCTAAAAGTTTTTTTTTTTTTTTAACTTTATGAAGAATCCGAACTCTTGAACAAATCCCAGGGAGGCTGAGGCAAGCAATGAAATGCGTTTTTAAATATACCGTTTTGAGCATTGTTGCCAGCAGTCTTCATTGCTGACTCTTATCCTTGATGCCTTATTCCACTTCCCCTAGATGTTTCCACTTTCGCTGTTACTTAATTTGCTTCCTCAAATGTGGAAAGTCATGAGACACTGAAGTTTGTTCCTTTAAGCCCTAGAATCTACATTAATAAATTATCTAGACAATTTCCTAACCTATCCCTGTTTTAAAATTTTGATATACAGATCATCTAAGAAACTGGTCAATTAAAGTAATCAGTCCATGGTAATTAGGAAATTATTTGCTCCACAGTTTATTATAGAGATTTTAATTTCTATCGTTAAGACTAAAAGTTTTTTAGGGATGCCTGGCTGGCTCATTTGGTGGAGCGTGTGACTCTTAATCTCAAAGTCGTGAGTTTGAGCCCCACATTAGGTGTAGAGATTACTTAAAAATAAAAAAAAAATAAAAAATTGTAATATTTATTTTTGAGCGAGACAGAGGGTCTGAAGTGTGCTCTGCACTGACTGACCCTGATGTGGGACTCACACTCACAAACCACCAGATCATGACCTGAGCCGAAGTTGGATGCTTAACTGACTGAGCCACCCAGGCACCCAAAATACAAAAAAAATTTTTTAAGTAAAATCTTAAAAAAAAAGAATAATTTTCTTTTATTGTATGTTTGCTGTTCATTTGGGGAATGTTGACTTATTTTTAATTGTGTTCTTGTTTAGTCATGGGGAAATATACACATTCCTTATAACATCATCGATTAATATTTGAAATCAGGTTATAATCATTTTCTTTTTTAAAAAGAAAATTTTATTTATTTATTTATTTATTTATTTATTTATTTATTTATGAGAGAGAGAGAGAGAGAGAGAGAGAGAGAGAGGCGGATAGAGAATCCTAACCAGGCTCCACTCAGCACAGAGCCTGACGTGGGGCTTGAACCCATTAACCGTGAGACCATGACCCGACCTGAAATCAGGAGTTGAACGCTTAACTGACTGAGCCACCCAGGCATCCCTATAATCATTTTCAATTAAATTTATGCCAAATGAAGTTTGAGAGGCTTCATGATAAATCTCATCTCATAGACCCTCATAAGAGTAACCACTTGGTGTTTATTGTACAATAAATTGCAAATGACATTAAAATAGTGACACATAGCTGTGCAAACATGGCAAGCCAAGTTCTGGACATCAACCCTTTAACCAAAAAGAGTTAATGTAAGAAAAAAATGCAAATGACTTCTCAATTTCCTCTTTTTAGCAATTATAGGTAGAAGTTTAAGGTATGGTTAGAATTTGCCTGTGACTCTTTTTTTTCCTCCTGTAGCATTTAGGGCTAGGATGAGTGAAGCTTCTATGATGAGTGTTTTACCTCACCGCTCATGGGTTGGAAGTAGTTTTATTTAAAGACAGGATGGAAAGTATAGGGGCCAAAGCTGAGAGAGAAAAGATAAATATTTGTGTTGAAGGGCAGTGGCCATAGAAATGCATTAGATAATAAGTATACAAAAGGCTTGGCATTTATTACATTGCTTGGAAGGATATTTTGGAGTCTCCTGAGATTTCTTGAAAACCACATTAGCGTCCATCTGGGAAAGAGTTCTCTGCCCTAACCCACATTCCCAGGCCAACTTTCAGGCTTTCCTTAAAAGGTGCTTTGTATTAAGCTGTCAGGAAATAGCCCTTTGTTAGCCCTTCGGTTCTGGGCTCAAAAAAGGCTGAAGTGATAAATTGTGATTCTATTTTTTTAAAAAAAAAAACCACTCTAGCTAGAGATGGTTTTGAATTCCTATGATAGTGTTTAATTTGTTCGAGATTCTTATTCAGCATTTACAATTGGCTCAATGTTAGGGAGAAGGAGAAACCTGTTGATACAGCTCCTTTAAGTGCTGCGGGTTTCAAAACAACTGTAGATAGCACACATTCCTGGGGTGAGGCAGAGGGTGAGCCGAAAGCCTTCCCCATTCATTCAAAGGAGGAGAAAGGGACTGAACTTACCTCCCAGCAGGTGAAGTTAAGCACGTCCTGTAAGTGGATTGATTTGTTATATAAATCAAAGTTCTGTTTGAAGGGACCATAAACAATACTTTGTCACCTGGTACCTTCTGTTTCTCCACCCCACCCTCAAAGCCCCCCAGAGCTCATTGCTGGGGAAATGTTCCCTTCTTGTTGAGAGATGTCTTTCTTCCTCTTTGATGATTGTTATTTTGTTTCCTCTTTCTTTTTAGCTCAAAAGGAGATTTTTTTTTCCTTTTTGTCACGTCTGCGTCTTTTCTCATACATTACATTGTTTCTCTTTTGCTTTGTTACTAGGCTTGTTTACATCTTAAAAACAAATGTGAGCTTCCTATCAAAACAAAATAAATGCATGCTCTCTAGAATTATAAAGGAATAGTACAGCTGTCCTCAGTGATTATGTTCTTTGAGCATCTAAAATTTTGAAAGTGCTTAGAAATTTCTTTTTAACAAAAGCTATCAAAAAACTCCTTACAGAGACCCATTTTGTGAAGTTTTTGAGTGTTGCTTTTGTGGATGGTTTACAGAAATGCCTAGTGTGTTTCAGAAGTACCTGTGCATGTGTCAGTGCAGTGAAAGCTCAACAATTTAAAACGTTAGACTGATTTTTTTATTTGCAGTTAATTTTGTACATTTATCCAGCGAAGTGCTTTTTTTAATAATATTTTTGCAGAGACAGATAAAAAGCATTACTCAGTGCAACAACTTAACTTGAAAAGGAATAACAGATAAGGGTTGTGGGAGCCCGAGAAAATGGTTGCTGATACTTTGAAAGCTATGCCCTAGGATTGCCATTTCAAATTGTAGAACTGTTGTCAAACTCTTTAGCAATGTAGAGAGACCTTCTAGGGTGTATCTTCACCTGCTGTGAACTTCCCTTTCTCCTTTGTTCTGCCCCTGATCTCTGATCTCCCATCTCAGGGTCCTTCGTATTCAAGGACACTGCTGCTGAACTGCCGGCAGTCTCTGGCTGGAACCATGGACTGCTCTGACTCATCCACACTTTGATCCTGTGAGATCATTTAGTCCAGGAGTAATGACATTCATTTTCCAGGAGGCTGGCGGTCTAGGCTACCACAGAAGGGATGAAGGTAAAGGACCCAAAATAGCATTGGTACACGAGCAGGAGCTCGATAACTATTTGTTGGATGAAAGTCTTCAACTGTTTCCTTCATGCCAATGGTATCTGCAACCGACCATGAGGGAGCCAGCTTGCTTTTTCTGTTAGTATTGCAGTTATAATTCTGACTTTTAAAATACCGAGGGACTTGACATTGCCAAATTTAAGTAAGTAAGCTTGGCCTAATTTACTTAAATAATCATCCCAAGCCCTCCAACGCCTTGTAGCTTTATTTCCAATATACCCTTTAAATTTTGCTTACAGGAGTTGGGAAGGAGGATGGCCGAGCTGGTGGTGCTCCAGGCCCTCTATACCCCCAAATAAGAGCATTGTTACGTGTTGAACTTGGCCACGTGATATTGTTGTCGCAGATGCTTTAGCTGCTCAAGAAACATTTTTGAAATAAATACCAAAAATCCACATTAGAAACACTTCTGGTTAAAACAGCCTGAGCTTCAGACAAACTCCACTGATTTCACCATTCCATCTCTAGCAAACCCGGAGGCCCCAGGCATTTGTGGCTTTTTTAATTAAAGTGTAGTTGACACATAATATCACATTGTTTTCCAATGCACAGCATATCGGCTGTGTCTTCTTTTTTTTTTTTTAATTTTTTTTTTTAACGTTTATTTATTTTTGAGACAGAGAGAGGCAGAGCATGAACGGGGGAGGGTCAGAGAGAGAGGGAGACACAGAATCGGAAGCAGGCTCCAGGCTCTGGGCCATCATCAGCCCAGAGCCCGACGCGGGGCTCGAACTCACGGACCGCGAGATCGTGACCTGGCTGAAGTCGGACGCTTAACCGACTGCGCCACCCAGGCGCCCCCCGGCTGTGTCTTCTGATGGCTTCTACCTGTTATCAGTTATTTGTCCTTGCCTGTGGTATACACGAGAAACGAGACACTAGGGTGTCTGCATTGTCTCTGCTACTACCCAATGAGTGACCACTCCTTCGGAAGAGAACAAAGCTCTCTAGAGCAGGACTTCCCCAAATTTATAGTGTATATGACAATCACTGGAGAGGTTGTCACAATGCAGTTCTGATTCTGTAAGTCCAGGGTGGGACCTAGTAATCTGCATTTTTAGCAAGTCACAGGCGACGCAAATGCCACTGGTCTACATTTGTATCACCTGGGCAGTTTTTTTTAAGCTGCAAATCCTTGGGGGGCGCCTGGGTGGCTTAAGCATCCGACTTGGGCCCAGGTCATGGTCTCGTGGTCTGTGAGTTCGAGCCCCGCATCGTGCTCTGTGCTGACAGCTCAGAACCTTGGAGCCTGCTTCGGATTCTGTGTCTCCCTCTCTCTCTGCCCCTCCCCCGCGCACACTCTGTCTCTCTCTCTCTCTCTCTCTGTCTCTCAAAAAATAAATAAATGTTAAAAAAATTTTGAAAAAAAAACCCCTGCAAATCCTTGGGTTTCACCTCTATATCATCCTCCTACACTCTTCCCCAACCCCATTCCAGGTTTCTCATCGAATTGGCCTTAAGTTTTGGCCTAAGCATGGAGACTTTTTTAAGCTCCCAAGTGATGCTAATACTCAGCCAAGTTTAAGAAACTCCAGATCTGCTTTTTCATCAGTTTCTACTTGGAAATCCATTTACTTACATGTATCAACTGTCTGGTCCTGGTCCCTGTAGGCATTTGTTTTCCTTCCTTCCATCCTCCCTCTCTTTCTTTCTTTCTTTCTTTCTTTCTTTCTTTCTTTCTTCCTTTTTTCTAAAGTTTACTTATTTTGAGAGAGAAAGAGCGAGATTGGGTGAAGGGCAGAGAGAGAGAGGGAGAGAGAGAATCCCAAGCAGGCTCTGCACCGTCAGTGTAGAGCCCAATGTGGGGCTTGAACCCACAAACTGTGAGATCATGACTTGAGCAGAAATCAAGAGCCTGATGCTAAACTGACTGAGCCACCCAGGCGCCCCAGCATTTGTTTTTCTGAATTAAATGCTCTTCCCTTTCTTGAGGAAATCCTATCAGTCTTTCAAAGTGCTTTTTCAAATACTACTGCCTTTTTCACACAGTTAACACATTTAAAAAATTATTTTGGCACTCACCTTGCTCTAAATCCCATGCGACTTTATTTGTAACTCCTAAGGCAATGACAACATTCAGCCTTATAATTATATGTGTATTTATCTAAACCTCCTAGTTGATAAACTACCTGAAGGCAGACATTGTCTCACCTCTTTTATATTTTCCCTGTAGTTTCCCAACCAGTGGTCTCACACAGTGCCCTGAGCATGCATTTCTTCATCCAGCAAGCATTCCCATAGAGCTGGTGTGCCAAGCGGGCCAGGCACGCCAAACACGTTCCCTCCCCCTTCTAGGAGCTTCACCATCCAATGAGGGAGACCGATATGCACAAATGATTTACAAAGACAAATGTAAGAGTTCAACCAAGATGAGAGAATCTAAATGACTCCAGATTGGAAAGAAAGTCTTCTTGAGGAAATGATTGAGATCTGAAGAATCTATAAGTAGGTGAAGGTGGGGAATAAGGGTGAAGCGCATTCAAGACAAAGAAAACTGGAGCATTTGCATAATTTTAGAAGTTAATTTGTTTTCAATCAAAATCTCCCTACGCTTATCCTCCATGTACCCAGGTCCCCAGTGAGGTACCAACAACTATTAGTTTCTTGTGTATCCTTTTAGTCTCTTTAAGTATGTTCAAGTAAATACATAGTAAACACTGAATTTTCACCTCTGAACAGTGCTCCCCCCAGCCTTTATAATTTATTTATTTATTTTCATTTCCTTATTCTTTCGTAAGGAAAAACTTGTTTTTTTAGAGAGACAGAGCGTGAGTGGGAGAGAGGCAGAGAGAGGAGACACAGAATCTGAAGCAGGCTCCAGGCTCTGAGCTGTCAGCACAGAGCCCAATGGGACTCAAACTCACAGACCGTGAGATCATGACCTGAGCTGAAGTTGGACGCTTAACCGACCGAGCCACCCAGGCGCCCCTGGGAAAACTTGTTTTAAAGCTGAACAGTATTCTATTACGTAGCTCTTTTAAGTGGTATGTCCCCAATAGTTGGCTTGCTTACAGTATTTTACTATCGCAAACAAGGCCACAATGAATAATCTTGAACTTTAGACATTTTTCACATGTGAAAGTATATCCTGGAAGATCATTTTCCAGAAGAGAAACAGCTGAGTCATGAGCATATGCATTTGTAATTTTGAGAGATATTGTGAGATTGCCTTCCATAAGTGTTTTATTTTTTGTTTTAGTATTTTATTTTACATTCTCACTAGAAATATACAAGAGCCCCTTTCTCTATTACATCCTCAAGTGTGTGATCAACTTTTTGGATATTTGTTTAGATCTACTAGGTACCAATAAAGATATCTTAATACTTTTAGTTTGGATCTCTCTTATGAGTGAAGTTGAACACCTTTTGATATGTTTAAGAGTTATTTATACATTTTTTACCTCTAAACTTCCTATTATTTTTAAAGATTTTTTTAAATGTTTATTTTTGAGAGAGAGAGAGAACACAAGCAGAGAAGGGGCAGAGAAAAAGGAGGACAGAGGATCTGAAGCAGGCTCTGTGCTGACAACAGATAGTGTGAGGCGGGACTCAAACTCAAGAACCAGAGATCATGACCTGAACTGAAGTCAGCACTTAATAAACTGAGCCACCCGGTGCCCCTAAAGATTTTACTTTATTTATTTTTTCTTTAATGTTTACTTTTGACAGAGAGAGAGGGAGAGAGAGAGTGTGTGACTGAGTGAGGGGAAGAGAGAGGGAGACACAGAATCCAAAGCAGGCTCGAGGCTCTCAGCTATAAGCACAGAGCCCGATGTGAGGCTCAAACTCAGACTGCGAGATCATGACCCGAGCTGAAGTTGGACACTTAACAGACTGAGCCACCCAGGCGCCCCAAGATTTTACTTTAAAGTAATCTCTACATCCACCATGGGACTCACACAAACCTGAGATCAACAGTCACATGTTCTACTGACTGAGCCAGCCAGGTGCTCCTAAACTTCTTGTATTCATACTCTTTGCCCATTTTTATATTGGGTTGTTGGTAACTTTATTATTGATTTCTAAAAGCTGTTTATGTATTAAAGATTTTATACTTTTTTTGATGTGAGTTACTATTAATTCTCCCAGTCTTTTGTATTTGTTTATAGTGTTGTGAAGTTTTTGTTAGTTGTTTGTTTTACTTGTTTGTTTTTATCTTATAATTGATTTTGATTTTGATAGAGTTAACCTTATTAATCTTTTCTATGATTTCAGGATTTTAAGTCATAGTTTGAGTGGCCTAAACCATTCCAAGACTATAAATAAATTCTTCTAGGTTTCATTCTAGAACAGTTGTAGCTCTGCTTTTTTATAGTCAAGTCTTTGATTTTTCATATACACTTGGCATATAAGGTATTCATTTGATTGTTTTTGTATGCCCATTTGCTGTCAAAATGTCATTTATTAAATTTTTTAATGTTTATTTATTTTTGAGAGAGACAGAGACAGACTGTGAGCGGTTTAGGGGTAGAGAGAGAGGGAGGCACAGAATCCGAAGCAGGCTCCAGGCTCTGAGCCATCAGCACAGAGCCCAATGTGGGGCTCGAACTCACGAGCTGTGAGATCATGACCTGAGCTGAGGTCAGAGGCTCAATTGACTGAGCCACTCAGGCACCCCATTTATTTTTTTAAAAATATAACTATGAGAACCTTGAGAAAGGGAAACAAGACTCAAGTCTGGGAGACCAGTTCTAGGGATAAGCAAGTGAAGGGTTAGGGAAATTTAAATAGTTAATCTCTGTAGCCACATGGATATTACATGACTGCTGCCCTAATCACCACCCTTTCATGGTAGACATGGCCAATCTGACATGATACTTTTAAAAAAAAATTTTTTTTTATTGTTTATTTATTTTCGAGAGAGAGAGACAGAGCGTGAGTAGGGGAGGGGCAGAGAGCAAGGGAGACACAAACTCCAAAGCAGGCTCCAGGCTGTGAGGTGTCAGTACAAAAGCCCAACGTGGAGCTCAAACCCACTGGCCAAGAGATCATGACCCGAGCTGAGGTCAGATGCTCAACTGACTGAGCCACCCAAGCACCCCTGACATGATACTTCTCAAAACATTGTTTCAGGTAGCCACTTCCTATTAATCAAAATGGATACATTTGCCATCTCTGGTGTAGGATTTGATTTAGGAAGTATGGGGGAGTAAGAGAAGTGGCAAGAGAGGTAACTGAAAGGGCAAGTAATGTCAGGGTCTTGAATGCATATTAAGCAATGGAGATAATGTGACTTTTTGGTTTTTTAAGTGCACAAAGTGGCATATGTGTTTCAACAAAGTGAGGTAATGATGGCTTGAAAAAGAGAAACCCAAAGCTACTGTAGTCGTCCAATCTAGGGATGCAGCATATCTGAACTCAGATAGTGAACTAGAGGAGAAGGGCCGTATTCAAGAGGCAAACCTGGTAGGACATGTAAGTGTTGAATTGCAGGACTTCGAAGAAATTAACTATAGGTAGCGAGAGACAAGATAGACTAAAAAAATGATTAGTTCCTTAAAGTAGAGCATGTAGTGGTTCCGAGACCCAGATGGAGAACTTAGGAGGAGGAACACATTTCAGGACGGAGAGATGATAGTAAAGGGAATGAGTGTGGTCTTGGATTTCTGATATGAATGCTGTATTTGGACTGTTCGTGTTTGTCCAGCTCTGGGCTAAAACTATGATGTGCTTAGGAATAAAGAGAAGAGATAGTATTGATTCATACAGAGTAATTACTTGAGGACAGAAGCTGAAAAAATGACCCGTTAGGTCTACGGATTCTCAATATGAAAGATGACTGCCTCAAGTTGTGGGAAAAGATGAATTTGCAAATGGAGCGTGTAATAATGAAAACAACAACAAAAGCTGATATAAGTCTATACAAACTGGAATAGGAAGCATGAGGTGATCTTATGATGATAATTCTGTGTTAGCCTCCACCAGCCAGTCTCAGCATATTATGTCCAAGCTTGGGCTCCAGGTCTTTAGACATTAAAATCCTGGAGAACATTCAAAGAGCAACAAAGATAATTAAAGGGTTAGAAATAATAGCTGAGGCATGAAACTATATTTGAGTTAGCCTGGAGAAAAAAAGAACAAATGGTTACTCCATTCACAGTAGATGAAAGCACCATAGAGATAACTATTTCCTCAAGTTTGGAGCAAGAGAAGAAGGGATTAAATTGTAAATTGATGTGCATGAGATATGGGCCAAAACTTCCTGAGATGAAGGTTAAATAATAGATTAGAGTTAAATATGGTAGTTCAAGTTGTCTGGAGGTTGTGAAATCTCTCTGTGAATCTTTAAAGCATCGAGAGCTAAATGGAAATCCTCCATTTAGCGAGCACTCTGTACTTAAGGATCCAATTCCTTACCCCTGCCAGCAAAAATGCACCACAGATCTTGTGCGAGTTGCTGCCCCAAGATCCTTATTCTAAAAGTTAATTGCCACTATCGATGCCCCTTTGAAAGCCATGCATTCATTTGATAATTATTTTTTAACAATACACGTGGGACATTATTTTAGGTGCCAAGGATATTGAGTGAACAAAACAGAAGAAATGAATGTACCCACAGTTTATTGAGTATTGCTGTATGTCAGGTACTGAGCAACTACCTGCTTAATTCCAAAAGCCACCTCCTTTTTATTTTTTTTAAGTTTATTTATCGTAAAAGAAAGAGAACGAGTGGGGGAGGGGCCGAGAGAGAGAGAGAGAGAGAGAGAGAGAGAGAGAGAAAGACAGAGGATCCGAAGCAGGCCCAGCACTGACAGCAGAGAGCCCAGTGTGGGGCTTGAAGTCATGAACTGCAAGATCACTCATCTGACTGAGCCACCCAGGCATCCCTGGAGACTTACTTTAATGAGGGCAACTTTTTAAATTGTTTGCATAAGCAAAATTAGAACATACATCATTTAGGTGTTTATGTAATAAATGTAGATATGCCATGTATTTTTAAATGTTTAATAACGTGAAATACTTGCAAGGCTACTACAAGAAAACACGTTTAGAAATTAGCTGAATTTTTTAAAGCCATTTTTGGAATTGGAAATTGACTGCTATATGGATTGTGAGTTCTTTGATTTCTTTGAAGATAGTGTTTGATGGAGTTCACTTTCATGGTACCAGACTCAGTGTAGAATTTTGTATCTTTACAGAAGCATCAACCACACCAATTTAGAAGCTACCTATAGACAGGGAGTCGCATTCCTTCTGTTATCATTTCCAAATGCTTTGAATCATCCCCATATCACCTTATCCAATTCTCCAGATAGAGGACTTGGCAGTAGCAGAAGGTAGGAATAAGGAGAAAAGGTAAAGCCCAGCATGATTAGGAAAAATCATTTTACTGGTAAAATTTTCACTAATTCAAAAGAGGATAGAGTGGGAGAGAGAGCCAAAGCATAACAGACTCTTAAAAACTGAGAACAAACTGAGGGTTGGTGGGGGGTGAGAAGGAGGGGAGGGTAGGTGATGGGCATTGAAGAGGGCATCTTTTGGGATGAGCACTGGGTGTTGTATGGAAACTAATTTGACAATAAATTTCATATACAAAAAAGAATAATAATAAAAAAAATTTTTTTCACTAATTCAGAGACGTGCGAACTAGCCAGAATAAATTGTAGTAGTTCAAAAGTATGAAGGGATCCAGCATTGGAAGAGAATTTGGCCTGGTAAGATAGATTAATGAGTGGATTTTTTGTAACTGTATAACCAGACAGACATTGATGACTTTGACGATTTTGGGGGGGTTCCAGAGTATCCCAAAATTAATTGTGTTTTTATAGAACAATTATCTGTGATCATAATAAATCCAATGACCAATTCACCATGCGTAGGAAAATATGCTGGGTGCTTTCCTCTGCCCATGCTTGAGCATGCTGTCTCTCTCTCTCTAAAATATGTAAGATAAAAAAAAAAAATAGAACTTGAGACCCATTTAATAAAAAGATCCACTGTATTCAGTGCTGTTCTGCCAAACTTACACAAGGGCACATGTTTCCTGACAGGACTGATTTTGAGTCTACTGTTTTGTCAATAACTTGTGGGGTTTTTTTCATCCTAAGTGTATGTTGTATATTAACACTTCTGTTTAAGGGGGTTTTTTTTGTTTGTTTTTAAGTTCTTATTTATTTATTCATTTAAGTAATCTCTACACCCATTGTGAAGCTCAAACTCACGACCCCAAGGTCAAGAGTTGCATGCTCCAATGACTGAGCCAGTCAGGTGCTCTCAAGGTTTCATTTAGAAGTACATTAGTGATCTTAAAAGTTTCCATAAGAACATAGATTCTCCCCAACCCCTGCTACTCCAACCTTGCCCAGTATTTTGTAATTTATTATAAGTAGATTATTTGTACTAGAAGTAAATATATCCTTTTGAGGATAGTATACATTTCTAAACAAAAGAGGCCATACTAAACCAAATATTTACTGTGAAGCAAATAACTGGTACCCTACGCATACAACATCCTGAGTAAACTTTATTTTGGCTTTCTATAACCAAAGTTTAAGGCAACCCATTAATTGCAAGATTTGCCTCTCAAACAAAAACTTGGCCTTGAAAAGAGAAACCTGTCTGGCTTCATAAAATGATTTATTTCAAATTTTAAATGGGCCAAAATGAATATATTGTATCATACACTTTCATTTATATGATTTTGTTTCTCAGCAACTTACTGTTTCATCCTTTAATAATGGAAGAGCCTGAAAACATTGTGAGGGTACTTGTAACATTGCTAAAGAATTCCATCAAAGTAATGATGTTTTAGTCATTAATTAAAAATGTAAAACTCAATGGGGTGCCTGGGTGGCTCAGTCAGATAAGCTTCTGACTCTTGATTTCTAGTCAGGTCACGATCTTATGGTTCATGAGATTGTTAGTGGGATGGAACCCTGAGTAGGGCCCTGCACTGACAGCATGGAACCTGTTTGGGACTCTCTCTCTCTCTCTCTCTCTCTCTCTCTCTCTCTCCCCCCACACCCCCCAATAAATAAATAAATAAATAAATAAATAAATAAATAGTGTAGAACTCAACACACACACACACACACACACACACACACACACCCTCAAGTATACAGAAGATTGGGAAAAATTAGACCAAGGACTCAAAATCTAAAATAATAGCTTTGTCATTTCCTGAAAGTTTATAGTCAGGAAGAAAATAAAGGAGGAAGATCATTCACCAGTCCAAATCTGGTGACCCCTTCAGTTATATCCATTCCACTTACTTTTTTAAATTGTTTTTAATGTTTATTTTATTTATTTTGAGAGAGGGAGAGATAAAGTGTGAGCAAGGGAGGGGCAGAGATAAAGGGAGAGAGAGAGAATCCCAAGCAGGCTCTGTGTAAGCTGAGCCAAAATCAAGAGTCAGACCCTTAACCGACTGAGCCACCCAAGTGCCCCAACTTGTTTTCATTTATTAAAGATACAAGTGTAGGGGCACCTGGCTGGCTCAGTTGATAGAGCATGGGATGCTTGATCTCAGGGTCATGAGTTCAAGCCCACATTGGGAGTAGAGTTTACCTAAAAGAATAAAAAAAATTAAATTAAAAATTAAAACAAAAACACAAAGTGTGGCCATTGCCTACCCTGGAGGAGGGAAGAGTGAACCTTCTACTCATAAGTTATCAAACTTTGAAAAGGCAATTTCGAAAGATGCTAATAGCATATATTTGAGAATAGTCACAGTCTTTGTTCAGTAAAGCACTACAGATTTAAAACTTTGTTGACAACTTATGCTGATCAGCCAGTTACATAAAAAGTGCTTCTTCACTATTTTTTTTAAGATTTTATTTTTAAGTAATCTATATACCCAACATGGGGCTCAAAGTCACGACCCTGAGATCAAGAACTGCGTGTTCCACTGACTGAGTGAGCTGGGCGCCTCCTTCATCACTTTCCATTCCCATCCTCATCCATTTATGAAGCACCTATTGTGTGCAAGGCATTAGGATTACAGATGAGCAAGGAGAATGCATATATAAATAAGAGCTCTGCCCATCCTGCCCATCTTAAGTTTTATTTTAAGAACTTAAAAAAAAAAAAAAAACAAGAGTTCAATCCATCCTGGATTGCCCAGTAGACACCAGCAAGGGAGAGATACAAACAATTGAAGAAAGCTCGGCAATGATAAACTTATCCAAATTTTTTTTTTTTTAATTTTTAACGTTTATTTATTTTTGAGAGACCGAGATAGAGCTCGAGCAGGGGAGGGGCAGAGATAGAGAGGGAGACACACAATCTGAAGCAGGCTCCAGGCTCTGAGCTGTCAGCACGGAGTGTGATGCGGGGCTCAAACTCACAAACTGTGAGATCATGACCTGAGCCGAAGTTGGAAGCTTAACCAACTGAGCCAGCCAGACACGCCCTTTTTTATTTTTTTTTAATTATTTTTTTTAACGTAAACTTACACAAATTTTTATAAGCAAAAGAAAGAAAAAACAAACCGGAGAGAAGCTCTTAATTTAGGTATGCAGGTAAGTTTTGCATGCAGGCATTTGTAGCTTGGTACTGACTTGACTGAAACAATGCACGAGGAATCATAATCTTCAGGGGTCTAGGCCTTTAAAAGTTCCAACTGAGGCCTTGCCCTGGCCTTCCGTATCTTGAGGAAGTGAAAACCTCTGATATTTTCTTCTGTTCCATCCTCTTTATTTTACCCCTAGAGAGAGCAGTCATATGACCAGAAAGCCTAAAATGTGTCAGACTTCCCTTGGGATAAAAAGGCCTCATTCACACTCAGATAGTGGAGTACGAAAAGCAGTGAATCTGATTCTTGATGGTCTGACTGTACAGTAGGGCTACTTGCTAGTTTACCTCTTCTTTCCTGATGGCTTTGCTCATGAAGCTTTGAGATGAGAGAGTAAGAAGGCCAAGTTCAATTTGACATATAAAAGAGAAAATAATACAGCACTCTTTTTCATGGCCACAAAATACGGATTACAAATCTATACAATTTTTTTCTTTTTTAAAAAGATTTTACTGGGGCGCCTGGGTGGCTCGGTCAGTTAAGCGTCCGACTTCAGCTCAGGTCACGATCTCACGGTTTGTGGGTTCAATCCCCGCCTTGGGCTCTGTGCTGACAGCTCAGAGCCTGGAGCCTGCTTTTGATTGTGTCTCCCTCTCTCTCTGCCCCACCTGCTCTTGCTCTATCTGTCTGTCTGTCTCTCTCTCTCTCAAAAATAAATACACATAACAAAAAGTTTAAAAAATTCTTTAAAAAAAGATTTTATTTTTAAGTAATCTCTAAACCTGTGGGGCTTGAATTTACAACTCCTAGACCAAGAGTCATATGCTCTACCAACTGAGTCAGGCAGGCGCCCCTATATGATTTCTCCAAAAAAGCAAAAACAAAAAAACTAAAAACAAAAAACCAGGGGTCTTGGTGGCTCAGTCAGTTAAGCATCCATCTTCGGTTGAGGTCATGATCTCAGTTTCTGAGTTCAAGCCCCATGTCAGGGTCTTTGCTGACAGCTCAGAGCCTGGAACCTGCTTTGGATCTGTGTCTCCCTTTCTCTCTGCCCCTTCCCTGGTCGCACACACACACTGTCTCTCTCAAAACTAACATTAAAAAAAAAAAAAAACTCAAAGAAGCCTTCCATAATTCTGTGGAAATGAAAATAGAAGAGCTTCCTTTTAAAGACCATACTACTTCTAGATTTTAGGGAGGATTTTAGGGATTCTTATCACAGAGCAGATACAGTAATTAGAAAGGGTCGGTTGGAGAGTAACTGTGCAAAGTGCAGATAAGGGTGAAGAAGATACCAGGGAAAATATCATCAATGGGTAATAATTTCCCTGAGTAAATTCTCCCCAAAGAGAAGATTTTTCTATATAGAGTTACTCATCTGTATCGCAGGTTCACAAACTGGCTGGTAAGTTTTAGTGGCAGGAAAATTGATAAATAGTTGTAGCCTGGAGATACAATTTCTCTCCTTGCACATAAATGTCTTCCTATGTCCCTTGGCTGTTTTTATCTCAAAGCATTAATCTATGTTTCTTGGGGAAAATAAATTCATGATGATGCATCAGTAAATTCTCAACAGCTCAAAGATTGCCTTAAAATTGTATTTTAAAATATTGCCTTCTTATATTAAATTAACGGTTCACTGTCACCGAAGAAGTGATCTAAATTGGGAGCTTTTAACCAGGGATATGTGTAAATTCCAAGTTGCTATAATGATGGGATACTTTATTCCTGATCCATCTCTCAAAACATTTCGAAATGGGAAGTCTAGAAATCTGCATTAATACAAAACAAAGCAAAAACCTTCCTCAGTGACTCACACTTACCACATTGATTTATTTAAACAAAATAGCCACAACTTCAATAATTGTCCATTCTTTCATTTCAACATGGAGTGGATGATAAAGAATCTCATTTCAGTAAGTGGCCAGTTTATGTCATTCTGTGTAACAGAGGCCTGGTGATGTGATCTGGGTAGTACCAGCTTCCCACCATTAGCAACACACCCTAAAGGCAATTGTATTATCCAAATTAACAAAACTCAGGAGATGATGTAATTACCTGAGTAGCTGAAAAGTAAGGAAGAGAGACTTCAAAGGATTTGCCAGTTGTAACACTCTATGGTTCTTAGAAAACATTTTTTTCTTTTTATTTATTTATTTTGAGAGAGAGAGAGAGAGAGTGCACACAAATAGGGGGAGAGGCAGAGAGAGGAAGTGGGGAGAGATTATCCCCAGCAGGCTCTGCACTCTTAGCACAGAGCCCTATGTGGTACTCAGTCCCACAAACCATGATATCATGACCCGAGCTGAAATCAAGAATCCAACACCCAACCAAATGAGATACCCAGGCACCCCTAGAAAAAATTTCCATAACCCACAGACAGACACATTCTTGTAAAATAGGAAATAAGACCAGGAATGAAATGGAAATGACAGGTAAATCTGAGAGAAGGAAAATGTGCCTATGTACATAGTATACTGAACGGCCAGGCATTGCCTTGAGAATCTCTAAACTGAGGGGCAACAAGAATCGCCTGTTTTAAAAAAATATATCTTTTTTTATGTTTATTTTTCAGAGAGGGAGAGAGACAGAGCATGAGCAGGAGAGGGAGGGGCAGAGAGAGAGGTAGACACAGAATCCCAGGCAGGCTCCAGGCTCTGAGCTGTCAGCACAGAGCCTGAGGTGGGGCTCGAACTTAGGAGCTGCGAGATCATAACCTGAGCCAAAATCAGACACTTCACCAACTGAGCCACCCAGGCACCCCAAGAACCACCTGTTTTTTAAGGAAGGAATAGTAATGCCAAAGGTGGAACAGATTGCTGTCAGTATCAAGTTTTGTGGACTTCACTCTTCTGGTAGTGTCTGCTCTTTGGATAATTTATTAAGTCCCTTGTGGACGAAATATGTGATGTAGACCTACTAAAATAAACTTTAGAAATGAACTCTGGTATAAAGAACGTTTACAAAGATGGGCACTTTGAATAAGAGCACCAAAATGTCAGCAAAATCAATGTCATATCCACCTTGTTCACTAAAGTTATAATTGAAATATATGAATAAATTTATTAATGTAACAATTAAAGCATGCATTGAAACAATAAACATATGGACTACTCATCATATATAAGAGATACAGATGAATAACACAGGCTCCAAGTTGGGAGTTTATGATGGAACACTTGTACAGTTGAAGAAATGTTTGTACTTTGTTGTTGTTTTTTAAGATTTTATTCTTAAGTTAACTCTGCACCCAAATTGGGGCTCAAACTCATACCCTATGATCAAGAATCGCATGCTCCACCAACTGAGCCAGCCAGGAACCCCAAATTGTTTGTACTTTGAACATATAAAGTTTTCCATAAACATTCATATATCACACACCCTCCGTGAAGAGTGAAAGAATAAATGAAAATGTTTGAATCCTTTGCTATTTAATTTATTCTTCCCTTAGGAAAGTTCAAGGCGAATGATTTAATGTCATATGTACACACACACACACATACACACACTCACACACATGCACACAACTGCCAAATTGTTAGCACCTTAGCAGGCTCATCTTACATTCAATCAATATCCACATCCACTTTAATCCATTACTTAATACTTTTTAAAATGTTTATTTATTTTTGAAAGAGAAAGAGCATGAATGGGGGCAATGCAGAGAGAGGGGGGAACAGAGGATCCAAAGCGGGCTCCACCTTGACAGCAGAGAGCCTGATGCGGGGTTCGAACTCACAAACAGAGATCATTACCTGAGCTGAAGTCTGATGCTCAATCTGACTGAGCCACCCAGATACCCCTCGTAACCTAACAGTTAACTTACTATTATTATTTGCCAGGCACTGGAAATACACATTGAAAGCAAATGGCCTCTGTCTTCAAGACACCTACATTCTAATGGAAGGAAAAATACAAAATAAATAAAGACAAATAATTCATTGAAAATTATTTTAAGCACTTTGAAGAAAAAGGTTGAGGACATATTGTGGGGTCAGGGTACCTAATTTAGACTAAGGGGTCAGGAAAAGTCTTTTGTGAAAAATAAAAAATTAAGCAGAGTGACCTAAATATGTGAGAACTTAGTCTAATAAAAATAGAGGTTTTCTTCGTTTTCAAGTTTTCTAGGCAGAGATCCTGGGCCTTCTTTACATGCTTGCCAATTATTCATGAGCAATCTTATCCAGTCGTGTGGCTTTAAATATCATCGAAACACTGACAACTCCAAATTTATTATATGACTCACACTTCTCTTTGGAGCTTGACCTGGATATTCCATTACTTACTTGACATCTGCACTGAGATGTCTCAGGGATCTCAGAAATATCTCAAACTAGTAAGTCTCCACCCCCCACCCCCACCTCCAAATCTCTTCCTCCAGTCTTCCCCCTCTTGGTAAGAGATACCTCTATCTATATGTTTATTCATACCAGAAACCCAATCGTTCCATGACTTCCCACCCCCGCCATTCCCTCTCACACACTATTATCTTACCAATTCTACCACAAAAATGTATCTCAAATCTGTTACTACTCTTGACACTGCTTCTACACCAGCATCTTTTGCTTGGATTATTGCAAGGGCACCAGTGAGTGCAAACTCAACACATGCGTCTGCATACAAACCACAGCTGTGGAGCCACAGACTAATAAGCATGTCAGTCTCAGATGGGTGGAGGAGACTCTTTGAGCTAATATTTGCAAATATGTCATGGCGTGTACTTTACTCTTAATATTATACAAGTGACTTGGCAAAATTTCTTTATCAATAACTTGGTATTAATTTCTCATTGGCATCTGACAGAAAGGGACAATTTGGAGAAGAAATATTTCGATACTACCAGTAGAAGTATTGATCTAGTTATTTCACTTGCCATCTATGTTGAAAACACCAAACTGAATCTCTGATTAAAAAATTCAATCTCTAATTAAACACCAAACATATTTTAGCCACAAGCTATACAGCTGCTTAAGAAATTTAAACACCATTTTAATAATATCTCAATACACAATATTACTTCAAAGTTTAAAGAACTTATTTCTTTTTTAAAAAATGAAACCAGGGGTGCCCAAGTGGCTCATTCAATTAAGCCTCCGACTCTTGATTTCTCTCAGGGCATGATCTCACCGTTCCTAAGATCAGGCCCCATGGTTCGTGATATTAGGCCCCACTTGTTGAGCTCTGTGCTGACAGCTTGTAGCCTGCTTGGGGTTCTATCTCTCCCTCTCTCTCTGCCCCTCCCTTGTTCATGCCCTCTCTCTCTTTCTCTCAAAATAAGTAAACTTTTTAAAAAATATCCAAAAAAAAGTAAATAAAAAATGAAATGAAATTGTTAGACAAAATTGTAACTTAATTCATTTGCCATAATTTACTTAAAAGTTGCTGTTACCTTTTCTGTTAGTGCCTCAGGCTGGTTTAAAACAACCATGTGATTCAACGGAAATAGATTAATCCTTGCTGGGCCTTTGATTTGGATTTTTTTTTTTTTGAAAAGTAGCCTTTGAAAACAATCTCAACCTGTGACTAAGAATATTTACCAGTATTTAACATCAGTGTCCATTTGCAACAGGATGTGGGGAAAGTATAATCACAAGATGAATTTTGCTGCATTCTAAGGTAGAAAGTGAAACATTTTATGGATATACTGATCAATGTTTATGAAGGACAAAACAATTTATCTATGAACTAGGATAGAAAGCTTTAATAAATACACAATTACTACTGTATATAAAGACCACTGATTATCTTTATAAAGCACAATTGTGGAAGCTGCTCCATCATACAATGGCTGTGCCTTGTAATTTGAGTAACCTAATCTTCATTGCCTAGGCTCTCCCCCTTCAAGGACTTTAGAGGTCGGCATTATTCGTATTTGTTGTGAGAGTAGACAAGAGGAGTTTTATCATGCTTTGGATTTGAGATAAGCTATGCCCAAAGAAGTTCAATGGTTTGTTGCTCTTATCAAAACATTTTCCGTGAAGTTGAGTTTAAGTGGTAATGTCAAATATAAAGAAAGGGCTTCAGCGCTTCCTCTTCTTATAAACAATTATGCTTGATCTGCTAAATGTGAATTAAGATTCATGGTCTCATCCAGTCCTCTCAGAATGTAGACCATTTCTAGACCTCTTCTTGTGACAAAAAGGTGGCACTTCTTTATTTTGAACCTCTAAAATAAGGGGTGCCTGGGTGGCTCAGTTGGTTAAGCGTCCGACTCTTGATTTTGGTTTAGGTCATGAACTCATAGTTGGTGAGTTCGAGCCCCATATCGTGCTCTGTGCTGACAGTGCAGAGCCTGCTTGGGATTTTCTCTCTCTTCCTCTCTCTCTGCCCCTCCCCTGTTCTCTTTCTCTCTCAAAAAATAAGTAAACTAACTAAATAAATAAATGAAAGAAATGAAACCTCTAAAATAATATGGTAATGTCTACTCATTCCAGAGTTAGTCTAAATTAAAATATAAAAGCACTTCAATAGTATTTAATTTTTGAGCTTAAAACATCTGTATGCATTTAGTTATAGAATTATTATTCATTAGAGGAGTTGAATGTTGACTTTTACAGAGACTGTTATTTTCTTAAAGCCATTCTTTATGCAGTGGGCTACATTTTACCACTAGAGGCAAGAATTTTGATCTTGCAAGGTACACATAGCTGTGAAACATTTCTGGTTTTTTACTGACATACAGAAGGGAAGTAGATGGGAGAAATTAAAAAAGGATATGTATCTTTTTTATTTTTTTCTACCAGACAAGTTTGTTTCTCTTTCATTACTTTTCCCACCTTTATCTTGTAGTGTGAGATTCAAAGGTTACAAAAAAATTGAATTGGAAATCTTCCAACCCACATGCAGCTATCAAAATATAGACCTATTTTATTTTGAAAAGAGCTGTTGACTGTAACCTAACAATTCGCAAATATATTTTACTGCTTCTCTTATTCATGACCATATCTTCACGTTTGGTAGTAGAACATTGGTTGTATTGATACAGAATAATGAATACTTTCTTGTAGGCCTACTACATAACTTATGGTTTGATTTCTTGGCACTTGGATATATTCCTAGGGTTTTGCTTCCCAACACCTGGTTGCTTTCTGATCTTGATTACCCTATAAATCAGGAATAATGTTTTTTAGTCCCTAAATTTTTAGTGTTGTATTCTAATCCCTTTTATGGTCCTCATGTTTTTATTAAAATGTAATATTATTTCTTTTAATTGATTTGCCTCCATAGAAGACACCTACCTATTCTAGTTGTTCAAGTTGATATGCATCCTTCCAGCTACTCTCACATGGCTTGTAACAATTTTGTTTTGCTTGCTCATTCCAGGGAGTTTGGAAGGTATCAAGCTCTGGTAATTAGGCTCTTAGGGTATTTGCATAGTGATGGGTTGACAGGAAGCGGAAGATTAAGTAGGAGTAAAAATGTTTGGACTGGGGGAACAGAAAACCTGTCTAAAGGTCACAAACAATAATGAGAATATCGTTTCACATAACAAGAATTCTAAAGATAGGGCAGTTTCAAAGTTGAATAATTCATTGATTCATCAATGGCATCAGTTTGCACAGAAGTTTTTCATCTTTTCACTTTTCCAAATTCCAAAAGTGTGTTGTTTGTCCTCCTGGCCAGCTTATTTCTAGGTTTCCCATGTAGATGACAAAGTCCAGAGGCAGAAAAGGGAAATTTCGGTTTCCACATGTCTTGTTAGAAGAAAGAAATCTTGGGGCGCCTGGGTGGCTCAGTTGGTTAAGCGTCCGACTTCAGCTCAGGTCACGATCTTGCAGTCCGTGAGTTCGAGCCCCGCGTCGGGCTCTGGGCTGATGGCTCAGAGCCTGGAGCCTGCTTCCGATTGTGTGTCTCCCTCTCTCTCTGCCCCTCCCCCGTTCATGCTCTGTCTCTCTCTGTCTCAAAAATAAATAAACATTAAAAAAAAATTTTTTTTTAAAAAGAAGAAAGAAATCTTTCCCAGAGGCCCCATTGGCTTTTTGGCTAGAATTATGTCACCTAACCCAGAAATAATTGGTAAATGAAATGGAATATCATATTGGCTTAACTCGGCAGTGTTTTATGGAACCTGGAGACACTGAGATCCATTTAGGGAGTTCACAAGGTTAAAATCCTTTTCTCTAACATTTGTCTTTTTCACCCTGCTGGTGGTGTAAAAGGAACAATGGTAACAGTCACAGTTGTTTAGTACAAATCAAGGCTGGGGCATCAAAATGTGCTGGTAGTCATTGTATGCCTCCCTGGCAGGCACTCATGTAAAGTTATGAAGTTTGCTGTCGTTTTCTGGTCCATACTGAAGTGCTCTTGTTATTTCAGTCACATACCGTGCGACTCTTTGAGTCGTGAGTTGAAATGGCTGATTTTTGCATGGAACGCATTTTTTTTTTTTTAACATGAAAAATGGACAAACAAAATACTGTTATTCAGACTTGGGTATTTTGTAAACATTTTCTTGAAAATGAACAGAAGTAAGCCTGTCACTTTAAGGAAAACAACTGACAATATATGTTGCAAAAGATATAAATTCAAGCTTTCAGGTAAAAATTAGAATAATGGATAACTTGTATACACTACTGTGAGCTTGATAGTTTCCCAGTACTTAAACATTTTTCTGATGATGTTAGTGGTGATGTTACGAAAGTGATTTTTTCATATGGTATGATAAAAGGTGCCAACATGTGAAAGATCTGCATAATTCAGTGAGCCAGTATTTTCTCAATGACCAGTGCATGTTGCAAAATCACTCATGGCTAATAGTTCCATTTAAAGACCAAAATAGACTAAAGATTTAAGGTAACAGTACACAATTTCATTGATATGTTTTCAGATTGTACATTATAACTAACCTTTGAGGAACTACCCCTTTTGCGTTTTAGTATTGTATCAGAGAAGACTATCCCAAATTTTCTGAAGATGCTATTAAGATACTTCTTTTTGTTTTCTCCAACCATTTATTTGTATGAGGCTGGATTTTCTTAATGTACTTCAACCAAGACAACAGATTGAATACAGAAGCAGATATGAACATCTATGTTTTCTATTAAGCCAGACTTCTCAATTTTTTGCCTTATTTTGAGAAATATAGTTATTTTCATTAAAATTATTATTTATATTAATATGTAATGGGTTTATTATTTTTATTTTTAATGAATATATTTTTTTTTTTTATTTTCTAAAATGGTAAATATTGGTAGACACAAGTCACATAAATGCACTTGGCTTTAAGAGTATAAAAGGATCCTGAAACCAAAATGTTTGAAAGCCACCTAGTTTAGACCAATCAAAGATTTACCATTTGGGGCTTAGCTACAGCCTCCCTTGTATACAAGATTTTACGTTGTCTCAATAACAAGGTAGTTAATGGCTTGATTAGAAAGCAATGATCTACCATAGTTAAGCTGAAGGAGAATTTTCCCAGGGACATGTGGCAATCAGCAAACTGTGACCTATCATTCAGAAATGTTGGCAAAGGGTTCTCAGGTCTCAGGGACAGGGACCTCATACTGCAATGCTTCTGGGCTGTCAGATTCTAGGGGAAGGCTTTCTTTAGTGTGGCACCTGAATGGCTCAGTCAGTTAAGCGTCCAACTCAATTTCAGCTCAGGTCGTGATCTGTCCTAAAATCCCATCCACGTTGCCACATTACACTTAGTTGTCCCGTCTTCCTAGGTTCCTTTCGGTTGTGACAGTTTCTCAAGTTTTCCTTGTTTTTTTTTTTTTTTTTCAACGTTTATTTATTTTTGGGACAGAGAGAGACAGAGCATGAACGGGGGAGGGGCAGAGAGAGAGGGAGACACAGAATCGGAAACAGGCTCCAGGCTCTGAGCCATCAGCCCAGAGCCCGACGCGGGGCTCGAACTCCCGGACCGCGAGATCGTGACCTGGCTGAAGTCGGACGCTTAACCGACTGCGCCACCCAGGCGCCCCAAGTTTTCCTTGTTTTTGAAGACAGTGACAGTTCGGGGAGTATCAGATATTTTGGAGAATGGTCCTGATGTTTTTCTCATGATTACACTGGTGTTGTGAATTTTAGGGAGGAAGACCACAGAGGTAAAGTGCTACTTTAGCTACATTATATCAAAGGAACATTCTATCAACATAATTTATCACTGTTGATGTTGACCTTGATCACCTGGCTGAGTTGGCGTTTGACCAAGTCTCCCCATCCCACTTTCCATACTGTGCTCTTGGAAAGGAAGCCATATGTATACCACACTCACGGTGGGGAGTTACGCCCTCCTTCCTTGAAAACAGAGTTTCTACATAAATTATTTGGAATTTTTCTGCATTGGATATTTGTCTGTTCTCCTTCACTTTAAAATCTATGCAGTCATTTATATCAATATGGACTCTTAGATATTTATTTTATACTTTAGGTTGTAATTCAAAAATTACAAAATTTAGGTTGTAATTCAAAAATTTTGTTCAAATTGTTCCGGCTTTAGCGATTGTAGGTGATTTCAGGGGCTTCTGTGTCTGTTTCACACAGCCCTGTTCAACAATGACTTTTGAGATAGCCATTTCACCAGTGTGGTGGACACAAGTATAACAGTGTGTTGAGAGGTAAATAAATAGTAAGGCAGTGGAGCAGGAAAACAGATACATAGTGCCTCGAATCAAGGTGAGGCCTAATACTTGTCTTTACAAGTCTTCAAGACATTTTAATACCCTAAAAACACAGATAGATGAAAGTCCTGGCTATCCTAAAGTGTTAAAAAAACACCTAGAGTAGTTAAATTGGATGAACATTGAAGACGCCACTTAAAATTTCTATCTGATGAGACTGAGAAAATAGTTACTGTCTGTTCTTACTGCTTTTATATTTGCTGAACCCTAATTTTTTCTTTTAACAGAGAGTAGTGTGGTAAATGTTAATTATAATGTGGGTATGCCAGAATTTCTGATGTACTCCAAACTTCTGAATGCCAGCAGTGCAGGATTACAGAGAAAATAACTTGATTTTAGGTCTCATTTAAATTCTTGCAAAGACTTGATCTTCAGAAATGCTATAAAAATGTTTTTCAACAAATAGGTAATATTTCTCACAGTGAATATCTTCTAGCAGTAAAGGAATTTAAAAATATTTAGAAGACAAAAGTTGTGTTCTTTTTGTTTTCTGATCATTTCCTCATTTGAATTGACTGATGAAGTTTAAAATTTTACAGGCGACAGAAGAAGCAAGAGAGGGTTGGGAGGTGTTGGTTGATAGGGTTTGGGAAGCTTAAGGACAAAGAGAGAATATTAATTCATAACTTCCCCCACACATACTATTATCAGTCCTATTTCATACCTTGGGTCCAGAGAAGTCCTTTCCAGCAGCCCTTCTACCAGTATTTACTCTATATCTACTTTGCACCATGCAATGTGCTTGAATCCAAGGACGCTGCATTGAATAAGTCACGATTCTGCTCACAAGAAGTCAGTGAGTGTAGAAGGATAGGAGAGGACAGGAGTATAGTGAGGATAGGAGACACCGGTGGGGGGGGGGTAGAAAAATAAACCACACACGTTTAGCACACTGCAAGCTATGTGCTGTGTGTGCAAGCGTGTAGAAGGCACAGCTAACCCAGAATTGGTTTGGGAAAGGAAAAGGGTGGGGAACCTCCTCATAGTGATAACTAAACTAAATCCTGAAGGACAAGGATGAGGTAATCGGATGAAGGAAGGGGAGTGGGTACAGAGGAGAAGTGCACTTTAAGCAAGGAAAAGTGTAACATTTAAGGGAGTAACAAGTCTTTTGGGATGGGCAGATCTAGATCATAGAGTTCTAGAGCTGCATTGTCCAGGAGAAGTACGATGCAAACCATCTCTGGAATTTTAAAAACTTCAGTAGTCACATTAAGAAAGTAGAAAGAATCAGGGCATCTGGGTGGCTCAGTTGGTTAAGCGCCCGACGTCAGCTCAGGTCATGATTTCACCGTTGGTGAGTTCGAGCCCTGCTTAGGGCTCTGTGCTGACAGCTCAGAGCCTGGAGCCTGCCTCAGATTCTTTGTCTCTCTTTCTCTGCCCCTTCCCCACTGTCACGCTGTCTCCCTCTCGTTCTCTCTCTCTCAAAATAAATAAACATTAAAAAAATTAAAAAAAAGAAAGTAGGATGAATCAAGTAATAATACTTTTAGTAATGTTTTAGACTAATATATTTAAAAATGTATCCTCTCAGCATCTAATCAATATGAAAGGTCATTTAATTTTTTTAAAACTTTTTTAGGTTTATTTATTTTGAAAGAAAGAGAGTGTGAGTGGAGGAGGGGCAGAGAGAGAGGGAGAGAGAGAGAATCCCAAGCAGGCTTCGTGCTGTCAGGACAAATCCCGATGTGCGCCGCCATCCCACGAACTATCAGATCATGACCTAAGCTGAAATCATTCCAAGCTTAACCGCCTGAGCCACTCGGACACCCCAATATGAAAGGTTATTAACGAGACATTCTTACATTTATTTTTACCAGCATTTGAGAAAGCTAATGTGTGAATTACACTCAGAGCATGTCTTAAATTGGACTAGCCACATTTCAAGTACTCAATAGCCACTTGTGACTAGTGGGCACTCTATTGGACAGTATAGCTGTAGAGTGAAGTGATGAGAGATAAATCTGCAGAGATAATATGGGGGCAGATTAAGTAGGATATGGTTTGTCAGTGAAATTATTTCACCTAAGGGTGATGGGAAGCTTTGAAAGTTTATGAGCAGGAGTAATCGGATCAAATTAGTGATGACTGCCACTTCCCTTGTGGGGAATGGATTGGAGGTGGGCTTGACCAGAAGCCAATATATGAGTTTTAGGCAATATATGATAATATCTTACCTAGGGAATGACTTGAGTGTGGTAAGAAGTAGGAGTCAAGAGTCATAATGGGAGAGTGAATGGAGAGGAGACAGGAGCAGCTACCTCAGTTTTGTTCCCCACCCCCCGCCCCACCTTGGGAAGATGGTACAACCATTTTGAGAACTAGGGGAAACAAGGGGAAGGATGGCAGGATTGGGAGACAGTGTTCAGTCTGGGGCATCTCTAATTCTGAGAGTTGTCTGTGAGACATCACATGGAATGTTGGCATCTGAAAACGGAGATAGATGTCACCAACATATAATTAGTAACTGAAGCCATGGGGTTAGGTAGTATCACCCAAAGTGAGTGTGTAAAACGGGAATTCTAAATCCTGAATTTTTTCTAAGAATAAACTGGGAGATAATTTAAAATGCATATTTTGGTCTCCATCCCCGAGATGCTGGGTTACGTCACACTAGGGTGACGTTGGAAATTGCATCTTCAGTAAGAACCATTAGAGTCTCTCATGCTGATGCAAGTGATACTTAAAACACTCTTTACAAACACTGGTGTAGAGTGATAAATAAGAGGACCCAGAAGAAACTGCCTACATTTATGGAAGTTTAGAGGACAAAGCCCTTGAAGAAGATAGGAACCACTAGAGAGGTTAATGAAGAATCAGAAGAATGCTTTTGCTATTAAAATGGAGAGGGAACCAGGTTCTTACCCGGAGGGGAATGAAGTTCCAGGTGGGACAGTAGGCACCACTTTACTTGGTGGGTCAGTCAGCTAACCACCCTTAGCTAAGGGAACCACCCTTTAGCTATTTCTTAAGCTGTGTGTCCTGGGCATATCTTCTCAACCTACCACCGAACCCATCAAATTCCCTGAGTATTTGAAGGAGGAAGTGGTTAATCACCTCCAAAGGAGCAGAGAAATCAAATAGCATACCAGTTGGAAGTGAGCACTGAGTTTAGTACCTAAGGTCATTGGTGACCACTTGGATGACCTGATAGGGATGGAAGCCCAATTTCAATAGATGAGCAGATAAAGTGGGTTGAGTCAATGTATAAAAGGAGTCTTTTTGAAAACCTTACCTATAAAAGGGAGGAAAACAAAAGCAGTGTGCATAAATGGATGTTAGCTTAAGACACAGTAAGAGATACATGCCTTTCTTCTGACTCTGTCCATCCTTGTTGGCATTTCTATTGTGTGGGTTGATTCATACTGTAAAGCCATGGGATTTCTGTCGATGCTTCATAGAATGTAGTTATTAAATAACACTGTGATTATACATTCAAATATTGATATATATAATCATACATATCAATCAGTCAAATGATATTCAGTCATACTGTCACCTCTTCTACTAATGAATAAACCATTTTGCAGAATAACTGTAGCCAATTACTGACAGTTTGAAAGAAGTGCCGACCTATGACAGGTTAGGACTGGATGCGGGAAACAAGAAAAGAAAAGAAAGCAGAAGCCCGAACCTGAATTTCTCAGTTTCCTTCCTATCTGTCCTCGACCAGCCAGTCATGCATCTTTGGCAGAGCCTGCCTCCCCAGCCCCAAACTGGTGAGATTCTAGAATCACTTAACCGTGGTTAGTCCACAAGGCAGTTCATCTATCTCTGATAAACAAGAGCCTCTCAGAACTTCACTGTTGCAGTCATTTTGTGTTAGCGGTTGCCGCCCGCCTCCTCCTCCACACCGTTCCCAGTACGGGGTTAATTTAGAACGGACTGATTACCAGTCACCAAACTTATTCTTTAACAATGTTGAATATCGGTTTAAATGGTGCACAAATGCAGTAAATATTTAAAACGTGCTTTGCTTCCAGTATGAATGTGCAGAGCTACAGAGTATAAAATTCAAACCAAATGAAGTATAAATAGGAGTGTCAGAGCTTCATTTCTAAACATAGCTGAAAGTTCAGTTGGGTTAGATGCAGATTAGTGATTTTGTGTTTGTTTATTTCTACCAAACAGGGTGGGTCTATTTTGAAATGAAGCCCAATAATTTAAAAGACACATTTGTATCACTTTCATGGTGTGCAGTTTGCCTCACACATGATCAGTCTAACTGCTTCAAAAAAGTGCCAGGCAGGGGTATGACAGCATCATCTTGGCTGATGTCACTACTGAAATATTTTGGTTATCTCGGAATGGCTCCAGCTACAACACTGTTATTCTACATTTGAAGTTGTTATACAAAAACAGAAAAAAGTGACTACTTCTGAATCATTTGCAAAATTACATTTAAAAACTCTAGAATTATAAAATCATGTATGTGCTATAATTTGGTCTAATTCCTTGAACATTACAGAGACAAGGTAAGTATTATTTGCTTAATTTGCTTTTATTATAATGTTTTATTTTTTACTGTTATTGTGGAGTTTTTAAAACACAAAAGCGGAGAAATAGTAAAATGAGCACCCATATAACCATCATCCACTTTAGCAATTCATATATGAGTAGTCGTGAATCACCTATATACTCCCACTGGATTATTTTAAAGCAAATCTTAGACATCTTATTGCATCCATAAATATGTCAGTGTATATCTCTTGGGGTGCCTGGGTGGCTCAGTTGGTTAAGCATCCAACTCTTGATTTCGGCTCAGGTCGTGATCTCATGGTTTTTTGAGTTTGAGCCCCATACATAGGAAGTAGGCTCTGAGCTGTCCCTGTAGCTGGGGATTCTTCCTCTCTCTCTCTCTCTCTCTCTCTCTCTCTCTCTCTGCCCTTCCCCTATTCACACACACACACACACACACACACACACACTCTCTCTCTCTCTCTTTCAAAATAAAAAAACGTTAAAAATTTTTTTTAAATAAAAGATACAGACTCTTCTTTTAAGCACAATACTATTATCATGCATTAAAAAATAATTCCTTACTATTAAAAATCTCCTGATTATTTCATACTTGTTTTTATAACTGGATTCTTCAAATTAGGAAAGAAATAGGCTTCCATATTGAAATACTGTATGTATTTTTAATGTTTATTTAGCTATAAATTCTAGACAAGAAGACTTGAAATGCTCCAAACGCATTTCAAAACACATTCGTTGGTAGATACTAATTAGGAACATAATTGAAAAGAGATTATTTTCTAAGTGATCATTATAGTTTCCAACTTGATCTTCATTTCAGTAGCAGAGATAACACCTGGCCTGAGACAGGCACTGGAGCCCTCTGACCCACTTTAATGTCACACACACAGATTTCCTTTTAGGCTTTCTGACCTTGACTTTCAAGCTTTGGTCAAAGTCCTAATGGACATAATTACATATTGGATCTAGTACTTAATTAATAGGAGCCAATCTCTACAATTTAGTCTCTGAACTAAATTGAACAAACTCCCCAGGGCTTTAACAGAGCAAAATAAGTTGGAAATTTACATGGTTCTCTTGGTAACTGATTTCCATTTCCTACTCCCCCTTTTTAAACTATATAGCTGTAAAAGCAAAATTAGAACATAAAAGATGATACAGATAATTCATAACATTTCTCTTTGATGATATACCAAAGGTGCAAATATCTTCCAAGTGTGATTCCCCTATAATAAAAGTTTTTTGAAAGAAAACAAAGTATCTCTGCCGAAGAGTTTGGTTATTTTGCAATCAGTATCAACTGAAAGGGTGAGCATACATTCCATTTACATTTGCAACATTGCTAATAAATCAGGCATCCTAACATAAAAGTCTAACTGAAAAATAGGAAGAGGCTCATATTAGAACCATACTCAAAAGCAGCCACTCTATTTCGTGCAAATTCTTGAGAGTTCAAGTAAAGAGTAATAGTCACACAGGGATACACACAATTCATCATAAACATATTTATAATGTTGTGGACTCTCCACCCTTAGAGGATAGAAGGCTTTCTTTAGAACTCATATTCTGGGTCTCTCAGGACATAGCTCCCACACAAGTTAGAACTGGAGAACACGTGGCTTTAGTATGCCCAATGTAGAAGCCTCTGTTTACTTGGGCCTTGAGAGAGCTAGGGAAGTGTGAATGGATGGGATTTGGTCTTGGACTTGAATAAGACTGGCAGTGCCATTCTAGTAATTCAGCTACTGCTATCTTTACAGCATCAGAAAAATAAATTGGCAAAAACAATTTGGCCCTTAGTTTATTACCACAGGATTTGAGACTTTAGCAAGTACATTTTCTTCTCTCTCTTTCTGTTTCACACATGCAACACACACACACACACACACACACACACACACACACACACACACAAGTGATAGGTTAGTGGTTTAAGATCAAGGGGCTTTCAACTTGGACTGTGGGTTTGAACTTTAGCAGATGTCCCCAGCTGGGCAAGTTATAGAGCTTCTCTGCAGCTATTTTCTTATCAGTAAAATGGGTATAATGAGAGTACATATGGTTGTTTTCAGGATTAAATTAGAAAATGTAGGTAAAACACTTAGGTAAGTTCTGACACCCAGTAAATATTCAATAGCTGTTCATTAGTAGTGGTAGTAACAGTATTAGGATAGAGGAATTAAAAAATGCTGATAACCTTCCCCAAATGCCACCAGTATTAATATAGTTTACAAATTACTTCCATGTGTTTCTTTCTCCAAACATAGCATCTCATTATGTGTCCTTTATTATGCTATACCTGGCAGTCCACTCATTCAGAACAGAGTCATTCAAGGCACTATGTTGGGACTTGAGTGGACTTTTTTGTTAATGACAACTCCCATGGCCCTTTGTCTTGAGTTAAGTCTGGTTAGGGACAAAACACAGTTAAAGACACACAGAGAAAGGGGGGAGCAATGGGGAGAAGGGAGAGAGTCATTTTAAAATTGATTAGAACTATTAAGGAAAGGAATAGTATGTAATGAGAGAATCATGGTAAGTTAGTACAGGGAAGAGGGTTCTTGAGATAGAGAAGCTTTCTTTGAGAATGTGAAATCTAAAGGATGAGAGAGTTTCAAGTAATCCAGATTATCCTTTTTAGCTGTAGAACATTCTACTTTATAAATACATTGTGAAAATTACTTTTTTTTTTAAAGAAAAACAAATTTCCAATCAGATGCCATTAATGCTGGACAACCAACAGTGATACTCTGTTGTAAGCAGTATTTTTTGACATTCTACTGTCGTACATCCTAACAACCTTTTGTTAGGTAATTGATGATAATGGTGATAGGGACCATACTGTTGCTTCGGTTATACGTTATTAGATGTCAAGGACATTGCAAAGCATTTTGCCTATATTATCTCATTACCTGTATTAGTTCATTTAATCTTAAAAAGCAACTCTGGAGCACTTTGGGTTGAATATGGCAGATGGAACATAACATTATCTTTTCCTCCTCAACTAAAAGTCACACACAAAAAAAGAAATAACAAAGATACAGGTGTAAAGACAGAGAAGGAAATGGGCAAGAGTAATAAACAGTTTGAAAGGTAGAAAGGAAATAGTGAACTATTTCCTTAGACAATTTAGCCCTTGGGGATGGGAATGGTAGGACGAAGGATGCCTGTTGGCTCTCGCATGCCAGAAACACTTGAATTGCAAGCACTGGGCCCTTATGAAAAAGGAAGTGAATGGTAAGCCTGGAAACCAGAGGGTGTTTGAAAATCTATGTAAGGAGCAGACTCTCTGATCTCCCAGATTATGAGTGTGCATATTTAAGAGAGTTAAATACTTCCTTATTGAAAGTCAATAGCAGATGCCTCAAATTGATGAAATGGCAGGATAAGCATATTATTGTAAAATATGGAGGTAAATCCCTAGAAAAAAAACTCAGATAATGGAGGGCTTTGTTCTGGGAGGTAGAATACACTGCTGTTTGTATTCTACATTAATTTTTTTTTAATTTTTTAAAATGCTTTTTATTTATTTTGAGACAGAGAGAGACAGAGGGTGAGCAGGGGAGGGGCGGAGAGAGGGAGACACAGAATCCGAAGCAGGCTCCAGGCTCCGAGCTGTCAGCACAAAGCCTGATGCGGCGCTCGAACCCACAGACTGTGAGATCGTGCCCTGAGCCGAAGTCTGACATTTAACTGACTGAGCCACCCAGGTGCCCCTACATTAATTTTTTTTTTAATTGTGGTTAAATATAGGTAACAAAATGTATCATTTTAGCCATTTTTAAGGTCTAATACTCAAAGAGTACATGAAGCTGAGTCCATTAAACAATTCCACTCTTTTCTTGCATCTAGAAATTAGGTTTTCTTAGCATCTAAGGTAAAATAAAATGGCATGGATTTAATCATTATATTTGTTTTTGTTGTGGTAAAATATACATAGAATTTGCCATTTTAACCATTCTTAAGTACATCGCGTTAAGGACATTCACAGTGTTGTGCAGCCAGCTTCACAATCCGTTTCCAAAATTGTTTCATCATCCCAGGTAAACACTGTACCCATTAAACATGAACTCCCTCTTCTCTTCCTCACCCCATCCCCCCACCCCAGTAGGTGCTGACCTCTGTTCTAGTACTTTCTGTGTCTATGAATTGCATCTGTTCTAGGCGTCTCATATCAGTGGAATCATAAAACATTTGGTTTTGTGTCTGACCTACTTCACTTAGCATAATGTTTTCATGATTCATTCATATTGTAGCATGTATTTCTTCCTATTTGAAATTTAAAGCTAATGTTAATTTATTACTTTAAAAAATAGTAAAACAAACAAAACCCTGCAAAATACTGCTCAATTTTTAGGTATTGAAAATGAAGCTGAATGATCAGGTTTAAGAAGGGCCTTTCACGGCCACAGCTAGCAAGTTAATGGAGTTGGGGTTCCAGTTTGATTCTATCTCTTCGATGCTTATCAAATCAGCAAGATTTCTTTATCCATGATTACTTCACACATGGATTATTGCTATAACAGCTTCCTAATACATTAGTTTTCTATTTCTGCTGTGACATGTTACTTCCAACTTGGCAGCTTAGGACAATACAAATTTATTGTTTTACAGTTTGTAGGTCAGAGGTCTGACATGGGTCTCGCTGGGCCACATTCCTTCTGGAGAGACCCATTTCCCTGCCTTTTCCAGCTTCTAGAGGCCACCCATATTCCTCAGCTTGTGACTTTCTTTCTCTAGCAACATTGGCATCACTCTGACCATGCTTGCACAGTCACATGGCCCTCTGACTTACCTGTCTCCATCTACTTGTGTGATTAAATTGAGCCTGCCTGGTTAATTTGGGATCATCTCCCCATCTCAAGGTCAGCTAATTAGCAATCTAATTCTATCACCAATCTCTACTTTACTTTGCTATGAAAACTAACATATTCACAGGTTGCAGAGATTAGAACATGGATATCATTTGCAGGGGTGGGGGGAGGCATACTCTGCCTATCAAACGAATCATACTTGCTACTTCCTTCTTACCTGTGATCGTGGCACTTGCTGGCTTAAAATTCTTCAGCAGCTCTTAATGCCTTCGGGGTAGCATTCAGACTCTTCTGTATGGTACACAAAAACCCTGCTTACTGGCCCTGTCTCATCTCTTCCAACACCCCATGTCAAAAACACACATCAACACCACGGGTTTCAGTTCCCCGGTTGAGAACCACACTATTACTCATTTCATTCTTCTGCTTGCATTTCTCTGTCCTCTGTTTCATTACTTGGCTGTTTCCTACTAATCCTTAGGTCAGACCTTGGATGTCACTTCCTTTCTGAAGGCATTTTTGCTTTTGTTGCCACGGCAACCCATACCTATCTCCAATATAGCACTTTCCATGCTATACTGAAATTGCCTCCTTCGTTATCTCCTTGACTGGACTGTAAGCTTCTGAAGGGCAAGAATTCTATTTTGTTTGCCCTCATTTCCCAGCTACTTGGCAGAGTGGCTTGCAACATAAAAGGAGCACAGACTTTTGCTTGAAGATATTTCCAACCCTTAATTAACACTTACCTCTTTTTTCCAAGTCTCCAAGGGAGACTTGCAGAGGATAGAGATTCATCTAAGGACTGGAGTGAGTGTTTAATCCCCTAAGTGAATTTCACTTTAAATCTGCTGGGATATGTTTGCCTGCACCTGACCAATTCTTCATTGATGAGCAAGTTCATAGCTCACTTTTCCATGACTAATCAAAATTGTTAACATACACTTGATTCTGCTTAATTTTTAATATAACTGTACTGGTATAAATAAATACTTGAACAACTACATCAAATCACCATAAAGAGGGGAAAGCTTTTCAACTAAATGTATAACCAGATTGGCTAATTAACTTTCTAATTTAAGAGACTGTGGAATAAACATCTCCCTTGGAATTGATTCAAGCTAGTCAAGCTGAAAGATAAAGCAGAAAAGAACAAATGTTCACATTATAAGTATCTTGAAACGTTTTTATTCTATGCTTTATTCCATTTAAAATTTCCATTGACCTGCCACATTTATAGACTGAAAAGCCACCAGTTTAAGGTTCTACAGATTTTTTTTTTAAATTACCAACTTTTGCAGAGAAACTAATATAGATAACCTCACAAAAATAAGAGGCAAGGTAATGTAAGGGCTAAGAGCATAGCCTCCGGAGCCACACTGTTTGCACTGGAGTCCTGGGTCTGCCACATGCTCTGTAACCACCTTGATTTCTTCATCTGTGAAATGGCATAATCATATTTACCTTGCAGGGCTATATAGGGTAAAAAGAAGTTATCATATTTAATTAATCAACACATTTTAAACTATACATCTTCATGTATTTAGGGTGGGAAGAAAGACACTGAAAACTAATTCCCTAGAGAAAGCAACTGTCCCTGTAATTGGAATGAAACCTGAGTGTGAGGAAATCCTTGGAAGCTGTAGGTGAGATCATCTATAAGGAAACAAGCCAAGCATAGTGGGTTCTTAATTACTGGGCACTGCCAGAATCATTCCTCAAAAAACAGTAGGGAATATCTAGAACTGCCCTACAGATGTGAAATGGTAACAAGAGGTGGTGTACGGGATTCTGTGAAAAATGCAAAAGTGACTTATTCTAGTAAAAACGTAATTTGAGCTGTACTTAGAAATAGTGCAGGGAAAATCTGGAAATCCCTACAAGCTACTCTTGTTTTGACAATTCATTTATTGTCTTCCCTAATGTTTAGAATTTAGTTGCATTCCTGCTGTCAAACTTAGTAAATGAAGATAAGCAATATTTGTTAAGCTAAACCAAATTATCTTGATTTTAAAAGATGTATTTGATTGGTTTCATAAATGTCAGGTGTGAAATGGGTCTCATTATTAATTGTCTTGGAATCTCTAGGCAAGATTTGAAATATGCTCTCTTGTGATGACATTTTAAATGAACTTTAAAAATGAGTTTATTAAGTTTAACCAGTTGAACAAATGAACCTGCTTTAAAAAATATTTGCATGGTAACTTACTGCTAATTCAGTTCCATGTTGATAATTTTCCTTAAAGCGTAACCATCGCCAAATCCTCTTCAAATTTGCAATATTCATGTGGATTATTTATGTTGCTCTTTTTATTCCTTTGGACTGGGAGTGAAGATTTGGAAAGTTGATTTTTTGCTGTGCTTTCAGAGTTCTAAAGGATCCAAAACGGCTGCCTCTTGGCATCTAGGCCCCCAAGCTTGGTACAAACTTACCAAACCTACTGTTTTCCTTCATCTTAGGATTTTCTGAGTGAACAAGACTGGCTAGGAGCAAGATTAAGAAGATGGGAATTTGTCTAGTTTTCCTTTTGTCCTTTTGTACCACATTACCCTTGGGAAACCAGATGATCATGTTTCCTCTCTCTTAAAACTTCCTCTTCAGAGAAGATAGGAAAAAAATACACCCTCACGGCAGTATAAACAATAAAATAGTGGTAACTTCCTTCAGGGTCAAAGTCCCTTTGGTTTCAAGACCCAGGAATAAGGTTCTAAATGTGGAATCCCAGGGATCGGTGAGCACAATAGACTAGGTCTGGGACAAGAAGTCTTCCTGGTACCATGTGCGCAAATGTGTGATGTGCCTGGTACCCTGGTTTCAGCTGCGATCTTCTTCCTTTCATTCATTCTTCCTAGTGGTTCTTCCTATTTCTCCTAGGCTAGGTCTCATTTCTATTTTCGAAAGCACTTGCCATGGCAAATCAGAAGCTTTAAGCCTCTCCCTTATTGTCTTTCTTCCTGTCTAATACTAAAGGCCTTTTGTTTGTATTGCAATGAACTGAAACTGAAGGATCTAACTTGGCTAATGATAGCATCCTCTAGGGAAATGATATAAAAACTGACTTTTCTACTGGGGGAGGGGTGTTGTTTCAACTGTTTCATTTCTCCAATCTAGTTTCGTTTGTGCAGGTCACCTGAAACTCATTTTATTGGATAAGCCTACCAACTTAAAATGGTCTCACCTGACAGGGACATCAGTCAAATCTTGCTCACCGGGGTGGGATTGGTTCCTTTTT
Source organism: Lynx rufus (assembly GCF_022079265.1). Taxonomy (NCBI): domain Eukaryota; kingdom Metazoa; phylum Chordata; class Mammalia; order Carnivora; family Felidae; genus Lynx; species Lynx rufus. The sequence continues at coordinate 39,664,802 of NW_025814834.1, read as the reverse complement.
CCCTTTGTGTACCCTCCTCAAAGTGATGGGCTCTGTGGAAGAGGATGGTCGTGTCAGTTACATGAGTGTTGCTCATTAGAAATGGCTACAAGGATAGCTATGCTCCTACAATGAGCACTTCCCTGCAGATTCTCACAGTCTATCTTAATTTTGGGAATGGAGAGTCTTTTTTTTTTTTAATGTTTATTTATTTTTGAGAGAGAGAGAGGGAGAGAGAGAGAGAGAGAGAGGGGCAGAGTGAAAGGGAGAGAGAATCCTAAGCAGGCTCTGCACTGACAGAGCCTGCTGGTGCAGGACTGGTGCAGGACTCGAACCTACGAACCGTGAGATCATGACCTGAGCCAATATCAAGAGTTGGTTGCTTAACAGACTGAGCCACCCAGGTGCCTCAGGAATGGCGAGTCTTTAGATGAGATGTCAGAGGCATAATTTCTCAGGGGATCAGGAAAAGACTGCCCCACAGATTCCACTTCCCATCCTGACCCTGGGTTTGACATGTTAGATGTCACAGAGTGCCTTAGGTCTTAAGGAACAAAAAGGGGCGTGCCCTTTACATTTCTCTGGCTTCGGATCTGGAGCAGGGGCCTCTATCTCCAAGCTGAAAAACATAGTCTCCAAACGTGAGTAGACAGTTGTTAATTTTGAGGCCTAGGTTTAGAACATAGTCCTGATTACTTCTTTTTCATTCGTGAACACGTTTCTGGTACTTTGTACCGCCTACCTGAGGGCTGTACATTTGTATAATTTAGTCTTCCAGGTTCTCTTTCCTCAAGGCATAACCCTGTCTGAACCAAACTTGTTTGGACATGTGAAAATTGAGAGTTTAAACTGAACATGAATATAAGTAGTTTTCTTTATCTTTGGTTATTACTAAACTTAATTCATGGAGAGAACAATTGTTTGAAAGGTCTGATGTCTTACAACTGGTGATGTTCTTTACACATTTAATTACAAGTTCTTAACTTTGTTGTTGATAGTCACTGTTTTCCCCTTTACTAGAGGGAAACCAAGTTTATGTCACAAACTTCCTTTAGTCACAACTAAAGATGGAGGTATGATGTGTGGTTCTTATTTTCTCTCTTTATTGCAGCTCTTTTTTCTTTTTTTCACTTATTTTGAGAGACAGGATTAGTCAGGGAGAGGCAGAGGAGAGAGGGAGAGGGAGAGGGAGAGAGAGAGAGAGAGAGAGAGAGAGAGAGAGAGAGAGAATCGCAAGTAGGCTCCAAGCTGCCAGGTTGAGCCCGATGCGGGGATCAAACTACAAACCATGAGACCATGAGCCGAGCCCAAGTCAGGAGTCAGAAGCTTAACTGATGGAGCCACCCAGGCGCCTTATAGCTAGCTGGTTCTTTTCTAATCCTCTGAGGGGCAAAAAGTGCCACCGGATTTATTATACCATGCCTCACAAAGGTAGGTTGGTCATGCTTAAAATTTTAGAAGAAATGAAATTGTGCTTGCAGCAGTGTGAATAAGCAAAACAAATGAGAGGTAAACCATTTACACGTAATTCGTAATTCGGTACTCTGTCTTCCTTCCCAGGCTTTTGCAAATCATCTACACGGTTTTTATAGTTCAGGTGAGCTTCTTAATGAATCAAATGAGGTAGATAGAAAAAAGTAACCTTTTTAGAAAGTTCTGATTCTAAAATATTAGAAATCTCTTACCCTGACACATTCCTTGTATATAAAATGGACAGAAATAAAACCTACATTATAGTGATATTTTTGTAGCACTCTCCATTGTTTCACTCAGCGGGTGATTTTGGAGTAGGCCTTCAACTCATTTGCTGAGATTCCTTTTCCCAGTAGGAAAAGTAATATACTAGTTTGCAGCTCATTTACTGAAGGTAGTAATTTTACTCTAAGCCCTGCCCTACTCAGAGTGGGTATACTTGATCATATATGAATGTTTGGGTAAGTGTATAGAAGTGGGAGTAGCCATGGTCTATTTTCAAGTAGGTTTATCCTACAGTTTTATGCAGGTATATTTATAATATGTAACAATTAGTAATGGAACCAATTAGAATGGAAGTCTTTGATAACAGGCTGCCCTGTAGGTTTCCTGCTTAGCCAGGTCTTAACCCTTTCATTCCTGAAATGTGGGAGGTCTGGAGAGTCCTGGGAGAAAGGGCTGGTACAGGTACAGGCCATGGGGGAACTGGACTCAGAGCTGTGGCTGTTGAACAACTTGTATGGAGGTATCTGAATACATGATGAATCAGTTCAGCTGCACTTGTGTGAACCAGCTGAACAGTAGCCTTATATAACTAGAAAGCAGCGTGGGTACCCTAAAATATAAGGAATGTAAGTACTGTATTTTATTGATATTTAGAAGAAAGACATTACATATATTGTAAAAGTGCTCATAGTAATGTGGTCAATAAAATAATTATGAGTCTTAAAACATAAGGGTAATTGGGAAGCTTTTAGTGTTCTCGACCGAAAAGATGTACTATACTGCTTTTATGAAATCTAAGGACTTTACTTCTGATTATATGAGATCTAAGGACTTCAGAATAAATTTAGACCAATTTTCTTAACCATGAATCTGAGGAAAATGGTCATTTTCTCCCAGCTAGTAACTATGGTAAGACTTGAAGCAAGGACTCAGACTTAATCTCTCCCCTACATCTCAGGACTTCTCCTGTCTGTGAAACTGGCACTAGTGGGGTCAATGGATTGGCTTTCCCCAAACAAGAAAAAAGAGATTAAGAAACTTAGTACCTTGGAAGTCAGTAGGTGTTTAGTAAGCACCCAAAAGATCTTCTTTGCAGAGATACAAAACAAAAACAAAACCTTGCTTCACAGAGGTAAATATGCAGAATAGCAAGACATGTACCCATACTAACTGGGTTTCAATTCCAATTCTCCTGTCTGTGATCTTAAGCAAGTCACTTAGCTTCCTGTGCCTCAGTTTCCTGGGGTGGGATAATAATAACTACCTCAGTGTTATGAGCATGAAATATATATGTAAAGCACTTAGTAACTGATCCATCGTAAGACTTGCTATTACTATTGATCACGGTTTTATGCACTCTGCTAGACATCAATAAAGCACCCCCAGAACTCATTCTATTAAACAGATCTGACTAGATGCAGAAACAGGCACACCAGACAGAATACAGATAAGCCTCACCATGAAGATTAAGTAACTGTAGGAAGCAGAGTAATAAAGCAAAGAGAAGGTGTCCAGAGCCACCTTTCAGGAAAATATGGGTTATGAATTGCTTAAGAAAAGGGGAGGAGACAATTCAGGTGGCAGGTATGCTGTGAGCAAAGGAATGGGAGCAAGAATGAGCACGAGGTAGGCAGGAGTCCGTGGAATTGCTTGGCTGGATCAGGAGTTTTTGCCGTTGGGTGTTAAGAAATAATCAGTGAATTAGGTAGTAGGAAGTGGTGGAAAAGCTTGGAAAGTTGCCAAAGTCTCAATAATTACTGTAAGTGTTGGACATGCTCTCTGAACTCAACTTTTTCTTTGAGGTTTGAAAGGCCTCCAGGAAGTGCGCTTGAGAATAAATTGTGGGGTGGAGAGTGAACTATGCAAAAGGTCTTGCGCTTAGCGCTAAATACGAGTTCCCTTTTGCCCTAAGAGACCGAAAGGTTATTTTAACAAAGGGGAGGAGTTAAGTTAGTGTAGATGTTTAACTCACGTACAGATAAACATCTTAATTTATCGATCTGAAACCTTTTGGCTAAAGCGTTTGCGCTTACAGTTTCCATTACTCATCCGCCTCCCCAGGGCTGCAGCAACCGACATGCAAAACCGGGATAAAAAGCGAGTGGTAAAGGGCGCTCCACGCATGCGTTAGAAGCCGCCCCAACTCCCCCGCAGCGTCCTTTCTTGGAACAAAACTACCGCGGAGCCACGGGGCTCCGCAGTTTGCGTAGACTCGAATTTCCTACTGCTCGCTCTGCCCGTGTGGAATCCCGAGAGTGGTGCAGTTCCCCTCCGCAAGTTGCGTTGTCCGAAGTGAATGGCTGGGTGGTGCGTGTACGCCCAGAGCGTAGCACCCATAGGCGGACGGGGTGCGGCTGCGCAGGGACCTGAGTGGGCCTTGTACGCCGGTAGCGTAGGGTGGTGTCTGACGCGCGGGCCTCCGCGACGCAGTTAGCGCAGTTGGCTTTGGTGAATACACGATTTGGTGCAGCCGGGGTTTGGTACCGAGCGGAGAGGAGATGCACACGGCACTCGAGTGTGAGGTAACTATAAAACCCCGATTTGTTTACATTCCCTCCCCCAGAACCGGCCCCATGCGCGGCGGAGACTGCGAGTCCCGGGACGGCGGGGGGGTAGAAAGGGAGACAAGAACCGGGGAGTCCGGGCTGGGTCCCTCGGGGATCCGGGCGCTGCAGTCGGCGGCGGCGGCGGCGACGAGCTGGAGCAGAGCGCGCGGTGGGCTGCGCGTGGGGCGCCGCGGCTCCTCGTGTGCGCTCTGGACTGCCGCGGGGTTGGCGGCCGGGCAGCCTTCGTTCCGCGTGCGGGGCCCCGCGCCCGACCCAGCCTCCTGTTGAGGCCGGGGATTCGCGCGAGGAGTGGGGGAGTGACCGCTGGGCGGGCGGGCGGCGGTTGGGGGGCTGCGCGCGGGCGGCCCGGGGGCCGAGGATGGCGTTGCCAGAGGAGGCGGGGACCCTAAGGCCGGAGGGTGGGAGGATCCGCAGTCAGGCCTTAGGGGGACTTGCGGCGGCGACGAATGCCTCGATTTTTCCTGTCCCGTCCTCCCCTCCGGTGGGGTCGGGCGAGGAGCCCCCGGGATGGAGCCTGGGCGCCGCTGTTAGCTGGAGGCTAACGGACGGTGGCGCCTCTGCTCCTGCCGCGGGAGGCCTCGTGGAGGCTTTCCTCCCCCACCAACCGAAAAGCCGAGGCGGGACGCGGGGGAGTTAACATCGAAGCCGGCTGGGGTCCCCGGAGCTGAGGCCTTAGGGTGGGGCTGAGGCTGAGTCGGTGGGGGGAGGCCGGGTGGGCCCGAAGGCGGCGTGGCGGCCCGGGCTTTGTTCCCGAAAGCCCTGCGGCGAGAGCGAAGTGGTCCCGGCTGGGGAAGTGGTAGCAGAACCGCCGCGGCCCCCGCCTGGCTTAGGGGGTCTGCTCGGCTCGCTTTTCCCTTGGGATCGCCGAGCGCCCCAGCTAAGACGGGGCCCTGCGTGGGCGCGGGCGATGATGTGGAAAGTCTTCCCGTGGCTTGTGTAAAGCCCGGTTCACGTGGGAGCCTGTCCACATGGGCTGTCTTTTAGGAGTTGGGCGCGAGGAAGAAGTAATCAGCCACAGCAGCAGCCCTCCTCCGAAGGGTCGTTCGCTCAAGTCCCTGTAAAAGAGTGACATAAAGCACGTAGTTTTTTTTAAAAGCACGTTATATATACTGGTGGGGCGGTTTTTGTTTTGGTTTTGTTTTACTTTAATGTCTTTTACACTGTTGAGTGCTCTGGTTTTACCTTGAAATTGAGTCGTTCTCCATAGAGCAAAACTAGCATGTGACAGGTTTACATAATTAAGAACAAATAATATACTGGAAAAGATGGAAATTTAGAATGTAGTTAATTGTAATGCACTGAAAATCTTAAGACTTTATGTACTTTTTTTTTTTTTAAGGGACCTTCCTACAGATTTTGAGTATGAGTCACTTGTTCTAGATTTTGGGGGGTCCATACTAGACCACTCACATCCCTATACTCGCTGAATATTCCAGTAGGGAGAGAGATAAAGTGTCAGTGACAAGTGGTATGAAGGAAATAAAACGATATACTGGAGGGATTTTTTTGTTTTGTTTTTTAATTGCTCGATTAGCCTCAGAATGATGATTTTTTAAATGTGGAATATATAGGATTACAACAGAAACCAACTATATTGAAATAATCAAAATATTAAATATGATGAAGTAATCCATGCTTTAGTAGAGCATTAAATAGGAAGAATAGTTTCAGGTCTAAAGCCTAATTTTAAACTAGGACTCCGTGGTCTTTAAAGGACTTAATGTGTATGATTTTTTTTTTGGATAAACTATCAGGTACTGCATTTTACTGTGGTTTTGCCTGCATTCATAACTGAAATAACTAAATTTCAGAGATTAAGATGAGAATAGTATTTTTTTTATCCAGATTCACAAAACAATATTATACACAGACTTCTGGCGAACACCCCTGTGCAGGAGTGACTTTGGTGCTACTTTAAAATAAGAGCTTCTCTTAAGAGGTGTCAAATCAGTAACACGTGTGATGAGCTGTAATTGTTCTTCCCATTGCCAATTTATGTTCCACACTTTACAAGCCAACATGTTTCTTCCCCTTTTTGAGCACCTGATTTTGAAGTACTTTTAGGAGGCTTCAAATTTGGTGTGCAAGTACTACTCTAGGGGTTTTTTTTTAATTTTTTTAATGTTTTATTTATTTTTGAGACAGAGACAGAGCATGGGCAGGGGAGGGGCAGAGAGAGAGGGAGACAAAGGATCCGAAGCAGGCTCCAGGCTCTGAGCTGTCAGCACAGAACCTGACACGGGGCTCGAACTCACCACGAAATCATGACCCGAGCTGAAGTCGGACGCTTAACCTGCTGAGCCACCCAGGCGCCCCAAGGGTGTTCTGGTTTTTTTTTTTTAACTGATTTGTGGAGAATAGGATATAGGTGTTAGAGCAAGGGAAATTATTATAAATTATTATTAAAGAGAATTTACTTTGCTATTCACTTCCCTCAAGCTTTAGCCAGTATTGGAAAGAATTTAAGGCTTTGGAGTGAGACTTAACGGTTCAAAACTATGACCCATTATTAACTAGTTTGGTTACTTGGAGCAAGCTGCTTTATCATAATCTTTTATCTATGAACTTGTGCTAAAAAAAACCTACCTCATGGGTTTACTGTGACCTTTATAAATGACATTATGAAACAAAGAGCTGCAGAAAAACTTAGTTCGTTTTAACTTCTTTTCTACATACAAATGTTTCAGTTTTGCGTTAGTTGAAGGACTGCTTTACATCTTTAACTCTGATAACTTGGTTACCCCCAGAATGAGATTTAATGGTCTCTACTGGGCCTTTGCCAAGGATAGTTATCCTATTGTTGTTACTTCTATGTAATAATCCATAGTTTTTTTTTTTTTTTTCTGCCTCTCAACATTTTTTTTTTAGCTTACAGTTACATGTGTACATCTTGTTTTCCCTGTCTAAATTTCTGACTTGGGCACATATTCCATAACTTTCTGTCACATAATGCTCATGGCACGTTATTCAGTGAATGCAAAGTTTGCTTATCAACCTCTTTAATCAAGTTTAAAATTTTAATTGAATGTAACAAAATTTAAACTTAGTATTAGCCCAAGGAAATACTTTGGATAAAAATGTCATTCCTGGTCTCTGTAGTGCCTACTTCAATGGAAATGCCATGGGTTTTGCTTTTATCAAAAGGACATCAACACTAGTGCATTTTTTTTTTTTGTCACTAGTGCATTTTAAACTGATACAAGAGAAATTACCCAGTAGAAACTGGAAAGAAGTATAGGTATTCAAAACAGAAAGCTATCCTTTTTCCTTTATAACAAATTTTATAACCCTATAAAGTCATCTCTCATTACACTATAATTCTCATTAAAAATGTACTAACTTGAGCTTGGCGTTGACGTTAGAAGAATGCCCAGGCTGTCCCAACAGCTTGATGCTGCCGCCTAGTGTTTGATTTCCCTTGAAGTTTTCTTGAGCTTAGCTTCATCTTCCGAAATAAGATCTATTTAATTTAGAATTAGATTCCTTAGTGCTAGATTATATGCAGACTACCATGGGATTTCCTCCACCTGGTTAGTGTTGCTAATAAGATGGGCACGGTCATTTTGAATTGGTTAACTTGATTGCTTTTAGCTGCTAGTTTTACAAGAATGCAGCAAGTTTTGGGTGGAGGTAAAACTGTATAATGCCAAGTTTCCCTGCAAGAATAAATGTGGGGTTTTTAAAAAACAGGAGAAAGGTGTATGTTATAGGTGTATTTTTGAAGTTAGCTTTGTATATGAATAACAGCAATTTTATTCGTCTAATCTGGGTTTATGGTGTGAAAAGAGTAATAGAAAATTTTGTTTTCTGGCTTAATTTAGTCCCATTTAGCTTTGTACTGCCTTGACTGTACTGAAAATAAAATTTGAGAATATTAAACATATGGTGAGTGTTTTTTTTAAATTCAGGTTTATTTTGATCTATGATTTAGAATGATTTCTGAAAAATCTCAAGGATCTGTAATAACCACAACATTTCCTGTAGTCCTATAAGGTTTCAAATTAGACCAGTTACCAGTATTCTCAACTACTTTTTTCTTTTTCATTAATTTCTGTTTATAAGTTCTTTGAGTTGACCATGCAGTGATTGAGTTTTTTCCAAAGTAAGCAAATGTTTCTCAATAAAAAAGTTACTACACTCAGAATATTCAAAAATGTACTGTTAGGTATGAAGGCAATTTACAACTTAAATTGTGAGGTGTTAAATAACAATAGCATTGAAATTATTTCCAACTGTTTAAGAAACCATACTTAATGTTTAGACATGTTAAAACAATTTATTCTATCAAATAGTGGTGTCAAATTTTATTTTTCTATTAAAATGGTTTTTTTGGTTGATAATACAGGGACTGGATATTTACTAGATTTTTAATATTTGATTTTTTTCATGTTAAAAGATGTTATTGGGGCACCTGGGTGGTTCCATCTGTTGAGCGGCCAACTTTGGCTCAGGTCATGATCTTGGTGGTCTGTGAGTTCAAGCCCCGCGTCGGGTTCTGTGCTGACAGCTCGGAGCCTGGAGCCTGCTTCAGATTCTGTGTCTCCCTATTTCTGCCCCTCCTGTGCTCATGCTCTGTCTCCCTCTCTCAAAAATAAGTAAACATTAAAAAAAAATTAAAAAGATGTTATTAAAATGGGGTGGTGGTGGTGGTGGTGGGTGGCAGTGGTTACAGGTTATTAGTATAGGGATAAAACCTAACATATTCAAGTATTTAAATTATTTTAACTAAGAGTTAGTGGTAGATGATTTTATAATTAGCTAATTTTATGATTGTATTTTATAATTATTCATTATATTGTAGATCTTTTACTGCTGAAAGGGAGATAGGAGGTAATACTTGTCCTTGCATTCACATTTCTAACAGCCGTGTTTACACTTAATAATATGTACCCTACTTTTGGGGACCATCCATTCCATTCAAAAAAGAGGTTTTGGGGGATTAGAAAAGTGAATCAGAATGTTGTAGGAAGTATCTTTATCTTACTAATGTAGTAAGATTATGTCATGGGACCAGAAATAATAAGAATTACTATGAACTACATATCGAAGAGTTATTTTTAATCCTGTAGTGATTAAGACTTGTCCGCCATTGATCACTTCAGTTTCTAGATTTATTTTCATTCATACAGAAATTAGGAAACCTAAATGGTCTTCAGTTGTAGTAATCATGAGGATGTATGTCCCGCTGTCCCATTACTTTAATGTCTGTAAATAAAAAATAGTTTCAGTGCCATCACACCCATAAGCTTTTTTCTGATTTTTTCACTTTACATATTCTGTGAATTTTTGAGTTTTAAACTAGTGGTTTCCCCTACAGCTGTCTGCTGAATTTGTAATTTAAAAAAAATGTATAGATTAAGTCAAGTGTCAACAAGCTATGGCCCACGCATCAAATTAGCCTGCTTTTGTAAATTAAAGATTATTGGAAAACAGCCTCTTCATTCACTTACGTATTGTGTATGGCTGCTTTTGTGTCAAAATGGCAGAATCGTGTACTTAAGAGTCTGCACTGCCTGCAATACCTAAAATGTTAATTATTTGAATAGCTTTTTTAAGTCTGCCAGCCCCTGGATCCAGTTCTTAATGTTGTGTAATTATTTGATGTGTTGCTGTTATTTAAAATAGTTAAATTTTCCTAGAACCTATGTGACCTAAAAACTAGTAGGAAGCCAATCGAATAGAAATTTGTAGGTAATGATGTGAGTTCTCATGTGTTTTTCACCTAAATAGTACAAATGCTTTTTGTTTCTTGTCCTTGCCATGTTTCCTCTATATGAGGATTAGCGCCTTTCTCATGCTTGGCATTGGAATATGAAGCCTTTGGCCGTCAACCTTGGGTTACCACCTAATTCTGTCAACCGTTTCTTAGGTAGCATCTCTCGCAGTTTACCTTCTCTAATTTAAAATTTAAAAGGTGATCGTGTCTTCCTTGTATCTCCTTCAGAACAGAAAATGTGCCATACTGATTTTTGTGCCTTAACTCCTTTTTCTCCTCTCCCCTCCTGCCTCTGATAAAGTAACTTTATTTATTGTATACTTATAGGCCTGTGAACAAACGTTTTGGTATAATAACTCTGAAGATGAATCAGTACTTTATTCTGATTATATGCAAAGAAGTATACTTTGTGCTATGTGGTGTTTTTTTTTTTTTTTTTTAATTTTATTTTGAGAGAGGGAGTGTGTGCTCACGTGCGTGTGCTGAGGAGTGGCAGAGAGAGAGAGAGAATCTTAAGCAGACTCTATGTCCAGTAGGGAGTCCCATGCAGGGCTGGATCCCATGACCCTGGGAACATGACCTGAGCCGAAATCAAGAGACAGGCACTCAACCAGTTGAGCCACGCAGGCACACCTGTGCTATGTTGTAGAGGAACAGAACCTTTTGATGGAGGCAGCTGTGGAGAGATTGATTTTATATGCCTTATCAAGATATATAGAATAATATGAGTAGGTATTACATTATAAAACAGTGAGATCAGTAAAACAATGTTAGAAAAACAGATCTTGTGTAATTGTAATGTTTATTACATGACTGTAAAATTATATAAAAATGTAGAAAAATTAGGTAGTATAGATTCTGTATATTATAAAGTAGTGAGATCATGTATTCCATTCTAGTGTATCTTTTTTAGTGTAGAATTTCAACTGACTTCATAACTTGTTAATGTTTGGAACACACTTTTTTTTTTTTTTTAACGTTTATTTATTTTTGAGACAGAGAGAGACAGAGCATGAACGGGGGAGGGTCAGAGAGAGGGAGACACAGAATCTGAAACAGGCTCCAGGCTCTGAGCTGTCAGCACAGAGCCCGACGCGGGGCTCGAACTCACGGACCGCGAGATCATGACCTGAGCCGAAGTCGGCCGCTTAACCGACTGAGCCACCCAGGCGCCCCAAGGAACACACTTTTTAAGATGTTTGTTTTAAGTTAGGATACTCTAGTTATTTTCAAATGAAGTGCCAGTGTAAATAGAAAGTTTATTTTCAAGAAAATAATCATACCAATCTAATAAAAATGAGGAAGGAAGTCAGAAAGATCTGCTAAAATCAAATAATTGTAAGATTTTGGGAAAAAAGGTGCTCTTTAAATTCAGTGTAGGGGTACCTGTGCCACTCAATCAGTTAAGTGTCTGACTTCAACTCAGGCCGTGATCTCACGGTTTGTGGATTTGAGCCCCAAGTCGGGTTCTGTGCTGACAGCTCAGAGCCTGGAGCCTGCTTCAGATTCTGTGTCTCCCTCTCTCTCTCTGCCCCTCCCCTGCTCATGTTCTGTCTCTCAAAAATAAACCAACATTAAAAATATTTAAAAAAATAAATTCACTGTGATATGTAATTTAATTTACAAGTTATAAAGCAAACATAGCTTTTCCTAGGAAGATTTTTGCCTGAATACAAGTACTTGAAAATTTATTGAAGATAAAATATAAACTTTCTTAGTTAACAAATAAGTATATGAATATTATATGTTAGTTCACTTGATGTTTTTTCCCTAAAAAGAAACAAATTTAGGGGTCATGTTAATTTTAATTGTAGGTGTTTTTTTTTTAAAGAAGAAAATACTAAAAATAGGGAGAAAAAAACTTCTTAAATTTTAGAAACCATTGAAGAAATTGAAAAAAATTCATAAGTTTCATTGCATGTATATGAAAACATCTATATAGGAAAGGGAAAACATTGTAATCAAACTAAAAAGACACTGCACAGACTGAAGATATTTTTTTGTAGAATATATGACCAAGTCATATTATTTAAAAGCTCGTATATGTTGGTAAGAATATTGAGACACCAGGAATAATTATAAAGTATAGATAAAAATAAGGCAAAATCTTTTATTCCAAAATTAATAGTACCAAGTACTAAAGAGAATGCAATGATCATACTGCTGGTGGCAGTATAACCAAACTTAATTTCTCTAGAAACCAATTTGGAAATATGTAACAAGACCTGAAAAGTGTTAACGTTTTTTTGTAGTCTTTCCCTACATCTTGGAATTGCCCAAGCAAGTAACCAGAATTAATAGCACAAATTGAAATTATAATGATTGCGTATTGTGATTAAAACTCTACAAACAAATGCTTGTGAAACTCTTGAAACTGTAAGTAATTCATTTTCTTCCACATGTGACAAAATGTGATTTTGTTAACAAAAGCTTAAGATTTATAATTGCTGGCTTTTATTTTTAGTTGTTTTTTTTTTTCCTTTTTTCTTCTTCCCCAGTGAGTAATTGAAACTTGAGTGATTGCAATTCGGCTTATTTAAGCATATTTTTAGTTTTATTCAGTCAAAGTTTTATGTGAATATAAAGTATTAAATAGTCTGTGAGGATTTTAGGGAAAAGGATAAATAAATCAGTCCCTTGTCTTCCTTCTTTTACATTCTTCTGCGTAGAGAGACAAGGGACTTCTTTCGTTTCATTAGTTGATTATCTTGCTAATTCACTGCTATGTCTCCAATGTGTCCATTAATTCTTGTTGATTTTCAATTTAAGTCATTTGTTTAGTGAAGGGTGAGGATTTAGCACTCTTCCTCCCCTCTATGTACCTTCTCCCATTTTCTATATCCCTGTTTTTTCAGTACAATTATCCTGTAATTTTGATTTAGAACATTTATATTTTAATGACTATAAATTTTATAATACACAGCTATTACAATAAACTTATTTTTTCTTTTCTGCACAACTGTGTTTTCCTGGCATTAATAATTTCTTTCTTTTTTTTTTCCTATGTGCCTGTATGCCACAAAATCTTTCTCAGCTCTGTATCTAAATGTAGCTTTGTAAGAAAGGGAATGTGCCCTAGGATGACTGTGTATAGAATGATTTGTAGTTTTCTTATATGTTGGACATTGTTAAACCTGATAATAAAGATGGATTGATAATTGATAATGAAATCGGTACTTTGCTACTAAAATTAATATCTTCAGTATTTGAATTACATTTTTGTTAAGATTTTATTAAATGACAGAACTGAATCTTCACTTTGTTCAATAATTAAAAGGACGTTGATGGCTTAAAATAACTAGAAGGACACCTAAAATCACACAGAAAGCTTCCATGGTGGGGATGAAATAGCCTGCATTGTCAGCATCATTAAAACATGTTATAAAAAAATGTAAGAAAAAGTGTTGTAAAAAGATTGCCCTGGACATTCTGTGGTTTTTTTTTTTGTTGTTGTTGTTGTTGTTTTTTCCTCTGTCTTCATGGAAAGGAAGGATCATTTTATTGGCAGTGCTTATGGATAACAAGCTGGTGCAAAATAAAGAACATGTAACAGTGATACAAAGGAAGAGTCAAGATGAATGTGGTGATAAAAATTTGAGAGTGGCAATAACTATTCTTAGAATGAAGGCAACTGCCAGTGGTGATGAGTCAATTAGGTGTGTGTGCCTCATTCAGGTCCTAAGGTTAACACTCTACATCCTCTTCATGCTGCATGTTATGTTGGTTTATATGCATTTGGAGTGAAAGAGGTTGAAGTCCATTTACTTCAAGGGTAACTAAAATCATAAACATTTTAGTAGCTTCAAAAGGCATCACGGTATTTTGTGACTGGTAAAGGCCATTACATTTACTAATGTCAGATCAAATATTTGTTCTTTGTATTCACAAGCAGCAGAACAGACACAAGAGTATCATAGGTGGCTTTCAACAGCATGGTTCCAGGCTCCCTGTAATGAAAACTTGAAGAGCAGAGACTTGAGATAGACTTGTTTTGACATCAGTGAGAAAATGTAGGTTTGCACATGAATGCTTAAATACAATAAAGATGGATTTGATATGTTGATGCTTGGTTTGGTACATTGAAGGCTCAGATATTTTTTTTTTTAATTTTTAATGTTTATTTTTGAAAGAGAGTGTGAGTGGGGGAGGGGCAGAAAGAGAGAGAGACACAGAATCTGAAGCAGGCTCCAGGCTCTGAGGTGTCAGCACAGAGCCCAACATGGGGCTCAAAGTCACGAACTGTGAGATCATGAGTGGAGCAGAAGTCAGACGCTTAACTACTGAGCCACTCAGGCACTCCAAGGCTCAAATATTTTTATTCTTTCTCTCTTGGTAAAAGTTACTGAAATGGTAGCAGCACTGAATAATGCCCAAGCTCAATTATAGCATGCATCTAACTTTTTGTATGTATGAATCTTAGTGGAAATATCAAGAGATTGTTGGAACTGTGCTATTTTGGGAAGAGCTACATTGGCATTCCAAACTAAAACTATGGCATTAGTAGGTTAGGTATCTGGTGAAGGGAGGAATGAAAAACAAACCTTGAAGCTAGGACGATTTTGCTCTTCCTGTTGAGAACTCATTACTGAAATAGATTTATACCTTGAAAAGTTATTTTTTTCTTCTGCCTTGAAAAGTTTTGTGATGTCAATGAAACTGGTATGTTGTGATGATTCCTACTCAGGTACTAGTGAATTGGGTGCCTCTTGTAATCTAGAATTGGTCTTGGATGTACTAATGCTGCATGTGCTCTTGAATATTTTTGCACTTGATCTTAGCCAAAAGGCCGAGAAGCGATTGAATATTTTTGATAGCACTCTTTAAAGGAATCAAAACAAAGGGACTTTTTCTCCCTGCTTATATACTTTATGAAAGTTAAGTGAAAGATACATAGAGTCACATCTAGTGGTCGTAACACTGTAGGTTAATATGCTTAATTGTTTTACAAACTTATATATACTTGTTTTACAACCAATTTTATATGCATTAGTTCAATTGATGGATAAATGTAGGTGCTTTCCCCCATTTTGCAGATGAGAAACAGTGACAGTACTGGGATGAATTTAGAGCAAAGGTTTCTGGCCCCTGGTTCTTTACTATGTACAAAAACATTATTCAACGGGCCTATAGCAGAAATGTGACTTAAAACTGGATCCTTGTTATATTACTCTTAATGCTACTTGCACTTAAATAGCATTTAACATCAGTGAAATGAAAAACGTTTAGAGGTCTTACCACTTAAAAAAAAATACACATTTTACTTGGTTGTCATAATTACTGTGAAATAGAACAGGAATTAATATCCCCACTCTGTAATTTGCCCAGCAACTCATAGCAAGTGAGTTGGCAGAGCCAGATCTCTATTTTTGACTCCTAGAGTAGTGTTTCTGCAGTATGCAAACAGTCTCATTGCTTCTCAGCCATTTTGTGTGTACTGCTGTTGAATCACAGAGGGAAACTAAATTGTTATCTGACTACCAGTATTGATAAAGATTAATAAAGTCATTCAGTGGTATAAGTGCCAGTTCATGTGATTCAAGATAAAAATAAAACTAATTTCTGCCATTATTTAAAGAAGTCCTGTAATGAAACCCGTAAAAAAAAAATGAAGTCCTTTATGAAATTGAGATACCATGTACATTTATTAAGTGGATTTTCACATTGTTAACTTTATTTTTTTTTTTTAATTTTTTTTTTTTCAACGTTTATTTATTTTTGGGACAGAGAGAGACAGAGCATGAATGGGGGAGGGGCAGAGAGAGAGGGAGACACAGAATCGGAGACAGGCTCCAGGCTCCGAGCCATCAGCCCAGAGCCTGATGCGGGGCTCGAACTCACGGACCGCGAGATCGTGACCTGGCTGAAGTCGGACGCTTAACCGACTGCGCCACCTAGGCGCCCCCACATTGTTAACTTTAAAGCATGATAAATTTATATAATCCAGGTTGGGTGTTTTAGTGATTTTTCTTTTGTCTTCTCCTTCATCGATCTTCAAAATACCAGTCTAGAGCATTGAAATGGCTAGTTTTAAAACCTTGCTAAGCAATTTATAGTATTTTTCTTATTATTTTGTGATTGTGTTGTGTGCATATGTATGAGAGAGCAAACTGAGATACAGACCAAAACTTTGGATTCTTTCATTTGGTTTTCATTTTTCTTTTAAAAAATACCAGCTTGAGGTTTTTTTTTTTTTTTTTTGAGTATTTTTTTTTAAGTCAAATGTTGAGTGATCATACACAGGATATACTACATTAGTTGGCCTTTCCAGTAACAGCAACCTATTGTTGCCAATAGAATTATTTTAGTGTTTATTAGTTATTTTTCTTATGTCAAGCAATCATTTTGTTAACTAATCTATTGATCATCTTATTGACTTTGTAATATTAACTGTAAGTAATAGACAATTTGTTTTCCTTTTAAAAGTGTTCTGGTAGTATACATTGGTAATTATCTCAGTGTTCTCTACGTTATTTTAAAATATGCTGATGTTGTACAGAGTCCTAGACATTCAGGTTAGAGGACTATCACAAAGTTGAACTATCACCTTGATCATGTTTTATATCTTCTCTGGGTCTTAGATTTCTGTGTGTAAAATAAGACTGTTTAGCTAGTATACTTAAATATCTTTTTATCTTAAACTTTCTATGGTTCTGTTATGTCTGTCTATATGAAATCAAGTTAATTGTCTTTAGACAAAATATCTATAGAAATATAATGTTAGCAATTAGTGTAATTTCAGAGTTTGTTCTTGATATAGGTGTTTTATTTAAAAATTTAAAAAATTGTAATTTGGCACTTTATTCAGGAAAAATTATAATTGAAAGCCTATAATTAAAGATGTTTGTAAGCTTTTATAAAAGAGCTTGGTATGGAGATTATCAGCCCTAATTACTTATGTTTCTTTTAAGTGTAGTCATATAGTGTTGTTGTTTTTTTTTAATATATGAAATTTATTGTCAAATTCGTTTCCATACAATACCCTAGTCATATAGTTTAAGTAAGATCCTTTGGTTACCAATAATACCTTTTTTCTTTGTGGTTAAGAAATGGATTTTCTCTTACATTATTTTTAAGTGCATGTGACACTGGTAAAATTAGGTCTATAGTTTAAGTTATGTAAGTATCAGTATATTGGTTTTGAAAATGTACTGTTATTATATAAGCTGTTATCATTGGGAAAATCAAGTGAACAGTGCATGGAAACTGAACTGTTTTTATAACCTATTATCTTAAATTATTTTAAAATAAGTTAAAAAATAAATTTGTCTCTGGAGATGGTTAAATATAGGTCTGTTTCTACAAGCTGTATATTGAGGATTTTACTAATTGGAAATTGAAATACACTTTTTTTTTTTTTTTAAGGTTTTATTTTTAAGTAAATTCTATAGCCAACATGGGGCTTGAACTCACAACCTCCATAGCAAGGGTTGTGCGCTCCACCCACTGAGCCGGCCAAACGCCCCTGAAGTATATAGTCTTTATATATACTTTACATAAGGATTTTTAAAAAGTATATATACTTTACATAAGGATTAAACATTGTTTTCTCTCAAATAAAACATACCTCCAGCAAAGTACCCAAATGTTAAGTATAAACTTTGACAAATTTTCATGAAGTGAACACACCCATGTAACCAGCACCTAAGAAATAGAGCATTAACAGCAGCCCAGAATTCCCCTCATGACTTCTCCCTGCCACTTCCCATACCGAATTACAACCACTACCTTCACTAAATATATAGTTCTGACGCTAATGTTGAAATATTAGTGACTTTTACAGAAAAATATTGGTAGATCTCATTTTTATTTGCATTTAAAGCAAAATATTTCCATGAGAAATTGTATAATTGATTAGCACAGTGATTGTTATTTAATTGTGAATTAACCTGACCCTTACTGTAGAAATTATACAATGATGGAATATTTAAGCTTTTAACCAATGATATACTGGAAATCAGTAACAGAAGATGCAATGAAAATTGACCGTGTAATGGCAACTGCTCGTTGTTCAGAATCCATTCATCCTTTCTGGTGCAGTAGGATCATTCATAGATGTCTTACCCAGAAGGCTCGGGTAAACAACTAGATACATTTGCTGAAGTGGAAAACTAACACATTGTCAATGCACAGAAACTTAGAAAACTCCAAAACACACAAAAAAAGAGACAGTAGAATATCTTGGCTTGGGCAAAGCTCATTCCTACAAAGGCCAGTACTTAGGGTTGAATGATAAATGGATTTAGGCGACATATCCTCCATTCCTTCTTGACAGAAAGGATCCTCTTTTTGCTGTGGTTAGAAAAGGATCCTTAACCTCCATGGAATGCTTGAGAAACTCCTGGATAAGTTGTGGTTGAGGCTATATGTGCCAGTCTCCTTAGAGCTGATTGAGGCCATGTGACTAAGTTCTTGCTATTGGAGTATTAGAAGTGATACATGCAATGTCTGCTTCATTTGCTGCTAAAGAAATTTCTGTACCTGGACTTCAATTTTTTCTGTTTTACTAATGATTGGAATAGCACTCATGTAAGGCTGATGTATCTGATTGATTGGAGTGGAGGTGCTCACAGACCTGGAGCAGTCATCTTGGACTGTTTTGTTGTTGTTGTTTTTTAATTTGTTTATTTGGGGCAGGGGGGCGGGTAGAGGCTTCACGCAAGTGGGGAGAGGGGCAGAGAACAAGCTGGGAGGGAGAGAATCCTAAGCAGGCTCCACGCTGTCAGCACAGAGCCCAGCACGGCACTCAAGATCCCATGAACTGTGAGATCATGACTTAAGCCAAAATCAAGAGTTGGAAGCTTAACCGACTGAGCCATCCAGGTGCCCTGTCTTGGACTGTTTTTGACGGAGAAATAAACTTGAGTGTTTCTTAAGCCATTGCCCTTTTGGGAGAGGTTCTTTGCAATAGCTGTTTGGTCTATGCTAACTAATTCATACTTCATCCAAATGACTCTCAAAGCACACATTTGCTGTAGCAGTTCTGAACTAAAGTTGGAAAGTTTTTGAATGATTTAAACACATAACACAGGTTTAAAATTACATGTCACTCATGTGCTTGCATTCCTATGATCTCTTACATGTAAATAATTAGAGGAGTCAAGATATTTAGAATTCTTGGCAATAAATAGAGTACTATACATTTAAAACATGACAAATGAAAATTTAAATCTCAGACCATCTGGTTTTTGTGTTTCATGTGAAACTGGTAACCAAAGAGTTAATGGGACTAGCAAGCACAGCTGCAGCTTTAACCCAGACCTTTTATTTTGTTTGTCTTTAAATATCTCTGACTCTCCTCTTTGAGGGAGGCAGATTTGAGCCTTCCTCTCTTGTTGCCTTGTCTCCTTGTTTGACTGCCTTTCAAATAAACCCTTTCCTGGCTGTATACTCAGTGTTGCAGTGATTGGCTTTGCTGTGCATTGGGCATATGAACTTGGGTTCAGTTATAAATTTGGCAAGCCAACCGGGCGCTCTTTGCCTCTGGTTTGTTGGTCCCCAGTCAGTAATAGAAGTCTGATGACAAGTCCAAGCAGCTGCCTTGGCTCTTTTTCCTGGGGACCATCCCCAGAGCCCCACCCCAACAGGGCACCATTGACTTTTGGTGCTTAATTTAGCCCTTGTGGCAAGGAAACCATTTTTGGTTTGGACGGATGTCTATTGGTAAGTGCTTCATGTGCCATGCTTGGCCTGTGAGCTTATTTCTTCCTTCTCTTTGGTTTGGCTTCGATTTTTTTTCTCTCATTTGATTACCTCCAAGTAGGGAGTTTTGGTTCTCTTAACCTTTTTTTGCTTAAAGAATGGCTAACTAGGAAGTCATTTGGTTCCGTTGGTGAAGCCTTACTTTTGAGGAGGAACCAGTGTTCACAGAGGTGCTATGGACTTCATTTGGTTTGTTTGTTGCTGCAGCTTTTGGTATCTTTGGACAAAACTGGCCATATTCTAATTGGAAAATGGGAAATGAAAATTCATTTCCCACATGTAGACCTTTGGGTTGTAGTCTCCAAAATTGGGCAATGTTTACTCACGAATCTATGGAAAGAAAAAAAATCATCTTTTTGTAACACTGCTTGGCCACAATATTTATTTGACTCCAGAGAAAATGATTAATTAATGGACCCATAAATTATAATACCATCTTCCAATTAGATTTGGTTTTTTTGTGTGTGGGTTTTTTTATTTTAAGTTTATTTGGAGAGCAAGAGAGAGAGTACATGGGTGAAGGAGGGGCGGAGAGAGAGGGAGAGACTCCCAAGCAGGTTTCACATTGTCAGCATGGAGCCTCACTCGGGGCCAGTCCCATGAGCTGTGAGATCATGATCTGAGCCAAAACAAAGAATTGGATGCTCAATGAGTCTTAATGTTGGAAGTACCCCATATTTGGAATTGGTTTTTCTATCTGTTAGAAATAAGTTTTTTAGATTTATGGTCTAAATTTTTAAACAGAGGTTTTTCTTTATCTTCGAACTGCCTACAAAAAACCCTCTGTATTTGCCTTTAGAATCTCATTGCCACCTTGGCTAAATAGGTAAGTTTTGTGATGATCTGTAATCCTATTAAAAAAACAGTTTTTTTAATGTTTATTTTTGAGAGGTAAACAAAGTGCAAGCAGGGGAAGGGCAGAGAAAGAGGGAGACACAGAATCTGAAGCAGACTCCAGGCTCTGAGCTGTCAGCACAGAGCCTTACGCGGGGCTCAAACCCACGAACTGAGATCATGGCCTGAGCTGAAGTTGGTCGTTTAACCGACTGAGCCACCCAGGTGCCCCAGATCTGTAATCCTATTTTAAGCGTCTTCTTTAAAACCTGATGTTTCTATTTTCCCAAATTCAAGTAATTAACTCCCTTCCCTTCCCTTCCTTTCCCTTCCTTTCCTTTTTTCTTTTCTTTCAGAGAGAGTGCATGTGCCCGCGAGTAGGGGAGTGGGGGGCAGGGGAAGAGAGAGAAAGAAAGAAAGAAAGAAAGAAAGAATCCCAAGCAGGCTTCACACTCAGCACAGAGCCTGATGCAGGGCTCAGTCTCACAAACTGAGATTATGACCTGAGCTGGAATCAAGAGTCAGATGCTTAACTGACTGAGCCACCCAGGTGCCCCCCCCCCCCCCCCCCCCCGCCAAATTCAACTTCTAAATGAAGTCTTTTTGACTAATGAGTCTAGTTTATTTGGTATATCAAATTACATGAGAAGCATTATCAAAGAAGATGATAAACCTTCTTAGGTTATATTGTATAGGTAAATGCTATAGCTGTTCCAGAAATTATGTAAAATTCCTAATGAATGTTTTCATATATCCTCATATAATGTCATCACGTGTAATTTTAATTACCGAAGTGTCCCAGAATTTCCTTGTTAATTGCATTGTAATGACAAATACCTGATACCTTTAAGAGATCATAAAATTAAACCAAGAATTCCCAGAACTAGTGAGAAAACTGCATTGTTTTTTGTGGAGATGAGGGTGACTTTAGAGAGAAGTTATGTTTCAGTAGTGCACCTTGGTGGATGTTAGATTCCAGTTCTGATTAACTATCTTTGTTGTTTTCCTATAAAACTGGTCTGGATCCTGAATTCTTCTGTTTTTCTCAAATGTCTGGCTAAGACCCTCCAAACTAACATTTCTAATTTTCTCCTTTTCTCTTCACTTGGAATCGTTGAGAACTAAAACTGCCCTTTTTTCCGAAGCCCTGCAAACTGAGGCTAGACACTTTGAGGTATACTTCAGAGAAAATTGCCACAACAGCTCATGTTTAGACAGTCTTCATGCCTGTTGCTGTATGGGCCACTCAGGTCACCAGAGATATACAGATAATTGAGCAAGTTTATCCCAGCTGTCCTCATTTGACAGTTCTGCTGTTGGAACATCCAGATCTTAAGATGTTCACAGAAGCAGTTTTATGGATCAAGGATGAAGAAGAACACTGGATGCAGTGGTAACCTATCAGCTATTATTCATTGCCAAGATCACCAGAAATTAGACTGCTTGATTGCTCAAGGGAACAGGTGGGCCTATCAAGCTGCCAAGCTGGCACCTCAGAAAGATTCCAAAACCCTCTGTAACGGCTTTAGTACGAGACATAGACTTAACTAAGTATCAACCCCAGTACTCTTCTGAAGACCTAAAAGAGGTGGAGAATGGGATTTTGGACACATTACTGGCACTAAAGCCAGCTGGAAATACAATGAACAGGAGATAATCCTTATCCCAGAACATCTCATGGAAAAAATAGTCATATTCACCAAAGCACCCCACATGGGTGAGATTGTTACTTTTCAGTGGATCCAGAAGTACATTGTGGGTCCCAATCTTTAGAGACCATCAAAAAGTCCAAAATGTGACATTTGTGATGAAAACAATCATAAGACTGGGCCCCCACCATTTCTAAAAGGTGTACCACTTAGAGTTATCAAACCTAAAGAAGACTGGCAGGTAGACTTTACTATGATACTACAAACAACAAGTGATTTTTGATATTTGCTAATATTTGTAGGCACCTTTTACAAGTTGAGTTGAACTTCTCCATGCCATTCAGAGAAGGCATCAGAAGTTATCAAAACACTGCTAAACAAAATCATTTCTAGATTTGGATTGCTGCTAACAATTTAGAGCGACAATGGAGTGGTATTTGTGGTGAAAGTCACATAAGCAGTGTCCAGTGCCCTGGGCATTAAATAATGAAAATTACATGCTTCATGCAGAAACAGAAAATCAGCTGGGAAAACAGAAAAATGAACCATATGCTTAAAAGAATCTTGGCAAAAATTTGCAGAGAAACCAATTCAACTTGGGGAAAAAGTCTTGTGGGTTGCCCTGCTTTGGGTAAGAGTGGCCCCTAGCAATAAGCTTGGCTTAAGCCCCTATGAAATGTTGTATGGAAGACCTTTTCTACATCCTTTTTATGACTTAAGAGTTCCTGATGGGAGCACTATGGATACTATCAGGTATGTTCAATATTTGGGAAATACTTAACTGATACACATAAGTTTGCTTCCAGCAGGTTGATGTGTACCCCACGGATGTTCACTTATACCATGTGATACCTGGAGACTTGGTGTTACTAAAGAGAAGCACTCAGAGGACCTTGTTGGACAGGACCTTCTGCAGTGCTGTTGACCATCCATTCTTCAGTGAAACTGAAGGGAGTTAAGCCATGTATTTATCACTCAAGTGAAGCTGGTTCCATAAGAATCCACAGGTTCTCTATACCCTGTTGGCAAGAACATTGAAAAGAACGCTCCTTGGATCAGTGAGCCTCTGAAAGACCTAAAACTACTATTTAGGACATTTGGTTATCAGTATTTTGTATTTTCAAGTGTTTGCAACCTCTCAAGCTTGGAAAGATAATTCCACCATTAGGATTTCTCCGACGTTGGTCAAGGCTGGCAGTCTTTCTCACTGTTGGCTATATCATCCTGAACCCAGCACAGAGTACCACCACAGCAACCCAGTAATAATGCCTATAACTAACCTTTCTTTGCTCCTTTCATGTAATTTGACGCTCTCCATCAACTTAGAGTCAGGTTCATCAAGTCATTCAATTAACCATACTTCTTGGTTTCAAATGATACCTTCAGTGAGTCTGCAGAATGAAATTATTGATCCTCCAGAATTAACAGGAGTGCTTTGTGCATCCCTAGGTTACATTTTGTATGTGGATAGGAATATGTTGCTAGGGGAACCAAAGTACAAAAAGTCTTGGTAATGCAGAATGTTGGGTTTCAGTTGGAATGTTGGAACTAAAGAATATTTCTAAATGAGTGCGGAAAGGTTCTAGTCTACTAACTCCGGTCTTTGCCACATTTCAGTTAGAAATAACTAGAGTGGTCGTGGTGCTAGTTCCCTTGAGAACAAGGAATGGTAAAAAGACAATGGGGTTGAAACAAGTAACCATAGGTTAACAGGACTAGTAAGTGCAGCTGCAGCTTTTTACACAGACCTTTTTTTGTTTGCCTTTAAACATCCCTGAATGTCCAGCAGACTTGAGACTTGCTCTCCCATCTTCTTGTCTCCTTGTTTGCTTCTCAAATAAACCCTTTCCTTGCTGTATACTTGTTGTTTCAGTGATTGGCTTTGCTGTACTTTGGGCATACGAGCTTGTTTAGCGACACATGGAGTCATTTATTTGATGTTGCCTGATCAGAATACATGTAGGTTTTATTCCCACCACTGGTACCTGTTGACAGAGATAATATGCACTGAATAAACCACAAGGCATTTACATATCTGATGAATGGAGCAACGTTGACTAAAAATGTCCTCTTTCACTAGCATCTTCTAGTGGAAAATCAAAGTAAACTGCAGGGAGTATAACTGTCCTCTTTCTGCTTAATAGTGATTGTCTTCATTACTCATGCCTTTTCATTAGTGCACAAGTAAAATTAATATATTTTAAATGGTGATTTTATCCATGAGACTATATGAGAAACTGATGTGTTTGGATTAAAAAATAAAAAATCAAACTTAATGTAGTTTGGCAGTTAAAAAACATTATAGGCTAATTGTTTTTTAAAATTCTTAAGCCACATCTGTCACATAATTCTATCTAATTTATTTGGGAAACTGTAACATTCATTTGACTGAAGTATCATATTAAATAAATGGGAATGTTTGATTTATTTATATTGATTGTAGTTCTCAAGCCTTAGCCATCTGACTCATTGACTGGATAAAACATTGCTGATCCCTACCTTCAGAGTTCCTGATTGAGTAGGTCTGTGTAGGGTGCAAGGATTAACATTTCTAACAAGTTCCAAGGTGACCGTGATGCTACTTCTGCTCCTACAACCATACTTTGATTACATGGAGAAGTTATGTGAGAGAAGTTATGTGAAATCTTTTCAAACTTAAGACTACATTGAAGAATATCACCTGAATCCCATTATGCTGCTCTGACAAATAATAAGTGTTTTGTGACAGTGTTTCAGGCCCCCTCCTCCCTTCTTAAGAAATAAAACTGCAGATGCGATGCAGTGCATTTGACTCCCCTCCTCTTCCTGAAAAGTAACCATTCCAGAGTGTAATCATCCCCATGATAGGTTCTTGCTACCTGTATATATACACCCTAAAAGTAAGATGTTCTGCATGTTTTTAATTGTGTTTAAGTGATAGGACATGTATCTTTTTGTAATTTATAAATTGTTTCTGGGATTTGTGCATGTTATATATTCCTTCATGTTCGTACATTTATAACTGCAGTGTAAGTTTTAATGACATAAATATACCACATTTATTTCATCTGTTCTTCCACTGATGGGCATGTAGGTTTGTGGCAGGCACTAATGGTTACATAATTGACTGCCATTCTTTATTTTACCTCCTTTTAAACCTGCTGTTAAGTCCCCATGTTCTGTGGGCACTTCCTCTCATATGCAGGAGAGAGAGATCTTTCCATTCCTAAGGGAATGAATATGTTTGTCTAAGTCAATCATAGTAATTTCTTCCTTTACCAGTTACAGATTTTGGCGTGGGTATGTTGTACAGTCCTGTTCAAATATATGGAAAGAGAAATCTGGGATAGACTTTAGGGAAAGATTTTTCTCCCTGGGTAAGAAGAGACATGAAGAGAAATCCTCCAGTTTTGAATATAGTTGTACAAGGTTAGAATGATTGTAGCAATAGCAGTTCCTTGAGACTGCAGGGACAAACCTGAGAGCCTGAGTTTTTGATCATGCAATAATCCTGGAACCACCCATTTCTCCCAGCTTTTTATGTGAAATTTTCCTTTAGTGTTCTATTATTCATAACCAAAGCATCCTGTCTTAAGGTAGTTCTTTTTTTGTTTATTTATTTTTTAACATTCATTTTTTTTTGAGAGACAGCATGAGCGGGGAAGGGGCAGAGAGAGGGATATACAGAATCGGAAGCAGGCTCCAGGCTCTGAGCTGTCAGCACAGAGCCCGACACGGGGCTCGAACTCACAAACTGCGAGATCCTGACCTGAGCTGAGGTTGGACGCTCAACTGACTGAGCCACCCAGCGCCCCAGAAAGCTTTTTCATTTAAATACATTATGTATATAGAAAAGTACACAGAGTATAAATACAATGAATTATCACAAAGTAAACATATTTGTGTAACCATTACTCAGTTACCTCACTTTCCAATTCCAATTATTGCCCTCTACCTACCTTTCAAAAAGTCATCGTTGGGGTACCTTAGCTGGCTTAGTTGGTAGAGCATGCATCTCTTGATCTCAGGGTTATGAGTTCAGGCCCATGTTGGGTATAGAGATTACTTCAGAGTAAAATCTCTAAGGAAAACAAAAAGTCATTATCTTGGTTTAGTTTTACTCATTTTTAACTTTATATAAATAGAATTATACACTATGGTCTCTTTAGTGATTGCCATCTTTTGTACAATCTCATGTTTGTGAGATTTATTTGTGTTAATGTGTGAAGCTGTAATTTCATTTTCATTCCTGTATAGTATTCTGTTGAGAGATTATTCTGTTGATGAACATTTGGCCTTTTTTTCCCTCTTTTAAGCTATGATAAATGATGATTGTGTTAATTTTCATGTTCATGTCTTTTGGTGTCACTGTGTATGCATTTCTGTTGAACATATACCCAGGAGTAGAATTGCTGTGTGAGTGGATATGCTTATGTTTAGCTTCTGGGGGATCTGGCAAACATTTTTCCAAAAGATACCAATGTATGGTTAGTCCCACCAGCAGTGCATTACCTACACCATTTGTATTTTATTCATTCTGGTGGGTATATAGTAATACCCAAGTGTGATTTTCATTTGTATTTTTCTGATAACTACTGAAGTTGAGAATCTTTTCATATGCTTAGTAATTTGGCTGTCTTCTTACAAAATGCCTGTTCAGACTTCCTGCCTATTTTTCCATTGAATTGTCACGTAATTTTCACGTTGCCTTGTGGAAATTCCTTATATATTCTTGACTGGTAACATGGTGATAATCTTTTCTCGATCTGTGACTTGCCTTTTTTTATTATTAAGATTTTATTTTTAAGTAATCTTTACGCCCAACATGGGGCTCAAACCCACAACCCCAATATCAAGAATTGCATGTTCTACCATCTGATCCAGCCAAGCACCCCCCTCCCCCCCCTTTTTTTTTTTTACAGATCTGTGGCTTGCCATTTTTCATCTCTTGATGAAATCTCTTGATGAACAGACCTTAATTTTAATTGTACTATACTTTATTGTTTTTCCCTTTATAATGTTTTTTATGTTCTATCCTGAAGGTCTTTTTTTTAGTATATATATTGCAAAAGAATATTTAATGGCATGGGGAAATACCATTTAATAAGTAGAAGAAAGCCTGTAAAACAGTATGATCTCAATTTGGTAATGCTACATTCTCCATCTGGCCCTTGGATTACCATATCAAAACTGGCAGCCATCCCTGCCCCCACATGCACTCCTTATGCCCTTACCCTGCTCTGCTCTTCAGTTTCCTTACTACCTGCTAACATAGTCTACAGTTTTTTTTTTTTTATTTTTTTAATTTACATCCAAATTAGTTAGCATATAGTGCAACAATGATTTCAGGAGTGGATTCCTTAATGCCCCTACCCATTTAGCCCATCCCTGCTTCCACAACCTCTCCAGTAACTCTCTGTTCTCCATGCTTAAGAGTGTCTTAAGTTTTGTCCTCTATCTTGAAGGTCTTAATGGTAGTTTGCTGAATAAATGTTCTAGTTGTACACTTTTCAGGACAGTAGCCAGTAGCCACATGTGGTTATTGAACACTTGAGGTGTGGCTAGTCCGAGTAAAGATGTTCTGTAAGTGTAAAGTGCATGCTGGATTTCAATGAACATAGTATTAAAAAAGAATATCAAAATCAAATTAATAGTTTTTATATTTATTACATGTTGAAATCACATTTTGCATATATAGGGAGTTAAATATGGAAATGACCTGCTTTTTCTAGAAAATTTTAAAATTACATAATTGACTCACATTGCATTTCTATGTTCTAGAAGTGTGCTATCCAATAGAACTTTCTGTGATGATGGACATGTTCTATATCTATACTGTCCAGTATAGTAGCCATAAGCTGAAAGTGTCCATTGAGCATTGAAAATGTAGTGAGGGTGATTGAGAAGCTGAATTTTGTTTTTTTTGTTGTTGTTGTTTTTGTATTTGAGAGACAGAAAGTGTGAGCAGGGGAGGGATAGAGAGAATCCCAAGCAGGCTGTGCACCGTCAGCACAGAGCCTGACTTGGGGCTTGAACCCACGAACCAGGAGATCATGACCTGAGCTGACGCCAAGAGTTGGACACTTAACTGACTCAACCACCCAGGTGCCCCTGAGAAGCTGGATTTTTAATTGTAGGTAGTTTAAATGTAAGTAGCCATCTGTGGGTAGTAGCTACCATATTGAACAGCACAGTTCTGGACACTCTATTGCTTTAACATTTATTGTTTGAGGTTTAGGTTTATAATCTGTCTGAATTGATTTTACATATAGTGTGAAGTAGGGGTCAAGTTTTATTTTTTCTTTCAAATGGAAATCGAGTTGACCAAGCATCAAGGAAGAAAGAATATTATTTTTAGATCGTTCTTTGTTTGTTAGGTATATTTATTTGTTTGTTCTTCCATCAAATGCCACACTGTCTTTAGTTGCTGATAGAGTAAGTGTTCTTGTTCTTCATGAATGTCTTGGTCATTCTTGGACTTTACTATTTCCACATAACTATAAAAAGTACCTCATCAATTTTCAGTTTCCTTTGGGATTTTGACATTACTTTGGCTCTATATAACATCCAGTCATGAATATGATATAGCCATTTATTTAGGTCTTTCACTTGTCTCAGTAATATGTGATCTTTCATTTATGTAAAGGTCTTGCACATCTTTTGCTAGATTTGTTTCTAGTCATTTGGTACTGTAAATGATACTGTTTTCTAATTTTAATTTTTCATTATTGCTAGTGTATAGAAGTAAAATTGATTTTAGGTTATTGTCTTTATATATGGCAATTATACTGAATTAGCTTATTAATTTTTATAGATTCTTTTGGATTTTTTATATACCCAATCCTATAATTTGTGAATAATGACATCTTTCTTTCTCTTTCTTTCTTTCTTTGTTTCTTTCTTTCTCTCTTTCTCTCTCTCTCTCTCTCTCTCTCTCTCTCTCTCTCTTTCTCTCTTTCTCTCTTTCTTTCTTTCTTTCGAAAGACAGAGAGAGCACTAGCAGGGGAGGGGCATAAAGTGAGGGGGAGAGAGTCCCAAGCATTCTCTGCACTGTCAGCGCAGAGCCTGATGTGAGTCTCAAATGGAGGAACCTGTGAGATCATGACCTGAGCCAAAACCAAGAGTCGGATGCTTACCTGACTGAGCCACCCAGGCGCCCATCTTTCTGGTTTTTATACATTTTATCATTTTATTTCATCTTCTTGTCTTACTGTACTGCCCAGGACCTCAAGAACAGAGATTAGCAAACTTTTGTAAAGGACCAGATAAGAAGGAAGCCAACAGTTTCTGTATAAATATATAGTAGACTCTTAACATGTTGTGCTTAAAGGGAGTCAGAATTGTCTTATAGATGGAGTCTTGAGCAATTTGTACTAATTTGAAGGGTTGTACACATTTGATAAAAGGGGCCATTTTTATAGGGAATTGAAGAAGGAAAGAATGATTTATAGTCATGAAAGAAATGTGGTAAAACATTTGTCTAGTGGATTAGCAATTTCTGGAGAGTTTATGATTATTTTGAATGTGTCTAAGTATGAACTAATACTTGCCTCTCTTTTTAAATCCCTTTAGGAAAAATAGAAATGAAGGTACATATGCACACAAAATTTTGCCTCATTTGTTTGCTGACATTTATTTTCCATCACTGCAACCATTGCCATGAAGAACATGACCATGGTTCTGAAGAACATCACAGACATCGTCGTGGGATGACAGAATCGGAGTCAAGCAAATTTTCAGTGCTGGATGCTGAAAATGAAAAAAAATATTACATTGAAAAACTTTTTGACCGTTATGGTGAAAATGGAAGATTATCCTTTTTTGGTCTGGAGAAACTTTTAACAAACTTGGGCCTTGGAGAGATAAAAGTTGTTGAGATTAATCATGAGGATCTTGGCCACGATCATGTTTCTCACTTAGATATTTTGGCAGTTCAAGAGGGAAAGCATTTTCACTCCCATAACCACCAGCATTCCCACAATCATTTAAGTTCAGAAAATCAAACTGTGACTAGTGTATCAACAAAAAGAAACCATAAGTGTGATCCAGAGAAAGAGACAATTGAAGTATCTGTCAAATCTGATGATAAACATACACATGACCGTAATCATCGCTTATGTCATCACCATTGTTTGCATCACCACCTAGATCATAACACCACTCGCCATTTTCCCAATGATTCCATTGCTCACAGTGAGCGTGGGGAGCCTAGCCATGAACCTTCAACAGAGACCAATAAAACACAGGAACAATCTGAAAGTAAGCTACCAAAAGGAAAAAGGAAGAGAAAAGGGAAGAAAAGTAATGAAAATTCTGAGGTTATTACACCAGGTTTTCCCCCCAACCATGATCAGGGTGAACAGTATGAACATAATCGGGTCCACAAACCTGATCGTGTACATAACCCAGGTCATTCTCACGTACGCCTTCCGGAACATAATGGTCACGATCCTGGTCATGGACACCAAGATCTTAATCCTGATAATGAAGGTGAACTTCGACATACTAGGAAGCGAGAAGCACCACATGTTAAAAAAAGTGCAATTTATTCAGCTGCTACCCACAAAGATCATAATGAAGATGACCGTCAGCATGAGGTAGGTGTGAAGAGATGGTTGCTCCATAATTCTCAGATAATTGTGGACTATTTTAGGTAAAAAGCGAAGTAACAGTGGAGAATAGTCAATCGTATTCAAACTTATTTCCAGATAATGTTTCTGAACAAAATACTTTAAGATCCTAAAATCAGATTAAAGATTTTTATCTGGATTTTCACTTGTGTTATTCTCAAAAATGGGTCCCTCAAATGTAAATGTTCAGAGGTTGTTAGAACTCGTATTCATTATTTTACTTTCTTGCTTATGACTTGTTTTGACTTCCCAAGTTTTCATTTTGTTATTGTTAGTTGGTTTCTAGATATTTGAAAATTAAAGCCTCTTGTGTTCAACCTGTCCTGTTGGAAAGTGACTAGGCATTTTCTTTACATAATCATTAACTTAATGAATTAACTACAGAATGGTTCCCTGTCATTGATGTAGCTCCAAAGTCAGGTATTTTGTATATATGGTAGGTTTGTTTTCTGTATGTCACTTTATGATACAGAGGGCCTGCTGCCTTAAAATTAATCTTCTCCCATGCCCTTTGACAGATTTAGGGTGAATGCAAAAAGATAAAATAACAGGAAAGTCCACTAGTAATGGGATGGTTATGTTTTCCTTTAAAATATTCATGTTCTTTTGAATACTTTCACGTTTGATTTGTTCCTTCCTGATTTTTTTTTAACTATTTGCCTCATACACATTTTGTTTCATTAAAGGTATATCAACATTTTTGTTTAATTTTTAGTACTCTTTATTCTTAATAAAGTTGAGAAAATTTATTTTTATTTATTAATTTATTCAATTAATAAAGTTGAATTTATTTGTTGCTCATATGTATAAAAAGCAGCACCATTTAATATGGAAAATGACCCTACCCTTTGCTGTTTCTGTTTCTATTATGAAATATGTTTTGCATCTATGGAAATATCTTTGTGTTTCTTCCCTGGATAATCAGATATTGATTTTAGCAGTTATAAACACTGATTTTAAAATCACTTCTATTTAAAAATAAATAAAGTCACTTATATTTTAAAATCTTAGTGTATTTGTAAAGAAGTGCTTTTATTTATTACTTTAGATAATATCTTAGAATCTTTTGTTGATAATAACCAGACATTATCATATTCTTTCTACCAGACTTGTGGGGTCTGCATCAGTCAAACATGTTGTTTTATATCTTCACAGGTCTGATGCATGTTGGGAATTTTCTTAGGATTTCTAGAAATGTTCTGTGCAGTAGATAGAGTAGTATCTCACATTAAGACCTGAGAAGAAGCATTTTTTTATTTGTGTGTTTTGATTTTGTTTTTTATACCATAAAAAAAAATCATATAATGAGGTAGCAAGTCAGTAACAAGCATACAACTGAAGTGTATTATGTGTGGGGGAAAAAAGAAAAAGCACCACCACCTGCTTTGCCTTCATTTTAGATATTTTGCATATGATAGGTCCAAACTTGTTTGCTATGTGTTGTCTGCTTTGTTTTGCCCTTAAAAGTACTGGTGGATGAAGCTGCCTTCTCTTGTCTTCTACTTTTAGCATTTAGGCTAGAATGATATATTTTAATATAAATTTATTAAAGTACTTTGTGTCTATTTGACAAATGATTGATGATTTCACTTTGAATAGGAAAGTGATTTTTCTTCTCACCCCTTACAAATATAGTTGTGAGTGATTTTTATCAGTTACCAAGAAAGTCATTATCTTCATGTATTAGAGTGGAAAAATGGCTAAAGTCCATAAAGTCTTGGGTAATGAAGTTCAATGTATTTCCATCATAAATCCTTAAAAGAAACCTTTATTTGTAATAGTTATCTGTATTACAGATTATTTTCAAATAATATTTAGAATATTTTTCATTACATAGTAATTTCTTTTTCTGCTTAATCTTCTTAAAGTACTCTTACTTAATTTGTTTTATCAATTCCCTTGCAGTGTTTGAACGTCACTCAGTTGTTAAAATACTATGGTCATGGTGCCAATTCTCCGATCTCACCTGATTTATTTACATACCTTTGCCCTGCTTTATTGTATCAAATCGACAGCAGACTTTGTATTGAGCATTTTGACAAACTTTTAGTTGAAGATTTAAATAAAGATAAAAATCAGGTTCCTGAAGATAAGGCAAATATAGGGGCATCAGGTAAGAAAGATTTAAGTTTTTTTTCCCCTCAAAATAGTCTCTCTACTTATTTTTTTAATGTAATTGAATTAGTACTGTAATTCCAAATTGTCTTCCTTTGGGTGACTTTCGGTGTTTTAGTCAGTCTTAGATATGAGCATTTAGAAAGGATTGGGGATAGACAAGAGGCACAATACAGCTTACTTGTCCCTTTCTGGTATTATGGAGGAATGTTTTTGCTATGGATAGAGAACTAGATTAAAAAGGAGATTGTAGGTTTGCGATAAAATGGATTCTTCTTCATGGGCAAATGTAAATATTGGGGCCACTAATTAAAGTGATTTGGTGTTATAGTTACTTTTTAGCAGAGTTGAGGGCCTCTGATAAAAAGCTAACATTAAGTTTATAAGGAAATACAAAGGGAAGCCAGTGTGGTTAAACTCTCTGAATGTTTCAGAAGTGCCAGTGATTGGCACATGAATTCATCATGGGCAGTTTTATAGAGACCTTCAACAAAAGACCGAAACTATTGTTAAAATTCTTTCTAGATTTTTAAAAAATGTTTATTTTTGAGAGAGATTGAGCAAGCAGGAGAGAGAGGGAGAGGGAGACACAGAATCTGAAGCAGGCTCCAGGCTCTGATCTGTCGGCACAGGGCCGATGTGGGGCTCAAACTCACGAGCCATGAGATTATGGTCTGAACAGGAGTCAGTCTGTTAACTGACTGAGCCACCCAGGCACCCCATCTAGGCTTTTTTCAAACCATATTAGGTTGGCTACATAGCTCCACCTTCATGTTCACAGGTACCTCCCACTTGAGATTTCCAAAGTTTCTACTCCATGAAAAGTTTGTTCCTCTTACTGAATCCCTAAAACCGTAACAATTGTTTTTGATAAAATCTGAAAGTCTTTGAAATTTTTCCCATATGGTTTTTGTTTTGTTTCCTTTATATAATCAGTTGTCAAGTCCAATTGAATCTTCTCTTAAATACCTTCCAACTCTGTCTACTCCGTTATAACTTTTGTTCAGGTCCTTCTTGGTTCTTGATTGAATTGTTGAAATAACTTCATAACCGTCCCTTTCTAGAATACAAATGAGATTGTCTGACATAGACTTTTTCTTTTTAGTGATAGTTAACATACTTTTGTTAACAAACACGTATTGTAGTGTTAAGTGTTAAGTAAAAGTTAATGACTTCTCCTCAACAGCAGTTTTATAAGATGGAGAGTGTTCTTATAACTTTCCCACAGTCTCAGAGCTAATCCCTGATAGTACTGAGATTCAAGCCAAGGGTATTTAATCATTTTACTATCCATGTGCTGAGTGTTTCACATGCTTCCCCCCCCCCCCATTAAATTTTAACAATAATCTATTACATTATTATACGAGGGAGCTGTTACATGATTCTTGTTGTTGCAGATATGGAAACTGTGGTATGGACAAATTTAGTAATTTGCCTGCATTTCCTAGGCCTAATAAATGTTAGATCCCACCAACGCTAAGGTTTGTCTGATAAATCCTTTGGTCAGTTAATAACTATGCTATTATCTACCAGATTTAGTTAATTCTGAGTATCGCTTTTATGATTTTTGTCATATATCTTTACACTGTTCAGTATTTTTCATTAGATCTCTAATATTTTTCTTTATATCTTTTTATTATAAGCAATAATGTCTATGAGAACATGGATTTTTTTTCTTTTTTTTCTTTTTTTTTTTTTTTTTTTGGAGAGAGGGGCAGGTAGAGAGAGGGAGAGGAGAGAGAATCCCAACCAGACTCCACACTAACAGCATGGAGCCTAGTGCGGGGCTCACACTTCACGAACTGTGAGTTCACGACCTGAGCTGAAATGGAGAGTCAGACACCTAGCCGACTGAGCCACTCAGGCGCCCCTAGAAAACATAGATTTGATGTGATGTGCTAGTTTTATTTTTTTCTCCTATATTTTAGCAAACTGCATTATGCTGTATTGTTCAAATTTCAGAGTCCTTTACTTGGCCAGTCAGGCTTTCCAGGATAGGATTCCTGCCTACCTACCTCTCCATCCTTATCCCTTACCATTCTTTTTTAGTAAGCTCTTCTACACCCAATGTGGGGTTCAAACTCATGACCCTGAGATAAGACTTGAGTGCTCTACTGACTGAGCCAGCCTGGGTCCCCTGATCATTCGTTTATATCCTTTCAGCCTTAACCATAACAAACTCCTAATGACAGATTATACTCTTTTTCCCTCTTTTATCTCTGCCTTTTCACCTTCTAAACCTTTCTACTAGAGGGACTACTATGATTTGTCAAAAATTCAGCTCAAGGGTTAGACCCTCTGGGATAACCTATTTACTATCCTAGGCTTAATTAAATCCCCTTCCTTGACACTCTCTGGATATCTCCATTATCATACAGAGCTTGAGGGATTTTAATAATTGGATTTGTTATCTGTTTTTGTTGTGGACTTCAGCTACTTAAAGGAAGTAAGGTCTTTCATCTCAAGCATCTCTAAAGCCTAAGTAGGTAAAGGGTACTTTGAACAAAAAGTGCTGATATATTGATTGAATAAATTACTTACTATTAATCTGTAAGCTTTCAGTTATAACCGAGGAAAGACACTTGTTGAAAATGAGTCTTTGAAGATCATTTTATGACTACAGTTGACCTTTGAACAACACAGATTTGAACTGCATGTGTATATTTGTATGCGGATATTTTTCAATAAATAAATTAGAAAATCTCTTGGAGGTTTGCAACAAAAAAAAACCTCACAGATGAACCGGGTAGCCTAGAAATACTGAAGAAATTCAGGAAAAGTCAGGTATTGCAAGAATACGATATGTAACACTTATACAAAATATGTGTTGTTTACATTAATGGTAAGGTTTTCCATCAAGAGTAGGTTGTTAATAGTTAAATTTGGGGGGAGTTAAAAGTTACACTTGGATTTTTGGCTACACGTGCAGAGGCAGGGGTTTGTCCCCAACCCCACAGTGTTCAAGGGTCATTTGTCTATCAGCCTAGTGTACTTTGATAATACAGTCTTCTCAGAATGAGTGGAATTCTCATGAACTTTATCATGTGCAAAATCACGATGAAGGCAGTTCTGGCTGAAATGCCAAAGATGGAGTGGCACTGTTGCATTGTAATGAAAGAGACTAAATTAAATTAATATGTGTGAATGTGGGCCAAAAAAGAAATTCTGATAAGATAAAAGGTGGAAAACGCAGAATTTAAATTTTTTTCATAGCACAAGAGTATGGTAGACATGTTTAAGAATATCACATTCCATATATATATATATATATATATATATATATATATATATATATATATATAAGAGTTTTATTTGGGATAGAGATAGATATTCCTTAAAGCTTGAAAGAGTTCAAGTAAAAGAAAATGCTCTCAATACATAACAAAATAAGTCTCATAGGTACCTACCTATTGGTAATTTCTTTGCAATAGGAAAATAACTTGAGAATAGATAAATTAATCATTATAGTCTTTATTAGAACCTTACCATGTACTGTTCTAAATACTTTTACAAGGATATTTAATTTGTTAAACCCATGAGATGGAAACTTTTTTGTTCCTATTTGCTGGAATGGAGGCTTTGAGAAATGAAATAACTTGCCCAAAGTCACATAGCTGCCAGGTAGCAGAACCGTGATATGAACTGGAGTATTCTCCACCTAAAGCTTGTAATTGTAACTGCTGTACCCGTCTCCACTGCTTCTGCTAAAAAGGTTCTTAAGTCTGCTTTGCTAGCAAAAGTGTGACAGGAAGATAAAGAGAGTTACATTTAGTTATATTTGGTAGTGTTTTGACAGGTAGTGCAGACATAGACAAGAAAGTGGTAGAGGTATTTGTATAAGTAAGTATCGCTGTAAGTATAGATTAGTAAAACAAAAACACCCAAGAATAATAGTCTTGTTAGGTAATACCCAGTCATTAAGGCAGAGAAAGTCCACCTAGTAGCTCTCAATTCTGGTCTTTGGACAGATAAAATATGTTCCCTTTGCTGGCTTCATTACATGTTCAGTGACCTTTGTAGATGAGTAAACACCTTGAGAACCACAGTCTCTCACAGGTGCTTATAAATTCTCAATGAGGCAGGGGGAAAGGAGAAGCTAGGCCTGAGATTATTTGACTTACATTAAAAATAAAACACTTTGTTCTTTACATGGAAAAATACAGACAAGATTGTCACATCTAGAGTTAAAACGAATAGCCTTTTTAAATTTTTTTTATTTTTAAGGCTTCTGAGAAATTCTAGTTGTTATTACATCAACTCTGGATTATGACTTAAATTTTTGTTATAATATTGACATATTTTAACAATGGTATTGACAGATGCTTGACCATCATAATATTGAAAATTATAGTTTATTCAATCTGAAAAGCCTTAGAGGAAATAATACTAGGGGAAAGCAAATACATAACTAATAGTGAATATTGATTAGTTGTTTGCAGGTGGTTATTAGCACTGTCAGAAATGAAGCTTGAATTAACTATGTCCTGATAGATGTTAATAATTGTTAGAAAGAATGCCCTGCTAGTAATTATTTTTAATGACTGCTGCACTATTAAGAAAGGTTAACTTGTTCTATATAAATCTCCCATAGTGACACAGCGACCACCTCATTACTGCTCAAAGACTGCTGTAAACCAAGTATGCCATATACTGTGTGTGGTGGAAATCGTTTGTTTCACAAGATTGGCTCATTTAGTCATAGAGTTGACCCTAGCTTAATTACCAAGGGGGGTTGTGAATAGGCCGCTAAGCATTTTCTGCCAATTAAAATGCTGAAATTGTAGAAAACTGCCATCTTGCACATGCTTTGAACCGAGTTAATTAGAAAGTTTCCACAGATGAGCGCTTCTTTTTAAAAGAATGCATTTTCTCTCTAGATAATGAGAAAGGGAGTTGGTGAATAACTAAGCTTGAAGACCTTTAACGTTTTAAGCAACCTAATTTGCAGAATAAGTGAAGCTTGTTTCAGACATTTAACGTTTTTTATTGTATATGGTATCTTGGGTACAGATAAAGGAAACATTTGCTGGTTGTATTTAATAGTTTGTGTTTCATTGGTTGGCCTAAGTTTTAGAAAAGATGCCTTTTATTGTTTGGTTTTTGTTATTGTTTTGGGGGTTGTATATTAATAAACAAGTTGTGATTTTAAAAGTACAATAATTTGGTTAGAAATCAGAAAAATTTTATTACCTGCTTTTTTTCTATACATAGGAAATTACGGTAGCATTTATGTAAGCTTAAATACAAATGTTACAAATTCTAAAAATAAGTGTTTATAAATAGCATGGGAAAATATTTCAAGTACAATAAAATGAAAACAATTTTACTTCTCATAGGTCAAAAGGATTGTAATTGTCCTCGAAGAAGAGTTACAAGTTGTAAAGAGACTATTACTTAGAATTTTAGTGCTGGAAAGCTAAAATTACTTTTTAAAAAAATTTTTTTAAATTTGTTTAATGTTTATTTATTTTTGAGAGAGAGAGAGAGAACCTGAGTGGAGGAGGGCCAGAGAGAGAAGGAGACACAGAATCCAAAGCAGGCTCCAGGCTCTGAGTGTCAGCCCAGAGCCTGCTGTGGGGCTCAAGCTCATGAACCGTAAGATCATGACCTGAGCTGAAGTTAGATGCTTAACTGACTGAGCCACCCAGGCACCCCTAAAATTACTTATAAAAAATGAACAGTAAATCAGTATAAGAAAACATGTATCTATAACATACACTTGTGAGAGATAGCGGGTGGTTTTGCTAATGAAATAGGTATGATGGAATAATTGCAATCTATAGGAAATACCTAGAAAATTTCTAATTTATCTGAAACGGGAAATATAGCTTCTTAGCCCTTATTTCTTAGGAAATAAGAAACCTAAGTGATAATTTATGTTGGATGGGACATAAATATGTTAACCTTACTCTCATATGTATTTTTAGGTAACACTGAAATAAATAAAAGTATATTCTGATGATTTTATGTTATTTGTTTTGTGGTAATCCTTTGTCCCACCCCCATCCCAATTTGTTCAAATTTTGAAAGATGGATTGCCATTTGAGTTAATAGAATTAGTATTTCTTCTTACTTTCATGTTTAGACTTATTTTTCTTACTCTCCTTTATGTGGAACCACCTCTGTGAAGTAAATACATAAGTAGTAAATGACTGGGCCAAGAATTCACTGAAAATACTGTAGTTTAAATAAGGAGAAAACAGTGGATTAACAGGAGGTTTGGTTTAGTTTTTACTTTGCCGTTTTAGCTAGCTATTTAATCATTTTTTTATTATGTTAAAATATATATAAGATT
Source organism: Lynx rufus (assembly GCF_022079265.1). Lineage (NCBI taxonomy): Eukaryota > Metazoa > Chordata > Mammalia > Carnivora > Felidae > Lynx > Lynx rufus. The sequence continues at coordinate 39,625,641 of NW_025814834.1, read as the reverse complement.
TGCCATTTTAACCATTGATGTGTACAAATCAGTGGCGATTATTACATTCACAATGTTGTGCAGCCATCAAACTATTTTTTTAAAGATTTTGGTTTTGAGTAATTCTCTGTACCCAACTCAAACTCACAACCCTGAGATCAAGAGTCACACACTCCACCAACTGAGCCAGCCAGGCTATCTATTAAAAATTTTTTTTTTCCTTAAGTTCATTTATTTTTGAGAGAGAGCACGTGTGAGCAAGGGAGGAGCAGAGAGAGAGGGAGACAGAATTGCAAGCAGGGTGTGAACTCACAAATCTGTGAGATCATGACCTGAGCCAAAATCAAGAGTCGGTTGCTTAACTGACTGAGCCACACAGGCACCCTAAAAAAAATCTTTATCACCCCAAATAGAAACTGTGTAACCATTAAGCAACAAATCATCATTTCCTCTTAATCTCAGCCTTTGGTAACTTCTTGTCTTTTTTGTTTCTGAATTGGCTATTCTAGATAAGTAGAATCATACCATAGTTGGCTTTTTGTGTCTGGTGTATTTCGCTCTGCATAGTTTTCAAGGTTCATCCATATTGTAGCATATATTGAAACTTGATTCCTTTTTATGGCTGAGTAATAATACTCCATGGCATGTATATACCACATTTTGTTACTCCATTCATGCATTGATGGGCACTTGGTTGTTTCCACCTTTTGGCTATTTGAGTAATGCTGTAATGAACACAGGCATACAAGTATTGAAGTCTCCGCTTTCAGTTGTTTGGGGGTATATACGTAGGAGTGGGATTCCTGGGTCATAAGGTGATTCCATTTAGTTTTTTGAGGAATTACCAAACCTTTTCTACAGTGACTGTGCCATTTTACGTTCCCACCAGCAGTGTACCAGGGTTCCGGTTTCTCCACATCTTTGCCAACAAGTGATTTTCTTTCTTTTTTTTAACAGCCATTCTAGTAGGTGTGAATTCACATTATTTAACATTTAACATCTCTCTGCCTCAGTATGTAAATCTGTAAAGTAGAATGACACTGGTCTACATTAGCATTTTCCAAATCCTGTTTTGTAGGATCCTGGTTCATTGAGATATACTAATAGGTTCCATGATCAAGTGAGTTAGAAAAATGCCGCACATTGTATTCCCCTTGCAGAGATTCATATTGCTTATTAAATTGGTGGAGGCTTTGAGGGAACTTGTTTAACCAAGTATTACCAAATCTTTTTGATTATTGAATTCTCCTCTCCTTCCCCTTGGAATACCTCTGAGAATTAGATGAACACAGTTTGAGTTATACTAGTGTAGATTATTAAAGTCCTTTCTAGCTATATAGTATGAAGATAGCAATTACAGTGCCAGTTAAAGTAGCTTACTGGTAATCAAGGAATTGGAAAGATAATTCTCCTTTTAAAGTGGCAGAATAATAGACATCTTTGAAAATGGTTTTAATAATTTCCAACTCTGTCAATACAGGCAATGTATATATGGAAGAATACTTATGATAGTCCCAGTTGTGCTCTGTGTTTTATACAAAATATGTTATGAGAAGTTATAGGATCCATTAAATCTTTTGAAGGTAGCATGCATACTAAATCTATTTCCTCTAGTTGGAAAAATGAGAGAACTCTTAATTTCAGAAAAGTTATATAAGGTGTTCAGAGTTATACAGATTATTTAACTTTAATATAAGAGCTTAGTCTTTTTCTGATTCTTGGCTTTTGTTGTTGGTCAGTAACCAATTATTGACGATCATTTGGCCAAGTGACCAGAAAACCAAAAGCATCTGTATTATTTATTTTTTAAAGTGTGTGTGTGTGTGCGTGTGTGTGTATCAACTTCTTTTGGAGGGGCCACTGGCCAAGCTCAATGTGATACCGTTGCACTGACTCCAAGTGGCATCATTCACATTTTCTTTTAAGTAAATGGCATTCCCTTAAAGATAGAACCACGGTGGCACACCTGAAGTTGGGCTCTGATGCTGGATTGATTTATGTAAGGCTTTCTCCTTTGTGGGCTTATGTTTTCTTGTATTTTCTGAGTTTCAGATGTCAAATATCAGAAATGCTAAAGATTTTCTAATAATGACTGGCTTCTCTCTTTCAAGTATGTCTTAGTTCACAGATTTGCTTTCTCAGGTGGATGAGAAAGATGATTTCAGAGCTGATACGTAAGAAATTATACCTGGGAGTGTGTAATATGTGATATGTACTCATTTGTGCACATGTGAATTCATACACACTCTCACACTCAGACCCTCTCCCAACTATTTGTGTAAGCACTTGACTAATATAATGTGTCAGTCTGTCTGTGATTGGTGTTAAGTGACGATATATTTAGCTCACCTATCATATTGGCACATTGATTTTCACTGGATTCAATTTTGGTTGATTTGTCGTTTGGTAATTTGGTTTTTAGCTAATTAACCAAAAGCCATTTGAAATTATAAGTCACCTCAGAGCATTGCAAAATATTTATGGTTTCATAGACTCTTTTAGGACTTTTCTTCACATTCAGAACACCCTTAGCCAGGAGTTAATACGGGAATTTTAGAAAGGAAATACTTGCTTAGAATAATGTTCATTTTCAGATATAATTTTTGTGATTAGGAACTAGAATCACATTTTCTCTCATCTCTCTTTAATGATTAGATTTTTATAAATATGCTTATAAGGATATATGATGGTTTAATAGAGTCTTAGATTCTTTTTTTTTTTTTTAAGTTTATTTATTTTGAGAGAAAGAGAAGTGCATGTATGTGCATGGGTGGGGCAGAGAGAGAGAATCCCAAGAAGGCTCTGCATGGTCAGTGTGGGACCCAATGCGGGGCTTGAACTCAAAAACCGTGAGGTTGTGACCTGAGCTGAAATCAGGAGTCGGACGCTTAACTGACTGCACCACCCAGGCTCCCCTAGGGTCTTGAATTCTGTAATCTAATAAGCTCAAATGTTCAAATATGATCCTAATGCTAATATTTTATTAGTTTGTTAAATTATTTTGTGTAAATTGTTAACCATCTCAAATGTCTGTTACAGCAAATTAATGGTATACTCCTTATAATAAGATTTAGAAATTTAATTTCTATTGCAAATATCTTAAAGGGCAAATCCAAAAATGAATGAATGTATATTTCCCAGTGTAGAATATAATATTACCCTAAAAAAAAATAAAAAAGGAAAGATCAGGTTAAGTAACAGTTACCCAACTAGATTTTGGGTAAATTTAGCATCTTAATCTATAGATTATATGAATTTTCTTGGACATTGGGACATAGGAATAAAGTAAGAAATACTTCATTTGGACAGCTTCGGTGCTTAATTCCAGTGCATCATTTGCAAAATAATTCTGATTAATACAAATTTTTAATACGAGAAGTTAGCAAATTTGTTTACTCTTTATACTATATTTGGGTCTCATCTATAGCTTTGGCTATACTTTTGCATATATATCAGTATATACAGAGTATCATGGAATATGAATTACTGGCTTTTTAAAGTCATTTTTAGTACTGTTTTTCTTTAAATTCTTAATTGAAGTTGCTTTTATATTGATTGTTTTGAGATAAAGTGCTTCTAAATTTAATTACTGCCCAAGTAAGAAAAAAACATATTTGGGAAGGGAGAATTGTATATTAATATAGGAGACATATTATCTTCAGGTTAATGTATTTGTTACCAGCCTCAATTTGTCCCATTTAGTTACTACAAGTATCTTTTGTCCATTTTTTCCCCATTACTATGATTGAAACTACAGAGCTGTGGTAGTTTTGACACTCCTTTATTGGTTTAGTTGGCCAATAACTTTTATTGGCTCCCTGAATTTAGACCTATGGCCACCTTACTCCAACCTATTTCCTCAGGCTCTCCCACTGACTTTATTATTCCTGCCTCTGCTTGGGGCACAGAGATAAACTAACTAGGTCATCATTATTAAGTCAACATTTTGACCTTATATTTTTCTTTCTAGAATAGAGTTTTTGACCTTAGCTCCTTGTGCCTTATAGTCCCAACCATAGTTGTTCTTATCTTTTGGTTTCACTAACAATGTTGTCTTCATAATGAATCTTTTCCCTTTGCCTCTTTCTTCCGTGTTCCCAAATCTTTGCAAGGATTAAAGCCTCTAAATGCAAATTCTGGCTGTGTGTTTCTATCTTCTTTTGGACTTTTAGATTACCCGTGTTTATATCAGAAATTATCTGTTAGATATAGAATAAATCACAGAACTTCCATTAGTAGTAGATGACCTGTTGTTTTAATCCTGTGAGCTACCTTAGCATGGCATTAGCTTATAGTATTAATGTCATTGTATATTGTGACTAAAATGTCCAATGTATAAACACAGTTGAATTGATAAATCTCAGCATTTAGTGGGTGAAGTAAAGTTTCATTTCCTTACCTATCCTTACTTCTCTTTGTCTTTGAAATTTTGTTTACCTTGTTGAAGAAATACCTTTTCCATTGTTCCCTTACTATAACTTAACGTAAAATTTCTCAGATTATAGTCTTATTGGGTTTGATGAGAAAAAATAGCATTTTGGATGAAAAACTTTACCAAGTTATTATTGAGTGAAATTTTCTATAGATAAAAATTAAACGGAACTTTTAGGCCAGAACATTTCTATTTCACTTTAGGCCACCAATTGAAAATAATCTCACTTTTTAAATGAACATGCCCCATCCCCTGAACCACTGGCAGTTATTTCTGGTATCTAATCTATGTATGAATAGCCTCGATAAAGAAATGTGGACAGAATTCCCCTTTTCCATCACACTTCTGTTTTTCACAAATCCTGTTGTGAAAACATTTCTCTTGTGCTCTGGTTCAATCAAGGTTACATAGTGAGGGGCCTTTGGGTGGCTCAGTTGATGAAGCATCCGACCTCGTGGTTTGTGAGTTCAAGGCCTGCATCCCACACTGTCAGTGAGGAGCCTGCCTGGGATTCTCTCTCTCCTTCTCCCTCTCTCTGCCCCTCCCCCCTTGCTTGTGCTATCTCTCCCTCTCTCTCTCAAAGTAAATACACTTTAAAAAACAAAATCCCCCAAAATTGTATAGTGTAATTTTTACAAAGTAGAAAATGATACAGAAAGCCAAATTGGAGCAAGGGGAATTTGGAACTATTTATGGAGTGTAAAGATAGTATCAAGGGGACAGGATTGAATTATCCTTTGTAAAAATAAGAAATGAAATGCAAAAATGGTACCAGTAATAAGGCCTTTTTTTTAAAATCTCTTATGAATATGTTTCCATTTTGGACTGGTATGTTAAGTTTCTCAAACTTTGTATTAAAAGATTTACAAAGATAACACTAGATACTCAGCTTCCTCTAATGCTCACAGGAGAGTTTTATAATTGTATTCTCTAAATGAATAGTTTTATTGCTGTGGCTCTGCCTTTATACATTGGTAAAAATTTTTTGACAGTCTACATATTAAGAGTGAATCACAGCCTGAAGTCATTTTAAATCCCTGTTTCTAATAAGATGGGCTACTGAAGGTACTATTTATAACTTGGTCTGAACTTCTTAATTCTTTTTTAAAGTGTTCAGGTGGGTTATGTGGTTGTTTTGTTTTTAAACACAGCAGTGCCAAAATGTAAAACTTCTTAAAAAGCATAGTCAAGGTAAGATAATCTATCTTCCGTGACTCATTTATCTTAAGTTTATTGTTCTTTAGAGCTTTTTGGCTTATATTGTCATATTAATGTTGACTATTAATTTCTTTCCTACAGCATGGATTTGTGGTATCATTTCTATCACTGTCATTAGCCTGCTTTCCTTGCTAGGCGTGATCTTGGTTCCCATCATTAACCAAGGATGCTTCAAATTTCTTCTCACATTCCTTGTTGCACTAGCTGTAGGAACAATGAGTGGAGACGCCCTTCTTCATCTACTGCCCCATGTAAGAAATCTTTTTAATCTTTAAAAAAACAAAACAAAAATAAAAATATTTAAGCTAAAAAGGTCCTTCATTAGCAAACTATAGTACACTAATCTAGTATTTGTTGTATTTGCCTATAGGATGAAGTATTTTTTCCATTTGCATAGTTTTAATAGCAATAGTTTTGAAGTAAATGGAGTCATTAGGTTTTAATATAGCAACAAAAATTGGTTACATCAGTATTACTTTTTCCTGCCACAACGTATACATACCAAATCACCACAATGTACTCTTTAAATACAGTTTTATATGTCAGTTTAATCTGGGTAGAGCTGAAATTTACAAAAAATTGCTCTATTAGCAGTTCTGTAAATGAATACTTAAAAAGATACACCACTCATTGATTTTTATCTGTATGCTATATCAAGAAAGTCATTAGGAGAAATGTAGAAGTGGTCTTATGATTGTGCTTGTATAGTCAGTGTGCCCCAGGTATCTTTATTTGATCAAGAATAGGCTGACATATTCAGTTAACAATTTAGTTAACTGATTTCAGTTATAGGAATTTAGCTCCTTACATATGGGGCCATTTATGTTTTCTCCCGGAATACCACTTATTTTCTTCTATTTCAAGACCCTTCTAATAGTATCATATGCCCACACTTCTGGTACCATGCTTAGCAACCTTTTAAAATCTGTTATCAGTTAGTATTTTATACAGTGTTACTGCTTTTACTTCAAATGATGAAAACACTGGGGCTTTTTCTTTTCCAAATGTAAAATTACAGGTTTGAATGTTTTTTTAAAATATTCTTACCACCTCCTTTGGAGTATTGGGGAAACAGATTTGCGTTTTTTAAGTAATCTCTGCACCCATCGTGGGGCTTGAACTCACAACCCAGAGATCAAGAGTTGGACGCTCTACCAAATGAGCCAGCCAGGCACTCCCAGAATTGTTACTTGTGTGTTTTGTATACTCCTCTTCCCCTTCTTCACTCAGAGGAATTGGTTCAGAATTCCATATTTGGTATCTGGAATACCATATGACACTGCCTTAAAAAAATTGATTAATAAATCTTAAACTGTGAATGTAAATTTTTAAAAATTGATTCATTATGTTATTTACTGATTTCCTCCTTTATTCCTACCCCTTGCTTTCCCTTTTTACCATCATCAAGAATAGCCACAAAATTTCAAAACTGGGCCTATTAAGAACAGTTGATTGAAGTGAGAACAGTCTTCAGGTGCTATTTGACTTATTTTTTTTCTTAAGTATTAATTATGTAAAGCTGTTACCTTTTTAAATGGCCTTATCGTCTTTGAGAAGTTTAGAAATCTCTTCTCTTGGCTGCTAGCAGATGGAGAAAAAGTACAGATAAATGTTATAAGGAAGGGAAATACTTAAGACCAGATCTCTAATTTTTAAGATTGTTATTGTGGAACTTGTACGTTTGACAATTAAAAAGTACCCATTTCTGTAATTTATTTTTTGCTAAAGCTTTAAACTGTAGAAAAATAAACACATGTGTGAGTATATACTTATAATGTTCCACAGTTTGTAAGTACAGGTAGCATCTCATCACTTCTTTAATTTATAAGAGAAAAACATAAAAATATAATCAGTTTAAGAAAAAGATTACAGGGAGTCACAGGTTGTGACCGGCAGGTGAATTAGTTTGTTTTTACTGAATGTTAGACATCTGGGTCATGTTCACTTTGGTTTAAAAAGGACCCATGCTTCCTAATATCTTAATGCTGCTTGATTTTCTCACTGTAGTGTGTGTCAGCTCCTATAGCCATTTGAGTTTGTGGTCTTTGTTTTAGAGTTACCATGAAATGTAATACTTTCCAGGCCACTGAAAACAGACAGCAAAATTAAATAAAAGGCTACTTATATTTATGTGAGATAATATTTAGAGAACCACTTTAAAAATTGAAAGGTATTTTGTTGTGTGTCCTAGCAGATTATAGTCTCAAAATTTTAAAAAGCATCTTTAATTACTTGTTTAGAAGTTTTTGTTATTCTTATTAATAGTCTCAGGGTGGACATGATCATAGTCATCAACATGCACATGGGCATGGACATTCTCATGGACACGAATCTAAGAAGTTTTTGGAGGAATATGATGCCGTATTGAAAGGACTTGTCGCTCTAGGAGGCATTTACTTGTTATTTATCATTGAACACTGCATTAGAATGTTTAAGCACTACAAGCAGCAAAGAGTAAGTACTTTGTAATGATCTCTTCCATTTTCTGAGATACGAAACTCAAAAAAAAATTTTTTTCTGGCCACATGCTTAATTATGATGTTGGTGTGTGTTCAAGGAAACATTGACTTTGATCTTTGCCATTTTTATGTATATATTTTGTATATGAATGTATTTTGTATATATTTCCTTGAGACAAAATATGGTTTAGAACAGAGCTCCAAACTGGGACTCAGGGGGAGTGATTCTAATTCTTGCCCAGCTACAAAATAGCTGTGAAAACTATGACTCATTCCTTGTGATTTCCAGTTGCTATATAAATCTGTGGGAAATAAGCCCTACTTTTCGTCTGTATTTTCATATCATATTCCAAATAGTGTATTTAATTTTAATTGCATATTTTATTCAGGGTATTGCCATATTTAAGTGCCTTCAAAGGAAGGTTGATCAAGATGATGTGCAAGTGAATTATTATCTGAGGAATGGTAGAACGAACTAGGAAAGGATCAAAAGTGAAAGAAACCTAACAGCATTTGGTTTCCAGAGGATGTATGGAAAGGTGGATGGGTGAAGAATGGAGTGTTGGTAGGAGGGATGCCAAGGTGAGAGTGGCCGGAGAGAAATGAGTCAGAAGAGAGGTGATGGGGGCTTGAAGTAGAGTCACGTCATGAGGAATAGGAAAGATAAGGTGAGATAAGAGAACTATTTAAAATTTTAATGATTATTTATTTTTGAGAGAAAGAGTGTGAGTGGGGTGGGGGCAGACAGAGAGTGAGAGCGAGAGAATCCAAAGCAGGCTCCAGGCTCTGAGCTGTCAGCACAGAGCCAGAAGAGGGGGGCTCAAACCCATGAACCATGAGATCATGACCTGAGCCAAAGTCAGACACTTAACCGACTCAGCCACCCAGGTGCCCCAGAACCATTTAAATGAGAGAATCAATATGATTTAATTGTTGATGACATTCAAGAAATAGAAGTATTTTAGGGTCCATCTCTGAGTACATAATTTAGAATACGGTTATATATTGCAAAGTATATAGAGAAGTTTTGACATTCCTGTGAAGCTCAATTTTCTTCAATTGTGTGTACCTGCTAACACTGAAGCAGCAAATATTCATATTTAATTGTACAGAATATTAGGGACTGCATAATTTACTGGTAAGTATAAAATGTAGTCTTTCAAGAGGTAGTTCAAAGTAAACATGTTTTCTGTTTTTTATAATTTAATCTTGATCTCATTTTGCATTTAAATTTACTGGGAAAATTAAACATGTTTATTTTTGTAAACTAATGTAGACGAATAGAATCTCCAGAACATGGCAGCTCTTTGGAAATTTGATATTGAAAGAAGTAAATAAATTAAAGGAATTTGATTAGATAAATCAATGGAACACCATTAAAGGGGTACTCTGTATCTAATAGTAAGGAATTCTTCAAGGATATCAAAGAGAGGAATCTGTGCAGATAAATCAGTGTGTCTCCTTTATGATAAATAGGACAGTGAGTAACCAAAGATGAAAAAGTGTATGGCATTGTTTTGAAGAAAAGGAATTAGTGATCCTTGAATAGAACAGACGTTTGACCATCTGCAAAGAAGAGTCAGTTATTGGAAGGAAGCTTCCAGAGCATACATTAAGTAATACATCAGATGAGGACTGGTTTCAGCAAGTTGGGGCTTTGAGGGTAGTGATTTGGCAAGTTTTCAGGAAAGTGGACAAGGACAATCTGAACCAAAGCAGTTGAACACAATCCCAGCTGGTGTTGTACATTTTTTTCTTTTCTCTTTTGTGCTATGGTTGGCTTTTTTTCCCTTCCCCCCACTTTTCTCCTTTCTACTTCATCTCATGGCTGCTGTTTCTTTTCTTTGGTTGTCTCCATACTACTCCTTTTGAACATTTTGTGTTTCCCCAGTTTCTGTTACTTATTGCTACGAAGCAGAACCACCCACAATTTAATGACTTATAACAACATTTTATTATTTCTCGTAATTCTGTCAGGAAATTAGGCAGGATTCAGCCGAGCAGTTCTTCTGTTCCACCTACCATCAGCTACACTCACTCTACTACATTCAAACTCAGCTGGCCTGGGTTGGCCTCAACAGGGCAGGGGTAGGAAGCCCATGAATGTGTATGTCTGCATCTAGTGTCCTCCACGTGGCCTCTCTTTATTTTTTAAAAAAAATTTTTTTAACATTTATTCATCTTTGAGAGACAGAGCATGAGTGGGGAAGGGGTAGAGAGAGGGAGACACAGAGTCCGAAGCAGTCTCCAGGCTCTGAGCTGTCAGCACAGAGCCTGACATGGGGCTCGAACTCACGAACTGCAAGATCATGACCTGAGCCAAAGTCAGTCGCTCAACTGACCGAGCCACCCAGGTGCCCACACATGGCCTCTGTTTAGAGCCTAGGCTGAGTTTCTTCACAGCTTAGTGGCTAGCTTCCTCCAGCAAAAAAGCAAAAGGTGTCAGGTTTCACACTAGTTCCAGAACTGGTCCATCATTTTCTTGCATTCTGTTGATCAAAGCAAGTTAAAGGGGAAGAGGTTATTTGTTCTCATAAACTTACATAGATCCGAAATAGAACTTTAAGTTGGAAGAGTTGTTAGAGGTAGTTACACAGTTACATTGCTAAAAGAAGAAAGCAGACTGTTAAAAGATAGGAAAATTAAAACCTAAACAATGAAATACAATACTTAGGATTTATTAATAAGTGAGGATAGATTAGATGAGAAAGAAAACTTACCTTTATTGCAAAGCTGTTAAGAGTCGGTTACCGATAGGTCATTTTTTCACACATCACCTCATTTAATCCTAAGAATCTATCATTTTAATTTTACAGATGAGTATTCTTATGGTTTAATAAATTTAACTGCCCAATTCTCACAGAAGTAAACTACAAAGTTTGTGATTTTAACTCAAATTTGACCCTGCCCATTATGTCACATGTAGGGAAATGTAAGATTGCATTAAACACAATGAAATTCAAAGGGAATAAGCTTTAGTTTTTTGGAACTTCCTATTCCCATGCACTATTAAATAAGACAGATATTAAATATATTTCACACATTTCATTTGGTTGCATGTAATATAGTACTGTGTACTGTAATCTGTACTTTGAAGTAGATGAGTTGTTCCTTTCAGTTGAGTGTTTGAAAAAAAAACAACAACATAGAAATTTAGCTGAATATTTTATAATGAGACCCCTTGATTAATTTCTAAAAATTTTTTCTCTTTTTTTCCTAAGTAATTTATGAATAAAGTGTTACTACCACTTACCCCAAAGATGTTAACAAGTGAATATTGTTGCTAGTTGTGGCTGCAGATTTGATACTAATACCAGATTTTTTTCAGGGAAAACAGAAATGGTTTATGAAGCAGAACACAGAAGAATCAACTATTGGAAGGAAGCTTTCAGATCATAAGTTAAATAATACACCAGATGCTGACTGGCTTCAGCTCAAGCCTCTTGCCGGTAGACAACAGTTCTGACTAAAGAGAAACTTTTAAAATATAAACATTGAAATACTGCTTCTAACCTGTGCCTGTGTTTGAAATTTCTTGTTTTTGTGGCTTCCCTAATATTAGTTTCTAACTTGTATTTCCTAAAATGTGAGTGTATCTTGTGATTTTGTTTACTGTCTTGTCTATTTCAGCCTTATTAAAATGGAATGTGGGACTAATTATATCACAGGGCAAGGAACATACTGCACTTTTACTTTACAGAAAAAAAATGAAACAAACAAAAAGGCTTTGTAAGCAGTATACTCGTGTTATCTTTAGATCTTGGCAATGCAGGTCTCTGTGCCGTCCATATGGGATTGGTTTCATATGGAAGAGGGAGAGTGGTCTCCCTACTTAAAATCTCTGCTCATCAATTCAGCTCTTCTGTTGCCTGGTAAATGTGATGAGGTAGCTTACAATTGTTAAGGAAACATAAAGTATTTTAGTCTAATTTTCCCTTTCTGTTTGAACTTGTGTTTCCCCTGAACGTACCAATGATTTTCTGCAGAAAAGGGGCAGATGAGACTCTAACTGTACTCTGCTCCAAAATAACAATTTGAGAAGTAGTAGACTGTTTGTCACATAATAAATAGTTTTTGAAAACTAGGTGAGAGGCCAACCTCAATTAAAAAAAAATACTTAATCAGATGTTACCATTTATATGGGTTTCTGAGTAGCATTTTCAGATAGGTGCCATTGGAGGGTGCCAGCGATTTAAAGTTTGTTTTCTTCAGTGATAAGAGAGGATTAGACAGGGTAACTTTAAGTTTCCTTCTTCCCCTGAAAAATTATGGGTCCATTTAGTTGTCCTGTAAATGCTGCAGTAACTTCTACCCTTCGATTTTTAGCAGCTGTTCGTGATGTCCTCCCTCAGATTCACAGTTTCTCCACGCTTGCCAGTTCTTCTCCCCACTTTGCCTGCTGTTGATCTCAGTGTCCCCCCTTTACCTCATCTGGTTCATCATCTGGATGCTCAGAACCCCAGTTTGTTTTGTGTGTATGTGCACATGTTTGTTTTATTTGCTTTTATACATTTATTTGGGACTTCATTTAATCATTACACTGCTGTTCTGCCTGGGTTTAAATGAGCGAAGAAGCGTTCGTCTGCTTGTTGATAAAGTATATCCTTTGCTATTATAAATATAGGAACTGATGACTCGGTCGTTTCTGAAGATCGACTTAATGAAACTGAACTGACAGATTTAGAAGGTCAACAAGAATCCCCTCCTAAAAATTATCTTTGTGTGGAAGAGGAGAAAATCATGGACCATTCTCACAGTGATGGGTTACATACCATTCACGAGCATGACCTCCATGCTGCTGCACACAACCACCATGACGAGAGTAAGACTGTGCTGAGGAAACATAACCACCAGTGGCACCACAAGCATTCTCACCATTCTCATGGGCCCTGTCATTCTGGGTCCGATCTGAAAGAAACCGGCATAGCTAATATAGCTTGGATGGTAATCATGGGGGATGGCATCCACAACTTCAGTGATGGGCTAGCAATTGGTAAGTGGGCTTGAAACTTGGGTTATCATTTGTTTGATCTTTAAGGTCACAGATTCAGTACTAATACTATAAACTGTAATACATAGGATTAAAATTTGAGGTTAACAAATACACTGTTATATATTACTCTGGTCATTTGATTTGTTTCCAGAGGCTATGTTAATGTTTTTGATCAGCTTATTTGGGGCATAAAGGTATATTTTTACTGGGTTTTGCTTTTAATGTGTAAACAAATGTCTGTAGTATACTACTTTTATAACTCGATTTCAAGGCATAATCACATATGAAAGCTACCTTAACATTCTATTTTCAAATACATTTATATATCCCTGAATATATAATTTCAGTCCTGGGTTTAGTACTTTTTTATGTCTTTGAAAAGGTGAAGAAAAATTTTACCTGTTAAGCATCCATTGTACCAGATTCAAATATTAGAGTCTTGGCTAACGTAAACTGATATTACTAGTTTAGGAGAATATTAAATGTGATTAATATATGATTTTCTTTTCCAGACTTCACTCAGAAGTAGGCTTTGGTTTCTTTAAGAAAGGAGAGGCCATATTTTTCAATCTTTAGTAGCTGTCAATGTTAAAAAATAAAGAATTTACTAGGGGGAATCAAATGTATTTATATCTCTGATCTCAGTCCTCAAGACTGTCAGACGGATAATACTTTGTAGTATTTTTGCTCTAGACCCAGAAAAGTTCAGACAAGGATGTAGCCATTTAAGTATCTATAAATATTTATATGAGAGAGAGCGAATACAATCGTACGCTTAAAGGACTTGAAATTTAGCATCAGACTTCAACTCAGAAACTGAAATGCTGGAAACCATTACTACACCCACGCTTTCAGTGAGCTCTGGAAGGCTAATATAATGGAAAATTTAATTTCTTAGAGAATATTTCTTTCACTGAGTAGCTCTTTCTCTGGTTATTATATACGTATTATACCTCACTATATGTTCAAAAAGTATAATGTAAAATAAGTGAGTCACTCATATATTATGAAAATAATTTATATAGGCAAAAGAGGTTGTACCTATCCTTATTAATGAAAATGGAAAAAGCGGAAGTAAACATCACTTGATTTTCTTTTTACCCCCCACCTCAGGAGCAGCTTTCAGTGCTGGACTGACGGGAGGAATCAGTACCTCTATAGCTGTGTTCTGTCATGAGCTGCCACATGAGTTAGGTAATATACCAGATTTTGTCAAATCTTAAGACTTCTTCAGTTATAAATGCATATAAATTTTCGAGAGGTTAAAACATAAAAATGGCTGATGACAAGTAGAAATGTCATCATTCTTTTATATAATATGTATTATATGCACCTAAAAATGTATTGTTTTATATGTATGTATTTTTAATTTATGTAAACAGTATTATGTCCTTTCCCATTCTGTTCCTTATATTACTAATCATTATGCTTTTATTTAGTTTATTTTGAGAGAGAGAGAAAGAAAGCATGAGCACATGAGCAGGGGAGGAGCAGGGAGAGAAGGAGAGAAAGAATCCCAAGCAGGCTTCATACTGTCAGCGCAGAACCTGATGTGGGGCTTGATCTCACAAACCATGAGAACATGACCTGAGCCGAGGTCAAGAGTCAGATGCTTAACCAACCGACCCACGACCCAGCCAGGTGCCCCTCATTATGCTTTTAAACTCCACCCAGGTTATCATGAATTCATTTAATATGTTGCTTTTAGTCAGTACTTAAGAATTGTGCATTTACTGCATTTTACATATTTGTCACCTGGTATTAGATACACTACACCTTTAATTTCCTGCCACCACAGATAATGAGGCATCGAACATCTGTAGACTTAGCGCTTATAGACTCTTACAAGAACATCTTTTGGGATTATACCCAGGAACAGAATTGATGGGTCGTAGGATGTACCTGCCAGAGAAGTGCTGTATTACTAGCCACCATGGCCATCTCTTACCACCAATACCAGAGAGTTCCTGTGTTTCCACATCCCTGCCAAGACTTCACATTAACTAATTTTTGTCAATTTGGTAGATAAAAAATTATATTTCTTTGTTGTTTTAGTTGGCACTTACTGATCTACCAATGATTTTTTTTTTAATTTCTCTTCATGTGTTTTGATTTTTGTTTTATTTTTATTTTTATTATTTTTGAGCAACAGAGAGTGTGAGTAGGGGAGGGGCAGAGAGAGAGGGAGACACAGAATTCGAAACAGGCTCCAGGCTCCCAGCTGTGTCAGCACAGAGCCGGATGCCGGGCTCGAACTCACAGACCACAAGATCATGACCTGAGCTCATGTCAGATGCCTAACCAACTGAGCCACTCAGGCGCTCCTGATTTTTTCCTATAAGTTGAAAAACATTAGATGTGCACATGCATTCATTCACAGAAAATATCCAGGGGATGTAGAGATGACATAAATTTGAAAGAAAAAAGTAACTCCCTATTCTGAGTTTCGAAGGAATTTCTTCATATGCTCTTGCTAGTTTAATATTTTTCTTAAATTTATCTGGCTATGAAACATCTATCACTTGACTGTGTTTAATTTTTTTTATTGGTAGTAGCCTTATTTGCTTACTTTCAGTAGAGTTTATATGTATAATTTGCTTAGAAAATTATTAACTGCTCAAAGCAGGACAGTCTATTAATGCTTACTTGGTGCTGATTCTCTAAGCCTTGATTCCGTATTTAACAGTTTTGTTCCTTTGCCAGCCTTGAGCCTGTGTTCTTATATCCTGTTCATGCCCCATTTCCTTTATCCTGACTAAACCATTATTGCCTTCGTTGTCTTTTGCTTGGACAGTTTCCATAGTATTTACACCTAGTTTTGCTCTGTTCTAGTCCATCTCGTATACTTTATCCCAAAGTGACTTGCTCATGCAATCAGTCTTTCAGTAGTCTCCCTTACGTATAAAGTTAAAAGCTGAGATTCATTAGTCCTGCTTCCATTGGCCTTCATTTCTGCCTTTTCAGCCTTACTCACTGTGCTTGCTGTTGGATGTTTTCCACTTCACCCAAACATAATTCACCAAACATATGCTGTGGGTGCCTGAGCCTGCTTCTTTCCTTGTACCATGTTCCTACTTGGCTTGTCCTGTCCTGCTGATTGTCTCTCTAGTTAATTATGTTATGAGGCTTTTTTTCTCCAACTTGAGGACTGCCCTCCCGCTGGAGGATTACTGCCCTGTATGTGTTGGATTACTTTTTCATGTAAACTTTATCACTTAGCTTCACCAGGTCTTTCTTTGGGTGCTTAGTATATATCCATTGTAGATGTCCTATCTCTTAAAATGTAGGTTCTTTGTATGCAGATACTGTATCTTATGCACTTTTCTTAACTACTTTCCTGTGTTAGGAAGAGAATAATCTGCCAAATACTTCTTTGCAATTCCATAGCAATACACATCAGGGCTTTCTGTCAGTTTTTATATGTAGGTAACATATAGCCTAATAATTTTAACTTTGCACTCTTCATTTTGAACTTGCTTAGTAGTAGATTTGGATAGTCTGAACACACATCCACAATATACTGGGAAGACCTTCAACTTCCCTTCCTACCCTCTTCCTGCTCCCTAAATGGAGTATATCATGCCACTTCATGGTTATTGACAGCAGGGAGTTTGGAGATTAGGGATGATTGCCTTCCTGCCACTTACTCCTTTTTCTCTCTATAGTTTCTCCTTGAAACAATGAAATACAAGGAATGATAGCCACATAAACAAATGCAGGACATACCTTAATAGCTAGGTAAGGCCTTGGACCTATGCAGAGCTCTTGTGAAAGCTGGATTATAGAACTCTACCTGGGCCAGGACTCCCCATGAGACAATCGACCCCAAATCTCTACCTGTTTTACCCCCACAAACCAGAAGTTGGGATGTTACTGTTGCTATGATGGGAAAACATGAGTTTAAAGTACGTTGAACTTTAAAGGAGTGAGACCTTAAGAAAATGTGCATTTTCCCCCAATGCTCAGTGCTAAATTGACCTAAACTCTATTTTCTAGCTGTCTAGGCTCTAGGGTAAAAAGAGCATAACTCTGGAAGTGATAGAAAATGCTTTGGCCTTTGTATTAATCAAGGTAGGAAGTGGTCTAATGACCATAAACAAAGAAAGTATTTTAAAAAATGATCTTACAGCCTATTTTTTGCCTTAAGGTACAATAATGGACACTTTGGTAAAATAGGCCCAGATGAATGTCTTTACTCTGATTTATCACTCTTATTCATTTGGAGAGGAGGGAATCTGGAGAGAGGCTAGAAACCTCTTCTTCAGAACTCCCAAGCAAGGGAAAGATCACTCTCCTAGAAGATATGATAGAAGCATGGCAGGGAGATAGGAGAAACTTCTCCCTGGTTAATAGGTCAGGATATTGGCAAAGCAGCATAATACGTTGCATTCCAGGATAATTTATTTGATCTAAAACCTCTTAGGCCCTAGTTAAGTTTTTGATTATGAATTCTTAAAACTGTTCTGAGATTTTTATACTGAAGTCATACCCTAAATGGGAAAACAATTGTTTAAATTACATTTTAGTGCATTAAAAAGTGACCCTTAGTAATTCCAAGTTTTATTGTTCCTCTTCTGAATGCATTGCAGTTCTCGCATGGTGTACCAGATGATGGTTTTGTTTGTGCTTAGGAATGCAAAGGAAAAATCAAACTTTTAAACCTTAGAACAATATACAGCTCAGGGAGGTTCATTCTAAGAGGTATGCAGAAATTGAAACCATCTGAGAAAATAGAAAACGCTTGTCTCTCATAGTGTGTTTGCTGTGGGGTGGGTTAACGGATGAAGTCACCTGAATTATTCCTACTCTTTCTTTTGTTTTTTGCCAAACTTGTTTTAGCTATATTTAAGTAAGTAGAAATATTACTTTGTTGTATTCTCTCTACTATTTTCCTACTAGTTCAAAATAACTGTATAAGCATTTGAAAAATAATTTATATGAAAACTTGTATAAGAACATATAAAGAGGAAATGAGATTGGGATAATCTAGAAGAGCAGATAATCCAAACTCTCTTCTTGATATTAAGTAGTGTGTTCTAACTCCAAAAAAAAGTGACATTTTGATAAGTAAATGTAGCCTTATTATTAAGACTCAGCTCAGAGAGGCTATGGTGCCATCCCATTTTTTCCCTTTACTCTCATGCGTATTTAAGGGGTAAGTAGAATTTCAAAATAAATTTTCATAATGTGCTAGATTGTTCAGGGAAAACTGAACATTTACTATATAGATGTATACATGTGTATACATGCATTATTTAAGGCAAAAATAAAGAACTTTGAAATATGTATTTGTTTAAAAAAATCTCAGTGGTTGATATTAACATAATAACAGCATTGGATCACATTAACAGCTTTGGCAGGCACACCTCATTCGTTGTGTTAATGACACCCTTTGTCAGCAGAAAGGAAGGGATATTGATTTATCAAAAGATGAGTAGATTTGCTTGTTTGGTGTAAATCCCAACTGTATTCCTTTGATCTATTTTTCAAATATTTATCAAGGTTCTTACTGAGAAGGGAGGTGGGTGGAGAAAAAGGGAGAAAAATATGCAGATACCTCTGAAATTTCTAACTAAGATAAGTCTAGGACAAAGATAGATTTTATTTTATTTTATTCATTTTTTTAAAAAATTTGTAATGTTTATTTCTGAGACAGAGACAGAGCATAAGTGGGGGAGGGGCAGAAAGAGAGAGGGGGACAAAGAATCCGAAGCAGGCTCCAGGCTCTGAGCTGTCAGCACAGAGCCCGACGCGGGGCTCGAGCTCACAGACTGCGAGATCATGACCTGAGCGAAAGCCGGACGCTCAACTGACTGAGCCACCCAGGCGCCCCTAGATTTTAAATGAAATAATTCGTCTTGGTACAAGGTCATTATACAAAGATAATTTATACTGCTGTATACTAGCAATGAACAATTAGAAATTGAAATTTTTTTAAAGTGCTATTTATAACACCAAAAAACATGAAACTCTTTGGTTAAATCTAACAAAATATACACAGAATCTGTATGCTGAAAACTACAAATCACCACAAAAGAGATCAAAGGAGACTTGAGTGTGAAGAATGTATACCAGGTTTATGGACCAGAAGACTCAGTATCTTTAAGATGCTAATTTTCCCTATAGTTTAAGTGCATTCCCAGTCAGAATACCAGCAGGCTTTTTCAAATGAGCTTTTTCAAAATTTAATATGGAAACCGAAAGGAACTTGGATAACCAGAAGAATTTTGAAAAAGGACAACAAAATTGACTTTAAGACTTGCTATAAAGCCACAGTAATTGCAACAATTTATATTGGTGAGAAAATAGGCACATAAATCAGTGGAACAAAGTAGAATTCTCTGATATATGGCAACTTATTTTCAACAAAGTGCAAAGGAAATTCCATGTAGAAAGGAAGTTTTTTCCACAAATGTTGCTGTAGTAATTGAATATCTAGTTTCAAAAACCCAAAGAAACCAAAAAAGTTCACACTGTAGACACAAATTAACTGAAAAAAGATCATTGATTTAAATAAAAATTTTAAAATACAGGTTTCCCCTGCTATCCAAAAGTAGTGTTCCAGTGAAACTTTTTGTAAGCTGTAAGGGCTTAAAGCTAAGAAACAGTTACTATTTATATGGAGAAGTTTTTGAGTTTCCCAATACCTTAGGATACATCTTGCCAATGGAAGCACAAAATAGAGACAAAGCACAGGTACTTACACACTTCAGAGCTATGGTGGCCTGACACTGAGCAGGGTTCCTGGGGAAGGAGCTTGGTGGGGCTACTCTGGCTGCTCGGGGTGCAGGCTGCCTCTACAGCGGCTCATGCAAAACAAAGGCTGTTTTTGGTTTTTGCCTTTTTTCGTAAAAGGGAAAAATCCTTTTCAGATTTTTTTTTTTGGTTAGGGAAAACCGGTACTAATGTAGGTCTTTAATGAAAGTGAAGTGGCTGTAATACGAACTTTTGAAAAGTGGGGGTTACCTGTATAAGACTTTCAGAAGAAAACCTAGGAGAAAATCTTTGTGTTCTTGGATTAGGCAAACTTTTTTTATTTTATTTATTTATTTTTTCCCAACGTTTATTTATTTTTGGGACAGAGAGAGACAGAGCATGAACGGGGGAGGGGCAGAGAGAGAGGGAGACACAGAATCGGAAACAGGGTCCAGCCTCTGAGCCATCAGCCCAGAGCCCGACCCGGGGCTCAAACTCACGGACCGCGAGATCGTGACCTGGCTGGAGTCGGACGCTTAACCGACTGCGCCACCCAGGCGCCCCTGGCAAACTATTTTTAGATAAAACATCAAAAGCATGATCCATTAAGGAAAAAGTAATAAAATGGACTTCATAAAAATTAAAAACTCTACACAAATAGCCTTTATTTAAAAAGAATGAAAAGGACTGTGAATAAATATTTGGAAAATATTTGGAAAAATATTTGGAAAATACATCCCTGACAAGAGACTTTTAGGATATTTAAAGACCTCTCAACTCAATAATAGGAAAAACAACAAAGTGGGCAAAAGATTTGAACAGGCATTTCACTAAAGCAATTCTGCAGATGAAAACACATGGGATTACAGGTGCTGGATTTGTCATTATAAAGGGCTATAAAGGATGTGGAACAACTCTCAGAAATTGCTGGTAGGAATGCAGCGTTTTAGAAGGCTAGAAAAAAAAAGACACTCGTTAAATGGCCCAGAAATCCCACTCGTAGGTATCTACTCAAGAAATGAAAACTTATGTTGACAGGAAAACCTGTTTATGTGTACAGTGGCTTTATTCATAGTTGCCCAAAACTGGAAACAACCCATAGGTCCTTCAGCTGTTAACTTGGTTCATCTATGGAGGATTTAGTGTAGTAAAAACCATGACTTCCTGGGGCGCTTGGATGGCTCAGTCATTTGAGTGTCCGACTTCAGCTCAGGTCATGATCTCTCACGGTTTGTGAGTTCTAGCCCCACGTCAGGCTCTGTGCTGACAGCTCAGAGCCTGGATGGAGCCTGCTTCGGATTCTGTGTCTCCCTGTCTCTCTGCCCCTCCCCAGCTCGCACACACACACTCACTTACTCTCTCTCACTCTCTCTCTCAAAAATAAATAAACATTAAAAAAATGACTTTCTGATATAAACTGTAACATGAATGAATCTTATACATATTATGCTAAGAGGAAAAAAAATACCTAGATTCAAAAGACTGCATACTTTATGGTTTCAATTTATATGATGTCCTGGACAAGGAAAAACTATAGGCATTGGTTGCTGAGGAATGAGGGAACTGAGGAAGTTTGCAGGGAAGGGCGGAGGGTGGATAATGAAGTAGTTCCAGAGTTTGATGGTGGTTATGGTTCCATGGTATGTACTTTTGTCAAAACTCATAGAACTCTACATCCAAAAGAGAATGCTGTAAAAAAAGAATTCTACCTTAAAATTTTAATTTAAAAAAGTTTTAACTGAAAATTCATCTTGAGTCTTGATTAGCTAATTCACGCTGTTTGGTTGCTATTCAAGGATGAAATAAATCCTTTTGCCATCCAGTAATATCTGGGGAGGCATCAAGGTCGACATAGTTTGTACCTATGACACAATGTTCTTTGAGTATTAAATAGTGTTTCTTTTAAAACCCTTTTTAATTATTTTTTTTAAGTTTACTTATTTTGAGAAAGAGCACAAGTGGGATAGGGGCAGAGGGAGAGAGAGAATCCCAAGCAGGCTCCATGCTGTCAGCACAGAGCCTGATGTGGGTTTCAAACCCATGAACCGTGAGATCATGACCTGAGCTGAAACCAAGAGTCAGACACACCACTGACTGAGCCAGTCATGTGCCCATGCCCTTTTTTGAAATTATAAAAGGAAACACTTTATTTTATAACCTAAAGACACTTCTCATTTTGTATTACCTAACCCCCTGCTAAGTTAAATTGCCCTCTGAGCATGGTTAATGAGTGAATTAGTGAAAATCTGGTGGGGAAACTTATAGAGGAAGAAGTTAGGAAGCTCTTTGCTTAAGGAAGCTGAGAAAAAAATTAAAAGTCTAGGGTAGAGAAGAGATAAAGCTGCTTTTGAATCCAGGACTTACCAGGAAAATTAAGGATTTAGGATCAGAGGGGAGAAAAAATGCAAGGAGAGTAGTAGTAGATGGAAACTAGAGAATGGCAGTTTAGAAGCTACTGGTAGATAATCTTGCACTAATTTGTTAACTTCTTCCTATCTGTTATAAATTAGAACCTTATCACCATAAGAGTTAAAAAAGAGAACAGATCATGTATTTTTAATATGTAAGGTTAAGACCCACCCCTTCTTTTTTAAGTTTGTTTCTCTACATATGAATGTAATTTCTACGCCAAACATGAGGCTCAAACCCATGACCAAAAGTCTCATGCTCTTCTGACTGAGCCAGTGGGTACCCCTAAAATTGCTTCTTCAGGGAAGGTAATGCCCCAGTATCTATATAATACCTTGCATTGCTAAGTGTTCAGTGATAAATTAGATGTTTGTATATTTAGTAAAACAAAGAAGCTTGTTATAGTTTGTCAGAAATTACTGACTTTTACCCTTTAGCTTTAAAGCTATCGTACTAGCAGTATTTATTCTTCTAGTAATATCTCTGAGAAATATTTGTTTTTTTCTAGCAGTCCAACTCTAGACATACAAGTGTGAGTCTCTTTATTCATTTTACATTTTTAGGATTTTTAGAATTAAGATTTAATTTTTTTCCTGGAAAAATAAAATCTAAACAGCATACAATATACTTACAGTCTGTTACCTCTGTTTGTTCTTAGGCAATTTTTCTTTCGAAAAGGGGCAGAGATAAGAGCAGAGGGCTTTAATTGTTGCTCACGGAAAGAGTAGTGACCAGGTTCTTTTTTTCTACATTTTTGATTTTTTTTTAATGTTTATTTATTTTTGAGAGGGGCGTGGCACAGAGGATCCCAAACAGGCTCTCTGTTGACAGCAGAGAGCCCAGCGTGGGGCTCGAACTCATGAACTGTGAGATCCTGAGCTGAAGTCAGATGCTTAACTGACTGAGCCCACCCAGATGCCATTCTAGGTTTTTGATTTTTTTTTTTTAAACTTTTAAGTGTTTTTTTTAGATTTTGTTTTGAAAGAGAGAAAAAGAGTAGTGGGTGAGCAGGGAGGGGCAGAAGGAGAGGGAGAGAGAGAATCCTAAGAAGGCTTCACGCCTAGCATGGAGCCCTATTTGGGACTCGGTCCCATGACTGTGAGATCATGACCTAAGCCAAAATCAAGAGTGGGATGCTTACCCAATTGAGCCACCCAAAATTTAACATTTCACATTCTACAGAAAATTGACCTTTGCTTTTTGATAAGCAGTTCTTTGAGTTTTCACATGTCTGTAGACTTCTAACAATTCCATCATCCCAACAGTTCCCTTCTTGCAGTCCCATTGTAGTCCTACCCCTGTTTCTGGCGACCTTGGAATGTTCTTCACTGTAGTTTTATCTTTTTGACATATCATATAAATAGAATTGTATATAGCCTTTCAGACTGGCTCTGAGCATCGTGCCTGTGAGATTCACCCAAGTTTTGCCTGTATTAGGTTCAATTAAGTAAAAAATAAATATTTATAATAAAATCTCAGTTATTAAAGGTGTATTTTTATATCAATTTTTTATTTTGTTTCCTGCTTTTTCCCCTTAAATGTGTGTGTAAAATCCTGTGATTGTAAAACTCTCACATTGTGTCTTTACTGCAGGTGATTTTGCAGTTCTTCTTAAAGCTGGCATGACTGTAAGGCAAGCAATTGTATACAACCTCCTCTCTGCCATGATGGCTTACATAGGCATGCTTATAGGCACAGCTGTGGGTCAGTATGCCAATAACATCACACTTTGGATCTTTGCAATCACTGCAGGCATGTTCCTTTATGTCGCCTTGGTGGATATGGTAAGATACTTTATAGTTTTGTGATTATTACCAAATCTGTAAATAGAATGCACCTTCCAGAAATGGAAGAAACCTTTGGATGTAGTTTAAAAGAATATTTTTAAAAATGGAACCCATTTTAAAACATGTGAAATCCTAAATAGTCTATTAGGGAAAGACAAATAGAAGGGTTTCCTCTTTGAAAATCAGTTGAGATGCTGAAAATTTTTGACCAAATGATATTACTATTCAAAGTAATCATCAGTAATATTTAGAGATAATTGTTACACTATTAAAATTTGTAATACTGTGGTGTGGTTTGTTAATAAAATAATTCTTTGAGCTTGTTTTATGGCAAACAAGAAATACTTCTTAGGGAAGCCAATCTTCTGCAGAAAATGGTATATTTTCCTAGGGATTTGTGTAATTTTCATTTTTTCTAACTTTAAAGTTAATAAATCTAAACACTAGCAAATAGTTTTAATTTTACCTTTATATCTTAAATATGTTAGGTAGTGTATTTGCAGAACTAGCAGTTTAATTACTTTTTTTTTAAGTTTGTTTATTTATTTTGAGAGGGAGAGAGAATCCCAATCAGGGTCTGCACTGTCAGCACATAGCCCAAAGTGGGGCTCGATCTCACGAACCGTTAGATCATGGCCTGAGCCAAGATCAAGAGTAGGACGCTTAACAAACTGAACCACCCAGGTGCCCCTACTTTTTGTTTTCAAACATTATGTTCACTTTTCTTCCTGGTAGGATCTAGTAGATGGTCTCATTTCAAAATCATATAACCTGAATTTTTAATGATAGAATTAATGCCTATTTATAATAGAAAATTTAGAAAGTATCAACAAAAGAAAAGAAAAACTGTTTACAGGGTGCCTGGGTGACTCAGTCGGTTAAGCATCCAACTTCAGCTCAGGTTATGATCTCATGGTTCACAAGTTTGAGCCCCGTGTTGGGGTCTGTGCTGACAGCTCAGAGCCTGGAGCCTGCTTCGGATTCTGTGTCTCCCTCTCTCTCTGCCCCTCCCCCGCTTGTGCATGCACATGCGTGCTCTCTCTCTCTCTTTCTCTCTCAAAAATAAAAACATTAAAAAAATGTTGACGCTCTGTACCTACAGTTCACCACTTCCCTATCTTTTCATAGACTCTAACACCTCATTTCTTGTCCCCATGCTCAGCTGATTACCTTACTTCCTGTTTCATGGAGAACCCTGAAGCCATTGAGACAACCTGCCACAGGTTCCCATTACCATTTTTACTCATCTGCCTGTATCCGTTCGTTTACTCCCTTTCCTATTACACTGGAGGAATCTCTGTGTTCCTCAAAGAGGTCAGCTTCTTAAAACCGCTCCCTAGAACTTGTCCTCTTTTCACTAACTTCCTGAAATTCTCCCAAATTCTCTCTCGTGTTGGTCATTTTCCCCTCTCTGCTGGGTCATTCCTACAAGCACGTAAACCTCGTGTACTCCTCACTTCAAAAAGTAGGAGAGAGGACTTTCTTAACTCTAGTTTCTATTTTAGTCCTCAACCACCATTTTCTTCCCTTACAGAGCAATTATGCTTTCTTAATTTTTGATTCTCGTCTCTCTTGAGTTTGGCCATATCAGGTATTCTCCCTGACTGCTGTGCCAGATTGTTATCTGGCAGTCGACCACGATGTTGCTGAGTCCAGTGGTCATTCACCCCATCCCATCTCTGTTCAGCAGTATTTCGCAGTTGCTCATTCTCTTCTCTTTGAAATGCTTTCCTGCCATCACCATCTCCTGGCTTACCACCTTCCCGGCCTTTCTTTCTCAATTTGTTTTCTGATTCTCTTCTCCCTTACCTGTAACTGTGGGTGAAAGCCCTCTAGGTAATTCCATTTAGTCTCACGGCTTTAAATTTTTATTGACTGGTAATTCCTATGTTTACATCTTTAGCAGACTTTTTCCTTAACTCAGTTAATCTATCTACCTGCTTCCCTGACTCTCTGAACAGAAGTACAAGCTGATTATGTTCAGATCGCAGCTCTGGAGATCTGCCAGCCTTAACTTCTTGAACCAGCAACTCCTGTAGGGATTCTCTGTCATACATGATGATTCCATTCTTCTGGTTGCTCAGATCAAAACCCTGACTATCATTCTTTGACTCAAGTCTCTCTGTCCACCCTACCTCTGGCTCGTCTTGGGAGGGCTCCACCCCCTAACCACCTCTGTGGCCACCATGCTCCTTCAAGCCACCACCATCTTCTTCTCTTTAACTTTCTCCCTGCTTTTGCCCTGCTGTTGCCCTGTCCACGACATTCTGGGTTAACAGTCACGTCACTTGTGTGCTTCAAACTCTTTGGTGGCTCCTGTGCATTTCTCTCCCTCTCCCTCTCCCTCTCCCTCTCCCTCTCCCTCTCTAATTTCTTGAACTATACCTCATCTTCTCCTTTTCTCCAGGAGGCACACTCTGCCGTAGGGGCCTGGCTCTTGCTGATCGCTCTATGTGGAATATTTTGCCTGTGGACAGTCTTCGGGCTAGCTTTCTCCCTCCTTGTGAGGCATCCCATCTAAAATTTCAACCGCTACCCCAACATTTTACACATTCTGTCCCTACTTTTTTTCTCCTTTGGACTTAGATCTTGATCTATAAATAATACACTAAACATTTTACTTATTTATTGAGTTCCTTACGGGCCCCACATGGATACCCATTCTGAGACAGCAAGCATTTTTGGTAGTATTTCGTTTACTGCTAGAAAAGTAGTTCACAATTAGTTGAATGAAAAATGAGCTAATTCTTATACTAGGAACCTAAAGATATATATATATATATATATATATATATATATATATATATATATATATATATATATATATATAAAAATGAGAATCTTTCCAGGAAGGATTTAGAGTCTAATGAAGGAGAAAACTATGTTGGCTAAAAAATTGGGAAATAAAATTAGGGAAGTTTCTCTGGAATGGGAGATCTGAGCTGAGTCTTAAAAACTGTTGAATAGTTTATTAGAAGCAAGAGAAAGGGTCATATGAGAAAGCAGAATAATGAATAGCATCGTTCCTTTGACTAGTGAGTCTCCTCCTGGGACTGTATTTTAGAGAAAATAACGCATCATGACTATTGCTATTACAACAAGCAAGCAAACAAAAAACTGTATTAAAGTGTTTTTTGCAGTAGCATTTACAGTGTTACAGTTATATTGGAAATACCCTAAGTGTCCAAGAGGGAAAACTATCCACATATATTTTAGGATTTTAATAACACTGAAATTATTTTTTTCCTAATGTTAAATGGAAAAAGATGGATTAAAAAATTACATCCATAGTCATCAGATGTTGGCCAGATCACGACAGTCCTACAACACACAGTGCTATAAAAGAGAATTTAGTGTAAATTTTATAAATTTTTAATTATAAATTTTGAGGAGCCATTATAGAGTTAAGCAACAATGACATCACATTTTTGTTTTAGACCACTTTGACTATAGGGAGGAAGTTTGTATTCATTTACAATAATTCAGTATGATAGCAACAGTACCAGAAATTTTGGTTTGAGGTACCTTTAGGGTATCCAGGTATAAGCGCCCATCTGGTTTTAAGGGCCTTTGGATAGCAGCTGTTTATCAACCAGTTTGGAAGCGCTGTTGTAGGGCCATACCAGTAGATACTGGCTGGCTTTTGCTGTGCTTATGATCAACAGACATGGGTGTGGGTATTCAGGATTGAATTGAATGTGGGGAAGGCATAGTGCCTCTTCTGGCTGGTATGTGTACCTATCTGGACGGGGTGTTTCTGAGAAAAGTCCTGTATATTACATATGCTTAAACGTTAAGCCAGAATTAAAAGTTTTTGTCTTAATAAAAACTTGAGGAAAGGAGAAAAGATATAATAAAAAATAGTCTTTTTACTAGAACCATGAGTTTGGAAATTGCCTGGTTTAGTCTGAATCTAGAGTTTGGCAAATATTCTGTAAAGGGACAGATAGTAAATATTTAGGCTTTGTAGACCATACAGTCTCTGTCACAGTTCATCAGCTATTCTGTTTGTAGTAGTTTCTGTCACAATTACTCTACTCTGCTGGAAAAGAACAGTAGCCTCCACACTGCTGCCATAGAGTTGGGAACAAAATAGATGATCAGCATGAAGTCATTCTTAAATAGGATCCTCAGGAGACTGTTAAATATACTGTAGCAGTGTCAGATACGGTAGTTGGATTAATTGTACTCATTATTTAATAATGAATAATGGTGTTTCTTCCTAGACAGGCATTATGTTCTTAATACTACATTTCTCCTTGGGGCGCCTGGGCGGCTCAGTCGGTTGGGCGTCCGACTTCGGCTCAGGTCATGATCTCATTGTTGGTGAGTTCAGGCCGCATATCGGGCTCTATGCTGACAGCTCGAAGCCTGGAGCTTGCTTCAGATTCTGTGTCTCCATCTCTCTCTGGCCCTTCCCTACTCACACGCATATTGTCTCTCTCTCTCTCTCTCTCTCTCTCTCTCTCTCTCAAAAATAAATAAACATTAAACAGAAAAAATACTACATTTCTCCTCCCTAAACCCAAAGCACCAAGGTATTGTTTGGAGTAAAGCTTAGTGTCTAAGAGAGTAGCATCTCATTATCATCTGACGATACTCATTGCAAACTTGAAAAACAATACACAGAAAGAGTGGAAGTAAAAAGTAGAAGTAGCTATTCTCGCACAATTTTGACTAGGTGTGGGAGGAAAGACTATGCTTATAATAATGTACATCTCTTTAACAAGTCATATTTACTTAAATAAAAACTTAAGATTTATGCTTCGAACTATGGATTATTCTTAAATGTAATGGTATATGCTTATGCTTTAGAAGTCAAGACTATAAACTTCAGTGAGCTGTGCCTTTAAAAGTATTGGAAACTTTCAGGTTTTTGAAATTTTGTCCTAGAGTATACTGTGAAGGCAGCATGTATAACTTGGGGAGCGGTTCTGCTGGATAGGTTTGATAGACTATTTTCTCTATTATGGGAAGGAAAATAGTGGCCAGAGGGCATAGAGATGCCAGTTAGGTATCATCTGTAAATGTCTGTCCTTGCTGTCAGCAGTTGAATATGAGAATTTTAAAGGAAAGGGTGAAGAAATGAAACAGTTTTGAATTAGATATCCCCCCCAAAGAATATTATGTTCTCAGTGAGTTTAAGATCAGCAAATGTGGGAAATGTGGTGTTCTTTTGGAGAATTTTATTGGCAATAATAAGTTGTCTTATCCTTCAGCATAAAGTAAATGCCAGAAGTGACAAGGTCGATGGATGGTGACTTTAAAAAATGACCAATGCGCATATTATGTGCATTCGTTTGGGATTTAGGAGGGAACAGATTTCGTATTTACTTACTACACAGCTAGAGCATGAACTTTGTCAGTGCTTGAGTGAAATCTGTGTTACAGATAGCATTATGTTGAATAGAATAATTTATTTGTAGTTGTGCTTTATCCATTAGTTTAAACTAGAAGAATGTTTTAAAAAGTTGAGAATATTATTACAAAATTGCTTGTAAGTATCTGTTTTGTTTTGTTTTCGTTTTTTCCAGCTTCCAGAAATGTTGCATGGTGATGGTGACAATGAAGAACATGGCTTTTGTCCAGTGGGGCAATTCATTCTTCAGAATTTAGGATTGCTGTTTGGATTTGCCATCATGCTGGTGATTGCCCTCTATGAAGACAAAATTGTGTTTGACCTCCAGTTTTAACCATTCCCAGTCACCATTGTGGATTACGAGAATGTTCCCATGCAGCTGTGCAGCTGTTCCTAGTGCTGTGCGCACATTTTGCTCAAAGAAAAGTCAGTGGCTTGCACTACTTACAAGTTCCATAGATCTGAGCCTAACCACAAAAGACTGGTTGGTGCTCAGTACTGCTTTTCCCTGTGTGAAGGGGTCTTTTAAAAATACAAAGCTTGTGATAAAGAAAGGAGAAAATGGGACTCCATGAACCAATGTCGATATAGGTTTAAGACTTTTAAAAGAATAATCATATAAAACACTAAAGTAGTCTCTTTGGTAGTAGAAACTTCTGTGGCTATGCAGAAATAGAAATTGAACCAAAAAAATCATTTAAACTTTAAAAATATTTTAAATGGACTTCGGGCAGACTTTTCTTTGTGCTAAAAATGAATTGTAGCATCCTTTAATTCAGTTACATATATACATAAGGTAATGGGGATCAACTTGATACAGTTTTGAAACTGCATTAGGTAGGCTATAGGAACTAGAGGAAGGCTCAGGCTGCATTAGAGTATGAATTTAGCATTGGGAAAAGCCCTTATTCTTGAATCTAGAGTTACTATTTTTGTATATATTGGCATAGTGTTTAAACTTGCAGCCTAAACTACTGAAATCTGTGATTGTATGTTTGTGTGAGCTTCAGTTTAACGAAAGATTCATAATGGTTCTTCGTATTAATATTATACTTGGTGTTTGGGTGTTTTTTCTTTCAAACTTTAATTTTGTTTTTGTTTTGGGATTTTTGGTGGGGGTAGGGAGTTGGAGCATGTGGTAAAATGTTTTTTTCATTCAAAGTGTAACCCTCTAGGAAATATCAGAACAAAGAAGAACCCAAACATGATCTAAATATTCAGTTCTGCTACTTTAACAGTACTAACTAGTTACTTGGGAAATTTAAGTTCTAAATGTATGCATTGCTTTACCAGCTTGGCTTTGGAACCTAGAGCACATGCTGTGACTGGCAGTGAGGTAAGGCAGAAAATCCACGTTTACCATATCCTAATCTGTATGTCCATTAAAATGGTTATGAGGAAAATCTCCATCGATACCATAGCTAGCATGGTACCGAGTGACTTGGGAGATACACTTAAATAACTCCGCTAAAATCACTTAATCATTTTGTGCCAAGATACGCTGTTGGTGCCTGATAGGGGTTGGTCTCTTTTATAGATGCCCTGTTCTACCATAATTGAGTGATTTGTGAGAAGTGCGAGCCGTGTTTATCCTGAATTTTGACCCAGTAATTTGTAGTACTAGTCACATTGCATGTAGCTTTCTGTTGACGTCTTGTGCCACACGCCTTCATTCATGCCAGGTAAACTGTATTTGAACTATGTGCAGGCAGCTTGGTTTTAATCTGCTTGGCTACCAGTGCGGCTGCTTTAAAAATCTTACTGTTCAAATATTTAAGAGCCAAACTCTTTCCATTCCATTTACCATGTTTTCATTTCCTCCTCCTTTTCCTCAGCCCCTTTCCTCTTACTTCATGAACTTTAAACAAAAAAATAAAACTTCGAGAGCAGCACATGTTTCCAGGTATTAAGAGTATTGCCAGTGTTTCTTCTTTATGCTGTGAGCGAGGAAGCTTAGGTGTTATTTCCTTAATTTGTGCCTGAATTTGAAAAATTATTTCTGGCTTTTCTCACGGCCTCCTGTAATAAGTAGGTTTTGGTTTTCTGTTTTTTTTTTTTTTTTTTTTTTTTTTAACATAGAATATCTTCAGCATTGGGCACTGAATTAGGACAGCCTTCATCTCATTGCTTGGCCCTTCAAGCAACCTAGTAAAAGGTGCTGTTATTTTATTTAGTACTGCCAACTTCGAGTGATTAAAATATCTTGCTTTTTGAACCAAGATATATAATTCATTTTTGCATTTTTTATACCCAAGGAAGATTCTGCATTCCGGCATTAAATCTGCTTAATTTTAAAACTTTTATGAAAAGCAACAGTTGGAATATGCTCCCCGTCTTAAAGGTCTGGTTGAAAACAAACAGGTTCTGCTGAAGTATATAAAGTTTTATATTCTCTCAAAAAATGGTATTACATTATCTTCATTTGCTAGATTTTTTAAAACCTGTTAAGAGGGCTGTAACAGTTGCTGCTAGTATTTTGTTAGGGTTCCACCAGTATTTAGTTTTCATGTCATTCTGATGTATAGTTTCAAGTCTGACCAGACAATCTGAATTCCACTACATTTCTGTTCGGCTCCAACATTCCATTGAGCTTGACCAGTCTAATTTAACATGTGTTTGTTGGAGGTTGTTAATGTTACTTGTACAATGCTGTCACTGTGTGACATCCATATGAATTTTGGTGTATATCACATTGCATTCAATCAGCTGTGATTATGCGTAGAAATACAATAGTAACTAGATGCAGTGTGAATTTTTTCCATTAACAGTAAGTCAGTGGCTTAAATATGATTATGGTCCTGCAAGGTGATACTTGCTAAAATATCTAAACCTTTTTTTGTTGTTGTAACTGAATCATTTTTAAAAAAAATTTATAAAGCTGGAAATGATCAAATGCTGTTTTTTTCATTGTCAACAGTGGTGTGTCATTTTATGTATGTTCCTAATGCTTATGGAACTCTCCCAAAATAAAGTTATTCAAAAAGAGCAAATATACCAGTGTGTTTTCTTTAGTCTTATTTCAGAACATTTCCTTACACTGAAGCATGAGTCATTTTAAATATAAGCGGCATTTGCACATAAATTTCTAATTTATACAGCTTTAGTGAAATTGACTTAAACCAAACTGCTTTATTTTCTATTCTACCATCCAACAAGAAGTTGGAACACGGAAATGGTATCTTCTGATTATGAATTAAGTTGACATAATAATGCTACACCCCGTCCAATCCAGTGCTCCATGGGTTGATCCGAGGGAAGAGTCATGGCAATCACAAAATTTGTAGAATGTCCAGTGGTGGATAATGTTCCTCTCCGCTCACTTGTCTTATACAATGGAGCAACATAACTCGGTCGTTCTGGTATGTCTACCCTCTTGCAGGGCTTTAGCCACATCTGGAAGAAAATGCATAAAACTTCACGTCAACAGTGTTGATATTTACATTTGAACCTAATAGGGTATTGTTAAGTTAGTTCTATATCTGCAAATTTCTATGGCCCAAATAGATCTTTTTGTTAGCAGTGCTTCCATTCTCAAGGTATTTAATTTGCAGTTGTTTTAGCATTTTTTATAACTGAAGTATAATTAACAGTGTTGTATTAGTTTCAGGTATACAACATAATGATTTGACAATTCTGTACCATCACTCAGTGCTCACCAAGTAAGTATACTTCCCCCAATGTCACTGACTGACTGTACTCACCATATGGGTGTGTTTTCACATAACGGGGTGTTTTCATCTCCACATTTATTTTATAACTGGAAGTTTGTACCGCTTATTCCTCTTTATTTCACCCACATCCCCCCGCCAACACACCTCTCCTCTAGCAACCACCAACTTGCTCTCTGTATTTAAGAGTCTGGTCTTTTTTTTTTTTTTTTTTCTTTGTCTTGGTTTCTTTGTTCATTTGTTTAAGATTCCACATGAGTGAAATCATATGGTATTTGTCTTTCCCTGATATACCTTCTAGGTCCATTCATGTTGCTGTAAATGGCAAGGTCTCATTCTTTTTTATGGCTGAATAATATTCTATTCTGTATGTTATGTATATATAATATACATGTACACATACACACACACACATATATATGAGGAACCTCCATACTGTTTTCCATAATGGCTGCACCAGTCTGCATTCCTACCAACAGTGTACGAGGGTTCCTTTTCTTCCACGTCTTCACTAACACCTGTTTCTTTTTGATTCTGGCAATTCTGACAGGTATCAAGTGATCCCTCATTACAGTTTCATTTGCATTTCCCTGATGATTAGTGACGTAGAGTGTCTTTTCATATGTTTACCACCTGTAGGTTCTCTTTGGAAAACTATTCAGGTCCTCTGCCCATTTCTTTTTTTTTTTTTTTTTTTCAGTCTTGAGTTATAGAAGTTCTTTATATATTTTAGATACTAACCCTTTACTGGATGTAATCATTTGCAAATATCTTCCCCTATTCAGTAGGTTGCCTTTTTTTGTTGGTTTCCTTCTCTATGCAAAAGCCTTTTATCGTCCCAATAATTTATGTTTGCTTTTGTTTCCCTTGCCTCAGGAGACCTATCTAGAAAATATTGCTAAAACCACTGTGAAGGAGATTACTGCCTATGTTTTCTTATAGGCATTTTATTATTTTGGGGTCCCACATTTTGGTCTTGAATCCATTTTGGATTTATTTTGTGTATGGTGTAAGAAAATGGCCCAGTTTCATTCTTTTGCAAGTAGCTGTCCAGCTTTTTCTCAGCATCATTTTTTGAAGAGATTGTCTTTTCCCCATTATCTATTCTTGCCTCCTTCGTTGTAGATTAATTGGTCATATAAGTGTAGATTTATTTCTGGGTTCTCTCTTTCTGTTCCATTGGTCCATTTGTCTGTTTTTGTGCCAGTACCATACTCTTTTGGTTACTGTGGCTTTGTAGTATATTTTACAATCTGGAATTTTAATACATTCCGCTTTGTTCTTTTTTCTCAAGATTGCTTTGGCTGTTCAAGGTGTTTTGTGGTTCCATACAAATTTTGGCATTCTGTGATAAATGTTGTTGGTATTTTGATAGGGATTGCATTAAATCTATAGATGGCTTTGGGTAGTAGGGCATTTTAACTATTCTTCCAAACCATGAGCATGGACTGTCTTCCCATTTGTGTCATTTTCGATTTCTTTGGTCAAAATTTATTCCTAGGTATTTTGCTCAAAAGATTTTTTTCTTAGTGCTTTCAGAACTACCTTCAGACCCTATGAGAAAAAATAGTTATTTCACCCGTCAGAAAACATGTGTTATCAATGTGTTCCTCACTTCTTCACCATACTTCTCTGCGGGATGACTTTTGGCATTTACAGTAACAACAAAATCATACATACTTTCAGAGAGAACCATCACCATTGATACTTAAACTCGTGTCACTGTATTAATTTAATAAAGGCCATTCCCCAAAAATTCCTTTTCTTCTAAGTTTTTATTTAAATTCTAGTTTAACATATAGTGTAATACTGGTTTCAGGAGTAAAATTTAGTGATTTAGGAGAATTTAGTGAGCATCCAGTGCTCATCATAACAAATGCCCTCCTTAATACCCATCACCGGGTTCATCCATCCCTTGCCTACCTCCCTTTCAGCAATCCTCAGTTTGTTCTCTATCATTAAGAGAGTCTCATGGTTTGCTTCCCTCTTTTTCCCATACTATATGTTCATCTGTTTTGTTTCTTAAATTCCACTTGTGAATGAAATCATATGGTATTTGTCTTTCTCTGACTTATTTTGCTTCACATAATACACTCGAGCTCCATGTCATCACAAATAGCAAGATTACATTGTTTTTGATGGCTGAGTAATATTCTGTTGTGCATACATACCACATCTTCTTTATCCGTTCATCAGTCAATGGACACTTGGGCTCTTCCCATAGCTTGGCTATTGTTGATAGTGCTGCTATAAACATATAGCAGAAAATTCTGAAAGGATTTTGTCAGTTATTCTAGAACTAGATGGCGTCCCCATTTTAGGTGACTGTTTTAAAGGGGTTATAATGTATATTGTGCTGTTCATTTTCTTAACAATTTTTTTAAAGTTTACTTAGCACACGTGTGCACACACAAGCAGGGCAGGGGGAGAGAGGAGGAGAGAATCCCAAGCAGGCTTCCTACTGTCAGCACAGAGCCTAACGTGGGGCTCGATTTCAGGAACCATGAGATCATGACCTGAGCCGAAATCGAGTTGGATGCTAAACCAGGTAGCTGAACTACTCAGGCATCCCATTGTGCTGTTTAAAACCTACCTGCATTTCTTTATAACTATAATATACCTACATTATTTTTAGAAAGTCATTAGCCAAGTTTCTAGAATGTTAAGCACTGTTAAACCTAACCAATCTCAAAAAAAAAAAAAAAAAAAAGATAAAAACCTCTCTGAATAGAAGAGTAAAGAACAAACTATGTTCATAATGATGAAATAGTGTTCTGTTTCAAAATCTAATTGAGTTCCTTTTCCCAGTAACAGCAGCAGCAATGCTTGAGAGGACATGGCATGACAGCCCCACTGTTCACAGCCTCTTTTAAAAAGGTTTCTCAGGTCAAAATAAATATATGAGGGAGTTAGTGTGGATGCTAGTCTATATTTTGCCCACATTATTGTGGAATCCATCAAGCAGTTTTTTCGTATATAGTTAAATTTAAGGACTCAAGGTGAGTGTATTCATTTCAGCCAAGAACGCATTTTCTTAATGAGAATTTTTCTCCCTAAGTGACTTCCTTATTCTGGAGATCATCCATGTATAAATCCCTTTTGTATTCATTGTAAGCTACCTTAAAAGAGTTTTTCATGTAATAGAAAAATGTTCGATTCCAATCAACTCCTAAAATTACAAACAATTGCCCTGTGACTTTGAATTTCGGTCTCATATTTGAAACTCTCTGCCCATACCTAATAGCATATGTAGCAGGGTTTGTTGCAATTGGCTCTACGCTGGTCCCTCGCTGTACCTGGTAGAGCTGCTCTGAGGGATGTTTGCCTGTCGCTAAGCTGTTCCCAATGTCCCACAAATAGTCCGTGTAAATCCAGAGCCCATATTTTATTACACCATCCCAGACTGACCTTTTGAAGTGTGTGAAAATCTGTCCTGTCATTTTCTCATGATGCAGTAACAGATGGAAACAATATCTTACATAGCTTAGTTGGCCCATGCTGAAGATAGGTTCCTAGGAAACTTAAGTTTTTATGTGGATGATTTTCATATACTAACCTTTTAGTCTGCAGGTTTCATTTTTAAGTCAAGGTATATATACAATACAAATATGCATGTATTTGTATGTGGATACATATATAGTCAATCCTCATTCTTCCTGGATTCTGTGCAAATTTCATTATTGCTAAAATTTATTCATCACCCTAAAATCAATACTCTGTTTTATGATCATTCACAGGCATGCTCAGAGCCTCAAAAAAATGTGAGTCACCAAACAGGTTCCCAGCTGAGTTTGAGTCTGTTGACATTCTGCTTTTCTATTTCACCTCTTGTAAATAAGTTTCCTTTTAACGGTTTATTTAATGCCAGGTCTTTTGCATTTTGTTATTGGTGGTGGTGGTGGTGTCTCTCTGTTTAAAATGGCCCCTAAGCCTAGTGTCCAGGTGCTATCTAGTGTTCCTAAGTGCAAGAAGGCTGTGATAGGCATTAGGGAGAAAATAACTGGAGACTTTGTTCAGGCATGAGTTACAGTGTTGTTGTTCGTGAGTTCAATGTTAATGAATCAACAGTATATATTAAACAAGCATTTTTAAACAAATGCAAAACAATGTCATGTCTTGATTAGTTAAAAATGTGATCAGAGGATCATTAGAAACTTAACTTTGTATTTCTCCTAGGAGCTATGGTTTCACATTCACTAATTCAGTGTTGGTAGGAACTTTATAAAATGTAATTACTATAAATGAGAATTGACTGTGTGTGTGTGTGTGTGTGTGTGTGTGTGTGTGTGTGTAAAAGAGTGCTCCCCCCCAATATTAGGATATCAAGTACTAACCACAGGCACTGTATCATAAAGAATTTTGGGATGGGATTCTGCAAGTTTCTTGATCTTTCTATTCCAGGAAGCTCCATCCAGAAATAATCCATAAATGAAAACACCTAAATATAAAAGAAGCAGGTTAATACAGCTGTTTAAATGTGCATATTGATTAACTTGAATCTGAAATTCCTATTAGTGTGTACTCTGCAGATGATACTAGGGCAGCACCCTAAGGCTTGTGGTAAAGTAAAAGCAATATTCTGAGTGCTTTGTCTTAACATCCATATTCTAAGAATATATTTTGCCTAGTTAATTCAATAGTAAGATAAGATGAGGATAAAACAAAAGGAATTTTATTTAAAGATAATTTTTTAACGTTTATTTTTGAGAGAGACAAAGCACGAGCAGGGAAGGGGTAGAGAGAGAGGGAGACACAGAATCTGAAATAGGCTTCAGGCTCTGAGCTGTCAGCACAGAACCCGACGCGGGGCTCGAACCCATGAACTGTGAGATCATGACCTGAGTCAAAATCAAGAGTCAGAACCTTAACCGACTGAGCCACCCAGGTGTCCCCATCAAATTTATACTGTCAATTGGCCAGTGATTATAATGTTAGAGGCCATGAAATCTGCAAGAAAAGCTCTTACTGTAATTGTAGGGATCCAGTGACTTCTAGGCAGCACCTGAGCAAAATACTCTTGCACAGACCTCTAATATCAGGAAAGTTAATTTTCTCCTTTCCTTCTAGGATTTATTCTCATTCCCAGACCTCTCCTTAGTATGTATGAGAGAACACATGGAGAGGAGTTCCCTCTAAAATGTACGCTAATGAAAGAGCACAAATGAGGAAATCACTGAAACTCCTATCAGTTGTCAGACCGTCCTTTTTGGTGTAAAACCTCAGGATTTGAATATAGGTATATACACATGGAAACACTCATTATAATGGTTGCACAGATGGGAAGGAAGCAACGTGGCACCTAGAGAGACTGAGGTCTTTGTTCCTAATTTTTGTGTGTGACCTTGAGCAATTCATTTAACTTTAGACCTGTTTAGTCATCTGAGAACAACTGCAAAACATTTGTAAAACAATAATGCCTACTTTAACACCTCTACAAGGTAGACAGAGTCAAATCAGTTAACGTTGGTGAAAGCACTTTGTAAAATAGTACATAAAAGTCCACTTGGACCGTGTTGTCCAACAGGACTTTTTGTAATGATAGAAGTATTCTCTGTGTTTCCAATATGGTAGCCACTGACTATTAAACACCTGAAACATGGCTAATGTGACTGAGGGACTGAATTTTCATTTTAATTACAGTTTAATTTTTTTTTTTAATTTTTTTTTTCAACGTTTATTTTTGGGACAGAGAGAGACAGAGCATGAACGGGGGAGGGGCAGAGAGAGAGGGAGACACAGAATCGGAAATAGGCTCCAGGCTCCGAGCCATCAGCCCAGAGCCTGACGCGGGGCTCGAACTCACGGACCGTGAGATCGTGACCTGGCTGAAGTTGGACGCTCAACCGACTGCGCCACCCAGGCGCCCCTACAGTTTAATTTTTAAGGCCACATGTGGATAATCCAGTGATGGCTATTGGGGTGGGGGGAGACTTTTTCCTCTCTAGGTTTTAACTGATGGAAAGAATGGTTGGAATAAAAGGTCAGTTTTATTAACTGACACAGCACTTGTCCAGTAACATTTCAAGTTTTACTTGGTAAACCTGAATTGCAAAATGCATCTTGAGCCTGGAGTAACATGGAGGGTAGACCTGCCTGAGGGAGAGACAGATCACTCCGCAAGCCTATCCAATATATTAATCTTTCCAGCCAGATCTAAGTCCTGCAGGACAACCACAATACTAGATGGGATTAGCAGGGCTTGGGTGCCTCGGTTAAGCTTCAACTTCAGCTCAGGTCATGATCTCGCGGTTTGTGAGTTCGAGCCCCACATAGGTCTCCCCTGACAGCTCAGAGCCTGGATCCTGCTTCGGATTCTATATCTCCCTCTCTCTCTGCCCGTCCCCTGCTCACACTCTCAAAAATAAACATTTAAAAAAAATAGAGAAATGAATGATTAAGCCAAAAAAATACTCAGTTAAAAAAAAAATACTAGATGGGAATAGGGAAATAGAGGAGGCTAAAAAACAGGTCCAAGACCTGTTTTAACACCCTGCCCCACTGACATGTAAGCATAGCCCAGGAATTCTCTGGTTTTAACCAATTAGGTGATCTGTTCCTCGCTTGGGAAACAAAGATAACGTCAGAGCAAAAGAGTTCATTTCAACACCTGAGAAAAGTGGTAATAAGGATAAAGTTTTCTCAAACCCAGTAACAATTTTATAGGAAATGTGATGGGGATATTCAAACGCATTTTTTATTTCTCATAGCCAATACAGGCCGCATGGAAGACAACAAGATCTGAAAGGATAGATGGGTATTAACTGGGTCCTGATTCAGAGCCGCTCCTACCCTGTGAGTCACACCTTTTGCCATCCATGAGATGTGGTCATCACACAGAGTC
Organism: Lynx rufus; assembly: GCF_022079265.1. Classification (NCBI taxonomy): domain Eukaryota; kingdom Metazoa; phylum Chordata; class Mammalia; order Carnivora; family Felidae; genus Lynx; species Lynx rufus. The sequence continues at coordinate 39,585,800 of NW_025814834.1, read as the reverse complement.
AGGTCTGGCTTCTTCAGCCCTTCTCTTCAGGATTATCTGCCTCCCTTCCTGCTATGTAATGCCCTTCGCTGGTGAGTCCCCCATTAGGACTAGTAATTCAAAGAAGAGGAATCTTAGCAAGTACAGCTGGAAAGTAAGATTCCAAATCTATGTGGATTTACAGTGGCTTTGTGGCCACTTTATGAATCACTTTAAGAGTGCCCTTTTTCATTATGTTTAATTTAATCATAGGTAAATAGGCTCACTTCTTTGTGAGCCCCAGAATGCAGGGACGGGCGCACACTTAAGTGTGTATAAAAAAGACAGGCTGGTGGAGTGGTAAAGATAAAGAAACTGGGAAAAAATTAGCCCAAGCTTTTCTCAAATGGGCTCTGGGATCCTCCCATGAGCATCCCATGGGAAAGTTGTTCCCTGGGAAAAGTCTAGTGCTCCAAATCATTCCATGGAACCTTATTTTTGTTTTGGTAATTAGGTTGGAAGGAAAAAGCCAGGAATGACAAAAAGGCTAAATTGTGGATATCTGTGTTTATTGGTAAAAATGTATGTGTGTGTGTTTGTGCAAAATAATAAAATGCGTGATTTAGTGAATATCTACTAGCTATTATAAATTAAACCTTGGCTGATACTTTAGTATTCAGTAAAATGGTTTAACTGATGACTATTCTTTACTGCATGATCTTGGACATGAAATAGTCCTTATTTATCTTTAAGTTGTACTTTATGCTTGCTCCACTGTTTTCAAGATAAGTTTGGATTTTAATGTATTTAATAAAAGCAGTTGTGAGTTAAATTAGTAAGTCACTGTAAAAAGAAATACCAACTACCTTGTAAAATGTCTAAGTTCAATGTATAATGATTGGCAATTCAGTAGTTTGATCTTAAATATTAACTAGTTTATAAACTGCAGGCAATGCTTTTAGAAATTCGATTCTTTAGCTGAGCTCAAAAACCTCTAACTCTGAGGGACACCAATACTGCCTAGCCTTCAATCCAAATGCCATCTTCCCTGCCTTTTATCATAATGATGAGGAGAATTTAGGGGAAAAAAAACCAAAACATTGCATCTGAATTAAATACTTAGGAATCAATCATAGATTCTTCAAGAAACTTTCCTTGAGAAATGTAATGATGTTTTCAAACTTTTACTTCTACAAAAATATACAGCAGGCCTTAGAGAAAGCTAGCTAAGCATTAGAGTCAGCCTGCAGTTTGCTTAACTCTGCCCATTGCTAGCTGTGAGACGTTGGGCAAGTTACTTAACTTTCCTGAGCCTTAGTTTTGGCTGAGTATAATGGGGATAATAGCAATATCTATTAATAACCTAGGGTTATTGTGAAGAGCTGGGCAGTTTCCGGCACCTATCAGTGGTACAGAGCAACTCTATACCCTTCCTTTGATTTGCTTTTACCCAGTTTAAACTCCTTTATCCCCCCTTCCTACTTAGTTTGAACAAAATTATCCTTCACGGTATATTGCTCATCTATATTTTGACTTTATTAGGGTGCAGGAACTCAAACGTCTATTTTTTTTTTTAATTTTTTTTAACGTTTATTTATTTTTGAGACAGAGACAGAGCATGAACGGGGGAGGGTCAGAGAGAGGGAGACACAGAATCCGAAACAGGCTCCAGGCTCCGAGCTGTCAGCACAGAGCCCGACGTGGGACTCGAACTCACGGACCGCGAGATCGTGACCTGAGCCGAAGTCAGCCGCTCAACCGACTGAGCCACCCAGGCGCCCCTCAAACGTCTATTTATTGACATCTTTTACAGCATGTAATATAGCGAGCTGTACAGAGAATGTATTTTTTTTTAAAAGGCTTATATAATTAAAGGAACAATAAACTAGGCAGAAGGTTGTTAAATACTCTTCAGGCATTTAATATGCCCATTCTGTGTGTGTTAGGAATAAAAGTATGAGAAGGATTAAGTCCTTAGAAACTCTAATTTTTAGAGGAGAAAAAGCTAGCAAAGAAGCATGAATGTGTCCAGTGAGAAAAGGAAAATCGGGAGAAACAAAGGGAGAAGGATGTCTCTTAGAAAGAGAAAGTTGTCAACTTGTAAGGACTGTTAAGAGTTTAAGATGAAGACTGATTTCATTTCATGGGATATGTCAATATGGAAGTCATTACTAACTCTGAAAAGATCATCAGTTGATTGGAGGAGATGAAAGGTAGGTGGAAAATAGGAAGTGAGAATCCGGAGAGGGTATGTAAAGACAATTCTTTGGAGAAATTTGCTTTAAAGGGAGTAGAGACATGGGACAGTAACTGAGGGGATGTGGATGTTAAGACACTTGGAATTCTTTGTTGATGTGTTGTTTTTTTAAGTTTCATTTAAGTAATCTCTACACCCTATGTGGGCCTCAAACTCATGACCCCGAGATCAAGAGTTGCGCGCTCCGCTCTTCCAACTGGTGCCCTGTTGATTTGTTTTTAAGATGACAGATTGTGAAGAATGTTGCAAGTTCATACGAATTTCTTTTCCTCAACTATTTGAGAGTAAGTTACACACACAATGATTAAAATGTTAATAGCTGAGCAAAGTAAGCAAGAATGTTAAGCCTTTGTTCAGTACCTAGATATAAACCAACTCATTCTGTCACTGCACTTACCATCTTCTGGAGCATGCTTATACTCTTTGTCTTCCATCACTTCATAGTCAAACCCAAGAAGATCAATGGGGATGGTGTGTTTCCTGGCATAGTTCTGCTGGGCACCAGTCAGGAAGGCTTGTGTGAAGAAGAAGCCAGAAAGCCAGAAGACTGGAGGAGGGCCAACCTCATACCATTGCTACAGTGTCAAAGCACAAGTGTTCTCAGGCTAGAGCCTTTCAACTTCAAATACAACACTGCTTAATAAAATTTACTCCCCAATACTCCCCCTTATTATCTTTTAGGTAGATTAATAAATGAGCTAACACTTTGAGGAATAAAAAGCTATACTGTCAAGGTTTTAAAAAGATACTTATTCAGTGTTTGTTCTGACTTCAATTTCATATCCATTGCACCAGCTAGAGGATCACAGTGTGGGTAAAGGCAAAAGTAAATGTCTTTATACATGTTCAGTGATTCCTTCCAAAAACTCCATACAATAACGAATATCTAGTATATGTTGCACATAGAACATGTTACATAGTTGAATAGAAGAGATCCATATAACATCTGGTAATGTTTTTTCCACTTTTCCTCTCTAGTCATTAGTGTCTAGCAGATTATTCCTTTGGATGTTTTCCCACCTACTTTACCAAAATACAATGAAATCCAACACATGGAAACACATTATTATACAAGGAACTTCCAAAAGAAACAGGGTAGTGAGAGCTTAAGATTTTTATAAATATCAAGATATTTACTTTGTTTATATCATATCTTTTTTAAAATATCATATCTTAATAAGGTAATTGAGTACTGACTTTAACTAAACAGTAAGTTATAGAAGTCTAATGAATTTCAAGAACTTTTCCCCGTTAGAGTCCAAGGTAGATCCTTCATCTTTCAAGAACAATCTTAATGTTTTAGTATCAACTCTAGTATAACAGAAGACCTGTGTTATGGAACGGAAATTTAGCCATTTTACCCCTGCAGAAATTTCCTCACAGGCAGTTTTTGATGCATTATGTACAGCATCTAGGACATTAATCAATACTTCTAGTGAATATAATTGTTAATAAGAAGATAGTGAAGCACCAATATTATCAGATAATTAGGAGGCAGTCTTCTGCCCACTCAACATTTCCAAGGCAGTTAGCCATTAAGATTATTATTGTCTTGGGCTGAACCAGCAGTCTAGTGATTTCATGACCTGGAAGAATGCTGGACAAGGAAGAGATCAGGCTTCTTGCTAGTAGCTTCTCTGGCTTTCAAAGGTGCTCTGTTCTAGAAATCTATTTTAATGCTTAGTATTTAATGGAAAAATAAACATAGCCAGTTGTTTTCCCTCTTCAAGTGTCACTGATTTGAATGTCTAAGTTTATTGAGCATGAACACCTACTTTCAGAGATTCTACTTCCAACATTAGTATTTTGACAGTGAATGGAACAGTTACATAAATTATATTCAATACTGAGTAATGGTCATTAGTGCCTGAGATGCACAGAAAACAAGAGTCATTAATACTCCTGGCATCAGGGATCCTGATTGAAGAAAATGAAATCAAAAGAAACAATGTATGATCATTTAGATGAACTCACCTGCAAGAATTTTAGTCTCGCAAGGAAGTCATTTACATAGCTCCCAAGTGGTTTAAGGCTTGGGTATGATTTACCCATCCACATTCCTGGAATTTTGACATTCAGAATACTGCTAACCACTTCTTCAAGATCTGTAGACATTACTACAAGCCCCTGAAACACATTTAGCCTTGGTTAAAATGATAGCATTGCTTTTGGACAATCTCTTCTTCAATGCCTTTTTCATAATTCGCCTGTATTTACAATTGTGATTAGTTGAGTCACATAAGCAGAAACTGAGGAATATGTTCTTTTACTGCCAGTAAGTCATGCAGTCACTACTGAGTTATTCCTTACAAAAACATTGACAGTTTTAACTTTAATCAAATTTTCTTATTGAAGTATAATTGACATATAACCTGATGCAGTTGACCATTGAACAACATGGGTTGGAACTGTGTGGGTCCTCATGGATTTTTTTCAATAAATGTATGGAAAAACTTTTGGAGATTTGTAACAGTTTGAAAAAACCCACAGATGAACCAATTAGCCTAAAAATACTGAAAAATTTTGGAGAAAGGTGTTGTAAGAATACAGTATATAATACATCTAACATACAATTGTAAGTTAATTGACTATACAATGGCTAAGGCTTCTAGTCATCAGTTGGCTATTAGTAAAGTTTTTGAGAAGTCAGGAGTTATGATGATTTTAATATTTGTATATATTGTAAAATGATTATAATAAATCTAAGATGTCCTCAGTTTTTTTTCTTGTGATGAGAACTTTTAAGATTCACTCTCAGCAACTTTCAAATTTGCAATACAGTATTATTAACTGTATTAATAGTCATTATGCTGTACATTGCATCCCTATGACTTTTATTTTATAACTGGAAGTTTGTACCTTTTGACCTCCTTCACTCTTTTGCCCACCCTGGAAAGTCTTAATACTTAGCAACTCACTAGCTATTAAATCACAGCCTAACTTTGACTTACTTTACTACCCTATTAACTGGACAACTAAGGGGCACCTGGGTGGCTCGGTTGGTTGAGTCAGCGTCCAACTGGCTCAGGTCATGATCTCACAGTTCTTGAGTTCAAGCCCCATGTCGGCGTCTGTGCTGACAGCCTGGAGCCTGGCTTGGGATTCTGTGTCTCCTTCTTTCTCTGCCCCTCCCCTCCTCATGCTGTGTGTTCTCTCCCTCAAAAATAAATAAATGTTAAATGGACAACTAATACATCTCTATCCTGCCTTCTGAAAAGACTAGTGATTAAAATAAAATTAGAAAAATCTTATGAAATGCTTGGAAAAGTTAAAATATCCTGGATTCCAATTGTGAAGTCTAATTGATCTTATCCCATTTTGTTCCTTAAGTAAACTCTGCCCAACGTGGGGCTTGAACTCACATCCCCGAGATCAAGAGTGGCATGTCCTACCAACTGAGCCAGCCAGGCGCCCCAATCTTATCCCATTTATTTATTTATTTATTTATTTTTTAACGTTTATTCATTTTTGAGAGAGAGAGAGAGCATGAATGGGGGAAGGTCAGAGAGAGAGGGAGACACAGAATCTGAAACAGGCTGCAGGCTCTGAGCTGTCAGCACAGAGCCCGACGCGGGGCTCGAACTCACGGACCACGAGATCATGACCTGAGCCGACGTCGGACGCCCAACCGACTGAGCCACCCAGGCTCCCCAATCTTATCCCATTTTGAATCACCGATGTACAGATGTTAAAACTTCAAGGCCCTTGAAAAGTATTGCTTCATTGATCTTGCAATTGGGCCAGTTGCCATCATCATTTCTCTTTCTTCTATAGGTGATAATTTTACTCCCAACTAACATGGAGAAGATTTTAGAGTATATCTAATGGGTTCAACACCCACATTTCATTTGTCTCCTTCCCAAACCCACTAAAACAACAGTAAAAGGATTTATTTTTTAAGGGCATAAGCCCACAAGAACAAAAAAAACAGGGAAAGGCAAAAATGACAACACAGTTTTGGGAGCTAGATAGCATATGGACTGTTGGTAGATGATGTAGAAGTCAGGAGAAAACCTGATCTTACATTAGCAAAGGAGAAAACTAAGAATCAACTAGATATTCCTGCAGAATACCCAAAACTATTTGGAGTTGATGGGCCTAAATGAAAGTGAGGAGTTGCAGGTGGTACTAAATGAACAGGGTTATTGAAATCTGGCTTAGAAAACAGATTCCTGGGACTTCTTTCACAAATCTGCACATTGCCTACCTTGAAACAGGTAATGAAATGCTCATTCAAGGAAAGGAAAATGAAGAAATCCCTGGAGGGATGCCAGGCTCAGTTGGAGTCACATTACCATCCTGACGTTGGGAATTAAGTGAATGCATGTACATTGAGATGCTGAGATTCCTGAGGCCTCTTTCCCCTTTCCCCCAGAATACTGGAGACCAGGACTTTCTCTCCCAGGTAGGATATAGGAAGAACCAGGTCAAGGAGAAGGACATGATACTGAATGCTTCTTAGCCAAACAGCGTAGTTAGATTAAACTACAGCCAGCCTGGTAGACTCCTCTTTAATAACTCACATTCAATCACTTTTCTTCTCCCATGCTACTATTAGAACCAAACTCAGCTGGACTAGTTCAGTAGCATAATTGGTCTCTGCCTGCATTCTTGTTCCCCTGCAGTCCTTACTGCAGTGGTCAGAGTGAACTTTTAAAAATGTAAAACAGATCATTTCACTTCATTGCGTAAAGCCCTCTGAAGACCTCTCCTTACTTTTACACTTTAGAATAAAATTCATGATCTTAACCATGGCCAACAAGGCCATCATGAGTCTGTGGCTTCCTCTCTCTGTCCTACCATTTTCCTCATGCTCTCTCCACGAGCCTACCCTACTGTGTTCCCAGACCATGCCAAGCTTGTTCTCATGGCCTTTGCACTTGTTATATCCTCTGCCCAAATGTTCTGTGGTTTGCCCTTAAGGTCAGGCCTCTGCTCAAGGGTCAGCTCCCCAGAGGAGCCTGACTCAAAATGACAGAATTTCCCACCCATCACTCTCTATTCTCTTATCCTTTATTGTTTCCATGGAACTTACCACTTAATGAAATTATATATTTGTTTTTAAATTTTTGTCTCCCTTATAAAAACTTAAGCTCTATGAAGGCAACAGCTTTGTCTTTCTTACTCCTTAACACTTTTTCTTAGCATGTATCCTATCTAGCAAATTATGCTAACATACGCCATACTTGATTACCCAGTCATTAACTGTCCCCCCCAGAATTCTATCTGTCCTTCAAAGGCAAGGATTTTGCTTCTATCCCCAGAATGAAGGATAATGCTTGCATAGAATCTCTCCCCAATAAATATTTGCCGAGTAAAATGAATGATCGGTTTATTGCCGTGACTTTTCTTTGGTATATTTCCCCTTACCTTGATTGCCTTTTGAATGTTAATGCACGATTCCCTTATGGTCTGCAACAACTTATTGAAACGCCCCATCTCTTGGACAAGTACAGTGTTCATGCTCTGAGTGTAAGTTGTCGGGTATCTCCTCATTGCAGCCTCAACATCAAAGTTGTTTGGAAGTTTACCCAAGATATCACCAGCAACCTCACTTACTACTTCATCTGATGATTTTGCACCGGCATCTGCTGAACGAGACTGTCAAGAATTCAAATGAAAAGTCAGAAATCCTCATAAAGGTCTAGGAATTTCTGTATAAGAAAACTCCTAAGGTAAATTTTGTAAGAATGAGTACCACTCTATTCTACCGATGATTCTTCTCCACACAAGATTTATTCAAGTGATGGAAATAGGCATGGGGGCAGAGATTCAGGAGAAAACCATTGTTAGGGAGGAGGAAGAAAAGAGCACCGACAGTGTTTACAGGCCAAAGAGGGTCTGGAGGAAGCAAATATGTGGTACATCGTGCTGTCTGGGTTGAGGGGGAGGAGTGGGTGCTGTGGGTAGAGGGAGCAAAAGCATTTAAGTTGGTGGGGTGGTGGAGGGACAATGGTCATTAAAACCCAGAAGAAGGAAGTCTGATCTTGCTTTGAGAAAGCCCTCACAAAATATATTTGCCAATAACTCTGGTGCCTACTGGTTGCCAAAAGCAGAGATATAGTTTTGTCCTTGAACCAGGAGGGCAAAGAAAATAAGCTCGTCTTCTCTAAGCAGTTGGAAGAGTTATAGAGAAAGGCAGACTTTAGTGATTCGCATTGGAAGGAAGGAAGGGGAATTTCAATTTTTATTTTTTATGTTCATAGTGGCAGGGTGTAAATGAATCTATATTTTCTGGAAAAATCATTTAAATCCTCAGAATAAATAAATGTGTGTGCACACACACGCACGCTGAGAGAAAACAAGCACAATTAGAATACAAATGAACATATCTCCTATTTTTCCAGCCCTAGGAAATTTTGTCCAGTCTTACGTTCAGATTTGGTGTTTCCTGGTTTCTCTACTGAAACTTAGGCATAAGCACAAGAACTCTGCAAAAGTAACAATTCCCAACTCTGACATTTCTTGTTCTAAGTTTTTTGCTGTTCTAATTTTTAAAGGTATTTTAAATCCATAATGCAAAAGTTTTGTCATTGTTAACTTGCTCTCCAAACTCTGCTGTTCTGGTCTCTTTGCCTCTGAATTGTGGTAAACCGATGTAGAATCACTGGACCACTTGCCTACCCATTACTATAATTGTACTTGCCAATCTGAGTCTGAGGGTATTGAAAGAGGCTGTTTAATTACATACTGAGAAGATACCCCATGTGTATTTAAACTTATTTGTTTGGTTCTGAGTCATTCTCTGTTGGAACGAACCCACTGTTTTATGTATTCTGTAATGTGGCACACCCCATCAACTTTAAATAAAGCCAAAAGACACAATAAATGTCCTGTTTTCAGACTACTGTGTATCACGTGTGTCTAATATTCCTAAGGACCTACTTATTCATGTCTGTACATATACTTTTGTACTCGGGCAGTGACTGACTTTTACTCGTATTATTAACATGTAAAAATGGGCATAAAAACAGTCTCTGTCCTTTTTGCTTGTTAGAAAATGTGATCTTACAGTAGATCAGACCTAGGAGTTCCATGGACTTTTCCATCAAGGATAGCACACCATTTTATCCTGCTAATCTTCTAGTTTGTTTGTTTGTTTGTTTTTTCCCCAGCATCTCTTATTATCTGCCCTTCTAGGTCCTACCCATCTTTAGAAGCTAGAAAGAAGAAAGCTCTGTGATTCAGAACACAGATTCTGGAGCCAAACTAGTGGGAGTCAGACTGCTTGGCTTTGATTCCTGGCTTGAAATTGTACTGGCTGACCTTAAGCAAGCTACTTAATCATTCTGTATCTGTTTTCTAGCTGTAAAGTGGGAGTAGTTAGCCCTTACTTCACACAATTGCTGTATGTATTATACTGTTATACATGAAGCACTGAGAACTATTACCATTATTACTCTGACATTCCATAAAAGTAAAAAAGATCAGCTAGAATTTCAGTTAGTGGGATAATTCACTTGACCGAATAAGCATTCTTATTAAAATTTTACTCAATCACTAAGGGAACTCTGGTCGTTTGGACTCATTTGCTTTCAAAAATCAAAAACAAACAACTGAGCACTTCTTCTGAAGGACAAAAAAATACAAGAGAAGATCTCTTAATAGAAGAGCAAGATTAAATACTTTGCATTCAAATATACGGACTTGTGCCCATGGCATGCTGAATTCTATTGCCTTAGATTACTCTCTGACATGCCCTTACATTTACATCTCACAAATGGAGTTGTGTGTCTATGGCGTGTCAACTGTATCTTCCTCCTCAACCTTTTTATACATTTTATACTTACTACTGCAATTCCATTCTTCATTCTTTTTTTAAAGTAGCATACAATTCCTTTTTATGTTTATTTATTTTTGAGAGAGAGAGTGAGTGCACCCACGGAGGAGGGGCAGAGAGAGAGGGGGACAGAGGATCTGAAGCGGGTTCTGTACTGACAGCAGAGAGCCTGATGTGGAGCTTGATCTCTTGAAATAGGAGATCATGACCTGAGCTGAAGTTGGACACTTAACTGAGCCACCCAGGCGTCCCACAATTGTATTCTTTAAATAGTATGTAGGGGGGCGCCTGGGTGGCTCAGTTGGTTAAGCGTCCGACTTTGGCTCAGGTCATGATCTCAAGGTTCGTGGATTCGAGCCCCATGTCGGGTTCTGTGCTGACAGCTCAGACCCTGGAGCCTACTTTGGATTCTGTGTCTTCCTCTCCCTCTCTGACCCTCCCCCATTCATGCTCTGTCTCTCTCTGTCTCAAAAGTAAAATAAACGTTAAAAAAAAAAAAAACTTAAATAGTATGTAGGGGTGCCTCGGTGGCTCCATCAGTTAAGCATTGGACTCTTGATGTAGGCTCAGGTCATGATGTCACGGTGGTGAGACTGAGCCTAAGCGTGGAGCCTCCTTGGGATTCTCTCTCTCCATGTCTCTCTGCTCCTCCCTTGCTCCCACATGTCCCTCTCAAAACAAATAAACTTTAAGAATAAATAAATAAATAAATAAATAAATAAATAAATGTTATGTAATCTGATAAACTACTGATGTAAAGGAAACTGTTTCTATGTAAACTAGGCTAAATGTTCTGGAATATTTGAAAAAGATAAGTCATTTTAAAAGCTGCTGTTGATTTAATAACAGACCAGAAAACGGGCAAAATTCTAGATGAATTCCAGCATCAAACTGCTTCCCAAGTATCTTTGATATTCTTCCACTTTAAAGGAATTAAAAAGGGACGTAAGATATAACGCACTTGGACATGATTTATGCAAGAAAGGCAAAATGGAACTCCTAGCAGCTGAATGGTACTCAAAGATTCTTTCCAAATCAAACATGGATGAAAAAAAAAAAAAAGCCATATGTTCATGTACTTGCTGTTTAAGTTCATATTTAAGGTACACAGGGATTTTTTTTCTTTTCCTTAAAATGGTTCTCACTTTAACAGATGGCACATGTGCTTGGCCAGCATCCTTTCCAGCCTCAGAAGCCAGTTCCTGTACCGATCACATACCTGTGTGAGAAGAATGTTATCAAATAGCAGTTGAGTTTCTGATTGATCTTTAGTGATATCTGCATTGGCATTCATCCCAAAGATTTCTGGTGCAGGGTTCAGCGGCAGAGTCTTTGTGTATTCGATGTAGCTTTTGTGCTGCAAAGATGAATAACCAAGAGTCAGGAGGCTAGAAATCAATTATCCTGTAGAACTTTCTCAGTGAAAGAGATAATTTTCAATACTCAAGTTATTGAGTGGATGAGCCTGTGAAACTGGACGCCGAATGCTTTTATTTTCTTTCAACCTGGGGCAAAGTTAAAAAAAAAAAAAAAAGGACACATTTAGGGAGAAAAAGAAAATGTTCTGTACAATTGGAATGGATTTTAAAATGGAGAGAGGAATATCTTGGCCATCTCATTTAGAAAACCTTCTGGAGAAATTTTTCTATACCACATTTGATGATGATTGTTCTTAATTTATTGCAATATTTTCTTTCTCTTTATTCTGATTTTTCTGTTTACTCTTGTGATAAATCCATGTAATTCAAAAAGTAAAAATTACCCAAGTTTTTATTATACTGACAAAATCGCCATTAACATATCATTTTATGTACATGCACACATGTTTTACATTTTATTTACATTGACTTCTGTCAAAATTGCATACCTTTCTTTATGCTCATATAACCATACAAACACTCATATACATATATGGTGGGTGCAGGTGGGGGATTGGTCACTGATGGTTTTTTGAAACGGGTCATGTTACATATACCTGACTTTATCTTGCCTTTTTCTCATGTGACAACTCATCACTGGAGATCTTGATACTCATGGCCCCACACATGTTGACTTGCTCCACTCACTTAGTGACCTAAGCTCTGGGACTGATTTTCTCTTCATCCCTATTGACATCTGCTCTCAGCTAACATTAATCCGAATGGATGTTAGGGTTATGGTATGTACCTCTGTTGCATGTGGTCATATGTTTAGTTTTCAATATGTATCATTTTGGCTTTTAGGAATAAAATGAGAACCAATGCAATTGTCCTGGCAGTCCCTAGAAGTCTAGGGACTTCTATCTATCACTTCTAGTCTAAAACTGTGTGATACACATCTTCCACTAGGCAGGCCTGGAAGAGAGAGGAGAAGGAAATGGACTCTTGCAGAAGCTGGTTGTATGACTCTCTTCCCCTTTCTACCTGTGTGGCCTTGAGCAAGTCTTTCAACTTTAGTGAACCTGCTTTCTTATTTGTACAAAGGACAGAATAAGAATAGCAATGTTAATTCGGTGCTCTAGTGAGATAAATACCTGTACTGCATTGTTAATAATTAAGCATGATCTAAATATTAACTATTATTAATATTATTTTATTTGTTTTTTGAATGTTTATTGATTTTTGAGAGAGACAGACAGAGTGTGAGCAGGGGAGGGGCAGAGAGAAAGGAAGACAGAATCCGGAACAGGCTCCAGGCTCTGAGCTGTCAGCACAGAGCCAGACGCAGGGCTCGAACTCACAAACCATGAGATCATAACCTGAGCCGACGTTGGCCGTTCAACCGACTGAGCCACCCAGGCGCCCCTGCTTCTAATTTTCTTGAAGGTCGTACTTACATCACCAGAAGGAGGGACGAAATAGATGCCACTTGAGTCGAATTTATAGCCTGGATTTTGAACTAATTCTGTGCTGAAGAATTTGTTTAGAATGCTACGCAGCGTACGCCGGTCCCAGTCGTCGGTCACCCTGCCTCCGTAATTGCATTCCCCGGTCATGTACCGCAGAGCGTCATAAGGCAGTTCCTAGAATCGAGAGTTAAAGTCACTCAACAGCTAAGAGTTCTCAGCAGCAGGTTAAGCAGAGCTGTGGTTCCTGTTCGCACATGTTATTAAATGAAACTGCTTACAAAAATTTGTATTAAACACAATCTCCCTTTATATACTTCTCTGCTAATTGTTGCAATTTCCTCCAGGGTCTTTGTCACCTTGTGTGGCTTGTCATTTTCATTCAGTCAATGCCGAAAACAGAATTCATCTAGTAACTTGTGCACTCACTCACTCAACCAACACTAATGGACCACCTACTACATGCCAGACACAAAAGGAGACCATAATCCCATCCTTGAAAATTTTGCATTGCTGAGTGACATTCAAAACAAATCCAATATAATTCAGAGATGATCAGTGTTAACTTCCTTCACCACTTTTTCAGATCCCTGCATACTTTGCCAATTGGAATCACTGTAGAAACAATTTTGCGTATAATTTTCCACCACATCTCCTATTACGAGACACTTTTTACCATTTCATGAAGTACTCTTAAAATATTTTAATAACTATCTTTTATAGGGAACATTTCAGTTACTCCTAATTTTCTGTTTTCTGTTTCATTAAATATACTTTTCTTAAAATTTTTAATGATTCTTAAATCTAGATTCTTGAAAAGGAAATTACTCTATCAAAGGTAGGGAGCTGATAAAAGGCAATTGATTAATGTCACCAAACTGCTTTTCTGAAAAGCTGCAGCAATCATGGGAATCAGTTTAAAAATTTTTGCTAATGGTTGCCCAAAGATAATTAATATTGTGTTAATTTGCATTTCTCGAATACCAGTGAAATTCATCATTTTTTCCTGTTGAATAACATTTGTTCTGTGAACTAGCCTTTTACCCATTTTTTTCAGTTAAAGTTTTAATAGCTTTACTTGTATAAGCTGTTTTATAAGTTGTCCTTTTTAAACAAATTTGTGGAAATATTTTTTCCTTTTACTTTGTTTTTTCATAATATTCTCTGGTGTGAAGAATGTAAAGATGTTTATGAGTGCAAAAGTACTGATTGTTCATCTAGCAATTTCTTTTCTCCTCAGCATAAATACTTAGACATCCACCAGCAATACAGAGAATTCTATTTCTCACTGCTCTCAACAAAACTGAGCATTATCATTTAGAAGAAAAAGTTGACATTAGACAATAACATTGTTTTTAGGTTATTTTTAAAATATACATATTTTTATTTCAAAATAATCTCTACACCCAACAAGGGGCTTGAACTTACAACCCCAAAACAAGAGTCTCATGCTCTACCAACTGAGCCAGCCAGTTTTCAAGTGCATTTTATTTTTTACTGTGATATAATTGACACAAACATCATATTAATTTGAAGTGTATAATGATTTGGTATTTGTATATATTGTGAAATGATCACCACAATGTCTATTTAACATGTCATTACACATGATTACACATTTTTTTTATAAGAACTTTTAAGATCTATTCTCAGCCGCTTTCAAATATTCAATACAGTATTATTAACTATAGTTAACACGCTGGACATTACATACATTAGGTTATATTTTTGACATTTACACTTTAAAAATATTTATTCAGCATTTGTATTTATTTTGAGATAGGGAGGAGCAAAGAGAGAGGGAGAGAGATAATCTTATGAACCCGTGGGATTATGACCTGAGCCAAAATCAAAAGTTGGATGCTCAACTGACTGAGCCACCCAGGTGTCCCCCTACTCTGTTCTTCTTTGTGTTTTCCTCATTTGAATGATATTTATTATTATTATTATTGTTATTATAACTTCTTTACACAGATACTAAAACACTTGGTCAGATAAATTTTAGCTATCTCTTCAATTTTCTTTTCTTTTTATTTTTAAGATGTTTAATTGTTTATGGTATTTTTGATATAGCAATGTGTTTTTTTGTTTATTCAATTTAAATTCTGGTTGGTTAACAAACAGTGCAATATTCGTTTCTGGAGTAGAATTCGGTGATTCATCACTTACATACAATGCCCAGTGCTCATCACAAGTACCCTTCTTAGTACCCGTCACCCATCTAGCCTATCTCTCACCGATCTCCCCTCAGCAACCTTGAGGAACAGCAACCCTGTTTGTTCTCTATCACTAAGAGTCTCTTATGGTTTCTTTCCCTCTCTTCTTTTTGCACCCCCTTTCCATATGTTCATGTGTTTTGTTTCTTAAATTCCACATATGAGTGAAATCACATGGCATTTGTCTTTCTCTGACATATTTTGCTTAGTGTAATACACTCTATTTCTATCCACATCATTGGAAATGGCAAAATGTCATTCTTTTTGAAGGCTGAGTAATATTCCATTGCATATACAGACTTTTTAAAAATTTTTTTTAAATGTTTTAAAAATTTACATCTAAGTTAGTTAGTGTATAGTACAATGATTTTAGAAGCAGATTCCAATGATTTATCTCCAGTGTTTTCCATTGGCTGCACCAATTTGGATTCCCACCAGCAGTGTGAAAGTGTTCCTCTTTCTCTGCATCCTCACCAACATCTGTTGTTTCCTGGGTTATTGATTTTAGCCATTTTGACTGGTGTGAGGTAGTATCTCATTGTGGATTTGATTTGTATTTCCCTGATGATGAGTGATGTTGAGCATTTTTTCATGTGTCTGTTGGCCATCTGGATGTCTTCTTTGGAAAAGTATCTATTCATGTCTTTTGCCCATTTCGTCACTGGATTATTTGTTTTTTGGGTGTTGAGTTTGATAAGTTCTTCATAGATTTTAGATACTAACCCTTTATCTGATTGACATTTGCAAATATCTTCTCCCATTCTGTTGGTTGCCTTTTAGTTTTGCTGATTGTATCCTTCGCTGTGCAGCTTTTCATCTTGATGAGGTCCCAATAGTTCATTTTTGCTTTTGTTTCCCTTGCCTCCAGAGACGTGATGAGTAAGAAGTTGCTGCGGCTGAGGTCAAAGAGGTATTTGCCTGTTTTCTCTTCGAGGATTTTGATGGCTTCCTGTCTTAGGTTTAGGTCTTTCATCCATTCTATTTTTGTGTATGGTGTGTATTATGTGTATGGTCCAGGTTCAACCTTCTGCATGTTATTGTTCAATTTTCCCAATACCTTTGCTGAAGAGACTGTCTTTATTCCATTGGCTATTCTTTCCTGCTTTGTCAAAGACTAGTTGGCCATATGTTTGTGGGCCATTTCTGGGTTCTCTATTCTGTTCCATTGATCTAAGTGTCTGTTTTTGTGCCATACTTTCTTGATGATTACAGCTTTGTAGCATATCCTCAAATCTTCAAATTCAGGATTGTTTTGGGTATTTGGGGTCTTTTCTGGTTCCATACTAATTTTAGGATTATTTGTTCTAGCTTTGTGAAGAATGCTGGTGTTATTTTGATAGGGATTGCATTGAATATGCAGATTGCTTTGGGTAGTATCGGCATTTTAACAAAATTTGTTCTTCTTATCCAGGAGCATGGAATCTTTTTCCTTTTTTGTGTGTGTCTTCTTCAATTTCTTTCATAAGCTTTCTATTCTTTTCAGTGTATAGATTTTTCACCTATTTGGTTAGGTTTATTCCTAGGTATTTTATGGTTTTTGGTGCAATCATAAATGGGATCGATTCCTTGATTTCTCTTTCTGCTGCTTCATTATAGTTGTATAGGAATGCAACCAATATCTGCAAAGATTTCATATCCTGTGACTTTGCTGAATTCATGGATCAGTTCTAGTTTTTTGGTAGAATCTTTTGAGTTTCCCATGTAGAGTATTATACCATCTCTAAAGAGTGAAGGTTTAACATCTTCCTTGCCGATTTGGATGCCTTTCATTTCTTTGTGCTGATTGCTGAGGCTGGGACTTCCAATACTATGTTGAATAACAATGGTGAGAGTGGAAATCCCTGTAATGTTCCTGACCTTAGGGGGAAAAGCTCTCAGTTTTTCCCCATTGAGGATGATATTAACGGTGGGTCTTTCATACATGGCTTTTATGATCTTGAGGTATGATATTTCTATCCCTACTTTCTTGAGGGATTTTATCAATAAACGATGCTGCATTTTGTCAAATGCTTTCTCTGCATCTATTGAGAGGATCATGTGGTTCTTGTCCTTTCTTTTATTAATGTGATGTGTCACTTGGATTGATTTGCAGATATTGAACCCACCCTGAACCCCAGGTATACATCACACTAGATTGTGGTGAATAATTCTTTTAATGTATTGTTGGATATGGTTTGCTAGTATCTTGTTGAGAATTTTTGCATCCATGTTCATCAGGGAAATTGGTCTGTAGTTCTCTTTTCTATTGGGGTCTCTGGTTTTGGAATCAAGGTAATGCTGGCCTTGCCTTGTAGAATGAGTTTGGAAGTTTTCCTTCCATTGCTATCTTTTGTCACAGCTTCATAAGGATAGGTGTTAACTCTTTTTAAATGTTTGGTAGAATTCCCTGGAAAGCCATCCAACCTTGGACTCTTTTTTTTGGGGGGGGGGTAGATTTTTGATTACTAATTCAATTTCTTTACTGGTTATGTGTCTGTTCAAATTTTCTGTTTCTTCCTGTTTGAGTTTTGGTAGTTTGTTTCTAGGAATTTGTCCATTTCTTCCAGATTGCCCAATTTATTGGCATGTAATTGCTCATAACATCTCTTATTATCATTTGTATTTCTGCAGTGTTGGTTGTGATCTTTCCTCTTTCATTCTTGATTTTATTTATTTGGGTCCTTTTCTTTTTCTTTTTGATCAAACTAACCAGGGGTTCATCAATTTTGTTAATTCTTTCGAAGTACTAGCCCCTGGTTTCATTGATCTGTTCTACTGTTTTGTTTTGTTTTTGGTTTCTATAGCATTGATTTCTGCTGTAATGTTATTATTTCCTGTCTTCTGTTTATTTTGGGTTTTATTTGCTGTTCTTTTTCCAGCTCTTTAAGGTATAAAGTTAAGTTGTGTATCTGAGACCTTTCTTCCTTTTTTAGGAAGGTCTGGATTGCTATATACTTCCCTCTTATGACTGCTTTTGGCTGCATCCCTGAGGTTTTGGGCTGTGGTGTTATCATTTTCATTGGTTTCCATGTACTTTTTAATTTCCTCTTTAACTTCTTAGTTAACCCATTCATTCTTTAGGATTTTCTTTAATCTCCAAGTATTCATTGTCTTTCCAAATTTTTCTTTTGGTTGATTTCGAGTTTCATAGTGTTGTGGTCTGAAACTATGCACGGTATGATCTCAATCTTTTTGTACTTGTGGAGGGCTGATTTGTGTCCCAGTATGTGATCTGTTCTGGAGAATGCTCCATGTGCACTTGAGAAGAATGTATTCCATTGCTTTAGGATGAAATGTTCTGAATATATCTGTTAAGTCCATTTGGTCCAGTGTGTCATTCAAAGCCATTGTTTCCTTGTTTATTTTTTGTTTAGATGATGTGTCCACTACTGTAAGTGGGGTGTCAAAGTACCCTACTATTATGGTATTATTGTCAATGAGTTTCTTTATGTTTGTGATTATTAAGTCCCTGGCTGTCATTTCTTCCTGTTCTTTTTTGGGGGGGTGAATTGCTTCTTTTTTTCATTTTGGAGGCAGAGAAATAATAAAATTAAAAATTAGAAACAACACAAAAAATCGAATAATGAAAGCTAGATCCTAAGTGTGTTTTGGCCTGGTTGTTGAAACAAGCTTGATAGAATAGAGAAAAAAGGGAAAGAAAAGAAAAAAAAGAAAAAGAAAAAGAAAAAAACAAGAAAACATTTAAAAATTAAAAAAATGTATACAATAGAATAAAATAAAAAGAAAGTAAAATAGACTAAAAAACTTACCAAAAAAATTAAAAAATATAATAAAAATTTAAAAATATATATCTAAAAAGAAAATAAAAATAATTTTTCTGTATCCAAGAAAAAGAGAAAAAAAAATGTTGAACCAGTGAACAGAATGAAATCTGAATGAAATTACATCCAGTTTCCTGTAGAAGTCAAATTATTAAGCACTTTATAGTCCATATACTAAGCAGGGGGAGAGACTTGTGGTGGTCCTCTAGGGCTTGGTTGGCGCAGTTGGATGGGGCTTGGTGTAACAACTCTTGTTCTCCACCAGGTGGTGCTGCTTAGCTTACCGGGGCAGATCAGTGTATCTGCAGGCACAGGAGAGGTGCAAACGGGGTCACCCAGCTTCCCAGTGTCCAGCATCAGAACTCCATGCTCTTACCGACCGGCCATCAGGCACCCCTCCTTTGTCTTCGCTTCTGTCCACTCCCCGCTTCTATACTATCCGTGACCAACCCATCAGCTTGCCAGGTGGCATCTCTCCAAAATTTTATCTTGACAGGGCTGTGTTTCCAAACCCCTCACTTCTGAGGGTCCTGAGGCGTGGGCCTGCATCAACCCTCTGGCAGAGGGTCTTGCCGAGCAATGGCTGGGTGCTGGCTTGCCCCTGGGAATGCTCATGAGACTGTGCTGCTACGGAGGCCCAGAGACTGTGTCCAGGTGCCAGCCTGTCCCAGAGAAAGTTCATGTGATGGTGTAGCAGCAGCAGTTCAGGGACTATGGTAAATCCCAACACATAACAGGTACCAGGCTTCATCACATCCTAGTGACCTTGTCTAACACCAGCAAACATTGCTGTTCTTCAGGGTCCACCTGGGACCTTTTCCCGTGGGGATGCTGCATGGCCTCTACCAAATGTCCTCCTGGTAGGGGAACCATCTCTCCCTGGGTGGCCCGAGGACCCCTTGGACCTCACCTCATTGCTCCTGGGGAATCACCCTTCCCATCAGAGCACCGCCAAGTATCGAGCTGCAGAATTTATGACCTTTCACTCCCCTGTTTATAGAGTCCTAATACTATTGAAACCCACCCCCTCTCCCTTTCTCATTCAGACCCTTGTGCATGTTTCCACTCTTTCTCTCTCTCTAGCTGCTTTTAGGGGGAGTGCTGTTCTTGTACTCTCACCCCTGTCTCTGACCTCTCTCTGCAAACAAAATCAGCTCCCTACCCTCTACAGCTTCTCTCTACCCCAGTTCACCTCTCCACACTGTGTACCCACCGAGTTCTGTGGCTCAAGTTACACAGGTTGTTGTGTTAATCCTTAGATCAATTTTCTAGGTGTGCAAAATGGTTTGTTGATGACCTAGATGCATTTTAGGGATGAGAGAAGCAGAGAACTTCCACGCTGCTCCACCATCTTGGCTTCTGCCCCTTCAAGATCAACATCTTCTCCATTCATTAGTCAATGGACATTTGGGCTCTCTTCCTGGTTTGGCTATTGTTGATAAGCAAGGTTTTAGAAGATAGCAATCTTTTACTTTGGGATTATTTCATCCTCTTTGTTCTTTCAGGCCCTTCTTGCCATTATCTGTTAAAAGTTAGAGTATCTATTCCACATTCCTGGGATCCCACTTTGAGGAATCTCTTCAATAGAAATAACAGCACTAAGGAAGAGTAGCTAGTAGGGGTTAGAGAGGGGAAATTTATCAAATTAGAGGTTGGAAATTATGAGACTTGTTATTTTTTAGAAGTGGAACAGAAGGCAGAGAATTCAGGAGAACAGGTTTCAGTGACCAAGACCTTGTAGAGAAATAAACAGAACCAGGAAGGAGAAGTCCAGCATGTTTTTGTCCTTCTTGTGAGGGGAGTTTGATGAGATGTATGCACTACTTGGACTTACCTTGTTGACAGGTCCCCACCTCATAAAAATGAAACGTAGCAAGAAAACTCATTGACAAAGTAAATAGATAGTGAATGAGGTAGACCAAAGGTGAACCACCTGGCCCCTGTGAGGGCTTCCTGATGCAGACATAAGATGAAGTCTAGAAGGGAAGAGTTTGGTTTATGTCAAAAGGGTTAAACCTGTCAACATGCCTGACAGCTAATGGGGAAGATGTTGTTTCTCTCAGCAGCTTGATCACAACCAGGGCCAATCACATTGGGGTGTGCATTTTCCCAGGTGCCTGAGCACCCTGGTTGGGGTTGCAGAAATGATGGCAGTTGCTTCTGGGCCTATTGTTATGAGGGTTGAGATCATGAATGGGGAGACAGTGTACATGGAAACAAACCCTAAAGTCAGCAACTTGTATGCAAAGGTGAACACAAAGTCGTCCATTTTAGCATTGCTTATCAGCAAAAAATAAAAAGGAAATAAAATTCTAGTAGTCAACAAAGACAAATGCTATATAAGCAGCCATTAAACAAGGATCTCTATTGGGGCACCTGGGTGGCTCAGTTGGTTAAGGGCTGACTATGGCACAGGTCACGATCGAGCAGTTTGTGAATTTGAGCCCCACATCAGACTTTGCACTGACAGTGTGGAGCCTGATTGGGATTCTCTCTCTCCCTCTCTCTTTCTCTCTGCTCCTCCCGACTTGTGCGCTCTCTCTCAAAATAAATAAACTTTAAAAAAAAAACCCAAACATCTCTACTTTGGAAGTTGTCCACAATATTTTCAGAATGAAAAAAGCAAGCTGAAAGTGAGTATGCAAATATAATTATGTTTTTGAGAAAAAAAGCTTGTGTATATGTTGTGCTTATGTATATATGTATCTACACGTGTATAGGAAAACTTCTGTGCAGATATGTCCTAAGCTGGAAAATTAGTTGCTTTGCGGTAAGAGTAGGGTGAGAGAGAGAGGGGTGGGCCTTACACACACACACACACACACACACACACACACACACACACCCCTACCAAATCAAGAAAAACAAAGTAGTTGTCCATCTGCCAAGTAGATTACACGTACCTTTTACAGTTTAATTTTTGTTTCCTGTCTTTAATCCAACAAGAATTACACCGTATAAATAATCTAACTTAATTTTTTTCCAAGTAGCAAATAATCAATTATTCTATCATAAATTATTGAATACTTCTCCCATTTCCTATTCATTTAATTTTAAAAAAAATTTTTAAAAGCTTATTTATTTCTGAGAGAGAGACAGCATGAGTTGGAGAGGGGCAGAGGGAGAGGGAGAAAGAGACAATATCAAGGAGGCTCAGTACTACCAGCACAGAGTCCAATGTGAGGCTTGAACTCACAAAACTATGAGTTCATGACCTGAGCTGAAACCAAGTTGGGTGCCTAATTGACTGAGCCACCCAGGCGCCCCAGCCTATTCATTTTAAATGCTACAATTACGATGCTAAATTTCTAATGGTAGTAGTGTTGCCATTCTTACTGAGAGCTTAAAGATCTTTCCACTCATTGTGATTCATTTATAAAACAGACACTGAGCCATATACCACATATACATATTTAGGCACTAAGGAAAAAAGGGTAAACAAATCAAAGTCACCATACAGTCTAGTGGCTTACAATCGGACAAAACGTGTTCCTCTTCTGAGCAAAATTTTGTAGTTCCCAGTGTCCTACGTGTATCACCAGCTCTGTCAAGGCTACCAGAGCAAAATGGCAGTGGGTACCCATGTTTCTGGCTATTCGGCTAGAGTATGTCAGGGAAAGGATAACAGTAGATCATGAAGGGCCAAAAAAAATATGGAATCATCTCCTGATTTTATATATGCTCACCTACAATGATAAGGATTCTTGACACAATGCTGGACAAAGTGACCCTCAGCCAAAATGGCATGTAGAAAAGTGCCAACAGGGAGGCACACTTGGCTCCTGAGTCTGAGATGGTTATTCAAGAAACACTCCCAAAAGTAGACAAAGATTGGGCATAGGAAAGCGCACTCAGAGCAAAGGAAAATATATGCCAAGGCTCAGAGATGTGAACGAGCACATCACGCAGACAGAAAAGCAAGTAGACTGTGGGCATGCAGTATAGCAGAACCCCCGCCCCACCTTATCCTTGGAAGAGGTGTTGCCAGGTACCCACTGGATGCTTGAAACCACAGAGGGCTGTTTTGTCCTATATATACATACTGATGACAAAGTTTAATTTATAAATTAGGCACAGTAAGAGACTAACAACAACTCATAATAACTAATAATGAAATAGAACAATTAGAACAATATACTATAATAAAAGTCAAGTGAATGTGGTCTCTTTCAAAATATAGCACTGTATTCACCCTTCCTCTTGTAATGATGTGAGATGATAAAATGCTTACATGACAAAATGAAGTAGGATGAATGATGTAGGCATTGTGACATAGCATTAGGCTACTACTGACCTGCTGATAATATGTCGGAAGAGGATCATCTGCTTCCAGACCGCACTAGACCGCAGGTGACTAAAATTGAGGAACGCAAACCATGGATAAAAGGGGTCTGTTTTTAGGGCATGGGGTAGAGCAGGAAGGAGGGGAGTGGAGGGAGGTAGGGCGTGCTTAAGGAGGGATAAGGAATAACTGAGTGCCAATGACTCCCAGATTTCTAGCTTGAGTTTGGGTGGAAGGTGGTTCTATTATTTTGATGCAGCCAGAGAAAAGAAAATGGGGAAGGGGAACAGTAGTATTCCGTAAGATAATCATTCCCTATTCTGTTGCTTTTCCAAAGTTTTCCCTACACCTTGATCTGTTTTCTCTCCAACCATTGATTTTGGGTGCTCACCAACAGTCCTTAGTTCTCTTCTTAGGTTACAAGACCTCCCTTTGAAATCTCAAGTATTCTCAGGTTTCTCTTAACACTTTACCAATTCATAAATTTCTGGATTTTGTTCACTTTCTTCTCTTGGGGTTTATATCTGTATGCCAAGAGCTTAGTAGATATACTTCCAGGATGTATAAAATTTAAGAGAATGAATTAATTACCCCTTTCACCATCCCCATTCCACTAACCCACCTGCTGTATACCTATTAACTTCCTGGGACTACTCCCTGTCTGGATTAATGAAAGGTACCTCCACCTATCCAGACCAGAAAATTAACATCAATCAAGACTTCTTCTCCCTTTGCCATTTAATATCTAAGTCATTTCAACCCTTTTTCCTACATATCTATTGTATCTCTACAATGTTCCTCATCCTAGCTCAAATGCTTTAATTTAAACTCTTATCGTTTCTTGCCTGGGTCATCGTGATGGTCTCCTGCATTAGTTTCCTGGGGCTGCTGACAGTTGGCTTAAAATAAGAGAAATTTATTGTCTGATAGTTCTGGAGGCTAGAAGTTTGAAATCAAGGTGTTGGCAAAGCCATGCTCCTTCAAAGCTTCTAAGAGGATCCTTCTCTGCCTTTTCCAGTTTCTGGTAGCTCCAGGTAAGTGATTTTCTAAAATGCAAATATTCTTCTAAAAGCACACCAATAATAATAGAATAACTCCCAAATCAGTTAGCATTTCATGTAAGTATGCTCCAGATCCCTTATCTCATTAACCAAACCTTTTCACTTATTTGACCCTTTTTAGAATCTTTTATGGTTCCTTCACCCTGAAAACCTCTATGCACTCAGTCCTGGGTACCTCTTCCTCTGTAGGAACCTAATCACATCCAGCCGAGTTGCTTACCTCCTTGTTTATGTCTCCATCTTTAAACAGTTAAGGTGACCAAATATACTACTGTCCAAACTGGAACACTTTGAGAGTGATCATGGGCATTAGAGAATTAGTATTATATAATTAAAAAACGGTATATTGGCAAATCTAGTTTAGTGTACTGGTAGGCCCCTGAGTAGTTCTACTCAAACATTGTTTTCAAAGTAAGATTATTTCTGAAAATAATTAGGAAATGGAAGCAAAAAAAAATTATGATTATCCTGAGAGTATATGCAGAACATACTTTTCTTGCTATATATTCACACACTTTAACTTCTTAGATACATCTGTTTCAGATAACATCTCTGATAGTTTCCCAAAGAATGTAATTTTCAATATGGTCTCATTGCTTTTAATCTCTATACTATTCTACAGAGCTTCACTTAATGGTTACTAAATTTTAAATTGCTGCCATTTTTAACTGACTCTTCACTAGTGACTATCATATTTTAAGTTAGGATATACTCTACAGGTGCTTGAACAAATTGCTACAGATGCTTGAACAAATTGCTAAATGAACTAGAGAGAGCCCCCTCCTTCTTATTTTTTGTATTGAAAAGTATAATTATCTTAGTTCAAATACTTCTGCAGGCACTGTATCACTGTATTTTGGTCTCCATTCTTAGTATCTTTTTTATATATAAATATTCCTACAAGACAGAAATTCATCAAATTCATGCTTCTTTTTAAATGCTTTCCCAATTTTAAATTGCTGCAAAGTAAAGGCCTCTCAACTCATTTCATTTGAGTACAGAATAGGAATCTGTCCAATGAAACACAGATCAAAGATCCTTCACCTAAGTTTAGATATGTCATGTGAGCTCTTTGTTTTTTCTTTGCTTTTGTAGAGACAGAATTCAATACCTTCCTGTTTATAGGTTTTTAAAAAATAGGGGCGCCTGGGTGGTGCAGTCGGTTGAGCGTCCGACTTCAGCCAGGTCACGATCTCGCGGTCCGTGAGTTCGAGCCCCGCGTCAGGCTCTGGGCTGATGGCTCAGAGCCTGGAGCCTGTTTCCGATTCTGTGTCTCCCTCTCTCTCTGCCCCTCCCCCGTTCATGCTCTGTCTCTCTCTGTCCCACAAATAAATAAACGTTGAAAAAAAAATTAAAAAAAAATAATCCCAAGTTACTAAAAGTTTCACAAAGTCAGTTTTTTTGATACTTTGAGATTGATTGATCTAAAATTTTCCAACTAATTTTGAACAAACTTTTAACTAAACTTGGAGGAATTTGCCTCAAAAAACTTCATATCTTGCAGGACACTTGGATTGGTTTAACAAGCAGTGCTTCAGAGTTGCAAACATGTTAAAAAGCCAACTGATAGTCAAGTAGCAAAAAGATAATATGGGTAGTGTGTGTGTGAAAGAGAGAGAGAGAGAGATGTGTGTGTGTGTGTGTGTGTGTGTGTGCGTGCGTGCGTGTGTGTGTGTGTGAAAGAGAGAGAGAGAGAGAGAGAGGCAGACAGACAGACAGAGAGAGAACTGTAGGGGCTGAAATGTGGTTGATATGATATGAAGCCATTTGGCTTCCTCTCAAAATCTGCACACCTCAGGTAAACATCAATGACCTAAAGAATTTGTTTCCTCCTGACAAACGGCTCAAATTCTACAATAATAGCACAGTAAAATTTCCCTTAAAATAAAGTCACGCTCCAGAACAGAAGGAAATTCATCTGTATTTTCATTTTGGAGCCTGGTTGATGTATGTTCTTCTCAAATCCTTTTCAATATAACACGATCACTTCGCAGATTCCTACAGGTGTGTACATGTCAAAAATAAATGATAAAATATAGGTTCCTACTGGGCATACCAAATGTCCTAACTACCTACTCTAGCGTTATGATAGCCTGTCATAACCAAGTACTACCTAATAAGCGGTTGGGAAATATTCTGCTATTTATTTTATAAGGGTGTGAATTAATCAGAATTCCCCGCTTACTATTACAAACACTCACAACATGATAGAGGGCAAAATAGGTGACATCCTTGCTGTGCTTTTTACGGTACCTCATACTGGTTCAGGAACATGTGGAGTTGCTGTACACTTATTCTTAGGTCAGTCTCATTGAACTCATAAGGAATATTCCACCCCAGGGGTCCAAATTTCCGTCTCTCTTGGACCAAAGCATGAAAGAAGCAGAGGCCATAAAGTAATTTCTTGAATTCTTCCTGTAACGAGAAGAAACGGTGCCACATGACGTTCCCCCCCCCATGTTACATTATACCTACCATATTTTTAAATGAAATTAATTCTTTTTGTTTATAAGTATATCCACCCCAAAGTATACTAAAACAGAATTAACTACCATAGGCTATTTAGGCAAAAATATGCTCATTTGTACACCTGTCCAGTTGACAGACACAGCTATGAGCACCAGGTTTTAGGGAGTACAGTAAGCTTGTCTATTTAATGTAACCGTATAGGATTCTGGAGGTTCCAACTGAAACATCATGAGGTAAGAAAAATTAATTCTAAATGGGTGATCCCAGACCACCATGGAGATATTTCAAAGAAGACAGTTCAAACCGATTAAGCAGCTCTACAAGAAGGACTTCCGGATTGAAACTTTGGACAGCTTCATGACTTTTCTAGTTACTCTGAGGCAAGAAGAAGGCTTACAGTTACTTTCAATGGCAAAGCCAGCCTTGAATCAGAAATCAGAAAGTATGATGCACCCTCCACAAGACTGTTACAAAATGGTCAAAATAGAGCTTGAGAGAGAATTGGTAAAGATTTCCTTGGAAAGAGCAGCCGCTGTGCTGGGAGCCCTCTTGCCCTCATCCCAGAGGGAGAAAGGAGCATGGGATGTGTCTTCTTAGTCCAAGCTAGTGAGAAGGAATTAACGGGGCTGCTCAGAGAGCTGATGCATGTTCCTTGCAGCGGTGGTAGAGTGGAAAAGTGCACAACTTATGACAGAAAGAGTAGAACAGTCTATGGCCACAGGGTAGTGGATCAGGAGAGGGAAATCGGAGCCCCGCTTCCAACAGTGGGCCAACCCAGCCTGGATCCCAATGAGCAGATGGGGCGCTGGATTAAGAATGTCAGCCAGGGGCCACTTTAAGCATTTCTTGGTCAAGATGACTTATGTTACAGGGTGAGGAAATCCCGACAGTAAGAGCCTGTATGAAGTGAATGGCGCGACCCAACAGCTGAGGGGGGCACGAGCAGTCAGCTGATTGATGGAGTCACAGTCAGAGGAGTCCAGAAGGGGAGTCCAAGGAGAACCGATGAAAAGACTCCCAAGAGAAAACTTGAGATTTAAACCCCTGCCAAGCCCAGAGAGCTCCAAGCAAAAGCAGCCCAGGACCAGAAGTTCCACTCTGCCCTGCCTTGCGGTTGGTTGTACATGCTCCAAACTGAGTGGTCAGGCTCAGCAGCCATCATTACAAAAAGAAAGATGCCAACTCCATGCTTCTCCCCAGTGGCATGAAGCCGACTGACTACAGGTCCTAGGTAAGTTTCTGGAGAGTTGAAGCCTCTATTTTAAATAAAATCTAAGTACTGATTGACATATTACATTGCACTTTCTGATTCTGGAATCCAGGCTGGATTTACAAGTTAAAATGACTGTAGGTCATTTCATTACCTGACAGTAACCAGAAAAATCGTGATGCTGCCCAGAGTTTTGTCCAAGGGCAGGTGGAAGTTTCCCCTGTGGAATAAACTCAAAGGGGGAGTGGAGACAAACCCCAAGTAGCATCAGTTTAATCAGAGAGGTGGGAAAAAGCAAAGTGACACATGCTGTCTGGATTCGGGAACTACTTTAGATCCATTACAGAACAGAGCAAGTTGGCAAGTGTGATGATGTGGGAGCCAGGTGCTCAGCACAGAAGCGGTGGCATGCGTGTATGGAATGAGGAAAAGTAAGCAAGAACCCTGGGTGGATGGACTGAAGTTGGCTATACATTACAAACTCATTACCTCTAGAATATGTGAATGAGTATGGATGTGTACATGTACTTATCTGGATGCACATATATACTCGTCTATACGTGTATGCGTGTGAGTGTGAGAGTACATGCATATTTCTAAGTTTTCTCCCCTGAAAGGACCAAGAACCAAAATAAGGCAGTAGCACCCAGATCTAGGTCTCTAGAACCAGGACTCCACAGAAAAATGGCTGGTTCCAGGGTTGAACAATGGATGAGCTTGCAGCATCTGGTGCCAGAAAGTAAGAGAGCTAAGTAATAATAATAACAACAGCAATAATAATAATAATAATAATAATAATAATAATAATAAATGATGGGACCTAGAACAAAGTACAGAGGAGCCAGCTTACAGGTGCTCCCACTGACCAAATCTGGAACAATTTGAGCAAAAGGCTTAAGGATAGTAATGCATTGTAAACCACTGGGGGACAAAAAAACCCCAAGGAATTCCCAAGTCCATCCCAAAAACACATAAGTAAAGGGAGAGATGGGAAAGCTGTTGTGGACTCTAGAGTGGCAGGGGTCAAATACAGCGGGAGTGCTGGAGTTGGAATTATCACGGGAAATAACTTGATCAGGCAAGATACATCAGTGGCTACTAAATCTGGGCTGGGGTGGATGTTGCTGAGGAACAGGATATTGGCATGGCCGTGAAATGTCTCCCTGCCTGACGATTAGTTGCAAGGGGTAAGGCAGTAATTACACGTTGAAGAAATCAGACAACACTCTGTCTGGGAGATCCAAATTTATACCAACAGTGAGGGATAAATGATATCGTGCACCTCCTAGTGTGATACTCTGAGGACACAATTTCACTAATGTGGTGTTTTGGCTAAAAATGCATAACTTGAATCTAATAATGAGTAAATATCAGCCCCCAATGAGAAATGTTCCATTAAAAAGACAAGAGGAGACAAATTCTTCAGAAACGTCAATGTCATCCAAGGCAAAGGCTAGGGCAATGTTCGAGATAAAAGGAGGCAAAGAGATGTGGCGACTAAATGCAATTCTAACCCTAGACCAATCTGTAGTGAACAGGGAAGATGCTCTAAGGGACACGCCTAAATCAACAGACAAATTTGGAACACAAACAGTAAATTAGATAAAATAGTGTATCCTTGCTAAATCCATTAAACTAATAATGGTACTAGGGTAAGATAATCTCTATTCTTAAGAAATATACATCAAAGTATTTATTTAGGAGTAAAGGGTTGTGATATGTCTAACTTACACACAAAACCTATATTAACAGGAGGTGAATGTGGGTTCAGGGCACAGGGGTATTCTCTGTACTATTTTTATACTTGCCACTTTTCTGTAAGTTTAAAATTATTTCCATATAAAAAGTTAAAGCAAAAATTATGATGTACTCTTTTGGCACTTGAGGAGATTTGGCTTTTTGTTTGGATTGTGCTTCATAAACGCCTAGACTTCCAATATGTGTGACTTCCACTGGAGAGATCTTTGGATCTAGAAGAAAGGGAGTAAGATTTTGCAAAAGGGCTTCTGTCCAGCCTATCCCATGCAGACATACCCTTACCACCTACCTGCAAGCAACCTGCTCTCCTCTGGGCCTTATCAATGCGAAAGCTACTCCTACAGCAGATCTTAGAAGCTTAGGCTAAGGTGTGACTTCGTTTTAAACATAGATTCTTGCTTTATTTTAGTACCCAAGACTTCAACGAAAGTGTTTCCTTATTTTTAATGTTTTCTTTTGATGTGTACTTAAAACATATTCCGATACCAAAAGTGTGAGCTCTTTAATGGCAGAAACTTACCAAGGTTCATAACCCCTCTTAAAAAGAAAACCCTTCCATTTTTAATTATAGTAAAATGCTGTGAAACAATTTTAGGTCACAGACATTCACACGCAGAATTCTAATCATGAAAGCAGTGGGCGGTTTCCCTGCTTGCCTGGTGACGCTGAAAGAGACCCTTATGAGTCCCATCCATCAAGGAGTAAAATCATTTTGGTCCTCATTATAGTTATATGGAGGAAATATTTTTATGTTTTAATTTAAAGATATCGCTCCAAATAGCACAGGGCTCAGTTAATATCCTGAAACAAGATTCTCCAACCTTGCAGATTTGTACTGGGAATGGCTTACAGCTGACTTTCTCAATAGAGAGCTACATTATTAATGACGCCCCAGAAGATCTCAGCTGAGCAGAAATGAGGCTGGTGGTAAAATTAAAATAAAATATTAATACAATTGACTTCAGCACAGTCAATAATCAGTAATCAAAACCAACCGCACTGCAGGGCAGGAGGCCTATTTAATTTGTAGTTTTACTCAGCCACACACATTCGTGATCACCAGGGGCCACTTGAAATGCTTCACAGGGCTGAGGTAACAAGACTTAGCCATTACTAACAGGCTTTTTGCAGCTGCCAAAGAACTCAGGGTCAGAGATCGGGTCCATGAGGTATGATCGAATGATATTAGCCCGTAAACCTTTCGGTGCCTCATTGGTCATTTTCACCCCATTCTGCAGTACGGACACGGGGAAGTTTGGTGACGGGTAACTTGTCAGCCAAATGCGGAAATCTGGATGCGTCGATTCTGGGCTTAACTCCTGCAAAAAAAGAAAATTAGACACAAATGGGTGTCTAAAATCCAAGGAAACTCTCCACATCATATGTGCATGGGATGGCCTGGAGGTGGGAGGAAGCATCTTTACAAAATAGAGCCTACTGCTGCAATTCAAGGCAAAGGTCTTAAAATCTGATTCTGCCCCTGAAACAACACACTTCGTTGAGAAGGCCCGGACTGTTGCCGTCCTTCTTGAAAATTTAAATCACAGGACTATAAAGTTCGCAGAGGTATTATAGAATTTAGAGTTGGTCGCAATAGAGACTAAGACATTCCCCCCAAAATCTCATATCTCAACTGATGTGCTGAAATATTTATAGATATAATTCTCTGCCCAAGAGCCTGATTAAGAATAATCCATTCTTCTTGCTGTAGCCAGGTTGTGAGAATGAGCAACATCAGTCAATATTAAACCAAGTGAGATGAAAAGAAAAAAAGAGCATTTTGAAAGGTGAAGTATTAAATATCACTATTAGCTATATTTTCTTAAAGGGATATTCAAGTTGGTGCAAGGGAGGATAAGAGAACACTTACTTAGCACTGTCTTAAAGGCTGTATAGGCTAGGAATGATTACCATGGGCCGTTCCCCCCTTCCTGTTCAGTCTTGCTCTCTATTGCTACCTCCTTTGATTGTCCATATCAGTAGTATCTTAAGCTGCAATTCTTTAACAATAAAAAAATTTTTGAGCACTCATGTGGTCAACGGGTGAGGGTGAATTAGGAAGGATGCAAAGATGCCTCTGTTCTTTAGTAACAACAGTGGAGAGCGAGGGCAACGTTTTTCCCTCGTACCAGCTGCCCTATGCCCAGTGACTTCAGCAACGTGACTCATGGGACTTTGGGCTAGGTTTGCCAGCCATCAGGGACAGCTCTTCTCTCTTACGTGATTCTAATGGGTATATATGACACAGTTCAACAGGAATGGCCTAGAGGGGAAGATGGCGGTGTAGGAGGACGCTGAACTCACCGCGTCCTGCGGATCACTTAGATTCCACCCACAGCTGCCTAAATAACCCAGAAAACCACCAGAAGACTAGCAGAACGGATTCTCCGGAGTCAAGCAGAGACAAGAGGCCCAAGGAAGAGGGTAGGAAGGGCAGATAGGCGGTGCGTGCTCCACGGACTGGCGGGAGGGAGCCAGGGCAGAGGGGCAGCCCTCCGGCAAAGCAGAGCCCCCGAGTCTGGCTGGCAAAAGCGGAGGGGCCGGACAGAGTGTGTTCGAACAGCAAGCGGGACTTAACATCTGGAAGGTCATAAGTTAACAGCTCTGTTCGGAGAGCGGGAAGGCTGGAGGACAACGGGAGGGAGAGCTGTTGAGCCCCGGACGACAGAGCTCAGCTTGGCGGGGAACAAAGGCACTCGCCAGTGCCATCTCCCTCGCCCATCCACCAGCCAAAATCCCAAAGGGAACCAGTTCCTGCCAGGGAACTTGCTTGCACCGCACAAACACCTAACGCTGTGCTTCTGCAGATCCATCCCTCTGGCGGGTCTGACTCCTTCCCGGTGCCGCAGGGCCCCTCCCGCAGCAGATCACCGAAGGAGAAGAGAGCTAAGCCTACCCCTCCTGCCTACCCACCCCAGCTAATACGCCAGATCCCGTGCACCTTGCCTACCCACCCCAGCTAATACGCCAGATTCCCAGCACCACAAGCCTGGCAGTGTGCAAGTAGCCCAGACGGGCCACGCCACCCCACAGTGAATCCCGTCCCTAGGAGAGGGGAAGAGAAGGCACACACCAGTCTGACTGTGGCCACAGCAGTGGGCAGATATCAGGTCTGACTGTGGGCCGCCCACCAATGCAAGTTATTCAAGACAGTACAGGGGAAGTGCCCCGCAGTTCTGCACCACTCCAGGGACTATCCAAAATGACGGAAGAATTCCCCTCAAAAGAATCTCCAGGAAATAACAACAGCTAACGAACTGATCAAAAATGATTTAAACAATATAACAGAAGGTGAATTTAGAATAATAGTCATAAAATTAATCGCTGGGCTTGAAAACAGTGTAAAGGACAGAAGAGAATCTATTGCTACAGAGATCAAGGGACTAAGGAACAGCCAGGAGGAGCTAAAAATGCTATTAATGAGCTGCAAAATAAAATGGAGACAACCATGGCTCGGATTGAAGAGGCAGAGGAGAGAATAGGTGAACTAGAAGATAAAATTATGGAAAAAGGAGAAGCTGAGAAAAAGAGAGATAAAAAAAATCTAGGAGTATGAGGGGAAAATTAGAGAACTAAGTGATGCACTAAAGAGAAATAATCTACGCATAATTGGTATTCCAGAGAAGGAAGAGAAAGGGAAAGGTGCTGAATGTGTACTTGAAGAAATAATAGCTGAGAACTTCCCTGATCTGTGGAAGGAAAAAGGCACTGAAATCCAAGAGGCTCAGAGAACTCCCTTCAGACATAACTTGAATCGATCTTCTGCACGACATATCATAGTGAAACTGGCAAAATACAAGGATAAAGAGAAATTTCTGAAAGCAGCTAGGGATAAACGTGCTCTAACATATAAAGGGAGACCTGTAAGACTCATGACTGATCTCTCTACTGAAACTTGGCAGGCCAGAAAGGAATGGCAGGAGATCTTCAATGTGATGAACAGAAAAAATATACAGCCGAGAATCCTTTATCCAGCAAGTCTGTCATTTAGAATAGAAGGAGAGATAAAGGTCTTCCCAAACAAACAAAAACTGAAGGAATTCGTCACCACTAAACCAGCCCTACAAGAGATCCTAAGGGGGATACTGTGAGACAAAGTAACAGAGACGTCTCTACACGCATGAAACCTACAGACATCACAATGACTCTAAACCCATATCTTTCTATAATAACACTGAATGTAAATGGACTAAATGTGCCAACCAAAAGACATAGGGTATCAGAATGGATGAAAAAACAAGACCCATCTATTTGCTGTCTACAAGAGACTCATTTTAGACCTGAGGACACCTTCAGATTGAGTGTGAGCATTTATCATGCTACTGGAAGTCAAAAGAAAGCTGGAGTAGCCATACTTATATCAGACAAACTAGACTTTAAATTAAAGGCTGTAACAAGAGATGAAGAAGGGCATTATATAATAATCACAGGGTCTATCCATCAGGAAGAGCTAACAATTATAAATGTCTATGCGCTGAATACAGGAGCCCCCAAATATATAAAACAATTACTCACAGACATAAGCAACCTTATTGATAAGAATGTGGTAATTGCAGGGGACATTAACACTCCACTTACAGAAATGGATAGATCATCTAGACACACGGTCAATAAAGAAACAAGGGCCCTGAATGAGACACTGGATCAGATGGACTTGACAGATATATTTAGAACTCTGCATCCCAAAGCAACAGAATATACTTTCTTCTCGAGTGCACATGGAACATTCTCCAAGATAGATCACATACTGGGTCACAAAACAGCCCTTCATAAGTATACAAGAACTGAAATCATACCATGCATACTTTCAGACCACAATGCTATGAAGCTTGAAATCAACCACAGGAAAAAGTCTGGAAAACCTCCAAAAGCATGGAGGTTAAAGAACACCCTACTAAAGAATGAGTGGGTCAACCAGGCAATTAGAGAAGAAATTAAAAAATATATGGAAACAAATGAAAATGAAAATACAACAATCCAAACGCTTTGGGACGCAACGAAGGCAGCCCTGAGAGGAAAATACATTGCAATCCAGGCCTATCTCAAGAAACAAGAAAAATCCCAAATACAAAATCTAACAGCACACCTAAAGGAAATAGAAGCAGAACAGCAAAGACAGCCTAAACCCAGCAGAAGAAGAGAAATAATAAAGACCAGAGCAGAAATAAACAATATAGAATCTAAAAAAACTGTAGAGCAGATCAACAAAACCAACAGTTGGTTTTTTGAAAAAATAAACAAAATTGATAAACCTCTAGCCAGGCTTCTCAAAAAGAAAAGGGAGATGACCCAAATAGATAAAATCATGAATGAAAATGGAATTATTACAACCAATCCCTCAGAGATACAAGCAATTATCAGGGAATACTATGAAAAATTATATGCCAACAAACTGGACAACCTGGAAAAAATGGACAAATTCCTAAACAGCCACACGCTTCCAAAACTCAATCAGGAGGAAATAGAAAGCTTGAACAGACCCATAACCAGCGAAGAAATTGAATCAGTCATCAAAAATCTCCCAACAAATAAGAGTCCAGGACCAGATGGCTTCCCAGGGGAGTTCTACCAGACATTTAAAGCAGAGATAATACCTATCCTTCTCAAGCTATTCCAAAAAATAGAAAGGGAAGGAAAACTTCCAAACTCATTCTATGAAGCCAGTATTACTTTGATTCCTAAACCAGACAGAGACCCAGTAAAAAAAGAGAACTACAGGCCAATATCCCTGATGAATATGGATGCAAAAATTCTCAATAAGATACTAGCAAATTGAATTCAACAACATATAAAAAGAAGTATTCACCATGATCAAGTGGGATTCATTCTTGGCATGCAGGGCTGGTTCAACATTCGCAAATCAATCAACGTGATACATCACATTAATAAAAGAAAAGATAAGAACCATATGATCCTGTCAATCGATGCAGAAAAGGCATTTGACAACATCCAGCAACTTTCTTAATAAAAACCCTCGAGAAAGTCGGGATAGAAGGAACATACTTAAAGATCATAAAAGCCATTTATGAAAAGCCCACAGCTAACATCATCCACAATAGGGAAAAACTGAGAGCTTTTCCCCTGAGATCAGGAATACAACAGGGATGTCCACTCTCACCGCTGTTGTTTAACATAGTGTTGGAAGTTCTAGCATCAGCAATTAGACAACAAAAGGAAATCAAAGGCATCAAAATTGGCAAAGATGAAGTTAAGCTTTCACTTTTTGCAGATGACATGATATTATACATGGAAAATCCGATAGACTCCACCAAAAGTCTGCTAGAACTGATACATGAATTCAGCAAAGTTGCAGGATATAAAATCAATGTACAGAAATCAGTTGCATTCTTATACACTAACAATGAAGCAACAGAAAGACAAGTAAAGAAACTGATCCCATTCACAATTGCACCAAGAAGCATAAAATACCTAGGGATAAATCTAACCAAAGATGTAAAAGATCTGTATGCTGAAAACTATAGAAATCTTATGAAGGAAATTGAAGAAGATATAAAGAAATGGAAAAACATTCCATGCTCATGGATTGGAAGAATAAATATTGTCAAAATGTCAATACGACCCAAAGCTATCTACACATTCAATGCAATCCCAATCAAAATTGCACCAGCATTCCTCTTGAAACTAGAACAAGCAATCCTAAAATTCATATGGAACCACAAAAGGCCCCAAATAGCCAAAGTAATTTTGAAGAAGAAGACCAAAGTAGGAGGCATCACAATCCCAGACTTTAGCCTCTACTACAAAGCTGTAATCATCAAGACAGCA
The DNA here is from genome assembly GCF_022079265.1 of Lynx rufus. Classification (NCBI taxonomy): domain Eukaryota; kingdom Metazoa; phylum Chordata; class Mammalia; order Carnivora; family Felidae; genus Lynx; species Lynx rufus. The sequence continues at coordinate 39,549,438 of NW_025814834.1, read as the reverse complement.
TGGTATTGGCACAAAAACAGACACATAGACCAATGGAATAGAATAGAAACCCCAGAACTAGACCCACAAACGTATGGCCAACTAATCTTTGACAAAGCAGGAAAGAACATCCAATGGAAAAAAGACAGTCTCTTTAACAAACGGTGCTGGGAAAACTGGACAGCAACATGCAGAAGATTGAAACTAGACCACTTTCCTACACCATTCACAAAAATAAACTCAAAATGGATAAAGGACCTGAATGTGAGACAGGAAACCATCAAAACCCTAGAGGAGAAAGCAGGAAAAGACCTCTCTGACCTCAGCCATAGCAATTTCTTACTTGACACAACCCCAAAGGCAAGGGAATTAAAAGAAAAAATGAACTACTGGGACCTTATGAAGATAAAAAGCTTCTGCACAGCAAAGGAAACAACCAACAAAACTAAAAGGCAACCAATGGAATGGTAAAAGATATTTGCAAATGACATATCGGACAAAGGGCTAGTATCCAAAATCTATAAAGAGCTCACCAAACTCCACACCCGAAAAAAAATAACCCAGTGAAGAAATGGGCAGAAAACATGAATTGACACTTCTCTAAAGAAGACATCCGGATGGCCAACGGGCACATGAAAAGATGCTCAACGTCGCTCCTCATAAGGGAAATACAAATCAAAACCACACTCAGATATGACCTCAGGCCAGTCAGAGTGGCCAAAATGAACAAATCAGGAGACTATAGATGCTGGAGAGGATGTGGAGAAATAGGAACCCTCTTGCACTGTGGTGGGAATGCAAATTGGTGCAGCCACTCTGGAAAACAGTGTGGAAGTTCCTCAAAAAATTAAAACTAGACCTACCCTATGACCCAGCAATAGCACTGCTAGGAATTTACCCAAGGGATACAGGAGTACTGATGCATAGGGGCACTTGTACCCCAATATTAATAGCAGCACTCTCAACAATAGCCAAATGATGGAAAGAGCCTAAATGTCCATCAACTGATGAATGGATAAAGAAATTGTGGTTTACATACACAATGGAGTACTACATGGCAATGAGAAAGAATGAAATATGGCCCTTTGTAGCAACGTGGATGGAACTGGAGAGTGTTATGCTAAGTGAAATAAGCCATACAGAGAAAGACAGATACCATATGTTTTCACTCTTATGTGGATCCTGAGAAACTTAACAGAAACCCATGGAGGAGGGGAAAGAAAAAAAAAAGAGGTTAGACTGGGAGAGAGCCAAAGCATAAGAGACTGTTAAAAACTGAGAACAAACTGAGGGTTGATGGGGGGTGGGAGGGAGGGGAGGGTGGGTGATGGGTATTGAGGAGGGCACCTTTTCGATGAGCACTGGGTGTTGTATGGAAACCAATTTGACAATAAATTTCATATATTGATAAATAAATAAATAAATAAATAAATCCCATGAAACCAAAAAAAAAAAAAAAAAAAGAATGGCCTAGAGATGGAGGAACCACGAGGAAACAGGCACAAATATCAAACCTCTAATGTAAGGCCTGAAGGATGAGAAGATCTTGGTAAGGCAAATAATAGGAAAAATCGTTTTTCAGATGGAAACATTAGGATGGCCTACATTCTTGAAAAAGTATGCTATACCAAAGTGAAAGAACTTCAAATGGCTAGAGCATAGAAGTCAAGATGCAAAGTGGCCAGAGATGAAAACTGAGAGGAAGCAAAGGTCAACGAGGAAGGGTGTTGTAAGCCACGATGGGGGTTTAAACTTTGTCTTGCACGCAATGGAAAAGTTTTAAGCAGGGAAGCAGTATTTATTCACTGACTCAGGAAATATTTATGGACTGTCTCTTTGGACCAGGCACAATTCAAGGTGCTGGAGATGAAGCAGAGAAGAAAACAAAGTCACTCTTCTCATGGTGCTTATATTCCATTAAGAGATACAGACAAAATGGTGACAAGTGGCACAAAGAAAAATACAACCGGCTCCTTAACATTTCAATTGTATGTCTGGACTGTGCAAGTTATATCATTACCTTGACTAATTAGTAACCCGTGGGACTCCTGAGTTAGGGGCGGTCCAGAGTCGTGGGTAATTACATCAAATATATTTTCTCTATGTTTGTTGAAATCAAGTGCCAGGTTTTCTGTTCCTCAGTTGAGCTACATGGAGTTTCTTCCTGGAATTTCTGCCCACCAGAAGAGGGAAGTGCCCTAACCCGCTGCAAGAACAGGGGGATGGGGGGCGAGGAGGGAGTACTCCTTTGGATTCAGATTGATCCTCCGTGGCAGGGTCACTGGCTAAGTAGGTGAGAAGTCAGGTAAAGTAAAGTTACATCCCGAAGCCTTTTGGTTTAGAGTGACTACATGAATTTCACCCTGAAAAGCTTCCTTTGTTGTCTTTGGTCCGCTGCTGTGAAAAGTACATTGGTGTCCATTTGCCCTGTGGTTTAATCCCATGTTTGAGGCTGCTCTTATGGATTAAGGAGATTTCCAACTCACTGCATGAGCCCTTGTCCCTGTTGAGAGGGACTGGATGAGGCCTGACTGCATGATCTCCTCTGGTCCCCTAGTTCCCAGTGCGAGCCCACCTCTCCTGTAATCCAGGCATGCAGCTCGCCTGTAGCCCTCTGAACCAGAGAACAGCCATGTCGCTGAATGGCGGTGTATATCAGTAATTATGTGGGGGGAATACAATCTCATAAAAATAAACTTGCATTTTTACCTCACAAACTTTCTCGAGGGTTGGCATCCAAGAAGTGGCAAGGTGACAGTTCTGAAGAACAACCCATGTTCCTTCTTTGACAGCTTTTTCTATCATCTTCATAGCTATGGGCCCTTGGCCTTGACCAAGGGATAAAGAGCTAAGCTTTGATCCCCCATATCCCTGTGTACAAGAATAACAAAGATATTATGTAACAATACACCTTTAAAGAAGAATCAGTGTTATTTTTTACAGGAAATGTTGACCCTAAATATGTTAAAATTTAATTATGTAGAATCCCTCAACGGTCTAACCATATGCAGCCCTACAAAATTCTTACTGATTAAGAATCTTATAAAAACTGAGATCAAAAGCAAGTCAGTTCAGGTCATAAATAGTCATGGTAATAAATGGAAAATTCTGTAGGGTCTTTGATTGTTGACATAAGGGATAGAAAAAATATTAAGAACACTTTTAACCTGAGGAAACAGGAGATGAAAGGACCCAGCTGTCCTGCAGCAACTCCTAAAATCCAAAGCTGAAAAGAAAACTACGAACAGACAGATGAACTTGTTTCTGTTCCCTCCAGATCTTTGAATAATTATATTTTAATTAATTTCATTGCTGCATAGAGTTCGGTGGGAAAAAAAAATTAACTCCTAATTCCCCTTTTAAAGTTTCTTTAAAGGATTCTGTGGGAATATGTGTCCAGAGTGCATTTCTACTATATCCTGATTCATCTGCAGCTTCTGGAAACAGTGTCTGTGACTCCTTGAGCTCTTTCTTTCCAGGGCAGTTACATCAACACTAGCGGGCAGAAGCAGCAGCAAACAAAATAGAGCCCGGTGCTACCATTTCTGGACATGGAGATAGCAAGTGAAGACAATGCATGGAGAACAATGGCAGAGAACAATCAAGTCGTACAATGTGGGAAGAAAAATGGAGAGGAACTGGGAAGATCTCAAAGGATCGGAAAGATCATGTTGATTTGGAGAGGAGTCCCACCTAAAATGAATACCTCTAGCATCCACACCACTTCCGCTCTGGCCCACCATTGCTCTTTCTGGCCTTTTAGCAGCGGCCCCCCCCAACCCCCCCCATTTTGCCCTACTCAAGTAAATTCTCCTCACACCGGCTAGGATGAGCTTTATAAACTACAGATCAGATTGTGTCACTTTGTTGCTTAAAATCCCTTGACACCATCCCACTGTATTCAACATCCTTAATGTAGCCACAAAGGTCCTATGTGGATCCGGCCCCTCAATACGTCATCTCACACCCCATCTCCTTCAGTGGTGACAGCCACATTCCAGCACTTCTTTAACCGGTGGTAAGTGCTGTGTCACACGATCAATCCCCAAGTATCTAAGAATTACCCCCAATGGAAAAAAAAACACGAAATATTAAAATAAATTGGCCTAGTAAAGAGTATTGTAATCCATCAGCTATACAGCCTTTGAGAAGCCACTTAAGCTCTCCATGCTTCAGTATCCCTCCCTGTAAAATGGAGATGCCGCTCTTTACTTCGTAGGATTGCTTTAAAAATTAAAAGAGAAGTGTGCATGACAAGGTCTAGCAAAATTAGCAGTATGGATAAAGCACAGTAAAAGTGGTCGTGCTGGTTTTAGGAATGTCAGTATTTTCCCATAAAATGTTATTTCGATTAGACCAAAAGCGAAAAAAATCAACTAAAAAATGTCATCACCTGGGGCACCTGGGTGGCTCAGTCGGTTAAATGTCTGACTTCCGCTCAGGTCATGATCTCACAGCTCGTGAGTTCAAGCCCCACGTTGGGCTCTGTGCTGACAGCTCAGAGCCTGGAGCCTGCTTCGGATTCTGTGTCTCCCTGTCTCTCTCTGCTCCTCCCCCATTCACTCTCTCTCCCTCTTTCTCTCTCAAAACTGAATAAAAACGTTAAAAACTTTTTTTAAAAAATAAAATGTTGTCACCTGTTCATGAAGATTTTCTTATTCTAGGTTGAATGAGGTAAGAAAATTTCCAGTAAATTCATTTGAATAATTTTAAAGCCTTGAAATATAAATATGGGAATATATTCTAACCTGGTAATGTGACTGTAATATAGGATTGTTCTGGAAAGTCAAGAAGGTCCCCCTTTAGAAATTAGAAGGGAGCACCTGGGTGGCTCAGCTGGTTAAGTGGCCAACTTTTGATTTCGTCTCAAGTCATGATCTCACGGTTCATGAGTTTGAGCCCTGCATCGGGCTCCGTGCTGTCTCTCCCTCTCTCTCTTCCCCTCCTCCACTCATGCTATCTCTCTCTCTCTCTCAAAATAAATATATTAATTTAAAAAAATAAAAAAAGAAAGAAATTGGGAGAAGGGACAGCATCAGAGAAAGATCCCCCCATGGTCACTGTCCAGACTTGAATTAAATCAATCCACGCTCATATACTGGTGTAATGTCAAAGAGTCTCTCTGTGCCCCCAAAATAGAAGCAAGTGTCCCTCAAGCCAAATTCTGGTCTTATAATTTGGATATGGAAAACTGTTTTTAATGTCAGTGCTGTCATTTAAACATTTTCTTGAGGGGCGCCTGGGTGGCTCAGTCGGTTAAGCGTTCAACTCTCGGTTTCGGCTCAGGTCATGACCTCACAGTTTCATGTGGGTTCGGGGCCCGCATCAGGATCTGTGCTGGCAGTGCAGAGCCTGCTTGGGATTCCCTCTCTCTCTCTCTCTCTCTCTCTCTCTCTCTCTCTGCCTGCTCGTACTGTCTCTGTCTCTCTCTCAAAATAAATATATAAACTTAAAAAAAAATTTAATATTTTCTTGAGACTCTGTCAACTTCTGGAACCCTACTGTTTTCAAAAGCTAAGTGAGTGATAAATTTTTGCCTTTTCCTCCCACCATTTTGGATAAGCAAGTTTGTGTTTTAAAAAATTTAGCCAGAAAATCCTTTATTTATTCACTTTTATAATATCAGACAACCTCATCTATTTTAAGGTACCTGGTCATCAGCAAATTTTAGAAGAGCAGCCATGGGATCCGCTCCTGGAGAGAGCACAAAAATCAGGGGTGCACAGCAGTTACTATCTCCAAATGCCTTGGATAAATCAAAGGGGGGTGGTTCAATGAACATGCGTCCCAGTCTGTTGATTATAAATTCTTGCAGCATTGGAATAATCTAGAAAGAGACAAGAATATATTTGAAAGAATATTCAAAATCTGCTTACGAAATTAAAAAGTTCAGATTCAAAGATTTTTGAGAGAGAGAGAGAGAGAGAGAGAGAGAGAGAGAGAGCAAGTCAGGGAGGGGCAGAGAGAGAGGGAGACACAGAATCTGAAGCAGGATCCAGGCTTTGAGCTGTCAGCACAGAGCCCGACGCGGGGCTCGAACTCACGGACTGCAAGATCATGATCTGAGCTAAAGTCGGACGCTTAACCATCTGAGCCACCCAGGTGCCCCGTAGATATTTTAAAACAAAGGACTCTAGGTACATTAGCTTAGTTATTTGTTAATAACTCCATCAGGAGGGTCCAAGGCATGACTTTATATAAACGTCTTTTAGATAGAAAAAACTTATAAATTATTTAAATAATAAAAGATAAGTGGTTGGTGACGCCAGAATTCAAAGGTATTTTTCTTCCCTTCATGGAGCATTCAGTACCTAGTGGATGAAGGATGTGAGAAACCCTAACTCTTTTACTTAACTTTTAAAATACCATGGGCTAAAAGTCCACAACTCAAAAGTAGAAATTTTAGAATTATTTATACAGTACTATACCATCAAGAAATAATTGATATAGCTGGGAAAACAAACGGAAAGAAAAAAGAAAAGGACTATGAAGGAGAAACAAGCCATACTCCTGAGAAATAGCCAAAGCCATGTTGCATAAGATTCCTGATAACGGGGGCACTTAGATGGCTCAGTCTGTTGAGCATCTGACTCTTGATTTTGGCTCAGGTCATGATCCCAGGGTTGTGGAATCGAGCCCTAGGTGGGGCTCCAGGCTGACCATGGAGCCTGCTTGGGATTCTTATTCTGAATGCACACAGATGTCAAACTTATTGCAGGAAACTAAAAATCTCCTCTCTATCCCAGGGATATTACCTTTCTCATTCTTCTTTTCCCATAGCTGGTCTTTTCTCACTACATTAAAACACCAACTAACAAAGGAAAATGAACCTTTTTTCTTTCCCAAGGCTGACTTCTTCACTAAATTATAGCTTTACAAACAAAGCAAAAGCACATGGCTTCTAAGAGCATGGTGTTACTTTTAGTAAGTTTGAGCTATCATTGTCCCCTCTCTTATGAGTGTTTCGGGCTGCCATTGGCCACTGCTCACGTGCAGACATGGCTGGCTAGCTGTCAGAGCTGGAGAACTAGGTCAGGGGTGTGCACACGAGGGGAAGCGCGGACAAATTTCAGTGTTTCCTTTTTTTTTTTTTTTTTAATGTTTGTTTATTTTTGAGAGAGAGAGAGAGAGTGCACGAGCAGGGGAGGGACAGAGAGAGAGGGAGACACAGAATCCAAAGCAGGCTCCAGTCTCTGAGCTGTCAGCACAGAGCCCAATGCTGGGCTCGAACTCATGAACAGGAAGATCATGACCTGAGCCGAAGTTGGACGCTTAACTGACTGAGCCACCCAGGTGCCCCCAGTGTTTTCTTTTTAATGTTAAAACTGAGCACGACTTGCTTGCTCCCAAGACTGAACTGTAATTCTCAAGGTAAATTAAGCTGTGCTTGCTGTTCGGTTTGCAAGGCAACAGAATTGGGTTTGCTTCTGCCATCGGATTATGGCAGCATTAGGTCTGTAAACGAAATCTGTCAGTAACAAAAATTGCAGGCTAATTTAAGCAATCACCTTCCCAAAGGCAGGGAAGAAGTTTGTGGTTTTCCATTTATGTTAATCTATGTGTTGCAAGTTCCTGTAGGATTTATCGGAGGTCAGAGAGACATATTCACTACTATTTGACAAGTTTCTTACTGAAAGCTGATTAATTTGCGTTTTGTTTACTGTTCAGGAGAGAATGGTGGCCAGAAGCTCATTTTGTGAACGGGCTCAAAACACGGCACACCTCAGTATTTATTCCCTTGATATGTTTCTTTTCATCAATCAAACACTATAAAATATTAAATTCCATAAGAAAGTATGACTCCATCTCATTTTTCCTACTGGTGATTGAGCATCTTTTACATTTTTCTAAATTAGAGCAGGGGAGAACCTGGCACATGCAGCCTGTTACCCCTGGGTGGACTCTGTATTGAGGACAGAGCAGTGGAAAATTGTGCTGGCAAATAATATCTAATGTGAACTAGAGATTGAAGCACTGCTGATTTTCCTGGTGGATATGTTATCTCATATATATGAGATAATAAAAATTTCCATAGCATTAGCCCCAATTCTAGCCTCATATAGCACTGTTCCTGTCCCTGGTATGCCAATGCTATGTTACTTGGGAAAACCATTCTTAAAAGTATCATAGCCATATATTATTTTTGTTTTTTAATGTTTATTTATTTTGAGAGAGAGAGAGAGAGAGCAAGCAGGGGAGGAACAGAGAGGGAGAGAGGGAAAGAATCCCAAGCAGGCTCTAAGCTGTCAGGGCAGAGCACGTTGTGGGACTCCATCCCACAAACCATGAGATCATGACCTGAGCTGAAATCAAGAGTCGGGTCTTAACTGACTGAGCCACTCCGGTGCTCCACGTATTTTTTTTAAATATATAGATTCCAAAGTCAACAATTTACCACTAGAACGTGGAACACCTGGTAACAGTAAGGTTGAAGGGTTTGAGGTAGCTAGTGATATAAGAGCATACTAATAATTTATTTATGTTAAGGACCATAGGCGCATAGTATAGTTAATGGTAACCGGTCACTTAGGTTAAATTGAATTATGCTGCAGTAGCAAACAATTTCCAGATCTCAGTGACTGAACACAACAATTTCTCATCCTTGCAAAGTCCTGTGGGTGTGTAGGCAACTCACCACCAGTGCTGGCTCAGTGCTCTAGCCTGCTTAGGGAACTTAAATATCAGTATGTGCTTCCTCAATTTTGATGGCAGAGGGAGTGCCCTGGAGATTCTCAACGCTGGCAATTAAATGCTTCTGCCGTGACACTTCTCACATTTTATTGGCCAGAGCAAGGTTTATAGCCACAGTCCTTCACCTCCTGTGTGTGTGTGTATATGTGTGTGTGTGCACGCACGTGCAGAGGAGAACTGGAAATCCTGGCCAATAGCATTAATGTCTACACTCATCCACCCATCCAAGGAAAACTCTGAAGGAGATATGGAAACATTGGGGACAAAGTTACAAGTCAGGGTGCAAAATATTGGACAGAGTAGCTAAGAGAAGCATAAAACCGTAAGTTTCACCTCAATTGATTTAAAAGCAAAAACATACAGACAAAACCCCCTCAACTTGAATATCTTACTCCTCACCTCCCTCAAATATACTTTAAAAAGAGACTGAATATGGAAAGTAATGTTTGATCTATTTGGTATCTCAATGTATTTTCAGCTTAAAATATCAACTTTTTTAAAACATAAAACTGGGGAAAAGATATTTATAGGGGAAAAGCTGTAGTTAGGAAATGGCTCATTAGTCACTTTTAATCAAACTTAATATAAAACATGGATAGAAGCCTCTTTGTTTTTTTCAAATACTGACGGGAGAAGGTCAGTAGTACACGCAGAGTCATTTTAGTATTAAGAGTCTTTACCTGGCTTAGAAAATAAAGTAAAAACCTTTGAAAATTAAAAAAAAAAAAAAAGCTTTTAGGGAGGATGCTGTTTCAGGCCAGAGGGTGAAGCATTTCGTATTCTTCCATATTTAATACTTGTAGGGGACACTTCTGAGGCTTAACACTAAGTGGCAATTCACTTTTGAAAGGGCTACCAAGGAGGAAAACATTTCATCAGTTTAATACCTGATTCCTAAACAATTGTGGCTGCTTCCAACACCCCAGGGCAGGGCAGTGTGGTGACTTTTGCGGGCCCTGGTCACCTTGTGCATCCCTTCCCCCATGAAAAACAAGTAAGAATTATGTTTTACAATTGTTTCAGGGTAATTACAGGCGTTAACAAGTCCAGGTTATATTTTCCATTTTTAAAAGGAATTCAAACATTTTCGTGAACACCTAGAAGCATCCTGGGCCCTAGGCACTCTGCCTAATGGATCCTCGGCCGCTGGCTAAGAGCACACTGACAGGCCAAGCAAGAATCGCCTATCTTCATTAAACAGACTATGGCTTACAGAGGGAAGAATGCCTCTACCCCACATTATCACTGGTGCAGGTAAGAACTTTTTATTTTTTATTTTTTTTTTTTTATTTTATTTTATTTTTTATTTTTATTTTTTTTTTTAGAAGAGGTGTCTTTTTTTTTTTTTTTTCAACGTTTATTTATTTTTGGGACAGAGAGAGACAGAGCATGAACGGGGGAGGGGCAGAGAGAGAGGGAGACACAGAATCGGAAACAGGCTCCAGGCTCTGAGCCATCAGCCCAGAGCCCGACGCGGGGCTCGAACTCACGGACCGCGAGATCGTGACCTGGCTGAAGTCGGACGCTTAACCGACTGCGCCACCCAGGCGCCCCGGGTAAGAACTTTTTAAAGTATGTTGCTTTCACCACCTAAGTTCCAGTTGTTTGTTGTTAGGATGGAATGACTGACTTATATATATTCCTTAGCAGCTCAAATTGTGGCTACAGTAAGTTTTGAAATCGTTATGTATTACTTTTACTTGGCTAGTAACAAAGGACGATTAGGATGTTTTTTCAAATTTTCCTCAATCTACCTAATATCTATAGTGTTTCAGAGAACATAGATATGGGTCATTATACTTAAGTGACTAGGTTTTTGTTTTTTGTTTTTTGTTTTAATTGGAGGCTAATGGGGTCACCTGGTGGCTCAGTTGGTTAAGCAACAGACTCTCGATTTCAGCTTAGGTCAAGACTCACAGGTCGTGAGTTTGAGTCCTGTATTGGGCTCTGTGCTGACAGCGCAGAGCCTGCTTGGTATTCTGTCTCTCCCTCTCTCTTTCTGTCTTTTCCCTGCTCATGCTTGCACAGCACACCCTCTCTCTCAAAATAAATAAATAAACTTAAAAAAATTAAAAACATAGAATATAATGATGCAAATGAGAATGTCACTGAGCACTGAAATTCGCTGACCTGGACAGATGAGCGGATTCACTGGTTATATAATGTATCATTTAAAGAAATTAAAATGAACAGTATTGACGTTTTCCTTTGTAGTCAGCAGTGATGAATGTCTTAAAAATGATGTTGTACTTGCTTTCCAAAGGCCAACAAAGAACTATACATAAAGACAGGATTTGAAGAGCCAGAAATTCTACTAGATCTGTTTGACTAATATCATCAAAGCGATCAGAATAAAAATGAAGTTACAGCATGTAAAGGAAGTAGGTTTTAAGGAATTGGGAAAGCATGAATTAAAAGGAAGAATCATGAAATAAATAGAACTAAAACATATAGTCTGGTCAGCTACTAATTTAGTGTGGCTTTAAGGATGTACAAAATTCTTGATAAAATGGCTGCATTAGAAGGAAGTGGGATTAGTTCCCCCAGGCTCCTCCACCTCCCCTGTGATTATATAAGGAAATATGGTAAACCAGACTATAATGGGGGGGGGGGGAAGGGGTGGACTGGAATCACAGAGCTGCTTTCAAAGCCCACACTTACCTTGTCTGGCCTCAAGCAACGAATGATAAGCATCCTTTGAAACTCATTTGCTTTATCTTCCCAATTTTCAGGAAAAACCTCATGATGTGGTTCCTAAAATTACAGTAGATAGAATTCAATTCTATTTTGGAGATTATTTCCCAAGAGAACAGTATTTTGATGTATAAGCTGATTTTTTTTAAATTTTTTTTTTCAACGTTTTTATTTATTTTTGGGACAGACAGAGACAGAGCATGAACGGGGGAGGGGCAGAGAGAGAGGGAGACACAGAATCGGAAACAGGCTCCAGGCTCCGAGCCATCAGCCCAGAGCCCGACGCGGGGCTCGAACTCACAGACCGTGAGATCGTGACCTGGCTGAAGTCGGACGCTTAACCGACTGCGCCACCCAGGCGCCCCTGTATAAGCTGATTTTTAGAGAAACCATGTAATGACTAAATGAAATCAAGAACACTAATGTAAATTTTATCAGACGGGGCAAAGTTATGAAATAAGGAATGAAAAGAAAATTTAAAACACCACAAAGGAATCAAAACTAGGGCATGAATTAAGCAGGTTAATGTCAATATGAATACAAATCATTAGACAAAATGAATCTCCTTATTAAAAAATGTACATATGGAGTGCTCCCATTATTTCTCCAAAGGCATTTAAAAATCTACCAACTACTGTCACCATCTGTTTATAAAAAGAAATATATATTATAAAAGAAGAAAATTTATTATTATAAATTTATTATATTTCCTGTTTTGAACAAAGTTTTGGTATCTTCTTTATAAAGGTATATTTGAAAATGTATATAGTAAAAAGAAGCCAAAACAGAGAGAGCTATTAAAAATATGTAAGAGAGGTATTAAGAACCCAAGAGGGGTAAATTTCAAAAAAAGAAAAAAAAGGAGACATTTGGAATCTTAAAACCTCAGGGAAGGCTATGTAGTATCTCAGATTAGAAATCTCCATGCTTCAGCATAGTCAGTAAAATCTCTATTTCAAATTAGAATGAAGTACTCACAAAAACCTATTTGTGTCTAGGAAATATATTAAACATATTTTTTAAATGTTTATTTATTTTTGAGAGAGAGATAGAGACAGAGTATGAGCAGGGAAGGGGCAGAGAGAAAGAGAGACACAGAATCTGAGGCAGGCTCCAGGCTCTGAGCTGTCAGCACAGAGTCTGATGCGGGGCTCGAACTCACAGACTGTGAAATCATGACCTGAGCCGAAGTCGGAAGCTTAACCCGACTGTGTCACCCAGGCGCCCCTCAAGGAAATATGTTTTTATTACTAACAGGGAGAGATCCAACAGCGATCCAGTCCAAATGTTTGAATTTATGTGTAAATACAATCTCACTGTCATGTCTACTACAAGAAGTAGGTAAATATTCTCCATATATCTGGCTCTTTATTTCCTCTTCCCGCCTTCCCTAAGGAGAGCTCTTTCTTGCATAATTAAATCCAAGAAAGCAGAATGTGGAGAGAAGAAATAAAGGAGTGGGAAAAAAATAACTACAAATTGGCAAAATATTAGCCCTTATCCTAAAAAAAAAAAAAAAAAGTGAGGAAAGGCAACAATTTCTATGTATTCTAGAAGGAAATTGTTTTATACTTTGTCCTGACTATAATAGTCTCCAATTAGTGAGATAGGGCCCCATGAAAAATTGCTTGAGAACTATTAGCTTTTCCCTCTGAAAGAGGGGGGAGGTGGAAATTTTCTTTTGTCCATGGTTCTTCTAGGTAGACTAAAAACTAAATTTACATGAAACAGATTAACAGGAGAAAAAAATCTAGCGTTTGATTACATGTACACAGAGGGTCCAATAATGAAAATGAGACCCAAAGAAATGATCAAGGCAGGTAGTTTTTATACTTTTTAGACAAAGAGACCATAAATCTGTGAGGAATTGACAGGACAAAGACAATTTAACTTTGGGAGTTTCAATTAGTAAGGAATACTAAATAGAATTTGGGGTGGGGCAGTAAATGAGTAGAAAGTAACAAGGGTGTTGATACAGCCTTCTGTGCTCCAAATTTCTTATCTCTGGTGATAAGGGTATCTCTTTTACCTCCTGGTACAGGAAGGGTACCTTTCACATGGGAGATTTATTTCCTGCTTTCAGGGGTGGCTCTGAGTGTCCTTGCATAGGCTGTCACTTAAGTAACTTCTTTTTAAAATAATCAATATGCCAAAATGGCATATTTTGGGTAGCCTGCCCTTGGCCCCTACACCTCATGTCAAATGACAAAAATGTTTATTAGCTTATATCCTGGATTTAGAAAATCTAAACAATAGCTCTTTTGTAAAATCTTTAACTCACCTGCTATTATGATTACAAAATCTAAATTGTTAATAAGTAAAAAGTTGGCATGGAAATTCAAACAGAATATTTTAAGGACCATGCATTTCTACACATTTCAAGGATTTGAATAGAAGTTCAAAACAGAACCATCAATTTAGAAGGTGCCGATGAGGGGCGCCTGGGTGGCTCAGTCGGTTGAGTGGCCGACTTCGGCTCAGGTCATGATCTCGCGGTCCGTGAGTTCGAGCCCCACGTCGGGCTCTCTGCTGACAGCTCAGAGCCTGGAGCCTGTTTCGGATTCTGTGTCTCCCTCTCTCTGACCCTCCCCCATTCATGCTCTGTCTCTCCCTGTCTCAAAATAAATTAAAAAACATTAAAAAATTAAAAAAAAAATAGAAGGTGCCGATGATATAAATCGAAACCCTGATTTCAATATCTGACCAGTTGTTTAAAGTTTACCTAAATCTTGTTTTTTATTCAAAATAAAAAAGAAATTTAGCATTATTTTCTCCATTTAAAAACTTTGGAAAAAGCAAAAGTGTTAAGAACATACCAAACTATCATACACTTTTTTCCATCCATCCTTTAAGTGCACAAACTCCCTACGAATGGTTTTGAAGGAAGGTAAATCATCTAGTCGACATATTTCATCCCAGGATTTTTGTGGGAGCCAGGTACAAGGGTTGGTATGAGGATTATCCAATCCAATCCCACCAGTTAGCAGAAATCTCCACTCGGCTTTATTAACCTTCGGAAAACAAAGTAGCATGAAGAGTCAGAAATGAATTCATCATGTGTACATAGTAAATTTAAACCATTGAAAAAGAACTGGCTATTGATTTTCAAGTTTCAAGTATTGTCCTTATGAAATTCTATAGCTAGTGGTATAGCAGTTCAGTATTTATTCATAAGAAAACATTTATCCATTATAACCGGTTTTGAAAATCGTTCCATTCTAGATAACCACTTTTTGATGATTTTCCTCCAGAATTACTAATCTAAACTTAAAAATTCTATCTGAATAAATGTTTTCCAAAATGACTGCTTGGCGTCTTACTGACTCTAAAAATTGTGGGAAGACAGAGGGGAGGAGCTGGGGGAATCAGCAAAATGAAGGCAAGTGGGAGAGATAGGTTTCCAGGTAGGGAGAAAAGAAATCACAGGAATCAAAGGTACAGCATAGGGAATATCGTCAGTGGTGTTGTAGCAGGGGTCGGTGGTAGTTACACTTGCAGTACAGAGTTGATGAATTACTATGTCGTGCACCTGAAACCCATCCAACATTGGTGCGAACTATACTCAAAAGATAAACAAAAATAAAAATAGATAAAATAAAAACGGGGGGAAGACAGAAAGCCATCAATCTGCCATATCTTCAATTATTTTCCATAAAAAGGAAATGAGGTACTGCTATGAAACTTTTGCAAGAAATGCAAGAAAAATGCCTTTACTCCTTCAGAATTCAGCCAATGTATCACCAGACAAAAATCAATAAATCTTTAGCACCTAAGTGAATAAAAGTGCATTTATATGATACTCTCTTTCATTCTTAAGGTGCGTCTTTTATTTTAAATGAATAGATTTGAAACACAGTAAAAATTTATGAAAGGTATTATTAAGCTCCAATGGTTAGATTGGACTAACTTGCACAAGTTCTTAAAAACATTACCATATACTCTATGTGATTACTTGATGTAAATATATCAACATATTTAGTAAATATATATACATACTTACATAAGAGTCTAATAGAAACTATTTTATTTAAACTAAAACACACAGAGATTTAAGGAATAACTACATAATGGACTCTGCTTTGTTTATTTTGCCCCCTGTGTGAAGTTCAGTCTAGTTGTGATCTCTCGCCTTAACTGCAATAATTGTTTAATCGTTTACAACCATCTTGTGAATACACACACATACTCCCATACAAATTAGTAAATTAATGAATCAATGTTAATGTTTTTCCTACAAATTATAACAGTACTGACCGCACGTTCATGTAACAGCAGATTCATAGTTAGACAAAAGGAAAAGAGTAGTTTATCCTTTTCAAAGAGTGATCGGCAGACATTAACATACAGGGAGTAGGTAAAGTGATCCTTGAGAATTTGAAGCCTACAGGTCAACAGAAAGAGAAGTGAATAAATAAAAAATGCATTATACTTTAAAGAAAATGCTCTTAAGGAAACCTATTATAAACCATTTAGATGTATATTCTTCTAATCAGCTTTCTGGTCAATTACCCCCAAAACAATCAAGGATTGTCATTAACTGGGTGCACCAATTTGAGAGCTACACAATGTAGAAACACTTCAGTAGAATTGCATTTTACTGTTGACTGATTTTTTAAAAAACACTTAATCTTTCTTTCAGAAAAGAGTCAATGCATGGTACATTAATCTGTTGCATTTAAAGATTTGTGGATGATTTTTAACTATAAAGCATTTCTTAGGGTAAAATTTGATTTTCTTATTCCATAAATGCTTCCAAATGTTGTATGTTTTATATTAACAGATTAAAATTCATAGCCCCTTTATTAAATTAACATTTAGTACTGTGCTACTCTGCTCATAAGTCCATAAAAGCTAGAGAAATCACAAAACTTGATAAATTACATTTTTTAAAGTTTATTTGTTTTGAGAGTGCATGTGCGCATGCATGGGGCAGGGGCAGAGAGAGAGAGAGAGAGAGAGAGAGAATCCGAAGCAGGCTCCATACTCAGCACGGCGCCTGATGCAGGGCCTGATCTCAGGACCCCGAAATCATGACCTGAGCCAATATCAAGAGTCAGATGCCTAAACAACTGAGCCACCCAGGCACCCCAAGTACATTTTTATTTACTACGTAGACAGAACATGAAAATATGAATAATCGCAATATTTGCAACTAACAACTTTATAGTAAGTGCTAACATGTGTGATCTGTATCCATAGCATGTACATAACACTTTAAACATTTTCATGTAATTATCTCATAAGGAAAATAAACCATCATTGAAACAAAAATTTCACAAATGTTTTATTATATTAGTTATAATAGTTATAATAGAAATAAAACAGTTGGCTTAAACCTTTGTGGAGAGCTAATGATTGACAAGGGCTGAAACGAAGCAGACCAATTTACCTGAAGGAAAAATTAGCAGAGTTTGATTTTGATGAAGAAAAATTTTATCAGTGTTTCTTAATGTGTCTAGAAAAAGTAATCTACCAGTACCACCATATTGTGGCTATTTTCAAACTAATATCCCAGGGTACAGATCATCACAACTCTATTTTTTTCCTTACTGGCCTATTTCTTTAATTATTTTGTCCCCGGCCAGCATTCTCATAAAGAAAATTAAACAAATTGATGCATTTTATTTCTGGTTAAGAACTCTGAAAAGGGGCTTGATAGAGAGGGCTTTGAAACTAGTTGCTGAAATGTAGTTGAATTCTCTGAAGATTTAAAATAATAATACTACTCCTGTCCCCATTTTTATGCTAATAATGGTCTTTTCACACTTAGTATTTAATTTGTCTCATCTGTAACAGTACAATTAATACAGGGTAACTCAGACTTGGTCTTTCTAGAATAAAATAAAAATGTCTACACTTTAAGACAAATTTCTTCTTGTAGATAGGAAGATTGAAGGGACAATTATAATGGTCACTCATATTACAAGTTCAAGGTCAGTCTCATCAATGATAAAAATGCAGATTAAAATACAACATTTTAATAATCTGTTACAGTGAAAAAGGATAAAAATGATCATTTTCAATGCTAATGCATGACACAGGGATATAAGATCATTGATGTTCCTTCAGTGGAGTTGTATATTTGAATAACTTTCCAGGAAAGGAATTGTATCAGGAGTTTGAAAGAAGTAAACACCTTCGTTCTGATTTTGGGATTCTAGCATATGGAAATAATTACCAGTGTGGACATTTATACTTATTGCAGTATTAGTTATAATTCAAAGGCTGGAGATTACTTGTGAGTCTTACATTAAGAAAATTATGGCACATTCATAAAATGGTATATTGTGCAACTATTAAAAATAGTTTCAGAAGAATATTTAATAACATGGAAAAAATGATCTTGATAGAAGTGGAAGGAAAAAACAACAGTGTGTGTGTGTGTGTGTGTGTGTGTGTGTGTGTATGTCCACTTGTTTTCTCAGAGAGAGAGAGATTTCAGTTTGGTCCCTTTGACAAAGCTCTATCCTTGTTAGGTCTTTGTTTCTGTACTTACAGGTGTTTTGCAATAGTTATTTATTTATTTTATTATATTAACATTTTATAAGAAACAGATGAACCAAATTATGGCTATTTCACAGTACATCTCATAGCAATCATAACATATGTTTTTGTAATACTTAAGTAAGAATTACTATGAATAATAGCCATCAGAAGGCAAACAAAAATGGAGTGCGTGGGTGGCTCAGTCAGTTAAGCGTCCAACTTCGGCTCAGGTCATTTTCTTCTCATGGCTCATGGTTCGAGCCCCGCATCGGGCTCTGCGCTGACAGCTCAGAGCCTGGAGCCTGCTTCTGATTCTGTGTCTCCCTCTCTTTCTGGCCCTCCCCAGCTCACACTCTGTCTCACTCTCTCTCTCTCAAAAATAAACAAATACTAAAAATAAATGTTATTTTAAAAACACAAGGCAAACAAAAATGTGGTGCATGGGTGGCTCAGTCAGTTAAGTGTCTGACTTCAGCTCAAGTCATGATCTCATGGTTCGTAGGTTCAAGCCCTGCATCGAGTTTTGTGCTGACAGCTCAGAGCCTGGAGCCTCCTTCAGATTTTGTGTCTCCCTCGCTCTCTGCCCCTCCCCCACTTGTGTTCTGTCTCTCTCTCTCTCTCTCTCTCTCAAAAATAAATAAATATAAAAAAAATTTAAAAAGCAAACAAAAATGAAATGTTTTTGTTGCTGAGTAAAATAAGAGATAATTTTATTAGTTGTTACAAGTTTATATCCTTAAACACCATCAGTCTTAACCTCCCAATCTCCTTCACCTGGCAACCACCACTTTACTGCTTTTCTCTTAAAGGCATGATTTTTTTTTTATTCCATATATAGGTGATATCACACGGTACTTGTCTTTCCCTGACTGATCTTGGTTAGCATAATGTGCTCACGGTCAATCTATGTCCAAATGGCAGAACATACATGCAGAAGAATGAAAATGGACACCTATCTCATACCACTCACAAAAATTAACTCAAAATGGGTCAAAGACCTAAACATAAGCCCTAAAACCATAAAATTTCTAACAGGAAGAAACCTGTCAATATTGATTTTAGCAATGGTTTTCTTGGACATGACGCTAAAAGCATAAAAAAAGCAAAAATCAACAAATGGGACTACATCAAACCCAAAAGCTTCTGCACAACAAAAGAAACTATTAACAAAATAGCACCCAGAGATAAACCCATGCTTATATGGGCAATTAATCTATGACAAAGGAGGCAAAAATATACAATGGGGGAAAAGACACTCTCTTCAACAAATGGTGCTGGGAAAACTGGACAGTTACATGCAAAAGAATAAAACTGGAGCATTTTCTGACAACATACACACAAATAAAATGGGTTAAAGACCTAAATGTGAGACCTGAAACCATAAAACTTCTAGGAGAAAACAGGCAGTAATTTCTTTGACACTGGGTTTAGCAACATTTTTCTAGATAAGTTGCCTTAGGCGAGGGAAACAAAAGCAAAAATAAACTATTGAGACTACACCAAAAATAAAAAGCTTTTGCACAGTGAAGGAAACCATCAACAAAACAAAAAGTCAACCTACTGAATGGGAGAAGAGATGAACAAATGATTTATCTGATAACAGATTAATATCCAGAGTATATAAACAATTTATACAACTCAACACCAAAAAAGACAAATAATCTGACTAAAAAATGGGCCGAGGACCTGAGTAGATATTTTCCCAAAGACATACAGATGTCAAACAGACACATGAAAAGATGCTTGATATTACTAGTCATCAAGGAGACGCAAATCAAAACCACGGTGAGGTATGACCTGACACCTGTCAGAATCACTAGAATCAAAAAGATAAGAAACAACCAGCATTGGTGAGGATGTGGAGAAAAAGGAACTCTAGTGTACTGTTAGAGGAAAAGTAAACTGGTGCAGCCACTGTGGAAAATAGTATGGAAGGTCCTCAAAAACTTAAAAATAAAAATACCCAGTGATTCTACTACTGGGTATTTAACCAAAGGTAAAGGAAAACACTAATTTGGAAAATATATGCACACCTATGATTATTGCAGCATTATTTATAATAGCCAAGAAATGGAAGCAGCCCAAGTGTCCATCAATTGATGAACAGATAAAGAAAATGTGTGTGTGTTTGTGTGTGTATGTATATATGTATATATACATATGTGTATATATATATACATGTATATACATATGTGTATATATATATGTGTATATATGTATATATATGTATATATACATATATACATACACACACACACACACACAAACACAATGGAATATTCCTCAGTCATAGAAAAGAATGAGATCTTGCCATTTGCAACAACATGGTTGAGACTACAGGGTATTATGCTAAGTGAAATATGTCAGAGAAAGACAAATACCATATGACTTAACTCCTATGTGGAATCTAAAAAACAAAACAAATAAAGACACAAAAAGCAGAAACTGATCCATAAATACAGAGAACTTATGGTTGCCAGAAGGGAGGGGTTGGGGGAATATGAGCAAAATGGATGAAGGGGACTGGGAGATATAGGTTTGCAGTTATTATGGAATGAATAAGTCACAGGAATAAAAGGTACAGCATCGGGAATAAGTCAATGGTATTGCAATAGTGTTGTGTGGTGACAGACGGCAGCTATGCTTGTGGTGAGTGTAGCACAACATATGGTCTTGTCTGATCACTATGTTGTACACCATACACCCGAAACTATATAACATTGTGTGTCAACTATACTTAGAGAGAGAGAGAGAAAGGGCAGCCATAGGAGAAAATTTTTGCAAACCCATGTATCAAATAAAGAGTTAATGTCCCAAATATACAAAGAACTAACAACTTAATAACAAGAAAACAATCTGATTAAAAAATTGACAGAAAATCTAAATAGACATTTTTCTAAAGAGGACATTAAAATGGCCAACAGGCGCATGAACAGATGTTCAGTATCACCAATTACCAGAAAAATGCAAATCAAAACTACAGTGAGAGATCACCTCACACCAAAAAGAACGGCTATCATCGAGAAGTCAAGATATAGTAAGTGCTGGTGACGATGTGGTGAAAAGGAGCCCTTATACAACTCACATTTGTTTTCCTTCTGGCTAACGCCAGTTTGTTAACACGGATGGTCACTTCAGTTAGCAGGTGAGTTTGGGATGTGATTTCTGCCTTTGCAACCTCTTAATGTGCATTATATTCTGGTTTAATGTTTACTGAATCATAAAAGTGTTTTCTTTCTCTACTACCTTTGTGAAGAAAAAAACTTCTAGGTTGAGAAAAGATTTTGATACTTCTACAATACACTAGCACACTGGGACACCACGTAACAATCAGAGTGAATAAACCACTGCACTGTACAAAACAATGTGGATTTCACCAATGCAATTCTGAGTGTAAGATGCCAGACACACAGGAGCACGTGCTGTGTGATTCCATTCATATGATGTTCTCAAACAGACAAAACTGATCTACGGTGCTGGAAGTCGGGACAATCTTTACCTTGGTGGAAGGCGATTGGTCAGTCACTAAAAGGGACACAAAATGGGGTTTCTGGGTTGTCGATAATGTTCTGGGTCTTGGTCTGGGGGCTAATTACACAGGTGTGCTCAATAATAAAAGTTCACTGAGTAAATACTTCTGATTTCTGCATGTCTCTGTGTGTATACCATAATTTCAATAAAAGTTTTCAAACATAGGGGTGCCTGGGTGGCTCAGTCGGTTGAGCATCCGACTCCGGCTCAGGTCACCATCTCACGGTTCGTGAGTTCAAGCCCCGCGTCGGGCTCTGTGCTGACAGGTCAGGGCCTGGAGCCTGCTTCTGATTCTGTTTCTCCCTCCCCTCAGCTCCTCCCCTGTTCATACTCTGTCTCTCTCTCAAAATAAATAAAGATTAAAAAAAATTTTTTTTTTAAGTTTTCAAATGTGGTTTTCTCATTTACTCTTTGGTTGGCTCCAGAATTACACTTGCAGGATCACTGGAGTCATGAATATGACTTTCACTGCATTTAAATTAAAGAATTTTAATGAAAAAAGACATATTTTGTTTTCTAGATTCTACCCAAGTCTCGTATCTGGCTAAAAGAATTTTATTTTCTCTAAATCATAAGGGACTATATCACAGTTATGAAGAAGCCCGTCATATCTGTGGATGAGTTCTAATTTGATGTAACAAGAGATAATAAAGCAACTAGTAAGTATTTGTGAAGCAAAAAATTGTTCTAATTTTTAAATCTTATACACAAAACATGTCTTTAAGAGACAGAGCAAAGAAATGTTCTTCTCTAGACTCCAGCAAATACCTTAATTGAAAACTAGTTAAGATGATAACATTTTGGTGGCTATTGTTGTAAGCAAGGTAGATAAAAGAACTACAGTGAAAGGCAAAACATCATTTACTGTTGTGGCTCCATGTGATTAGCACTGTGCTAAGTTCCGGGAATATTAAGAAACCTTTGACCTGGGGAACTCAGAATCTAGTGTGAAAAGCAGACCTGCTTGTTCAATTAACTAACAGAATGCAAATAGCTGGGACCTTTTCTAAGGAAGATCGCTTATAATTTTGTTTCCTATGCTTCAGTAATCCTTGCTACCCTTGAAAATTCCAGGTACTGGAAGAAATAGAGAAATAAACTAAACTTTTCAAAGATCGTAACATAAAAACATACTTTAAACTCCACCACCGTGCAATTCTTCCTGAAGATACTCGCTCCCTCCTCATTCTCATGGGGAGACAGCTGAAAAATCGCTAAACCATGTGTCAGTCTTACAGCTTTACTGACCTCATATTCAAGCTTGTAAAATAATGATACAAGAAATTGTTCAGTCTGAGAATATTCAAAATTCAGTGGAGTTCTATCATGATAAATGACGGGAATTCAATTCGATTTTCAGGATTTTAGCATTTTGAAGTTCTAAAAAACAATTCTTCGCTGCCAATTGGTTAAGTATTAAATTGGGTTTCCTTTGTGGGTATGAACAGTCAAGGAACTGAAGTATCTAGCTTTGTATTGATCAAAAAAGTTAGTTTAATGTCAAACTAAAATTTGTCTCACTGATAATTAATAAGATGAAATTTTATTCTCTCATGCTTTTACTGTAAGGTCTTAATGCCACTACTGATTACAGTAGCCAACGATAAACTATTTTTTATCAATAAGAATAACACAAATAATCACAACAGAATATTTTTTTACAACCCTGTTACTGGACAAACTGTAAATATGTGTATATCAAAATGTAAATTTAAAACTTTTGGAACGCTAGGTTACAGAGGGTAAGAGTCCTGTCTTTCAGGGGTATTAACTCTTCTTTCCCTATGTCCCATCACAAATACATTTTGCACATGATAAACAGAGATAAATGTTTCCTCTTTTTATGATTACATTGTAATCCTATCTCCCTGTAAATGATTTCCTGGCAGACTGAATTTGGTCACATCTGTTCCTTTTCTAACCCTCAAATTTATTTCTAGTACAATAATTAATTAAGTTTGCTTTAGCCATAACTGTAATGCTCACACCATTCTGTAACAACAATGAAAGGCATCAATTACTATTTAATGTTCATGCACTGGTTAGTATTAGGATTACTATTAATTAGTATTTCTTTTACATACCTTTTTACTAAAACCTCTGATTTCTCTGAATTTTCAATAGACAGGATGTAAAGGTTAATAAACCAGGTCAGTGAGTATTGGTACATGGGCTCGATGTTAGCTAGATCAGCGATAGAGAAGAACAGGATTGTGGAATGGACGGCAATAGGCCGATAGCCCATGCGGGTGGCGTCAATCTTTTTCTCCGTCTCTTCGGCTACTTCCTGCTTTTGAGAAATCTCATTAGCCAAAGCCTTGGAGGAAGATAATATCTTAATAGCAGTTTCATCTTCTAATATATTGCCTTCTGAAGATGAAAGAACTTCTAAAATCTTGTCTTCTATTTCTTTTAACTGCCTGGAATAAAACACAATTTTCTCAGAAGAAAAAGAAATCATTTAAAATCCCTTCATGCACACATTCTTGTATAAGAAACAAAGGGCTCAGAACCTAAAGAAATGCATCACTTTGTGACAAATACCCGTAATGGTGCTATTGTATAATTAATTTTTTATCTCACAAAATGTCAAAAAGTCAGGTTCTGCTCCACTTCTCTTTCCAATGATCATTTGCATGGGAACTAGAGAGAGAGGTGTAAACCAGTCTGCTCTGCCATCAAGTACCTCAGCCCTGAGTGCACAGAAAGTATCACTCCATTTAGTTTTTGAAGAGTTTCATGACTTCTAGAGCTTTGCCCTTTGTGTCTACGATAGAGATATTACAAGCAGAAAGTGGGATGCAACGTATTCTTTCAGACCGTGCCCTGATGAAAAGAGATAATGTCAGCTACACAACGAATATTACAACTTTTGCCATGAGTTGTGGTAGCCTTCCGGTTCTTCCAGTGCCCTAGAACTTGTACGGAAGATTATACTCTCACGCAATTTTCCAGATTCACATAGAGGGCTTCTAATGCTTTAGATTTTCCTCTTCAATCTCCCCATTTGACGTTCCTACTAAATCTAACAAGATAGTTCTTTAAAATGTACTCTAATCCATTCTAAGTGATCTTGAAACAAGTCAGAGCAATTTTGTGTTTCATAATGTGTGAAACCTTTTGTTTTCAGCTCCTTGTAGTATCAGGGCTTGCTTTTCCTCTTCGAGGTCTGGCCTTTCGCGTGCCACTACAATCCCCAACAACTGATCTTGCATCCCTTCAGACGTGATCATGAAGTTTAATAACGTTACCTGTAAATGAAAGAATATTCAAGAACTGCATCATTACGTCTATTGAGAAAGCCTCTGCTTTTTTCAGTTCTGACCTTAAAACAGGCTCTATTTACTATGGTAGGAATATGTGAAAAGTGGAATCTGTAGAGATGATGATTAAAGGTAAATGCAAGCTTGACTGCAGATTAAAAACCCACCAAAGTTTCTCAGAGTCATGAATGCAGTGTTTCAAAGGGTTTTGTTTGGCGATCAATTTTATTCCTGTTTCGAACAGGCCCAGTTTCTGACAACTGTTTCATCCTCAAATCAATTAGGGCCAGGTTGGAAGCTATCCTTCATACTGGCTGGACCAGCTGAGTTATAGGTTAAGGATCATAGTGGTGTCAAAATGTAAAGGGAACTCTTACCAAGTGAGATAGGAGGAAAAAGAACACTATTATTACTTGAGTAGCGTATGTATGATATTTACAATGTGATAATCATATTACATAATGTATGACACACAATACAATATTATAATATGGCCTATTATACAATCATGTTACAATATGAATAGCTACTATTGTGAACTAGGGAATGTACATTTTAATGGTGTCCATCAAGGTGCAGTCTACCAAGTTGAAGTCCACCGACTCCAAGGTGAAGTCTAAAGCTTCATCCCAGTATCTAATGGCTCTTACACGCTTTGGTTCTACATCTTACAATTCCTCCTTCTCTGGTTCCTTCCCATAAGTAGGAAAGTAATCATGGTCAGGTCTCTCCTCTCATAAAGCAAATAAACTAGTAAGTCATTCTCTTGCTCTCCCACAATCCCTTTCAGCTGTGGAATGATCTCCCTTTGTGTTCTCACGACCGTATTTATTGAAACTGTTGTTTATATAAGCTTTTTGTCTCTATCTCATTTCATCTTTCAGCCCTCTACAGTCTACTCTCATCCCAGCCTCCACACATCCATAAATACACACAGCAATAAACTATAGGAACTTTCTGGCTCTGGTCATCAATAAACCCATAAGTCAATAAATACTTACCTGACCTTGGTTATGTTGAGCACTGTCCCCCAACCTTTATTCCCCCCCACCCCGGCCTTTTTAAACATCTATTTTGCAATCTGCCTGCCCTCTGCCTGTGTGTCTTGAGTTCAGGTCTGCACTTAGGTCTTGAGCATCACCTCTCACCCCTCCTTTCCATGTACCTTTCATTTTTGATATGCTGAACTAATTGTGGAGTCCCATGCACACCAACTAGGAAATGTCTGCATGTTCTTCAGCTCTGGCTGCTGAGTGGGAGACTTTATGCTTCCCCACCTTTCCCTAGTAAGAGAATTTGAGACTATTTCCTTTGCAAGAATGGAGTCATTCTGCCTTTGTAAGAAAAGTTTCAGAAAGTGTAAAACAGCTGCTTGCAGTACCCCTAGGAAGGTGACTCCCTTCTCTGCCCAAACCCGGCACCTTCTCCATGGTGGTTTCCTGTGGGTTAAACTTTTCCCCTCACCTGACCCATGGTGGGACACTTAGTATAGATTACATGAGCATAATCATAAATTTAGATGGGATAATAAGAAATTCCTGAAATCGAGCAATTAAAAACTCCATTAAATGTTGTTTTGTAATTCTCTACTGCTTTGGCATTTATTCGTGGAAAAAAATTAAGCTTTCGAGAGAGTTTCCCTGTTGGCATGAGAAAACAAGTGCACAAGTTAGATTTCCTTTAATCCCCAAGCTATAGCCATAGTACTGAGGGAAATTTATGTTTTACAAATTCTATCTCATGTATTCAGATACAAGGAGGTATTCATTCATATTCCATTAATGTTAGATCTTTCGAGATCAAGATTTTGTAAATCTAGGCATTTGCTCACAAATAACAATAAACATTCAAACAAATAATAACAAAGAAACATTTCAAGTTATATAAAATATGATTTCATAACTTTATTTTCATTTAGATTCAAAAGGATTATAGCAGCATGATATCATCCCTTGGGAACTTTTGAAAGCAAAGGTACATAAAAGATCCTAAAAATAGGATGAAGAGGAAGTATTTTAATTTGTAAATGAAAGCAAGTAACTGCCTCACTATGTTTTCTAATCCCTGTTTAATCAATCCCAGCAATTAAAAATAATGAAGCAATAAGGCACTCTAGGGATCTTAAGGATTTCAATACTGAATCATAGATCAGTTTCTTCCCCACAGCAGTTTATGACTTCTATAACTAGTTACTTGTCAACTAAGAATCGTTGGTTAGTTGTGATATTTTCATAGATTTTACTGAAAAGTAAACATGGCTTACCACGTCATCTATTAAAAAAATTTTAACACAGCTTTGGGATTTTATCATTTTCTCTTATGCTTCACTCTTTCTCACTTATATTTAAAAGCTAAATAATAATGCTAATTGTTAACACTCACACAACACTATGTGGTGGGTCTTAGTCTAAGCGTTGGCACAGATTAATTTAATTAGCCTTTATACCCCTCCATGAGATAGACATTTATTATTCCTGCTTATAGACTAGGAAATAGAGCCACAGAGAGGTTGAATAACATCACACAATTGGCAAGTGATAAAACTAGGATTTGCACCAAGATAGTTTGGCTCCAGAATCTATGTTCTTAATCACTGCTAGATACTACCACTCCTAATAGATAAATAGATAATACACAATTTAGGTGTGTAGATAACATTTATTTTAATAAGTTAAAAATAGGTGGCCAAGAACTTCCATATTTTAACATTGTGTTTTTTTAAAACTAAGCTCAAGACTTTTCCCCAGTCTTCCTGGCTGCCCTGAAGCAGTAGGGACATACTTTAGAATGGACATACTTTAGACTGGACATACTTTAGTATGTCCCCAATTCTGAACTCCTGTGTTTTCTTAGTCATAAATATGGTCACTTTACATATACATTATTTACAGTGTAAATCTCTTGAGAGCAGTGACCATGTTTGTTCATCCTGGAGGGAATGAATTAGGTCATCTTTATGTTTCCTCTGCCTCTATAGGGAGATGCCTATGTTAATTTAAATATTTCCAATAAAGGACAGTTTTTGAACTCTCTGGATAAATCTTGTCTCTATACGTAACTTTCAAAATCAAAATCAACATTTCTTAATGTCCTCTCCTGTAAGTTTTTTTTTTTTAATTTTTTTTTTCAACGTTTATTTATTTTTGGGACAGAGAGAGACAGAGCATGAACGGGCGAGGGGCAGAGAGAGAGGGAGACACAGAATCGGAAACAGGCTCCAGGCTCTGAGCCATCAGCCCAGAGCCTGACGCGGGGCTCAAATTCACGGACCGCGAGATCGTGACCTGGCTGAAGTCGGACGCTTAACCGACTGCGCCACCCAGGCGCCCCTGTCTCCTGTAAGATTTTTCAAAAAATATTTATTTTGAGAGAGCACACATGCATGCATGGGTGTGGGGGGCGCAGAGAGGGGAAACAAAATCCCAAGCAGGCTCCATGCTGTCAGCGCAGAGCTGGATGGAAGGATTGATCTCATGAACTGTGAGATCATGACCTGAACCAAAATCAAGAGTTGGATGCTTCACCGACTGAGCCACCCAGGCACCCCATCTCTTCCTACCTTCTAAAAAAAAAAAAAAATTTTTTTTTTCAACGTTTATTTTATTTGTGGGACAGAGAGAGACAGAGCATGAACGGGGGAGGGGCAGAGAGAGAGGGAGACACAGAATCGGAAACAGGCTCCAGGCTCTGAGCCATCAGCCCAGAGCCTGACGCGGGGCTCGAACTCACGGACCGCGAGATCGTGACCTGGCTGAAGTCGGACGCTTAACCGACTGCGCCACCCAGGCGCCCCTCTTCCTACCTTCTATAAATAAAAGTTATCCCTCCCTAACCTCTCTCATTCCACAAACATTTATCAAGAGTCAACTTTATCGAGTGCCAAGATTTGGGAATAAAAAATGGAATGACCTCCAGGAGCTCAGCTGCAGATCAGTATCTCAAGTAATTTTAGTCATTGACTAGGACTTTAAACTAACTTTGCTCTTGAAAGGAATTTCTAGTATTTTAAAAAGAATTAGTGATCAAAATCAGTTCCTTTAAGTAATTATAAAAAATCAGATAGCAGCAACCTTATTCTGAGAGAGAAGAATGGATTTTTGTTAATGCCAATGCCAAGAATTAGCATATTATCACTTATTACAAAGGATGCCCATATGTGCCATCTCTCCTTAACGATGAAATTCTAAGAATAATATCAATTATAGAAATTAGCTTCTCAAAGTTTACTTTTCACTGCACACTGAAGGCTCCTTTATTACATGCACACACAAAATAAACATTTAGAAATTATTATAGCTATTTCAGGAACTGCCAAGCAAGGACAAAATCTTTTTCTTAGGAAGACCTGTTCTTCTTATGGCTTAGGAGGCAAATATAGTCATTAATTGTACAATTCGATAAAGAAACATTCACTTTAGATACTGGCCTTTACTGATGTTTCAGGAAGATAATGAGGATTTCTTAGCTTGGTAGTAATATAGAAGCGGAAATCTGGCGCGTATTCAATGGTAGAGTCCCCGAGTCGGATACATATACTCCCACCCTGCTTAAAGGTCTGTTTTAGTAGAAGAGGTTCCAGGATAGGATCTAGCTCTTCTCCAACATTTTCTAGTAACACTGGAGTAAAATCAGAAAAAAGATGCCATGTTATTTTAAATACTCACTGTAAACATTCAACTCTCCAAACTCTTTTAGCCTTCTACATTGCTGTTATTCCTAGTTACCTATAAAATTATTTTTGTCTTCTGAGTATAAGGAAATGGTATCATAAAAATAACTGGAAGTCTGTGGGAAGGGCTTAACCGGTGGGTCTGTCTTGTCATTGTGCACACTTCCATGCTTTTTGGTCTGCAATTCACCACGTGCCCAAGTATGATGGCAGTGAGGTAAACCCGTCCGAGACACCAGAGAATAAGCGTTTCAAGTTGTAGGTATTTGGTTACATTTTTAATCATAAAAGTAACTCACGCTTATGTAGCACATGTGGAAAATGTAGGAAAGACTAAAAGTATTAAGCAAGGAGGCTATTAGACTGAGCTGCTGGCTAAAGCTAAGTAAGCAAGCCAAGCTCTAAACTTAGAGCTCAAGTCTCAAGGTTACAAAAGTCTCAAGGTTACAAAATCAAGTCAAAATCAAAACCCTAAGGCTAACCAAATACGAACAGCCAATTTTAAGCTATTTAAGCTTTTGCTCCCTACTTGTTCTCGATCCTCAGCTCTGGTCAGTGGGGCACCCTAACAGCTTCCAGTTTGGTGCTGCCCAATTCCAATTGTGTTTTGCTCAAATAAACATTTAAAAATTTTAGCGTGCCTCAGTTTATCTTTCAAATATTTTACACAGTTGTCTCATACTCCTATGCAGGTGGGCAGAAAAATGACACAAAACTATGTTTGATAATTATTTGTTGGATAAATTTGTCTCTTCAGTATTTTTATTCATCTTTTTCTATACACAATTGAGACTAAACAATATACCTAATTTTGCATCCTAATTATTTTGCTTGACATTATAGCATATTACAATTAAACCTGATAAACATGCTTTTAATTACTGTATAATAGTCACATATTAACTTTATCTTTTTTTAAATCAATCCTCTATTATTATATATTTCAATTGTTTTCTGTTCTCAGTGTTACAAACAGCACTGTATACAAAAACCTTGTGCTTAAGAATATTTTCTTATGATAGCATTCTAGAAGGGGAATTCCTGGCTGAAAGATCAGGGACATTGTTAGGGCTCATGACACATTTGCCAAATTAGTCTTACATTTTGGTGTTTGGGGTGCTATTGCAGCCAACTTTGAATAATGGTGTTTTGCCCAAGTCCTTCAAGGGGCTAGATGTGCAGTCTTGATGGGAAACAAGCTTAGGGTATTGGGATAAGCTTGAGACATTGGGATGAACCTCTACTGCAGTTACAGATATATTCTGCTCCTTCCCAGAGGTTACTCCTGGCTTAAATGAATTCCTAAAATTGTCTTGTCAATTTCTTTCACTGCTGAGATCTTAATTAACCAAAGCAGGCATGTCAGATGATTTTTAAATTCCTTTTCATATTTTGCTTGAATGAAATGATTATTTTTCATGGTTAAATAATATGAGAGTATTATAATGTATTAAGTACATGAATCTATGATTTAGATTGCTTCCATTTTTCCATTGTTAATAATGCTACAGTGAACATCTTTTTGAATAAACCCTTGTGTTTATCTCTGATTACTTAATCAAGCTGGAGTCCTGAAGCGCAATTAATTTAAAGGCCATTTATATTGCCAAATTACTTTCCTGAATGGCTGAAGAAATTTCAGAGTTGCAATGAGCCCTCATTTTTTAAACCTGTTTTTCTATAAAATTGTACTTACAAATGCCAGGCACCGTGTTGACATTTTATTTTCTCATTCTCAAATGCTTTCAAAAGCATGGAGTATTGTTACCCTAGTTTTGTATATGGGGAAACTGAGGCAAGGCAATTGAGGTAAAATTTTCAGTTAAATCATAGTAAACGACAAAGCAAATACTTGAACTAAGCCGTGTGTCTTCTTACACAGCTTCTTTAAACACAATGTGATAGGGGTGCCTGGGTGGCTTGGTCGGTTAAGCATCCGACTTCGGCTCAGGTCATGATCTCGCAGTCTGTGAGTTCGAGCCCCGCATCGGGCTCTGTGCTGACAGCTCAGAGCCTGGAGCCTGTTTCGGATTCTGTGTCTCCCTCTCTCTGTGACCCTCCCCCGTTCATGCTCTGTCTCTCTCTCTCTCTCAAAAATAAATAAACGTTTAAAAAACAATTTTTTTAAAAAATAAACACAATGTGATATTGCCAGCATTAAATACTACATTCATGACTTTTATAATTTGATAGGTAAAAAATAGTTAACACTTGTATTCAAGGCTTGACGTTTCAGTTGATCTTTGTCTAGTTATTTTTTCTCCCCTCTGGATATTGTATACTAGTATATTTGCCCTGTTCCTGGCACATGTGTACTGTGTATTACAATCAGGTTCAGTTCTAAGTGATAAAAAACCTAAACTAGTGACATGGAAAAGAAGGACTTTATATCTCGTATAAAGGGGAGCCTGCTGTAATTAGTCTAGAGGGGGAAGGACAGTGTGTCTAAATGGTCAGAGATCCAAGTTGTTGCCATCGCGCTCCTTTTTGGCCAAAATGGCCTTTCAAATGACATCCACATTCCAACCATCAGAAAGGAAGAAAACACAGAAATGGGGAAAATATCTCTTAAGGATATTTACAGAGAAACACAAATGGCATTTCCACTTATATCATGAGGGCCAGACCATAGTCAAATCATCACATACAACCACAGTGGCAATCAGGAAATTTCTTTACTCTGTACCCAGCTAAACATGGGGGTAGTGCTAGTTTTTAAAACTTCATTTGTATTGTTTTTTAAAAATGTTTACTTAGTTGTGAGAGAGAGAGACAGACAGAGTGCAAGTGGGGGAGGAGCAGAGAGAGAGAGGGAGACACAGAATCTGAAGCAGGCTTCAGGCTCTGAGCTGTCAGGACAGAGCCCGACGCGGGGCTTGAACTCACGAACCGTGAGATCATGACCTGGGCTGAAGTTGGATGCTTAACCAACTGAGCCACCCAGGTGTCCCTCATTTGTATTTTTTAACACTGTGGTAGCAAATAGCTCCCCATCCCCCAGTTTTCTGCCTGTTTTCAAATTTGTTTACATTTCTTTTTACATTTTATATTCCCGTAGAAATTTTCAAAACTTGTTCAAAAGTAAAAAGAACAGTACACTGAACGTGATGTACTAATCATCCAGCTTTGACCCTTGACCCTTGCAAATGTAGCCCATCTTCTTTCCTTTCTTCCTCATCTCATCCTGGATTATTTACAAACAAATCCTAGAAATCCTAAAACTTCACCTTTAGATATTTGGCTATCTCTGAAAGGTAAATACTCTTTTTTTTTTAAATTGCCACAGCTTAAAAATTTATCAATAATTCACAATTTTATCAGATATCAAGGCAGGGAATATGTTTCTACCTGATCTTAATACATTTTATAACTATTTTTTAATTATTTACTGTTTTTTCAGTAGGTTCCATGCCCAATGTGGGACTCGAACTCACAACTCTGAGATCGAGAATCACATGCTCTCCCAACTGAGCCAGCCAGACACTCCTGTCTTAAAATATTTTGATTATAGTTTGATTATTTAAATTGGGGTACAAGTAAA
This sequence comes from Lynx rufus, assembly GCF_022079265.1. NCBI lineage: Eukaryota > Metazoa > Chordata > Mammalia > Carnivora > Felidae > Lynx > Lynx rufus. The sequence goes on along the minus strand of NW_025814834.1, from coordinate 39,516,584 downwards.
TTCCACAAATTATAATTGCTTGATAATCTAAGTTTAGTGTTTCTTGGCTTAGCTGAAAAATTTTTACAGTCAAACCTATTAAGCTTTTTCTTTTCTATTTTATCCATGTGTATTTTCCTAGAAAGTTCTTTTACGAAGACAAGATATCATTCCCCTATGTTTTCTTTTAGCATTTATGTCTTTTATTTTTTCTTTCATATTTAATTCCTTAATTCATCTGGAACATATTTTGGCGTGAGGGGAGACTCAATATATTTTTCCACAAAACCATTTTTTCAACACCATTTGCTGAATGACCTATCATTCTCCCATTGGTTCATAATGCTTACCTGATAGTGCATTAAAGGCTCATATTTATTAGGGTTTATTCCAGAACTTATTCCAGTTGACTCCAAACTCACTCTTTTTTTTTTTAACGTTTATTTATTTATTTATTTATTTATTTATTTATTTATTTATTTATTTTTATTTTTTTTTTAATTTTTTTTTTCAACGTTTATTTATTTTTGGGACAGAGAGAGACAGAGCATGAACGGGGGAGGGGCAGAGAGAGAGGGAGACACAGAATCGGAAACAGGCTCCAGGCTCTGAGCCATCAGCCCAGAGCCTGACGCGGGGCTCGAACTCCCAGACCGCGAGATCGTGACCTGGCTGAAGTCGGACGCTTAACCGACTGCGCCACCCAGGCGCCCCTATTTATTTATTTTGAGAGAGAGAGTGCACGAGTGGAAGAGGGACAGAGAGAATCACAAGCAGGCTCCATCTGCCAGTGCAGAGCCTGATGTGGGGCTCGATCCCACAAACCTGTGAGATCATGACCTGAGCTGAAACCAGAGCTGGAAACTTAACCGATTGAGCCACCCAGGCACACTCAAACTCACTCTTTTTCTGAATTGGTATTGGCTTTTTTATTTTCTTTCTTCTGTGTTAGTTTTAGTATTATTTCCAAAACTTTTATTTCTGAAAGAGTTGACATCTTTACAACATTTAGTTTTCCTATCAGACAGATAGGTCTTACTCAAGTCTCCTTATTTTTCTGTGAAGTTTTGTCACCTTTTTACTCTGCATTGTTAAAGTCACCCAAAGTTTTTGTTTGATTTTGTTTCCTATTCACTAGTTGACTATAATCACTGTACACTTATTTTTTCTCGGTTGTTATTTTTAAATATTCTTTTCGGAATATATACACTCCATTAAATTATTGTATCCTAATGGCTTTTTAGCTAATTTTCTTTGGTTTTCTAGATGAAATGTATTGTCTGCAAATAAAATGTTATTTCCTCTTTCCAAATGTTACCGCATCGTCATTGTTTTACTGCACTGAAAAGAACTTTCGTAATAATGTTAAGCAACACCAGTGATACTAGATACCAATTTCTCATTTTTATTTTTATATGATCAGATTTTTTAAATCTATTAATTTTCTAGAATAACAAATGAACTGAAATTCTTTTTATGAAATATTATAACGTTTAAATTTTGTGGAACTGCCTCAACTTTTATTGACAGCATTTTTTTGAATAAAATCTCATATTCAAATTATTTTTCCCTAAAATATAGTATATAATTTCATCCTTTACACTTATTTGTTTCCTATTTTGAAATGGAATTAAGAGTGTCTATATCAATATGTATGAGTCCCTTTCAAAGCTAAAATACATATTACAAAACTTAAATATTATAGACTTAGTTCTTTTTCCCAAAAGTGAAAATTTATTCCTTACTAACAGAATCAAGTCTTAAGCCTGTTAAGTTTTCTATAGCCTCCTTATTTCAAAGAAATCTGTTCTCAGAATTGAATATTTACTATATTATAAGCCTCAGTGAAAAATCAAAAGTATTCTAAACTTAAAAAAACAGGAAAAGAACAAAAATCTATAGGTATATGAATTATCCCAGAATGCCCTCCTTATTTTGACTCCTTTAACTTTTAATTAGATCAAAATATGTTTCATGTTAAAACACAGGAGCAAAAATTAATGAGACGGGCTTTTCTTCATATTTCTATCATCAAAGTTAACAAAATGCTGGTTTATGTAAAAACCTCCTTCCTCATTTCCAAATGTCAGCTCATCAGTATTTGCAAAGCTTGTGGGAAACCAAGATCAGGGACCAAACACATGGCTTGCTAATATCTTTTGAGTAAGGCAGAGAATCTCACTAAAAACAGTTATCTTTACCAACAGAAATATAAAGGAAACCAAGTATTCTTTTAATACTTATTTCACTTAGGAGAGCAACTGATATCAGTTTTTTATTACGTATTATCTACATTATTCTATGTTAGGCTTCAAATTAATAGAAAAAATCTTCCGCATATTATGTTCAACAATGCAGCATACTGCATCCACAGGAGAGTCAACCCTTTTGGACCACCTCCTGGGAACCCTCAAAGAGCTTGGAGGTGAGAAGCAAACAGTTATGCACATAATAAAAGGGCAATAGTAGAAACCTATAAAAACTGCATTATTGGCATTTCATTGGAGAGGTTGAGAATTCACAGAAAGAGAGGTGTTTGAGTTGTACCTTAAAGGGTAAGCTTAAAAGACTTCACCAAGTGGATGGAAGAGCAGAGAAAGCCAAGAGATGTGAAGCAATGTCATGTTGTATGTACCCCCTGTTCCTGTGTACCCCCTGCTCCCGTGTTCTAAATTTCATCACATGTGTGATCTCGGTCTCCCTCTTCAAACCAATAATATTGCTCCAAAATGGCAGAGACCAAGTCTGTCTTGTTCATGCTAGGTTTTCAGTGGTAGTGGCAAAACAAGTATTTGTTAGGTGAATGAATGAACAAAACAAATGAGCAAATGAAATAAAACTTAAACCAGAAGTAGTCTTGCACATTACACGCAAGGGGGAAATAAAGCGAAGTGCCAGGAGAAAAAAGGAAAGAAGGCTCAGGTATGACAGAGGCTGCCCTTAAGGCAAAGATTCTTTTTCCACAGAGGTAATGAAAAGCCATTCAGAGATGTTTTAGACAAATTGATTTTTTTTTAAAGATTTTATTTTGCTCTACATCCAACATGGGGCTTGAACTTACAACCTCAAGTTTAAGAGCCACATGCTCCATCAACTGAGCCAGCCAGATGCCCCTAAGTTGATGCCTTTTTAAAGTTTTGTCTTGTTTTTCCAGCTTTATCGGGATATAAAATTGATTTATCCGCAATATTTATATGATTAATATCCTATGCACACCTTATTCATTGGTGTAGCTAATATAGATGTATCTTTCTTTTCTACAACGTTGGCTTTCAAACTTTTTTTGTAAGCAGTAGGATACTTTTTTCCAAAGAGGTTATTATCTTAAAACCCAGTATAAACAAAGTAAAGGGAGGCTTGTCTGGTTGAAGAAGAGCCAGGTCGGTGAAGGAGGAGAAAACCTCTACCTTCCCTACCCAGGCTGCCAGCAAGGGATGACAGATTAAAAGCCATTGTTCTTAATAGGCCACTATCAACTGCTTATGTTTTAAAACTGTAATAGTAACCAATTCTTTTACCTGAAGTGTCAACATAAAAGTAATTGTAAAATCTGCCATCTGTTACTCTCTACAATAGATTAAAATTTTTCACTTCTCTCTGTTAGAAGTGAATAATGTTAGAAGGTATTGTAAATAATTATTGTCCATTAAAATTTTTTTTTAATGTTTATTTTTGAGAGAGACAGAGAGAGAGCGAGCATGAGCAGGGGAGGGGCAGAGAGAAAGGGAGGCAAAGAATCCAAGGCAGGCTCCAGGCTCTGAGCCGTCAGCACAGAGCCTGACTCAGGGCTTGAACTCACAAACCGCAAGATCATGACCTGAGCCGAAGTCAGACGCTTAACTGACTAGCTACCCAGGCGTCCCAATTATTGTCCATTTTTAAAGCAGTCCATTCCCAAAAGTAGGTTAAAGCAACCGCGAGCGGCACAGGCAGCACTGGGCAAAGGTAGAAGACCTGGGGACTAGTTTCAGCATTCCCCTTTACTAGGTGTATAATCTTGGCTAAGCCACATAACTAACATTCTCTAGTACCTTACTTACCTTGTTCATAAAATGAACTGGTTGGAATTACTACTGGATTTCATCATACTTTTTATGGTCACAACTCCAAGTAAGAAACACAAATCTTGATCAAGCACACACATATGCACATCAAACCCCCAAAAATTCATAAAATAATGCTTACTGATACTCCGTGCTATGCAGCCTAATATATTCTATTCTTTGCTACTGCATTTCATTTAAAAAATACTAGTCATGACCCACTAGAAGTTGGTTTTCTCTCCCACAATTTGGAAACCACCAGACACTTTGTCTCCATGGACCTTTCTTCTCTAAACTGATGTAACATGAACTTAAGATCCATGACTGAAATTATAGAATCTCAGAATGTCAAACATGTGGTAGAGGCTTTTTTTTTTTTTTTACTATATCAAGAAAATTTGGCTAAGTGAAATCAAGTAATTTTTTTTAAGGTTTGTTTATTTTGAGAGAGAAGAAGAGGGCAAACGAGGACGGGCAGAGAGAAAGGGAGAGATAATCCCAGGCAGCCTCCACACTGTCAGCATGGAGCCTGCCATGGGGCTTGATCTCATGAACCGTGAGATCATGACATCAGCTAAGATCAATAGTTGGATGTTTAACCCACTGAGCCACCCAGACGCCCCAGGTAATTTTAACTAAACTATTTAAGGTGCCAATTCTTTCAAGAAATCTTCCCTATTTCTGTGAATTCTCATAAACATCTGTGCCTTTCTTATTATGCTAATATAATTGAATATATACTAATATAATTAAAAGAGACTATGTGCACACCACAGGTAAATCTCCAATCAAGAAACAACATACATTGAACTTAGCAGACACTTCTGTAACTACCTAAAGTACAGTAACTCATTTCTTCCTCATGCTATATGCTCAAAGTACAGATGGAGAAACTGAGTCTCAGAAAGATCACTGAACTAAACAATGAGTAAGAGGCCAGACCTCTAACTCCAGAGCTAGTGCACCTACTCCTAACAGCATAGTGGTTCTAACAAGGATTAGTGACACATGTCCACTTTCTATTTTTATTACTGTTAGTAACACATGTTGTCTGATCCTACTAAACAAGCAAGATATTTGATAGTAGAGGTCATGTTCTCCCTTTTCTGTAACGCATATATCACTATACCATAGTCTATGAAGACCAGTTGGATGAATGAAATACCATTTGCGTATGTGTCTGTGTATCCAGATACATAAACACAGATTTTGTAGGTAGACTAAGGTTTTTCATTTCACGTGTACCCTAACCAAACCTAAAATTGTAATATTTTAAAGATTAGATCATTATTTTATTTAAAACCTTTTTTTTTTAATGTTTATTCGAGAGAGAGAGAGAGAAACAGAGCATGAGTGGGGGAAGGGAAGACACGCGCGCGCACACACACACACACACACACACACACACACACACACACACACAGAATTCCAAGCAGGCTCCAGGCTCTGTCAGCACAGAGCCCAACGCAGGGCTCGAACTCAAGAACCACGAGATCATGCCCTGAGCCAATGTCAGATGCTCACTGACTGAGCCGACCAGGTGTCCCAAGATTAGCTCATTATTAATATGCAAGAATAAAAGGTCTAGAAGACTACCTGATACATTTGTTGTAATTCTTCCATGTTGTACTAGCTCTAGTAGCAATTGGAATTTGCTCAACTTGTCCTAAGTACAAATATGTTGTTGTTTCATAATGTTTACATCCATTTATTTGGTCAAGTAGTCAAAAGTTGATAGGTAACATAAATTTCAAATGTGACAACCCCGGGGCACCTGGGTGGCTCAGTCGGTTAAGTGTCCAACTTCAGCTCAGGTCATAGTCTCACGGGCTGTGAACTGAAGCCCAGCTCAGACTGTGCCAACAGCTCAGAGCCTGGAGCCTGCTTTGGATTCTGTGTCTCCCTCTCTCTCTCTGCCCCTCCCCCACTTGCACTCTGTTTCTCTCTTTCTCTCTCAAAAATAAAATAAAAACATAAAAAAAAATTAGAACACGATAACCCCAATTTACTCAGATCATAAACATTTTGTGTTTCAACAAATGTGACACGTGCATAGAGCTTTATTGAAAAATCCCTGTCATGTTTCTAATCTCTCCATCCTGGCCGATAATAGTCAGCCATGCAAAATGTGTGTTCACTTCTCTGCCACTTTGGTAGGACAAGTTGAAAGAAGAATAAATAGATAATTGGACTAATGTGTTAAAATACTTCTGGCATATGGAGTGGTCCTATTAATTGCAGAAGCGGAATTATAATGAGAACTAAAGAATGGAAAACCACAAACAAAAATGAAAACAGCTACATTAGAGGAAGCCTCACAAGTGAATCTTGGGACAAAGGAAACAGCCTAACCCAACGACAATGATAATCTCTCAAGTTCTTGATTAATTATTGATAAGTAATGAAAGACACAACAAAGCCATTATTTATTTAAGATGAGTCTGACACAAATATCTTTTTAAAAAAGAAAAAAAACCTACCTCCTTCTGGGTCAGTTGTGCCCTTTCCAGGCATTACCGTAACATACACTTATACACTTACTATTCAACTACATACCAGGGGTACCAAACTGGATGCAATTTTCCAGAGTCCTGACGTAGTCAGGGTCACTTAATTTAATTACATGAAGACTATTGGTTTTTTCCATGTTCTTGATCCATTTATTAGCCTGACCTTGAGGATCTATCATCAGAGGCCACCTTCTTGCATTCCTGAAAGAGGGAAAAAAGACAATGCTGGTCAAATCATGATTTGTCTCTATGTTAATAATCATGCACATATCACTTTCTTACAGTTTATGCTTTATGGTAACATTTTACTTTTTAATGTACTATGAGAAACTATGTTCTTACAGCAGAAACATTTACATTGACTAGACTATTAAAATGACAACTATAAAAAATCACATTGCAAACACATTTTTGGGGTGAGAGAGAAAATGTGAGTTGGGGAGGGGCTGAGAGGGAGAGAGAGAACCCCAAGCAGGTTCCACGCTGTTAGTGCCGAGCCTGATGACGTGAGGCTCAATCTCATGAACCGTGAGATCGTGACCTGAGCCAAGATCAAGAGTTGGACACTTAACTAACTGAGCCACCCAGGCATCTTGCAAGTTGTTTACTCTTTGGAAAACAATAATTCTCTAAAGGTTAAACTTTTGAAAACATTTGTCACTTTTGCTGGTTAAGTCAATTCAATTAGCAAGAACACTGCAAATTGGGAAACCAGTTTTTCACTGGGCCCTGCCATTAATTACTTGTGTGACTCTGAAACCATTTCTTGGTTCCCATCTGCTATCATTTGTACAAGAGAGAAAGACAAAGAATTGAGACATCATATGTCTCTTTGAGATCTAGACCATTAAGGATATAATGGTCTAAAAACAAAAAGGATAAAAAGCATAATTTTAATCATCTAAACTTCTTGGACCCTAAAGTGTTAATACAACTTTTGACCCAGTATTTGTTTCAAACACTTGTATATTTAATGTCATACATGTAGTTCATTACATATTTCTAAGCTTCCTACAGACAGAAAGATATTCTCTGAAAGTCAGTTTTTGCACTATGGGAGAGCTCATACTTACTGCTCTGTTCTTACTCACATCCCTTTTTTACGATAAGATCAAGAGCAGCGAACCATGAGATACCGAGTTTATTTTCCAGGGTGATGTGGGGTCACAAAGAACTAACCGGTATCTGCCATCACTAAATAGTATCCAACCATATAGCTTTCTGCATCGTGTGAAATGTAATCAGCATTAAGATTACTGTTATTCTCTTGGAAGTTTCAATAAACACAAGCCATAATTCTGGTCACTTCCCGAAAGATACTGCCATGCTCTTCAAAAGTGAGCACAGCGAATTCGTAGGTTGCCAGAAGAACACAAGGAGAAAATAAAAGGTGACTGGAGCAAACACGAAACACAAAAATGTGAGGCTAAAAAGGTATAGTTTATTCAATATCATCTCATTATAATATGAATTTAGAAATTCATGGGATAATTTGTCCCAAATGGAAGTAATCCACTTAAGTATTTAGTATTTAAGTTAGAACCTGGAATAAAACATGTAGTTTATATTTGTAGAGAAGACAGACTTGCCCTCCAAATTAGCATTATACAATGTAATAGTCAGTTTGAAATTGAGTGACTCAGTCTTCCTTCTGTTGCTTCCACAATTTTTAACCACAGATATTCACGTTCAAGTCCCATGCATGTTTCAAGGTCAGCTGAAATGTTATGCAATTCACAAAGTACCACAGATTGTCTTAACGGAAATTCATTTTCCCACAGTTCTAGAGGCTGGAAGTCCAAGATCAAGGTGCTGGCAGGTTTGGTTTCTCCAGAGGCCTTTCTCCTTGGCTTGAAGACAACACAGCCCTCTCCATCTGTCCTCATGTGGGCCTCTCCTCTGCGGGCATTCCTGGAATCTCTGATTATAAAGACACCAGTCCTATTGAATTGGGGCTCCATTATACCGAACTTAACCTTAATTATCTCCTGAAAGGCCCTGTCTCCAAATAGTCACATTGAGGGTTATATACTCAACATATGAATGGGGGGGGGTGTGTGTGGACAATTCAGCCCATACCATAATATTAATTATATTAAGAAGAAGTGAGACCAAAAGAGTAGTGTAATATCTTAGATACAATCAACTAATAAAAATAGAATCATATCCATAAGACACTAAAGGGTATGAGAAGGAAGATTAGAAAGGAATAAAACTTATAAATATGTAAAAGTCTCATTCTGTCACATTTTAGAAATATTTTTAAGTCGGGAGGATTAAGTGCGTTAGCATTTATGCTTCCCCAAAGAAAGTGAATGACTCACTCTTCCTTCTGTTGCTTCCACAATTTTTAACTACAATACCCATGTTCATGTTGTTCCTTTGTCCAAAATGTACTTCTTCCTCATTCTTTCACGTTCAAGTCCTATGCATGTTTCAAGGTCAGCTCAAATGTTACGCACTTCACAAAGCCTGTCTTGAGGTCTCTATTCTCTCTGAAGTTCTTTAGCAGTTCATCTGTATTACATTTATGGTACTCTGATAGAATGATAATATTCTATTATGGTAACTTTATAATTTGTCAACAGCGTCACTCATCTAAGTTGTGTATTCTTTGAGGGAAAGGTCCACAGTGAGTCTTCTTTATCCTTTTTTTCCTGGATCACATAAAGTTTGATAATCTACTGGAAGGCAAGCAACCAAAACACGTCTGACAAACATCATATGGGTTAACAGATTATAAACACAGACATTTTCTAAGTGATCCCCCTCCATGGAGAATACCACTCCAAAGAATACCATCTCAGATTCAGAGGAAAGGATTACAGTGCTGACCAAGCTGGGCTAAGTCCATCATAGTCTTTCTCTTCCACTGATTACAATGAAAAGTTCTGGATAAAATACAAAAAGCAACTGTTTACAGATTCTAAAAAGTAAATAATGAAAGTGAATGGAAAGAAAGTTAAAACTGGAGGAATGACCAATAAAGGGGTAGTTTCCTGTGTTTGTTTGTTTTTTTTTTTTCTTTCTATCATCTGGCTTTGGTTGAAGAACAGACCTAATGGGCACCCTGGGCAGCAATCACAGGTAGCAAAAATTCAAACTAGAAGACAAAATGATCATGTGTGAACAGGGTAGGGAGGAGGATAGGCAGAGGGAACCTCTTTTTCCTTCTGTCCCTGTCCCCAGGTCAACCTCAGCCACAGAACCATATTCCTGTGCAGAAGGAAAACCAATCTGAGAGATATCAATCGCTCTGGATAGCAGAGTTGGGCAAAGGGGCCTCTGCTGTGCATGGTGTGTAAGGTTTCTTAGTCTGCCCAGGTTGTTGTAACAAATTACTTAAATAATAGACATTTTCCACAGTTCTGAAGGCTGGGAAGCCCAGGACCAAATTTCTAGCAGATCCACTGACTGGTGAAGGCCTCCTTCTGGTTTGCAGATGGCAATTTTCTCATTGCCTCTTCACATGGTAAATTAGTGCCCTCTTAAGGGTGGTAATCCAATGAAAACTCCAGCCTGGTGACTCAATTACCTCCCAAGGTTGCACCTCCAAATACCATCACATTGGGACTTGGGCTCAACATACAAATTTGGCAGACACAAAGATTTAGTCCAAAGCAGGGGGAACCCCAGTCTTTTTCTTTTTCCTCTTGTCACTTTGCCCCAAGTGTGGACATGAGTTGTGCAACAGTGTGGGAAGCTGAAACTCTGAGAGAATACCGTCATTTTGCACAGAAAAATACAGAGAATGAGGTCCCTGGGATATGGAAAGTACAGGAGAAATCCTGGAGAAGACAGACTCCAAGAAAGGATTTCTTAATCTAGACACGAGTTCTGATCCGACTACCAATCTGTGCAGGTGCAAAACCTATCCAAAGAAGCATATCAAAGGTTTTGAGCTATGATATAAACCCACGTCCCAGACTCACCCCTGAGTAAAGCATGCTGAGAGGCATCTCTAGACAGCATAGCAAAAACTTTAAATTAGGACTTCACATTGGAGACATCGTGCCCAGAAAGAAAAGACAGAAATTGGCATCTGAACCTTACCAAGTTGTTTGACTACTAAAACAAAAATCAATCTTATTCAGAAGATTTTAATAGGAACCAGCATCTCATTTTCAAAAGGCCCAGGGTACAATCCAAAATTTTTTAACAAACAAAGAGCTAGAATGTGACTAATTCTCAAAGAAAAAGCAGAATGTTAGAATTACCAGAAAAGAACTTTAAAGCATCCTCCACAAGGTAACAGTATTATAAAATAATAATAATAATAATAATAATAATAATAATAATAAATGGAAAGAGAGGTGTTCTCAGCAGAGAAACAGAAAGAATAAAAAGGACCAAATGAAAATTTTAGAACTGAACAATGTCTGAAATCGGATCCAGTGTAAGGATTCAATAGTAGAAAGGAGATGACAGAGGAAAGTGAGTAATCCAAAAGACAGATGAATAAAAATAATCCAATTTAAATACTAAAGAGAAAAAAAGATAAAACAAACAGAGCCTCCAAGATCTGTGAGAAAATATTAAGAGGTTTAACACTCATGTGATGGGGGTCCCAAGAGAGAAGAAAGAGGTAAATGCAGAAAACATATTTGAAAATATAATGGCTGAAACTTTCTCAAACTCAGTGAAACACACAACCATACAGTTTCACAAAGCTTAGCAATTCTCAAAAAAGAAGAAACTAAAAACCAAAAAAACATACAGAAATGCACACACACCCAGATACGCTGTAATCAAACTGTTGAAAACCAAAGATTTGAAAGCATGGTTTTTGAAAGCAGCCAGAGAAAAGTGATACATTATACATCGATGACAATCATGCAAATGACTGCAGATTTCATGTCAGAAATCACAGAGCCAGAACATAGTAGAACAGTCTCAGAAGAATGAAAAGAATTGCCAACCCAGAATTCTATATCCACCAAATATAACCTTCAAGAATAAAGGTGAAATATTCTCAGAGCAAGAAAACTAAAAAAATTCTTTGTCAGCAGATTCCCTCTAAATTCTAATGTTCTTCACTCTGAAGGGAAATGATACTAGAGTGAATCTTAGGAAAGAAGCAACAAAATGGTAAGTATAATGGACTGTTTCTCTCCTCTTAATTTCTTTAAAATATGTGTAAATATGGAGACAAAAACATTCAGTTAGGGGGAGCTTCAAAGTATACAGACATACTACATAGGACTACTATAACATAATCAGGAGAGGGTAAAGGAGACCTATATGGTTGCAAGCATTCTACAATTTTTATTTTTTAAATTTTAGTTAACATACAGTGCAATATTGGTTTCAGGAGTAGAATTCAGTGATTCATCACTTACATACAATGCCCAGTGCTCATCACAAGTGCCCTCCTTAGTACCCATCACTCATCAAGCCCATCTTCCACTCACCTCCCTCCATCAACCCACAGTTTGTTCTCCATCATTATAAGTCTCTTGTGGTTTGTTTCCCTCTCTTCTCTTCCCCCCACTTTCTCATATGTTCATCTGTTTTGTTTCTCATAGTCCACATGAGTGAAATCATATGGTATTTGTTTTTTTCTGACTTATTTCAATTAGCATAATACATTCTAGCTCTATCCATGTCATTACAAATGGCACGATTTCATTCTTTTTGACAGAAGAGTAATCTTTTATAAAACACACACACACACACACACACACACACACACACACCATCTTCTTTATTCACCAGCCTATGGACATTTGGGGTCTCTCCATAGTTTGCCTATTGTTTGTAACGCTGCCATGAGCATTGGGGTGCACGTACTACTTCAAACCTTTATTTTTGTATCCTTTGGGTAAATATCTAATAGTGCAATTGCTGGATCATAGGATAGTTCTTTTTTTAATTTTTTGAGGAATTTCCAGAATGGCTGCACCAGTTTACATTCCCACCAAGAGAAGAATTCTATATTTTAATTGAAGCAGGAAAATATTATTTGAGTAGACACAAAAATTTGTACTAAAAAATAATGCAGGGGCACCTGGGTGGCTCAGACGGTTAAGCGTCTGACTTTGATTCAGGTATGATCTCATGGCTTGTGAGTTTGAGCCCCACACTGAGCTCTGTGGTGACAGTGCAGAGCCTGGAGCCTGCTTCGGATTCTGTGTCTCCCTCTCTCTCTACCCCTCCCCTGCTTGTGCTCTGTCTCTGTCTCTCAAAAATAAATAAACATTGGGAAAAAAAATAATGCAAAGCATTATAGTGAAAAAATCCAGTAGATAAATTAAGGTGGAATACTAAAAATTGTGGATTATTCAAATTATCCAAAAGAATGAGATATGACAAACAGAGCAACAAAAATCACATGTAAAAACCAAAAAAAAAAAAAAAAACCCAAAATAATAATATGGTCGATCCAAATTCAATTATACTGACCACATTAAGTGTAAAGTTGTCTAAACGTATAATTAATGGAGGGAGATTATCAGACTGGAAAAAATATAGGCTCTGTATGCTATCTATAAGATACCCTCACTTTAAATATAACATTTATATTAAAGATAAAAGTAACAGATACACCATGCAAACACTAATCAAAAGAAAGCTGAATTACATGTAGACTTCAGAACAAGAAAAATTATCAGGGATACAGAGGGATGTTACATAATAATAAAAAAGTCAATTTATCACAAAGACCTAACAATCCTACATGTTTATGCATCTAACAACAGAGCTCCAAAATACATGAAGCTACAACAAATAGAACTGAAGAGACAATAAATAGATTAGCAAGGATGTGGAAGATGTGAACAACACTATGCCACAATTGAACCTGACATTTAAAGAATCTTTGGAGTGCCTGGGTGGCTAAGTCAGTTAAGCATCCAACTTTGGCTCAGGTCATGATCTCGCAGTCCTTGAGTTTGAGCCCTGCATCGGGCTTTGTGCTGACAGCTCGGAGCCTATAGCCTGCTTCAGATTCTGTGTCTCCCTCTCTCTCTGACCCTCACTCGTTCATGCTCTGTCTCTCTCTGCCTCAAAAATAAATAAACGTTAAAAAAATAAAAAAATAAAAAATAAATAAAAGCCTTAAAAAAAAGAGAATCCTCTACCCAATAATAGCAAAATAATATTTTTCAAGTATACATGGAAAATTGAGAAAGACAGACCATATTTATGGCATAAAACAAAGAAATTTAAAACAACTGGAATCTTACAATGTATGTTCTCTGAACATAATGAAATTAAATAAAAAAACAAAAAATAGAAAATAGCTTAAAAGTTATCAAGTATTTGGAAATTTAAAAACATATTTTTAAATGGCCTATAAAGAAGAAGTCTCAAGATAGGACATATTTTGAAGGAAATGAATACAGCATATCAAAATTTGTGCTATGCAGCTAAAGGTGCTTAGTGGGAAATGTATAGCAGTAAATGCTTAGATTAGAAAAGAAGAAAAATATAAACTCAATAACAAGCTTCCACGTTAGGAAACCACAGAAGAGAGTAGTTTAGGCCAAAAACAAGAAATAATATTAAAGCAGAAGTCAATAAAATGGATAACAAAAAAGGTGGATAAAAACAATGAAATGAAAGGTTAATTTTTAGATAGGATGCAGAGTATTTATTAAGCTTTACCTACACTGATCAAGAAAAAATAAAATTAAAAAAAAGGAAATGCTAATTACCGATATCAGGAATGAGAGAGAAGATTATAATCATAGACCTTGCGGACATTAAAAGGATGACAACTCTATGCCTGTGAATTTAACAACTTAGTTGAACTGGACCAATTTCTGGAAAGATGGAAACTACCAAAATTCACTTAAGAATAGATGATTTGCTGGGCACCTGGGTGGCTCAGTAGGTTAAGTATCCAACTTAGGCTCAGGTCATGATCTCATGGTTTGTAGATTCAAGTCCTGCATCTGGCTCTGTGCTGACAGTTCAGAGCCTGGAGCCTGCTTCAAATTCTGTGTTGCCCTCTCTTCCTGCCCCTTCCCCACTCACACTCTGTCTGTCTGTCTGTCTGTCTGTCTGTCTCTTTCTCTCTCTCTCTCATAAGTAAACATTAAAAAAAATTTTTTTTTGTAAAGAATAGATAACTTTAATGGTCTTTTAACTCTTTCAAAATTGAAATCATAGGTAACGTCTTCCAACAAAGAAAGTTCTAGGCGCGAAGAGTATATTTGGTTCTTTCTACAAAACATCTAAGAAAAATAATTCTACATAATCTCTTCCAGAAAACAGAATGGGGGAGAACACTCTCCAATTTGTTTTATGAGGCCAGCATTACCTTGATAATGAAATCCTGCAGACATGCCAACAAAAGAAACCACATACCAATATCCCTCATGAACAGAATGTAAAAATCTTCGACAAAGTGCCAGCAAATTGAATCAGAAGTATATAATTAAGGAGAATACATGAAGACCAGGTAGGGTTTATCCTAGAAATGCAAGGTTAGTCAAACATTCAAAAAAAAATCAATCCGTAAAATTCACCATATTAACAAACTAAACTTAAAGCACACATCTCTCTGCTTCTGGGGGTGTAGATATGGGGGCCAGTGACGCGGAGGAGGATGCCTCAACAGCATCTTTCCCAGAGAGTATGAAACAGCTGAGACACTACTCAATTCAGAAGTTCATATGCTCCTGGAGCATCGAAAGCCACAGAATGAGAGTACAGAGGTTGCATAGGGACTTCCTGAGGTCTTCATGAAAACTTTAAATGTCACAGCCCGTTTCGGTCATTTCAAAAACAGGAGAGTCCATTGCCAGTGTCCGTAGCTTGTTGCTTTAGGGGAAGCTTCTTAAGTCTGAGTTGGCCTGTTTGGCCAACATTTGCCCAGAGCCTGCTGAGGAGTGGAAGGCTCTGACCCCAAGCCCGGAGGGGCGGTTTGAAGGTTAGGAGCTACAGCAGATTCTTGACGGTATCCACACCATGCATAGCTCTCAATATTAATCTCCAAATATCACCCTGCTGCTGAGTGAACGACATCCCCCGCTGGCCTGGGGTCTGCCTCCGACTTACACGGAACTTATTTTGCAGAAGACACTTGGGCTTCTTTTGGATAGAACAACCTGGCTTGGTTTTGGTTTAGGTGCTACTTCAAACTGGACAACTGGACCATGGATGCCCTGACCTTGCCTCTGGGAAGGGTGAGATGGAGAGGTGCATATGAGCTACACTGTTGACTAGCTTACCACCAGGGTTTTGGCCCTTGTGTTATTTTTTTAAAAATTGTTCTTAAAATTTTTTTTAAGTGACCTTTATTCTCAATGTGGGTCTTGAACTTATGACTCCTGAGATCGGGAGTCACATGCTCTGCTGCCTGTGCTAGCCAGGTGCCCCTTAAGATTTTATTTGGTATTTATTTATTTATTTTTTTTTTAAATTTTTGCCCCTGGGTTATTTTTGATTCCTAAGATTTCATGTTTTAATTTCAATGTGTTTGTAGTTTTTGACACTATATTAGAGCACATAAAACTAGCATAGGAAACAGCAGTCTTCCCTAAATGCAAAAGGAAGAATTAAGGGGCACTTGGTTGGCTCCGTGGTTACAGCATGCAACTCTTGATTTTGGGGTCATGAGTTCAAGCCCCACTTTGGGCATGGAGCCTGCTTTAACAAAACAAAAACACCCGAATAGGAGCCCCCAAATATAAATGCAAAAGGAAGAATTGAACCAGACCTGTATCATCATCTGAAATTCTCAAAGACAGAATAGTGTTAGTGACTGTGAGACAGCATTGGCATCATTGTGCCAGAAGTCAAGGAAGTCAAGGAAGAAGGGCATCACGGAAAGTAATTACACCTGAGGATAACTCCAAGCATCTTGGGGCCCACAGCCCTGAGGTAGATAGGTACTTGGCCTGTTTTCTTGGAGTTCTGAAGGATGTAGGTTTGGAGTCAGTGGTCCTAAAGCACTATTTCCTCACTCCCAAATTAAGATTTTTTTTCGCCATAGGCCAGATTTGAAGGTCTAACACTTTGAAGACTCCTTGTATGGGGCATTGAATCCAAACCTCTGACTTGCTACTCAGCAGCGGGTGTTCTCTGATGGAGGTGATTTGGAAGGAGGGAGCCTGCCTCTTCCTGAGTCGCTACAATGTAGGCACTCTATTTGCAGGGTAGTTGTGGGGGGTGGGGGGGGAGAACTCTTCAATTGCTAAACATGCTAGCTTTGTGCAGTGGCAGTATCATAGCCAATGAGGTTTATGCAAGGCACAGTTACTGCTAAAAGGGGTAAAAAAATATATATAGCTAAACATTTTAGCTTTAATTTTTCTGAAAGGAAATATGCCTATTTTCTTCACAATTTGGAGATTTTTCTTTGGGGCACTTGCTGGCTCCCAGTGAATGCATGATCCCAAAAATGTTTGGAGAAACAGCAAAGTTTCTTTTTATTTATTTTTTTTCTTTTTTGGGTAGGCTCCACACCCAATGTCAGGCTCAAGCTCATGACCGGAGATTAAGAGTCACATGCTCTGTGGACTGAGCTTGCCAGAGGCCCTAACAAAGTCAGCTTTAAAAGTTAAGATAGTTTGGGGCGCCTGGCTGACTCAGTTAGTAGAGCAAATGACTCAGGGTCACGGAGTTCAAGCCCCACGTTGGGTGTAGAGTTTACTTAAAAATACAGTAAGAATAAAAAAAAAAAAAAAGATTGTTTGATGTCCGCTGGCCAAGGCAGAAATAAACTTTTCATAAATTCTTTCAATTTCTGAAATGACATGGTTTGTAAGTCACTGATATTCTTGATCAACATTTGAAGGAAATAATCTTTTCATCCTTGGACAACTTTACTTCTTTGAGGCTTATGAGACTTCTGAGTTGTAAGTTACGTGGATAACAATAGTATCTATTCCATAGAGCTTTTAAGAAGATTGAGAAGATAAAAAGAGCCTATTAGTGTCTGCCATACATTATGCCCCAATAAATGTTAGCTCGTATTAGTAGCTCGGTCAGATGAGCAAGGGTACACAGATAGCTTGCTTCATAGAAATTAGTGCAAGAATTTGGTACTGCACCACGGTTCTGGTATCAGGCTATGAAAACAAACCAAATGAATTTTATTTATTTTATTTATTTATTTATTTATTTTTGAGACAGAGAGAGAAACAGAGCATGAGCAGGGGAGGGGCAGAGAGAGAGGGAGACACAGAATCTGAAGCAGGCTCCAGGGCTCTGAGCTGTCAGCACAGAGCCCGAAGCAGGGCTCCAACTCACGGAGTGTGAGATCATGACCTGAGCTGAAGTCGGACGCTCAACCGACTGAGCCACCCAGGCGCCCCTGCAGAATTGTTTTTAAAGAGAGGCAGTAACGTGTGCAGGTTGGCACGAAGGGATGGAAGAGAAAGAACAGAGTGGAAGGCAGACCTCAGGTACCATCTAGGCCCATGCGCTACTTGGCAAGAGAGCAGGCAGTGCCGCCATCTTTACTGGGGTGCCCGCTTGTGCCAGTAATCCGTGAGACGCCTCAGAGTATGAAAGTATATATGGGCCTGGCATACACTTAGGCACTGATAAATGGCCATAAGATAATTAGAAGTAGATTAAAAAAAAAAAAAAACTTGTACTAGGGAATTATTTGAAAAAGCAATGTCATGCTATGTTATAGATTCAAAGTCTGGTCAACATTCTGCTGGACATTGTTCTCTCTGGTCCCAGGGCACATCTTACTATTCAGAATTGTTAGCAGGAGACCCTGCAAAATCCAATCATCTGTGCAACATTGTAAGGCTCATTGTATCATGTTTGCAAAAACCAGAAACAAAACATACTGCACATTAAAACAAAAATATCATGTTGTCAAACCCTCATCAGAAAGCTAAACTTTTCTGAAAATTGTACTCATTTCTGGTTTTATTCAAATTTATTAAACTTGAGGCTTGAAAAACAGTAAAAAAAATATATCTCAATAGACACAGAACAAGCACTTGACAAAATTTAACATGTAAAATGGTACGAACCCTCGGCAAACTAAGAACAGAGGGAATTTCCTTTACTTAATGAAAAGGATATACAAAAAAACCCACAGCTAATATAATATGTCACGGTGAAAGACTAATTCCTTTCTCCTAAGATTGGGTAAAAGGAACAATGTGCAACACTGTAAATTATATTTTTATATAAAATATATAAAAATATATATATTTTTGCCACTTGCCAATATAAACATAAAAAGTCCCTGACAGTACAATAAGCCAAGAAAAGGAAATAAAAGGCATAATTTTAGAAAATAAGAAATAGAACTGTGTCTATTTCCATAGAGTATGATTGTCTATATACAAGATCATAATGAACCTATATAAAAGATCACAGAACTAACAAATGAATTTATCAAGGTCACAATGTACACGGTCAATATTCAAACATCAGTTGCTTTTCTTTTTTCTATTTTTTATTGGGAGGGAGGAGCAGAGAGACAGGAAGAGATAGAATCTTAAGTAGGCTCCAGGCCCAGCCTGAGGTAAGGCTCAATCCCATGACCACAAGATCGTGACCTGAGCCGAAATCAAGAGTCAGACACTTAACTGACTGACACACCCAGACGCCCCTCAGTTGCTTTTCTAATACCAACAATGAACAGCTGAATAAACTTTTTTAAAGCACCATTTATAATAGCACACAAAAATTAAGACATATTGGGTGTAAGTCTAACAAGGAAATACTGATGAAAGATCAAAGGTGATCTTAAAAAATAAAGATGTATTTATAGAAGACTTGTCAATTTTTCTCAGATTGATGTATAGATTGAATGCAGTTCCAATCAAAATCCCAGAAGGA
Source organism: Lynx rufus (assembly GCF_022079265.1). Lineage (NCBI taxonomy): Eukaryota > Metazoa > Chordata > Mammalia > Carnivora > Felidae > Lynx > Lynx rufus. The sequence goes on along the minus strand of NW_025814834.1, from coordinate 39,497,293 downwards.
TCTTTTGTAGATATTTAAAAACTGAATCTAAAACTTATATTGAGAGGTAAAAAAATAGACACAACATGGGGCGCCTGGGTGGCTCAGTCGGTTAGGCGTCCGGCTTCGGCTCAGGTCACGATCTCGCAGTCCGTGAGTTCGAGCCCCGCGTCGGGCTCTGTGCTGACAGCTCAGAGCCTGGAGCCTGTTTCGGATTCTGTGTCTCCCTCTCTCTCTGACCCTCCCCCGTTCAACCTCTGTCTCTCCCTGTCTCAAAAATAAATAAACGTTAAAAAAAAAAAATTAAAAAAAAAAATAGACACAACAATTCCGAAAAAGGAAAACAAAGTTGGAGGATATATAATCTAACTTCAAGACCTAACATAAAGCTATACTAATCAAGAAAATGTGGTGTTTTCACCAAAACAAACAAACAGGGTTGCCTGGGTGGCTCAGTTGGTTAAGTGTCCGACTCTTGGTTTTGGCTCAGGTCATGGTCTCACAGTTTGTGAGCTCGAGCCCCGTGTTGGGCTCTGTGCTGATAGCACGGAGCCTGCTTGAGATTCTGTCTCACTCTCACTCTGTCCCTCCCCTACTTGCTCTCCCTCAAAATAAAGTTAAAAATTAAAAAAAATTTAAAAAGACAAATAGATCAATGGAACAGAATGAACAATCCAGAAAAAGACCCACACATATGTGGATAACTGGTTTTCAACAAAAACGTAAAAGCAATTCAATGGAAAAAGGGTAATGGTATGCTGTTCCACACCTAGTTAACAATATCAAACTTGTTATATATCAAAAAAAGTTATATCAAACTTATTTTCTCCAAATAATACCCTCAATATGAAATTTTAAAACAGTTTTTATTTATTTATTTTTGTGTTTTTCTACGTTTTTGTGAGAGAGAGAGAGAGAGAGAGAGTGGGGAGAGGCAGAGAGAGGATCCTAAGCAGGCTCCATGGTGTCCATGCAGAGCCCAATGTGGAACTTGAACTCATGAACCATGAGATCATGACCTTCGCTGGAATTGAGAGTCAGACACTCAACCAATTAGGCCACCCTGGCATCCCAATATGACACGTTTTTGATCGAAAAGCAGGACAATGTTGTAACTTCAGTTTTTGATTTTTGTTTTTTTTTATTTTTAAAGCAGATTTTGCTTTAAAAATTTTTTCAATGTTTTTATTTATTTTTTGAGAGAGAGAGAGCACGCACGCATGCCCAAACAGGGGAGGGGCAGAGACAGAGAGGGAGATATACAATCAGAAGCAGGCTCCAGGCTCTGAGCTGTCAGCACAGAGCCCAATGCAGGGCTCAAACTGGTGACCGAGAGATCATGACCTGAGCTGAAGTCAAGCACTTAACCAGCTGAGCCACCCAGGTGCCCCTAAAGCAAATTTTGCTTTTAAAGATTAGGACTTCGACAGAGTAACATATTAAATGAATAAAATTTCAAAGGAGACATTCTTCAGAGTAGGTAGAAAAGAATGTACTGGTTTTAACAGCAATTATTTTGGAGAGCTATATGCAACACACATTGGTTTAAACAGCTTCAGTCTTTCGAGGAATATAAATCCTGAATTTGAAATGAACAAGCACCACATTTCCTGTTTACTTCCTCTCCACTATTATTTTGCATTATTTTTTGATAAGACATTTTTCTCTACACAATCTTCTCTCTTACTTCCTCCACCAAACATTCTTGAATCCAGAAATGCTTTAAAACCAGTGGCTCCCAAATGAAAACTGAATTTTTATAGACTCAGCATTCCAGGTTTTAATACTGTTTGTTCTTTTGTGATGGTCTAGAGAGGATTCTAATTCGGTGCTCTCCGGGGTTTTTGAAAAATACATTTTTTAAACGTTGATTTTTTAATTTATCCTGAGAGAGAGAGAGGGTGGAAGAAAGAGAATCCCAAGAAGGCTTCATGCTGTCAGTGCAGAGCCTGATGTCACAGACCGTGAGATCACAACCTGAGATGAAATCAACGGTTGGACGCTTAACCAACTGAGCCATCCAGGTGCCCCCAAAAATGCATACAGTGATAATACATGTTCACTATTGTGCAGGGAAGGGCATAAAATTTAAATGTGTAATGGTGATGCATCTCAAACAGTTTTATTACTTTCCTCTTTACACATGTCCATACATAAAAATTGATAAAAGCAGACAATGAAAGGTGGGTGCTCCTCTCTGTTATTACTGCTACTGAAATAAGCTGAATTTATCTGACTCTTACAGAAATGAAAACTAAGACATTTTTTAAAAAGCAGAGGTATATTAGATATAGGTCTGATTTATTTACCAAGTTGTTAAACAATGTTAATACTATTTCCCTGTGAAATGTTCAGATACAACACAATCACATTTAATGTTATCACTAGCCCTTGAAATTCTGATTAGCCAAGGACCTTCAAGTGTCAGTAGCTGCAAAAGTTAATTATAATCCAATGTATCTAAATCTTATAGATTCTTCCCCTTTCCCTAAATCATCAACTCTTCAGTCAGTTGAGATAGCATGTGAAAAGCACTTAGCCCAGGATTAGGTCTTTCGTAAGTGCTCGGTATTAGGTATTATCATTACCAAGCAAGTATCTCTGGGGAAGAGAAGAACACAGTAGGCAAGTAAATAAGATACTTATCTGACACTTCAAAATGATCACCTTAAACCTATTTACTGAAACCTCTCAGTAGGAGATCACCAAAATACATGGACAAAATAAGCCACGGATAAAAAGGTTAACATTTCTGTCTTAGTAAAGTTGCTACCATAACTTTTTGCTAATATTTCAACATTTCTATAAACAAATAGCAAAAATGTAGGGGTTCTGGCTCATTAACATCATGTTTTACCTCTTTCTCTCCTGAAATGTGAGTTTGTTATCTTGAAAAATAATCACCAATAGTTCTATTATTATTGAAATATGACTGGACCCAAAAGAAAGAGTACATTTATTTGCTATAAAATAAGAAGCAGTTTAGCCTCCAATGTATATAATGGTTATAGATATCCTGCGAGGTGGAACAAAGGTATATAAATTGCAAATCGAAACAATAAAGACCTAACTACCATTATGAGGGACATGACCAATTATATTCACAAATGCTGGGAAAAAGCAAAGTATTTTTTCTGGGAGGGGAAAAAAATAGCAACAGCAGTAGCAAAGACAGCAAAAATGTGACTATTCTTAAGGCTGATGTTAATTGGTCCAGCTGGACAAAGTAAAAGTAGACTTCTAAATTTTCAGAAATCTCCCATATAGGTCAATGCCTAATTGTATTCTCACATTAAACATCAGTGCAAACACTCTACATGCCACCTACCTGGTTAAGGAATTAACAAAAAAATTAGTTGTTATCCTGTACTTGTAAAAAAGGCACTTAAAAAAATCTGTTTCAGTGGCAAAGTAATGTACATATTTATCATTTATCTAGATCCTATAATTTCTCTTCGGGATTAATTTAGATTATCAGAGCAGAGCACCCAGTACTTAATTTTAGTTCCCCGAAGAAAAAGCCTTGTAGTCTTTTCTCCAAATCAACAAAATAATTACATTTAAGTTTAGTTCCTGAAAAAGTTTGTCTAAGTACAATTTACCTAGTTAAAAAATGAGAGCTATATGACACACTTTTCTTTTTTGCCTTAATGACCAGAAAGCTTTGAAATTAATTCAGGGCCCAATTGTAAGGATTAGCTTGTCTCGAGTATAACTTCCCTAAGTGGTCTTATCAATTTTTACTTTATATTCAAATTGCACATACCTCAAATTCCAGTAGAACAATTCGGTAAATAAATGCTAAATAAGTCCATATATATGTCAGGATCATTTGTTGAGCAGTAAAGAAATGTATTCACCAGAGTTTTAAATTGTGGAATAATTAAATAAATACTACACCCAAAAAATTTAAGAATAACTCATCTTCATACGTAGCGGTTATTTGAAGGGAATTTTAAAAAATTCACATGCCTTTGCCATTTTTACTTTAAATTAAGTACTATTACATCACTTACTTTTTCAGTAGTAAACTAACAACCGATCAAAAGTCTTGTAACACAGAACCGAACATTTCTCCTGATGGGTTACCTGTGCTATTCTTAATATGCCAAAACCTCCAAGAAGACTGGCCCAGTGATAGAAGGTGCATGGTAAAGTGAACTAGGAGGTAACATGAATCATAATTGTCCTTACACTGGGTCAGGCTGAAGTTTTTGGTTTTGGGGAGATAAGACTTGGAGGAAAGGTGAAGATGGGTGAGCCTGCAGTGTTCTTCCAGCCCAATGTCCATGGGATTTATCTACTAACTGGGAGATTCCAGGAACAATGGCCACTATCTTGAAAGTCCCGGTCAGCCCAGCACTCAGAAATGTATCCATATCAGTTGAGCTGGTCCCACACCCAGGAGGGACTAAGAATTTGGTACACTTGAGTCCATCACCACCAACAACCCACCATTGTACGTTTCATTAACCTGCAATAACAAAACCCTGTAATTTTACGGGAATCAACAGTTTGGACTTATTCATGGTAGAGCTTTGCTCTATTTGCTAAAAATTGATTAAAAATTAAGCCAAAGTCATTAGGGTTTTTGATTGTTTACTATAGCCTCCAATATGCCATCATTTTAATATTACTAGAAGGAAGTGATTATTCATATTTAATTTAGCCAATTAATAATTTAAGTACATTTTTTCCAATACAATAAAAGTTTACTAGCTATAATTGTTTAAAAGATGCACAGATAAATAAATCTACTGATTAATAGAGATCATTTGTGAGAAAAATATTTTCCTTACATTATGATGATCCCGTTATCAATGGAAAATGAGTCTGAAGGTAACCCAGCAATATTCCAGGCTCGAATTGTCACTGCTTCTCCCAGGCTACCCATTAGAGAATAATCATCAGAGCAGGGAATATCATTGTTTTTGCACAAATTTGTCCACTCCTTCGTTTGGTTCTTTAAGACATACACAAGAGACACAAAAATGAGGCTGGAGGTTACCAAATGAGTACTTTGTCAACTCCTTGATTATGTTTTATTCCCTGAGTCAACAAACCATTGTTGCAACTGCACCTCAAAAATAATTTATCAGATTTTTCAAATAAAATTATTATTTAGAAGGTCCACTATACATTCAAATGAAAATTAACTATATCCAATGTTAATTTTAGGTAGATCACTTAATAGTGACGTTGACGTCAGAATGCTGTATCCGAAAAAAACAATTGCCAATTATTATTCTAAAGCTTCACTCGACAAAGTAGTTGGAGACCATCATCTTTCTATATATTTTCTTTAAATTGCAAATAACCAGCAAGCCTTAGTATTATGGCATAAATCTAATTTGAACTGGTAGGGGACTAAAAAATGAAAACCTTTTTTTCTGGCTCTCACACGCCTGGGGAAAGGGACCATGGCAGGACTATCAGGCACCAACAATATGTACCAGGATACACATTGGAGTCTGGGATATCCCACCTAGGGCATAGTTTGCTAGGCTACTCGGGAACCAAAAGGGTACTTTAAGTCCGGGTTCACACTCAGAAAGTTAGAAGTCAAGGTCCAATCTGAGGTTACATGTAAGAGTTCAGAAACAGTGCAAGGCATGACCAGAGGAAAAATATAGGTTAGGAAGAGACGTGGGGAAGGGGCACAGACACACGAGGTGTTGGTACGAGCCCACAGGCGGATGAGATGCTGTGTGTGGAGGGGTGCTGGTAGAGGGGGCATGGTGGGCACCACCATCGCCCTTGGCCTCCTGCTGAGCAGGCTCCACCAACATTCCTTTAGGTTTGCACATGAAAGGTCATGACAGGTTAGGGGGAGTTGATGACTTTTATGACCTTGATCAATCAGTTAGTTTGTAGAATGCCCCAAAGTTGGGTCTCTGTGATGTTCTCTCATGATTCAGTTCACGTTACCCATCTTTGGCAACAATATCATAGAAAATGTAGTCGTATTCTTCTAATTGCACTCAATCAGTGGTACAAGATTTCAGACTGTTCATTTATTGATGATAGTGATTTTTGTCACTTGATTAAGGTGTTGCCTGCCAGGTTTCTGCCTCATAATTGTATGATCTTAGGTATAATTAAATCTTCTTTGGGTGGTGGGACACAAGACACTCAGATAGATGAAAGGCAGAACTCTTTGTTACTTACACTGCCAAATGGGAGAAAGCTGCCACACCAGAAATTGCCCCCAGATACAGGGTAACAGCAAGGTGAAACTGTAGGAGGCAGTTATATATGCAAGCAGTATGTGATAGGGTTAGCTATATTGCCTGGGCTTCCTAGGGACTGGGTAGTTTGAGTAATTCCTCAGGTACAGTGATGAAGGATCTTCAGGTGTTATGTATCTGAGGTCTGCTGGAAGCTGGGTGCCTATTATAAGCTGCAGTATTAGAGCCCGATACAGGAAATGGTTGCGGTGAGGCTGAGCAAACTACCCACACAAAGGAATTCAGAGTTTTTATTATGAATCAAAACTGAGTTAAGGCAGTACTTGTCTAATATTGGATTACAGCCTCTGCATTGCTTTTTTCCCCTTTCCCTTTGTAATTAATAACATTTCGTGGGGAGATACTCATAGCTGAAAATATCTAGGTTTTGTCAGGCACTCATTCTTTTAAATTTATTAATTCATGTCAGTATAGATCGACCTTTTTCTATTATCTTGGTCTGTTTTCTACTCACCTAAAACATGATATTAGTTTCAAGAAAAGAGACCTACTTGGTCTCTTTTCTACTGACCTATAACATGATATTAGTTTCAAGTGTACAACAAGACGATTCACTCTTTGTATATATTGTGAACTCATCACAGTAAGTTGTCGACATCCATCACCGTAGTTACAAAAAGGTTTTTCTTGGGATGAGAACTTTGAAGATCTACTCTTGCAGCAACTTTCAAATATATAATACATCATTATTAACTGTAGTCACCATGCTGTACATTAAATCCCAGGACTTATTTATTTTCTAATTATCAGTCTGTACCTTTTGAACCTCTTCACTCATTTTGCCCACATCTTTTATTCAATGAGTTATGTTACTATCAGTATTTATTGCTGATGTGGCCAGTGGAAGTAACGTTAAACTACATTTTATGTTCCTTTTACACATCCCTATCATTCTTTGGGCACTTCCTTACTTTGCTTTAAAAGGATACTATCCTATAATCGAGCCCAAAGATGATCTTCCTATTTTAAGTTCAGCTGATTAGCAACCTTAATAACAAAGTCCCTTTGCCACGTAATGCCACATATTTGTAGGTGTGACACTGCAGGGCAAACAATGGGGGGCAAAAATGTCACCTCTTAGGAGCACTTAAACATTATCATCTGGCTTTCTGTTTGGGTTGGCTGTTGTTACCAGGAACGAGTGGTGTGGCTGTGTAGGGAGGAGGGGTATCAAGCATTTCCGGTTTGAATTCGGCCTTCTTATACACGGTTCCTACTGGCCTGTTTTGATCTCTTTGATGTCAGGCTGTGGGGCGGCCTGTAGACTTTGGGGGAAGATCTGAAGGCTTCGTCAAATATAGCTTGATGCTGGTCTTGGCAGACTAGTCAGAGATATGGGAAAGCAGTAGCGAAAGCGAAAGCAATAGTTACTGTTCATGGTTGACAGGTATGGTATGTTACCATAATTCTGGGTTAGAAATTGAAGAGGCCCAGTTACATATCTAAAGGGGTATAGCGGCAGAGAAGAGCTGAAATGAACACGAGGTGTTCTGAACAAGCATCTCTACATAGAAGCCAAGAGCCTTGCCTAATACTCCGGTGGTACACTAGATAGTAGAAATTTAAAAAGTGGCCATCAGGAGTGTCATCTTGGAGAAAACAGCCGCCACCACCACCACCACAACAGTTTTGACTTTAACCGTTGGCCGGAAAAGTGAAAAAGTTCTAATTAATTCAACTCTAGGGCTTATAGCACGACAGGATTCTGTTTTACAGATTGGCATGGGCACAGCAGCTGAAGTACTGCGGGCCCCATTATCCTAGAAGAATTGGAGTTGTCTGTGTTTTATTTATAGAGAGAACCAGAAATTTTACAAAGGGGTTGATGAATAATTAACAACCACTCAGATGAAGCTTGGAGGGAGGGGATCCAGCTATTTATGGAGGGCTCTTGGTATCCAGAGGTTTTGATGCGAGAAAAGAACCAAAATTGTTGTGAAGGCTTTTTTGTCTCAGCTGGGTTTCCCAGAAGCAAACTCTGAAATGAAGATTTATGTGAAGTGATTTATTAAAGAAAGGATGTGAGGGGAAGCAGTAAAAGGACTGGGGAGCAGCTAGTAGAAGGTGAGGGATCAGCCAGCACTGTGCTGCAGGTGGCTTCAGCTGGTCCCACAGGGAGTGTGAGTTACTACTTAGAGTAGTTCCAACCAGCAGGAAGGGACACAGACTCTCATGCTCCCACTCCTGTCAGTCTTTCATCCAGGCCTGCCCTCAAGGGAAATAAATCTCAGCAATTCTGGCTCTCCACGCCCTGGGCAAAGTGAATTCTAAGAACCCAAGGGAAGTTTGCCAAAAAAGAGCCACAGGCGCTGGTTGTTGGACACGGAAGCTCAGGAAGCCAGGAGGGCATCTGGGCAGACAACGAGTTGCCACAATCACCTTCTGCTTACTACTGAATGGGAAACTTCCGATGGGGTGTGATCTGCCAGCTGCCCTGACCCACGAGAGGATCAGAGCAGGACAGAATGAATTCATAGGAAGGAACTGAGACAACAGCGACTCATTAAAAAAGTTAAAGTCTAGGTTGCTATAGAGAAGGGGGAAGAGAGGAGGCAGAATCCATCAAAGCGGTGGAAATTTGAAGCAGAAAACACAGTATTTGCCTTCTTTCTTTCTTTTTAATGTTTATATACTTTGAGAGAGAGCATGTACGTGTGCGTAAGCAGGGGAGGAGCAGATGAGAGGAGAGAGAGAGAATCCCAAGCAGGCTCCACACTGTCAGCACAGAGCCCAAAGTGGGGCTTGATCTCACGATCCCGTAAGATCATGACCTCAACACAAGTCAACAGTCAGATGCTTAAAGACGCTTAACTGACAGAGCCATCCAGGCGTCCCTTGGTATTTGTTTTCCAAGGAAAGAATCTATTTGGTTCTAAGCCAGCTTGCCTTTTCCTCCCCTAAACTTTCAGTCTCTGAAGTGATTTTTGAAATGATCCATTACTGAAACTCATAGGGAGAAGTTGATTAAACACACACACACACACACACACACACACACACACACACAAAGATGTAAAAAATCCTGGTATCTTTATAGTTGTTTAGGAACTAAAATTTTATCATCAGGGTCTACCATTTCATGTTACCTTTTGGAGTCAATCTTTTTGTTTCTAAAACAATTTGATTTCAGAAGAATATTTGATATAGCATCTTCTGGCTATCAAGCCAATTTATAGAATAACTAAGATACACAACTACAAATCACTTGGAAACACTTCACTTCCCATACTTACCAAAAAAACAAAAAGCAAGCAAACAAAATCCTCTAAGATGAGATTAGTGCTGGCTATAATGAGAGGGTCAGGAAGAGACCTTAGAAATCAACTAGTATTCTTTACCTGTCGATAGTTAGATGTAAAGGCGCCAAGGTAAGCAACAACTCCTGAGGAAATGAGGATATCACCTGTCAGGTTGATGTACAACTGGCCCAGCTCCAGAGCTGTAAGGCTCCATCGCGTTTTCTCACCCCCAAGGCCTCCAATCAACTGCTCGGCTCGGTCTAGCTTTTTGCTGCACAAGTCAACCTTAAAAGAAAAAAAAAAGTCAGCTTTTCTCAACATCCACAAGTAAAATAAATTGAAAATTCTGCAAGATTTTGCCCTCGGAGATAAATTATTTTTTTATTTACAAACTTTCATCTGGAATTTTTTTAACTCTTTAAAAAAATGTGAGCTATGTCACTTTCCAGCTACGTCAAGACTGAAAACTCCATGACATGTTTTAAAATGTTCATAATAAAGTATGTACAATAAGCATGTATAATAAAGTGTATACAGTTTATGAAATTCATAATGGATATTCATCATGTAGTGCAAGAATATCTCTATTTTCTCATTTTTAAAATGTTTATTCATTTTTTGAGAGAGAGAGAGAGCGTGAGCGGGGGAGGGCAGAGAGAGAGAGAGAGGGAGACATAGATTCTGAAGCAGGCTCCAGGCTCTGAGCGGTCAGCACAGAGCCTCATGCAGATCTCAAACTCACAGACCATGAGATCATGACCTGAGCCGAAGTCGGATGCTTAACCTCCTGAGCCACCCAGGCACCCCAAGAATAGCTCTATTTAAGGAAATGATCTACAGCAGGAGATACTGCAATTTAGTTAAGTAATAAAGAACTTTCTCGTGAGTATGTTCTTCCTCAGTTTTAAATACTCTAAATGTATTTTGTTTCAAATATTCCATCAAAATCTTCTCCTCATCTAATTTATGGCTGACTTAATGATAATTTTGTTTAATTTTTTTAAGTTTATTCATTTTGAGAGTGAGCACGCACGTGCCTGCACAAGTGGGGGAGGGGCAGAGAAAAGGAGAGACAGAATCCTAAGCAGGCTCTGCTCCATCACTGCAGAACCCTAAGTGGGGCTCAGACTCACAATCTGTGAAATCATGACCTGAGCCGAGATGGAGAGTTCAATGTTCAACCAACTGCACCACTCAGGCACACCAACTTAATCATGATTTTAAAGGTTAAATGTTTAAAAGTAGTAATAATTTATGCTTACTTGGAAGCATAATTTTCAAGTTGTTAAATTGTGTCAACCTTGTCACACATTTGCAATTAACCTTCAATTAGGACATCAATCAATAGCTGAGAGCCTACTTTGTGCAGAAGACTGTCAACCAAATTTGATTATATGTAATTGAGCAATGTGATTAAAAGAAAAAGGATAATTATGACGGTGGAAAACTTGGAGAAAAGCCATTTCAACCCATGCAATGGCAATATTCCAGTAGAATGCCTAAATTATTTTAGTTTAATTTTAAATGACTTAGCATCATTATTCTTGGATAAAAACAAAACTAAGTAAAAGTTAGCTTAAGGTTCAAAATAAAATGAATTACATGAAGAGAAGTAGTAAACAGCTGATAAAAGCAGAGACTTGTAGATTATTGTGGAGTAAGAATTTCGCTTATACTTTTTCCTAATGCATTAAAAAATTTTGTTTTAAATGTTTATTTATTTTTGACAGAGAGAGAGGGAGGGAGCGAGAAGGGACAGAGAGAGAGGGGGACAGTGGATCTGAAGTGGGCTCTGTGCTGACATCAGTGAGTCTGATGTGGGGTTCGAACTCTTGAACCATGAGATCATGACCTGAGTTGAAGTGGGACACTGAGCCACCCAGACATCCCTCCTAATGCTATTAATATTGATATTAAAGGGGCACCTGGATGGCTCAGTCAGTTGGGCATCTGACTTTGGCTCAGGTCATGATCTCGCGGTTTGTGGGTTCGAGCCCCGCGTCTGGCTCTGTGCTGACAGCTCGGAGCCTGGAGCCTGCTTCAGATTCTGGGTCTCCCTCTCTCTCTGCCCCTCCCCGACTTGTGCTCTGTCTCTCAAAAATGAATAAATGTAAAAAAAAAAAAAAGTTAAAAAAATATTGATATTAAATAAATGCTTTTAGACCAGAAGATATAAACTACTAAATTAGTTTATCTAAAGATAAGTTTAAAAAAGCAAATGGTATGTAATTGGTAAAAATTTTGGTACTTCCTAAATTTAAATCCTTTCTCTTTTAATTTTTCTTCTTTTAATATCTTCTGTCTTCCTAGTTTCCTTCTTCATTCTTTTTCCAATAATGTTTATAATCAACTGAATCATGTCTCAGATTACAATAAAGTTACCATCAGAAATTACTAAGTGAAAATATTTTAACTAAAATTTTTCCTCCAAAAGCAGATTTTTGGTCCACATATAAGCGTATGTTCATTTTACATGACCATGATTTCTAACATTTTATCATGAAAGATAAAAGTTTCAAACATATAGCAGAATTGACAATGTTTATAGTAAACTATATACCCACGTATTTTATTATTTAAATTAAATCTGACCACTTGGAAATCATGCCCTGTAATAAGTAATATTTCTAAAGATTAGCACAATGCCATATATTTGTACAAATATGGAATTTGTGGTTATATCCTATAGGAAGAAACAGTCTGCTACTGTGGTAAAGACAGAGCTATTAGAGTCAGACTGTCTTCGTTCAGATTTTAGCCTTAATGCCTAGAAGCTGGGTTGACCACAGGCAAATTGTTTAACTTTCTGTGCTTTAGTTTCTTCAAAATGATACAAAAAGACTACCTCCTTCAGAAGGCTGTTTTGAGAATAAATGAGATAGTACATACTGCTCCCAAAACAGTGACTTGCACTTAGTAAGCACTCAATAAACATTGACTGTTATAAAATACTTTGACTTCTTTTTCCTGGAACGTAATCAGATTTGAGCAGTTGTTTGTTACAAACATTATCACCAAGGCAGAGCAATCTTTTTAGTCTTAGAATCATTTTCAGTGGACATAGTATGGTTCTTGGTGTTGAGTTCTGATCTCAGCTGTGCCATTAACTCTTACACAGCCTAAGTCACTTAATTTTTTGGTTCTCCGTTTCCTGATCTATAACATGGAGAATTATTTTACAATTTCAAAACCGTTATTGGCTTACGGGTCATGCAGAAACAGGCAATGGTGGATTTGGCCTGTGGGCCACAATTTGCCAATGGCAACTTCCCCAACCCGGAAGAAAACAGGATTGTTGCTGTTATTTGCTACAAGAAACATCATGCTCATTAAAGTAATGAAGATTTTCCCATATTTGTCTATATTATCACATACCTGGTTTTCCAAATCTGCCTTCTTTTGTTTGTTTAGTTCCAGCGTATCCTGAAGCTTGGCCAGCTTGGCCTGAACTTCCTGTAGGGCTGCCTGCTTCTTTCTAAGACCATCCATCGCAATTTTAAGCTCCCCTTCAGCTGCAGCCAGTTTTATCTTTTTGGGAGCTACTATTTTTGCCACTCTGCAAAAAGGAAAATTAGAAAGTCAGATATACATTTTATGCTGTAGTGCACTTCCTATCACTGAATTTGCTTTTCTATCCTTACCAAACCTCAGAACATATCTTTATGCAAAACTGACCCTGATTCCTATAGTCTAGATTTCATCTAAGAATCAAACCTGACCCCAGCACTTAAGAAATGATGATTAAAACGGATACCAAATATGCATAACATTTTCAAATAAGTAATTTTTTTACTCACGGTAAAATATTAGATTATTGACAGTATGAATATTGGTGATTTTACAAAAGGAGAACTGTGTATTCGTGCAAAATATTACAGTGTTTGCAGAAAACATTCTGATTCGTTAGGGCTTAATTTGTAGGAGAGGGTGAGGTGTTTTATCTACGTCATTTTGCTTTTTAAACATTTTCAGAATATACCTTTAACTAAAACCAGCCATCTTATAAGTATGTAGGTTGGTAACAGCAGGGAAAATATAAGAAAAAGAATGGATCTAAATTATCATCTATTGGGAAAATGGAGTCAGTGGTGTTAGCTTTCTAACTAAATGTCAAAATATTCTAAATAAATGTCAAAATATTAAATTAAACTTCATCATTAACATATCATGATCCAAAATATACGCAGTGTGTAATATATATGCACAATTATTCAAACGGTGTAGGAGTTTGAAAGACTTCCTGTAACTGTTGCTCTTTGAAGAATAAACCAGTAATTTCTGTTTTGTAAAAGATATATATATATACGTATATATATATATATGATATATATATATATGTATATATATATGATATATATATATGTATATATATATATATATATATATATTCTCACACAATCATCAAAAAAAGGCTCGTTGTCTCACAAAGAATATATATTACACTAGTGGTTTCCAAAATGTGGTCCAAGGCATGCTTCATCCCCTTCAGGGAGTCCATGAGATCCTCTAGTGTCCAACTAAAACGTCTGTGTTTAGGCTGTATTTTCTTCATATACTTCAATTGAAACAATATATTGCAACAGATTGAAGAAACAGATTGGCGTGTCCAGCTGTCTTCTATTGGACACATATCAAAGAGATTTACAAAACTATAAAACACCACTACTGTTTTCATAATTTTTTGTGTGAAAAATGTGGATTAAAAAAATAAGTTACTTATGTAACATGTAATGTTTTTATGAATTAATAGTTGTTCAAATTTCTCCATTTCAACTTCTAATATGGTAGATAAGCAAAAGGGTTTGGTGTCTTCAATAATTTTTAAGAGTATAAAGGGTTCCTGAGTCCAAAAAAGTTTCAGCACACTCTGTTATACCCTATCACTGGTACAGTCTTGCCTCCAGTAGATATGTACACATACAGCAGGTATTAGATGTGATTTTCCAAGGAGCCTCTCACCTGTATAGCTTTTAAGTTTTATATTCTCTAAATGGCCAAATGGGAAAATAAAACATAGCAGGGTTTTGTGGGTTTTTTTAAATGTTTTTTTCTTAATGTTTTTATTTATTTTTGAGACAGAGACAGAGCATGAGCAGGGAAGGGGCAGAGAGAAAGGGAGACACAGAATCGGAAGCAGGCTCCAGGCTCTGAGCCATCAGCACAGAGCCCGATGCAGGGCTCGAACTCACAGACTGTGAGATCATGACCTGAGCTGAAGTTGGACGCTCAACTGACTGAGCCACCCAGGAGCCCCTGTGGGGTTTTTTTCAGTCAGTACTTACTTATCGTATGAATCCATTGCTATGACCCATTTGCACAGACCTTCAGCTGCCGTGGAAGCATTTCTAATCTTTTCTGGAACAAAATCTGGGTTTGGAATATAATGTTTTCTTATGATATTCATATAAGCTGCTGGAATGTTGTCCTTGTCATATTCATGAAGTGACTGTAGAAATCGGATGTCACCAAGAAGTCTCTTAGCTGGACCCCAGAAATCCTCTATTTTTTTTCCTGAACCTGTTGGGTCAGGGATTTTGTCAGCTTTGATGCCTTTCAAGATGCATATAGCTTCCATAACAAGCTTGACACCAGCAGGAGGACTCTTCATGGATTTTACCACTGTAATGTCCTTGAAATAACAACATGCTAAGTATGAGGAAAGAACTGTTTGTTTATGCATGACTCATAATCGGCTCCTATTTTCAAACTAAACCATAAGATACAGAAACTCATTCTGTTCATTGTGTAGAAATAGTGGCAGTGATAGAATTGTGCCAAAAAGCATTGAGAAGTTTGTCCCAAAGTTAAACATGAAAAAGAAAAGTGGAAAGATACCTTAATGTGAGATTACTTATGACATAAAGTCTACTTCGAAAATGCTTAAGAGAGATCTGACTGTTGCAAAATAAGAGTTTTATAGCTTCTTAAAAACTATAAAAGCAATAGATGTAAACGCTAGAAAATACAGAGAAATTATACAAATAAAAGTCTCCTATAATCCCATATTAGCTAGTTAACTACTGGAAATATTTTTATTTACATTTCTTCCCTATGTTCTTCTGTGTACATATAGGCTACAAATTAGTGTATATGCTACATTTTGACCAATGGAATTATAGTATACATAACATAATGCTGTTTTAAAACTTTTTATATTTCAATAACAATATATAGCGGACATCCTTTCATGCTATGAAACACTTCATTTTAATGGCTGCATGACCTTCTGATGTATAGATATGAACCATAAGTCTCATGCCCTATGTTTCTTCCTCTATTTTTTACTATTATAATTTCCATGCTGAATTAAGAACTTTATGTTTTTTTTTTTTAATTTTTTTTTCAACATTTATTTATTTTGGGGACAGAGAGAGACAGAGCATGAACGGGGGAGGGGCAGAGAGAGAGGGAGACACAGAGTCGGAAACAGGCTCCAGGCTCTGAGCCATCAGCCCAGAGCCCGACGCGGGGCTCGAACTCCCGGACCGCGAGATCGTGACCTGGCTGAAGTCGGACGCTTAACCGACTGCGCCACCCAGGCGCCCCTTTATGTCTTTTGTTTTTAAAGCTTTGGACACATATTGACAAACTACTCTCCATAAAGTATATAAGGATGCCTGTTTTACTACATATACCCTTAGCAACAATGCCAGGCATTCTGACAGGCAAAAGAAATATTTTAATCTGTATTTCTTAAAATATAAATGAAGTAGGATAGATCTTCATATGTTTATTGACTATTTGCATTTCCTCTTTTGTGAATTACTTCTTTATATCGTTTACTCTCTTATCTTACGGCTATTTTTTTCTTATTGATTTTTAAGAGCTTTTCACATAGAGGCATATTAATCTTTTGTTTGCCATGTAGTTTAAATATTTTCCCCCCATGTTTCTACACTTCTGTGATGTTTATAACAAAAAAAAATGTGTTGTTTTTAGGGACTAAAATTTATAACTTAAAGAATTTTATTAGTTATGAAAAAACAGAAAAGTATCCAGAGCATATATATTACAAATAATTTTGCTTAGTTTTTTTTTTTTCTGATTTCTCTCATATCAAAGAAACCCAAGGACCTAATCCACTCCAAGATATAAACATGACCTGCATTTTCTACTATTTTATAGTAATATAGCTATTTATATTTACATTTCAATCATTCTGAAATCTATTTTGAAGTGAGGTGTGAAGAAAGGATCTAATGGTCTCTCCTACCTCCACCCAAAAGTTTAGTCACGATTCTCAACACTACTTTTAAAAATCACCTTCATCTTTCTTAACTGAAACCCTTTCACATCTAAATTTTTATTACTACATTTCATCAAGTTTAAGACATGCTATTATAAAGTATAACATTGTAAGGCATATTATTAAGTATCACAAAAATAAAAAACCCAAAACACTAACAAACATTAACACATTATGTTATCACATCTATTGTAAGGTAGATATCAATTACAAAAGCGTCTATGAAAAAGGTGCACCTCAGAATCAAAATACATACTTAAAGTCTTGTGCTTCTGTCCACTATTGTGCTGCGAAGTTATTGTGCAAAGTTCTTTTTTTTTTTTATTTTTTTTCAACGTTTTTTATTTATTTTTGGGACAGAGAGAGACAGAGCATGAACGGGGGAGGGGCAGAGAGAGAGGGAGACACAGAGTCGGAAACAGGCTCCAGGCTCTGAGCCATCAGCCCAGAGCCTGACGCGGGGCTCGAACTCATGACCGCGAGATCGTGACCTGGCTGAAGTCGGACGCTTAACCGACTGCGCCACCCAGGCGACCCGTTATTGTGCAAAGTTCTTAAAAGAACAGAGCTTTCAAGGTAGGTTATAAAACTTGGCAGCTTTCTTCTCTTCCAAAATTCTTTTTAATTAAAAAAGTTTTTTTAACGTTTATATTAGAGAGAGAGAGGGAGAGACAAAGAGAGAGGAAGAGAGAGACAACATGAGTGGGGGAAGGACACAGAGAGAGGGAGACACAGAATCCAAAGCACGCTCAGGCTCTGAGCTGTCAGCACAGAGCCCCACGCAGGGCTCCAACCCACGAACTGCAAGATGGTGATCTGAGCTGAAGTCGGAGGCTTAACCAACTAAGCGACCCGGGCGCCCCTACTTTTCCCAAATTCATGGGCGCACGCATTGCTTTTTTGCCAGGTCAATTAGGGAATTCTTTCGCCAATTTGAAAATGATTTCGATTGCATTAAATGTGGAGACTAATTGGGACAGACAGAGCAGATGGTAGGCCACAACGGTAAACACTCTCAGGCTGTGATGATGCGTGTCTTCGAGAGTGTCACCGTGTTCTCACCTGTGCCGTGAGAGTATCAAGGGCAGACAGCGCCGACTCTAATATCGGCAAGGCCCCTGCCAGGTCAGCGTCACACTCGTCTTTGATGGCTTTGGCGGCCATAGCTTGTTCGTTTGCTATGGTCTCATCAGCTTTCACTATTTTTTCAGTTTTGGCGACTTCCGCCGACTCCCTTTCGATGACTGCCATCATTTCATCCACCTCTTTGCTGGCAACTTTTAATTGTGGATGTAGAGCTTCTAACTCAGATTGCATGGTGGCTACTTGGGATGCAGCGGAATCCAGTTTGTCCAAACCCACTTCATACCTCTTCTTCATTGTCATTACTTCACTGGGAGCAAACAGATAAAACAAGGTTAGGCATCAAGTTCTGTATCCTTTAAGGAAAAAAAAAAAATTCTTGAGCTTTGCAGAATTTTTCCAGACATAACTAAGGGAGCGGTATGAAAGATTTTCACATCACCATTTGTCAAAAAATATGAACTTTAGAACACTGCATTGTGCACGATTAAGAGCCAAAAATAAGCCGTGCTTGTTTTTCTATTTCCACTACCTAGCCCAATATCCAGGCATGTAACAGAAATTCAAAAGTTATTCTGTGATTTATTAGATACTAGGCACAAGGCAAGGAGTGCTCTTTATCAAAATGAATGGCATGCCCTCTAAGTTTAGTCACTTTGGGAAGTTTATTACTACAACACTAATGTTCCTTAAAACCTTTTTACAATCATATCTTTCAAATATACTTCAGGGACCGAAATATAGGACTTTGAATGCTTGAAAAGGTGCCCGATGATTTTAAGAAGTGTTCAATATCTTGAAATAATTTTTTATGAAGACAAAAGTGACAAATAGGATAGATAATACAACTCAACACTTTTTTGGTACAAAATGACTACAAGGTAATAATACTTGATTAGGAATATAGTAGTATTTTAATGTGCTTTAAATTTTTTATCTGCATTCATATATGTCTCTGGATAATTATCCATTAAATGTAGAGAAACTCTTCTTTATAATTTGTTTCTTTATATCTATCTATCTATCATCTATCTATTTAGAGAAAGCATGAGTGTGCACAAGTAGGGGAGGGGCAGAGAGAAAGGGAGGGAGGAAGGGAGGAAGGGAGAGAGAGAGAGAGAGAGAGAGGATTCCAAGCAGGCATTGCACTGTCAGCACGGAGCCCAGTGCAAGGCTCGAACTCACCAACTGTGAGATCAGGACCTGAGCCAAAATCCATAGTCAAATGCTTAACCAACTGAGCCACTCAGGTGCTCCTAATTTGTTTCATTTCAAGTATTTGATATACCACAATGTTTCAAAGTAAAAGGTGACACATTTTTGAAATCATCTTCAAAAAGGAGGTTGGAGTAGATAACAAACCAACCTGATAACTGTCTAAAGGCAGAAGCACGCCCTTCAGCTGAGGGCTTATCTGATCCAAGCTGGAATAGGTTAACCAGGGGAACATTAAAAAGACGGCCACAGAGGGGTTAAAAAAAATTTAGAAGTGAGGGTATGCCAAATGGCTAATAGACACATGAAACGATGCTGAACATCACTCACCATCAGGGAAACACAAATTAAAACCACAATGAGATACTAGCTCACACCTATCAGAATGGCTAAATTTAACAACTCAAGAAACAACAGATGTTGGCGAGGATACAGAGAAAGGGGAACCCTCTTGCACTGTTGCTGGGAATGCAATCTGGTGCAGCCACTCTGGAAAACAGTATGGAGGTTACTCAAAAAGTTAAAAATACAACTACCCTACCACCCAGCAATTACACTCCTGAATATTTACCCAAAGGATACAAAAATATGGGGCACATGCACTCAAATGTTTGCCCAAAGGATACAAAGGGGTATATGCACCCAAATGTTTACAGCAACATTAGCAACAATGGCCAAATTACGGAAAGATCCCAAACGTCCGTCAACTGATGAATGGATAAAGAAGATGTGGTATGCATCTACAATGGAATATTACACAGCCATAAAAAGAATGAAATCTTGCCATTTGCAATGATATGAATGGAACTAGAGTGTATTATGCTAAATTAAATATGTCAGTCAGAGAAAGACAAATGCCATATGATTTTACTCATGTGGAATTTAAGAAACAAAACAGAGGAACAGAGCGGAAGGGAAGGAAAAATAAAATAACATAAAAACAGAGAGGGAGGCAAATCATAAGACACTCTTAACTATAGAACTGAGCGTAGCTGCAGGAGAGGTGGGCAGAGAATAGGCTAAATGGGTGATGGGCATTAAGGAGGACACTTGTTGGGATAAGCACTGGGTGTTATATGAATCACTAAATTCTACTCCTGAAACCAATACTACACCACATGTTAACTAACCTGAATTTAAATAAAAGCTTGGAAGAAAAAAAAAGAAAAGGTGAGGGTATACCATGTTTTGTCATACGTTGTTGATTCCCTCTGAATCAGCAAAATACTTGACATAATGGGAACTGAGGGGAGTGGATACATGATACCGTATTATCTGTGAGTCTGGTTTTAGTTGAACAAAACAGGAAAGGTCTCACTCCTGCCGGCATGAAGAGTTTTCATATTGTGGCTCAGCCCATGTGATGATTTGCTAGCTAAACTCTTGGTGTCCTGGCAGTTGACCTCCTTGCTTCTAGGTTACCATAGTGCCTGGCTCTAAAGACATCTGAAGGCATTAGCCATTAAGGGAAGAGTAACCACAGAATGGTTGAGGTAAAGGAGAATTTTTTGTTATAAGAGAGGAAGATTTGAAAGGCCAAGAAGAATATTGAAAAAATTCCTAGAAAATTATTGCTTTCAATCCTCCTATAACTTTCTATCTCGTTTTCATAATATTACTTTCAGTTAGGATGGCCTTAAACCTTGTGAGTGTACAAATAGAGATATAAGTGACCAAAATTTATTTTTTCAATTTTTTTTACATTTATTTATTTTTGAGAAACAGAGTGAGACAAAGTGTGAGTGGGGGAGGGGCAGAGAGAGAGGGAGACACAGAATCCGAAGCAAGCTCCAGGCTCTGAGCCGTCAGCACAGAGCCTGATGCGGGGCTCGAACCCACGAACTGTGAGATCATGACCTGAGCCGAAGTTGGACGCTCAACCGACTGAGCCACCCAGGTGCCCCTAAGTGACCAAAATTTAATCAGACTCTCTAAAAGGTGTCAATCCTCCTGGATGGGAAAATATGGAAGAAAAAAAAAAAAAAAGGCAAGATTCCTTTAAGTTAAAGATCATAAGATCTACATGAAAAGATAATTATTTTGACAGCCAAAGCAATTATAAAATTCAGCCAATTCATGTAGCAGCCCTGGGTAGGGGTTGCAGATTTCACTAGGTACATACAGAAAGTACTAATAGTAGGATTCAAACACAGGGGTATGGATCATGGTGCACAGGAAAGCCCGGACACCCGAGCTGGAGAAGGTATTACAATAGTCACTGTCAATATGGATGAGGAGGGTCCTACCAGGATCTAGGTAGCATCCTGGACAGTACGAGAAAAGGTGCTTCAAATGCTTCACATAGTCGGTTAGCACAGGAAGATTTAAAATTAACAGTTAATATGCAAACATTAATCTTTGTGTTAATATTTTTGTGGCATGAAATCTGTGCACATTGGTGTTTTAAGTATATATTTTTAATATTTAGAAGAATTTGGTCTGTTAGACTAACAGATTAACCTTATAGTCCAGTATAAATTGTGCAATTGAGCAAGAGATAGACTCTGTTTTTTGTTGTGTTTTTTTTTTTTTAATTTACATCCAAGTTAGTTAGCATATAGTACAACAATGATTTCAGGAGTAAGGGTACCCCTTACCCATTTAGCCCATCCCCCCTTCCACAATCCCTCCAGTAACCCTCTGTTTGTTCTCTATATTTAAGATAGACTTCTGTTTTAAGGTAAAAATATCTCAAAGTTTATAGATAATATTCAAACAATTAAAAGAACGTAAGGCTCACCCTATGTATTAGTTTAACTGACTAGATTTTATAAATTATATAAGGACCTAGGAAAGTTTGATTGGTTAAATCAGACCTCAAAGGGAAATAAAAACTATTAAAGATTATAAATGCAATGTAAAAAAATTTATTTAAATAACTTTTTGAAATGATCAAACATTAGCTAAAAGCTCCCTTAGAAGGCAGATCACTAAAACTTCTAAACTTCTAGCTTTCTAGCTTAAAATAATGTTTTTACATTTTATAATATATTGAGTGTTTTATGGAACCACAGAAGCTTCTGAATAATACTTTTGCACTATAAGTCACCCTCAACGAAATTAAGAACTCACACTGATACATTCTGTAGTATGTTAAGCTGATTGATATTTCTATCAATGTTTTCAAACGAAAGTTTAAAGAAGGAAAGTTGGCTAGGTAGACAGAGTAGCTGTCTCTGGGTTTCAGCTACTCTGCAGTTTTATCTAATTACTTATAAAAAAAAAATTCTCTCTATTGGTGTTTACTCAATATCATTGTCAAAGGATCCTGGAGTCCTAGCCCAGCTCTGAGAGGCCCACCTTTATTCTTTCAACAACTATGATTATGCACTTAGGATGTTCAAGACAATGCATCAGACCTTCTCCCAATCCTACAAATGTTTGTGGAATACATCATTTAAAGATTTAACAAAACTCACAGTTCATATATATGTACATGCATACGCATATGCAAAATAAATCTCTAACATCATAACCATGTCATTTTTGTACAAATATTTTTAAACCACCATTGCTTACTTAGAAATATGAAATTTCATTTTTACCTTCTTTTCTTTTCCAACAACAGTTTGAAAGTGGAGATTAATTCAAGATAAGAAGTAGGAGTCACATAATTGTATCTTTGAAGTTCAACAAAGAAGGATGTTGATAAATCTATAGTAGAAGTGTGGAAGCTTTTACACATGTTGATACAGCCTTCTCGTATTTCCTCTGACATTTCAATTTCTTCCAAGAAGCGTGAGGCAACTGCCTGGAGAGCATCTTCAGGCCATGACTAAATATAAGATAAATGCTTTAGCACTTGATCAAAATGACTAGTGGAAGTCTGTTACTACTGCAGTCCTTAGTAATTTATGGGTGTTTGAAATGGAAGGGGACACATGAAGAATGGGGCAGGAGGGACACTTCCATGAGGAACTTCTTCTTCCCCCCACACAAGGACTTCAATGCTTAGGACAGGGAGCCAGTAGCTAGTGCAAGTAATATTAACTCTTCATGGCTTGCTCAAAGGTTAAAAAAATTGTTCATGAGTATTGTAGGAGCAAGGAAGAGGAAAGAACTAAACTTATGGAATGTCCATTTCTGTGTGCATCCTACTGGTATTATCTCATTTAATTCTCCCAATTAATTCTCCCTAGTAAATGTTATTATCCTTTCCCCTAAACTCCAGAATCATATGAACAACTATCTCCTTGATTCCTCCTGTATCTCCAACAAGTCCAAAACATGTCCCAAACTATCTACCCCAAAATGGTTGCTGTCTTCCCCAACTTAGTGAACACCACCCACCATCCACCCCATGCTCCAGCCAAAATGCAGGAATCATCCTTGGTAACTCTCCTGTTCCTCAACCTTCCATCCATCCCATAAACAAGTTCTGTGGGCACTGACCCTACAGTAGCTTCCAAATCCTTTCTCTTCTTCCCACATCTACAACAACCACCCCAATTCAACTCTGTTTTCATCTGCTTGAAATATTCCAACAGTGTTCTAACTGGTCTCCCTGCTTGTGTGCTCTCTACACCTGGCAAGGTGATTTTTTCAAAATGTAAATCATCTCATCTCTCCAATTTATAATCCTTCAAAGACTTCCCAGTATATTTCAAATCCAAAACCAACTTATAAATCTCTGCCTGTCACACAGTTCTTCCCACCTTTCTGACCTCACTTCTGCTGCTTTTCCCTCAGTTCTCCTGCACCTGCTACCCCATGTTACCTCACACACTCATTCCTTCCACAGCCCCTTGCCTTCACTAGATATGCCGAGGTCCTCTCAGTACTGACGCTTTTTGTCTGCCTTGTTTCCTTGTAAAGATCACCTACTCAGAAAGCCTTTTACTCCCCATATGCTAGCCTGAGAACAGAATGATTTTTTGTTAATTTGTCTGTCTCTAGAAAGTAAGCTCAAGGAGTGCAGAAGCCCCATCTATTTCTTTCTTTCTTTTTTTTTTTTTTTTTTTGCTTCCAGCATTTAGGATCGTACCTGCTATTGAGCAAGAGTTCCATAAATATGTTTTGCATGAAACAATCGTAGCAGGAAATGGAAGAGCAGAGGGGTTATGTCAATTCCCCAAGGTCAAAAATGCTTAGAGGTTGGCTCTCCCTCATGGGACCTCTGCCACAGCCCACAGACTTCCCACCACACACTCTGATCTCATCTGCTCTGTGCTTCCTCATTCTGAAGTTTACTACCAAAAGTATCACTCTGGATTTCTTCCTTTTGACTTCCTGCTGGATTTGACTATCAGAAAAAGATTGGAGGGTGGAGGCAGGCACATTTATGTCCTCCCTTCCTTTCCAGCAGAAGCTTAGGTAGGTTTTGGGTTCCTGCTCCTGTCAGGTAGTCCTACTTCCACAGCTCCAAGCTCCAGCGACACGTTCTCCTCCCAATGCCCCTTTATACCCAAATTATAATAACAACTCCCTACTATGTTCCACCCCTTCCTCACCGTTTCACCATCTCCTCTCAGTTCATTTACCCCCACCTACACCTCTGTGAGTGGTGCCTTCATTCATCTTTCCTCAGTGGAGCCTTCCAGTGTGCTGATCCCTGTCAGGACCCTGACTGACACCCAAATTTATCCTAAAACCTTTTATAGTATATTGAGGTTAATGATGGTATTTATTAAGAATAAAATGTTTTTTTTTCTATCATGAAGATTTTTTGAACTAGAAAATTCTTGTAGTTTAGATGATTCTGCTAAACTACATTTTTTTTTGGAGGGGGGAGTCTATAAAGTAAGTCAAGATGATGATGACGACACAACATTTTTAGAAGTCTATCTAAAATTTACATGGCAATACCTGAAACCAGTCAATGGTACAGCAGTTAACAAGAGCAGGGAACTTCCTAAGGCGAATCCGAAATGCATCTCCAATGGGACTCATGGCGAGGACCACGTGCAGTTGGTTGCGGCAGCGATCAAGAAACATATTGAAAAGAGCTATGGGGCTTCCATCTGTTTGTTTGGTTTTATCCCGTTGGCGATCTAACTGACGCATCTTATCACAGATCTCCTGCTTCTCATCTAATGCAAAGAGATTTGGAACCTCCCCAGCATTCAGCAGATTGTTGACATCTTCTAGAAATGACTCCCTTTTAATCTGAGTGTCTGTAAACAGGAAGACACCATGCATCTCACCTTCGGCGCATTTCCTCAAGATGACCTTTAGATCTTCGTGCCACTCAGAAGTACCATAGCCCTTGGAGATTTCAACCTGAAAAACTGTATAATCAGCCATGTGGGCAGCTAATCTGGTGACAGACTGCCTTCCACTCCCTCCAACACCAACCAGAAGAGCATGGCTGCGTGGCTGCTTCAGGATCCTGGAAATCCTGCTGATGTGTTCTATGGCAAATCGGAATAAGACGAGGTTCATGGTTTTTTTGCTCATATTGTTGTATTCTTCTAGGTGAACTTCTACTATCATCCGAAGATGGTCCACATCTGCAACTTCTCTATAGTTGGTGTCCTCCCTCCTAGGATCGTGGAAATCACAAAACATTAAGCTCCGCAAGTCGTCTTCTCCTACGACTCCATCATTATCAAAGTCTAAAGCTTGGAAAAGCTCATGAAAATCTTCATCCATGTATTTTACCAAAATTTCTTGAATGTAGTTGATAAGCCAACTTCTATCTGCATTATCCAGAAGGCGATCATAATACACTCTAAGGACCTGTAATGATAATCAAGCAGCAGCATTAGGAATGGATTCTTCTATTTTTGTAGTTTTATTTACATACTAATCTCAAGTAGTATAAAAAGTACTCTCAGGAAATTTATTTTTTTTTAAATCTAAATAGGCCCATATTTATTAAAAATTTGTATTTCTTATTACAAACTTTTTTTTTTTTTTTTTTTTTTTTTTTTTTTTTTTTTTTTTTTTTTTACAAACCAAAGACCAGGTTCAGACGAACTGTGGCGTTCTGTTATGGTAGCCCTAGCAGACTGATACATGTATCATATAAGCAGTGCACATATTTGTCAGCAAAACTTCTGGCATTTGGGGGCAATTACTAAACCTATCTGCATCAGCTTCTTTATGTACAGAATGGAAATAGTAATACCTGCACTGCATTACATTACAACCATTAATCTACTTTCTGTCACTACAAATTTTCTTACTCTGCACATTTCATATAAATGGGATCATATAATATGTCACCTTTTTGTGTCTGGCTTCTTTCACTTGGCATGATGCTTTCTAGGTTCATTCATGCTGTAGCATGCATCAGTATTTCTTTTCAGGGCTGAATAAAATTCCACTATATATATACATATATGATCTATCTATCTATCTATCTATGTCACATTTTGTTTATTCATCAGCTGATGTATATCTGAGTTGTTTCCAGTTTGGGGCTATTATGAATAATTCTAATAATATTTGGGTATAGGTTTTTGTGTGGACACGTGTTTTCTATTCTCTTGGGTACATGGCTAGGAGCAGAATTGCTGGTATCTCTATGTTTGACATTTTAAGGAACTACCAAGCTGTCTTTCAAAGTAGGTGCACCATTTTTCATTTCCACAAGCAGTACATGAGGGCTATGATTCCACCACCATCCTTGCCTGTTTTTTTTTTTTATTGCAGCCATCTTAGTGGGTGTGAGGTAAACTTCACTGGGGTGGTGATTTGCATTTCGCTGATGACTAAAGATGTTGAACATCTTTTCACGTGCTTATTGGCCATATCATCTTTGGAGACATGTCGATTCAAATGTTTTTCCCACTTTTAAATTGGGTTATTTGTCTTCTACTGTTGAGTTGTAATAATTCTTTATGTTTTCTGGATATTAGACACTGATCAGATCTATGACTTGAAGCTATTTTTCCCCATTCTACAGGTTATCTTTTCACTATCTAGATAGTGTCCTTTGTAGCATGAAAATGTTTAACTTTGATGACATCCAATTTATTTTTTCTTTGGATCCCTTGTGCAGACTATTTATATTTAACAAGCAAATCAGATGTTATGCATGCTAACATTTGAAAGCCATGGAGAAACCAGAGGGAATGTAAACTAGTAAGCCAGTTTCATACCTTGAAAACTATTTAGTAAAATTATATTAGGTCCTCTAGTTTGGTGAAAGGGTCTGGAAAGGAAAAGCACACTTAGCGTAGTATCTGACATATATTAGACCCTCAGGAAATCTTTTTTGAGTGAATAGAAACAAAGCCCAAATAGAGTGCTAAGTAAGTTCAATCACTTCATATTTTTTGAAGTGTTGAGAACAATGTGCCTAGCCCTGTTCTCAGCACTGTGGATAAATCAGTGACAAAAAATAAAAAAATAAAAAGCAACTCTGCCCTCATGGAGCTTGCCCACTATCTGAGAGAGATGGACAATAAACAAAACAAATAAATTATATGGCATGTTAGATGCTGACAAATGCTATGAAAATAAGAAAAATAGAGCAAGTCAAGAAAGACTGGAACCGTTGATGGGGTATGAGCCTGTGATATTCACGAGGGTGGTCAATGTGGACCTCATCGACAGGGAGACATTTGATCAAAGGCAGTATAAAGCTAACCTACAGGATCAATATCTGGGGTAAGAGCATTCCAGGAAGAGAGAATAGCCAGGAGGCCTGTGCTGATGGTGAAGGCTGAATGAATGTGAGAGAAGGAGGCAGCCTGAGGGGAACCAGGAAAGAGGTACACATATAACATCTTATGGGCCACCAGACTTTTATTTTTAATCCCTCTTAATAAAGTGCTATTATAAGGTTTTGAACTGAGGACTTAAACTCATTATGTTATATGAAGTAGCCATTAAAAATCGCAAGTTATTGGGGCACCTGGGTGGCTCAGTCAATTAAGCATCTGACTTCAGCTCAGGTCATGGTCTCATGGTTCGTGGGTTCGAGCCCCACGTCGGGCTCTGTGCTGAATGCTTGCTCAGAGCCTGGAGACTGCTTCGGATTCTGTGTCTCCTCTCTCTGCCCCTCCCCCGTTAGCGCTCTGTCTCACTCTCTCAAAAATAAATAAAGGTAATAAAAAAAAGTTTTTTAACAAAAAAATTTCAAGTTATTATATTAAGGATCTCATTAAATGGCCTAAGAGCTCAACAGCCAGCGTCAAAACTCAATAATCTACCATCAAAGGCAGCATAAGATTTGGAAAAGTATAAAGAATAATGGCACATACTATAAGTATATAATAGCACATATGAACTGCTCCCACGAATCAAAGAAAGCAATGGTATGTATAATCCCAAGTGATGAAACATGTCATGTATCATAAGACTGCCTTTCTTCCTCCCCTTATGCACTCACACAATATTTGCTGTGTCCTTGCCATGTGTCAGGCACTGGGGTAAGTACAGAGTAAGTAAAGATGCTGCTTTCAGCAAGCTTCTTTTCCAGTAGAGACATTAAATAAGCCAAAATATAGGCAATGTCAAGTGATGTTCAGTGTTATGAAGCAAAAGGTTAAAGGAAAAAGAGCTATGGCAGGTAGGGATGGCCTCAGGCAAGCCTCTATGGAAAGAGGATATTTGAGCAGAGACCTTAAGGAAGTAGGCAGGCTTTGTGGATAACGGGGGGAAGAGTATTCTAGGCAGAAGGAATATCAAGGGTGAAGCTCAAGTGGAGGATGCCAGATCTTCCTAGAGCAAGATTTGGCTGCTGACAAAATTAACTCTTTTGATGAAGTCAGTGACATCCTTCTCTCACATCTCTCTCCCTCTCCACCTTTCAGCTATTTCTATCACTCTGTGGCCTACTAGACTTAGAGCCTGCGTCTGTGTCCCCAAATACAGATCCCACTCAGGCAACTAAGGGACCTGCAGAAGAGTACAGTAAGAATCACAGATCATACTTTTCCAAAAAATTACTTTTAGGGACCTTGCTGTGGCCAAAATATTTGAGTAGAATGGACTTTTTTTCCCCTTTTAAATGTTTATTTATTTTTCAGAGAGAGAGAGAGAGCGCAAGTAGGGGAGGGGCAGAGAGAGAGGGAGACACAGAATCTGAAGCAGGCTCCAGGCTCTGAGCTGTCAGTACAGAGCCCGACGCGGGGCTTGATCTCAAACCGTGCCCGAACTCACAAACCACGAGATCATGACCTGAGCTGAAGTCAGATCCTTGACCTACTTAGCCACCCAGAATAGACTTTCATTTGGACATATATTTGAATGTGTGAGGATTTAGGAATTCAGACTGTAGAATAAAAAGCCAACAGAAATGGAATTTGTAAACACCCTTTAGAAACTTATGTCTCCACAGCACATGGTTTTAACATACCAGCACATTCCATTTTCTAATTTCTTAACTGCATTATTAAATTAAAATAGCTATATTACTTACATGTTAAAAATAAAACATTTTTCTTTAACTTTCCTATATTCTTTGTCTATTTTTAAAATATTTTTATTTTTTTTTTAACGATTATTTATTTTTGAGAGACAGAGAGAAAGAGCATGAGTAGGGGAGGGGTAGAGAGAGAAGAAGATACAGAATGCAAAGCAGGCTCCAGGCTCTAAGCTGTCAGCACAGAGCTTGACACGGGGCTCGAATCCATGAATCACGAGATCATGGCCTAAGCTGAAGTTGGACGCTTAACCGGCTGAGCCACCTAGCGCCCCTATTTTTAAAATATTGAATTATTATTTCTGCTGTCTTGTTTTTTGTATTCTCTCTCCCTCTTTCCACAAGTTTTTACAAGAAAATATTCACCCACATACCTCTTCCCAGAGATAACTTAAATATATTTTTACATAGTTTGTGTGCTCTCAAAACTAGTTTGCTCTGCAGTTTTTTGGCAAGGAAATATTGCAAGTAATGTAAATAAATGCGTTCACTTCTTATAAAATCAATTACTTAAAAAGTATTCCACCTCAAAAATTATTTACAATAAAACTAACAAGGATTAAGTAACTTAAAAAAGATTGACCCAAAGTGATACCTACTTCAAAATATCTTAAATGTCAACAAAAATTTCTAAAACTGCGAGATAAAGCATTTTAAATATCATGAAATATATTAGTGTTAACTATTCTTTTAAATTACCTTGATCATTGATTGGCCTTCATAATACCAAATAGCTGAATACATTTCAACGATATAAATTGCTAAATGTTTCTTTTAGCCAATTGTCAATAACATGAAAATTTACCTCATGAACCCAGAGACGCTTAATCACTTCTTTGGTTTCTGCTGTTTCTGGTCTTGATAAACAAACCCCCTGAATAACGCGAGAGAAATCACGGAGGTTGAACAAGTAGTGAGATTTAGCTGGTGTAGGCAACAGATTTTTCATGGCTTCTTTATACAGAGTCATGGTACCATTTACAATTTGTGTGGTCAAATCTAGAAAATCATCTGGAAATTTATAACTTAAAAAAATTTGATAAAAAAGAAAGCGTTAGCAAATATGATACATACATACATAGATAAATGATATTTAACATGTCTAGTGCAAAATTTTTCTGATTGAACCAATTGATTTAATTTACAAGATTACCATTTCTTTTTCCAATAATAATAATGATGATAGAATTTTAATTTCTTTTACAATAACTTTCCATTCATTATTTTATTTTATGTTCAAAGAAACTCCACAGGAAGCCAGGACCAATGTAATGGACTTAAAATTACCCACATAAGTGAACAGAAGAGCCAGCCAAGGAACCCGGATTATGTAACTCAAATCCAGTATCCACTAGACAAATGTGTCCTAACTTCTTTCACCCCTCATCATTCTCAGTTGCATATAAATGGATCCCTTGGGGCACCTGGGTGTCTCAGTCGGTTGAGCATCTGACTTCAGCTCAGGTCATGATCTCACTGTTCGTGGGTTCGAGCCCCACATCAGGCTCTGTGCTGACAGCTCAGAACCTGGAGCCTGCTTCAGATTCTGTGTCTCCCTCTATCTGCCCCTTGCCCGCTTATGCTCTGTCTCTCTCTCTGTCTCTCAAAGATGAATAAATGTTAAAATAAATAAATAAATAAATAAATAAATAAATAAATAAAATCTCTGAGGAACACTGGTGAAATGACTATTTTCAGAGAAAATAAGGAAGGAAATAAAAATATGGGAAAAATAAGAAAAAGAGAAAAAGAAAAAGGAAAGTTAAAAAGAAAGTGAAATAAATAGAGTGGCAGGATTAAAAAAAACAGGGGCAAAGGGCACAATTAGGGTAGAAAGAACATGGGAAATGAATATCCATTTAGAAAAACAGACTATCTTTACTTCTGGCTCGAGGAAGAGCCAGCTGTCCTCCTCCATCATCACAGGAGAGGGCAAGGAATGACAATTACCTGAGAACGGACAGCAGGGAACTGAGACTTGCACTGCCCAGGTCTACTTGGCTCCTGAACCTCCGTTCATCATGTTGAAAAGCACTGAATGGCCAGAGCTAGAGAACAACATTTCTCCAGGGTACAAGCTACACTCAAACTTGGACATGAACCTTCTGGGGGAATTCCCTACAGGGTATCAAAGTCACAGGACAAACCTGGCATAAATCTTTCCAGCATTAATTGTACTACACGGTGAAAATTCAAAATATTGACAATTCCAATGTGGACATATTAAACAGCAGAGTGCAAAATTTGTATGGATTTGGGGGCTAAAACCCAAGACTTTAGACAAAAAGAAAAAGGTACCCTGTCCCCTTGTGTTATGCTCCCATACCTGGAGATGTGAGCAGCAGAGGAGAGCAGTGTTACCTGTTATCTTTATCTAGGGATGCTTTCATGGAAAAGTTGGAGAAGCACTACTTATATTGATACGTTTCCAAAAGACTTTATACCC
Organism: Lynx rufus; assembly: GCF_022079265.1. Lineage (NCBI taxonomy): Eukaryota > Metazoa > Chordata > Mammalia > Carnivora > Felidae > Lynx > Lynx rufus. The sequence continues at coordinate 39,465,522 of NW_025814834.1, read as the reverse complement.
CATAATGAAAAAAGAAACACACTTTAAATTACTTACCAGATCTTTAAATGCCAGGTTAAGATTCTAGAGAAGATCGCAAACATGGATTTATCACTAAACTCATTGATTGTTATAATATTAAAATGTCGCATGTATCGGGGAGTTATTGGATTTCGACCACCACCTAAATATTAAAAACAGTAACTCTTAACAACATTACTGCTACACACTAGAATTTTTTTCTCCGATATTTTATAGCATGAAATAACTTGAAAGAGGACAAATTCACAGCATCCAGAGAAATGAAGAGCAATTATGCGGGTAACCGTGACCTGAAAACAGTTTTCCCCTCAAATTCACTAAGTCTTTTTTCTAGTTGAATTATCTGATTGAGTTCTTAGGTCAGGTTTATTTACCAAAAGAAATGAGACCAGACAGAAAGCTATCAGCCACCTTCTCTGTGACTCATAGAGCCCAAAGCAGTAAACTATAAACATCCTCATTACAATGTAATATTCAGATATGACATTATACAATAGTAATATTGTCTACAATATTGGGGAACACGACTGATCAAACTTTAGCGTCATTCCCACATGGGTGAAATTCAGCACCATCTTGGCACATAGCCTAATTCTTCCCCCACATCCTAAAATGAATTTCCTGAGGACTAGTCTATGTGGCTTGTGGGGCCACTTCATTGACTTGCATTTTAAAAAACTGGGGGATTATCTCACTTTCATGAAATAATGACTACATTTTTAAATATTAAGCTTTAATAACAGACTTAGAATGTAACATCACCTGAAAAAATTATTGATGTTATGTTTAAATGCATAAGCAAATTACATTTGCTTTTTAAGGGCATTCTATCATGAAATCTTTAGAAACGAAGTAATTTTAGAAGTATGTGATATCTCTAACATATTTTTGCATAAAAATATGTAGGTTCATGTTTTATATTTGTTTAAAACCAGGTAAATCTGTATTTGCTTCTATCACTGAATTATCTGGTGCTCATTCTGAAAATATGAGAAATGTGTGAAAGTATATAACTGGTAGTCTACACATCAAAACAACTGTGTTTGCCTATGGTATTTACAAACTTAATATAAAGAACGCTGATGCGCTGGGGCGAGCTTAAGGAGATGGTGAAACAGTCAATGAAGCAAAGGCCAGACATCACATCTCCCAGCTCTGTCTTCAACTTTTCCTCCCAAAGATCATTCATAAATGGTGATGTGTTTAGAAAATGGGGTCCAAGAGGGAAAGATACCTCATGGCTTCAGACTACTCCTCTGTCCAGTCCCCGAAGGAACAGGGCAAAGTGGACATGTGATACAAATGACTGGCTTGGGTAGTAGGAGAGAGGCAAAGTAGAACCAAGTCTGAGACCCAGGAACAAAAGAATCTTGTTAAAAAAAAAGAAGGAAGGAAGGAAGGAAGGAAGGAAGGAAGGAAGGAAGGAAGAAAAGAAAGAAAAGAAAAGAAAAGAAAAGAAAAGAAAAGAAAAGAAAAGAAAAAGAAAGAAAGAAAAAGAAAGAAAGAAAAAGAAAGAAAGAAAGAAAACAGAGGCAAACCATAAACCAGACTGTTAACTATAGAGAGCAAATTGAGGGTTGCTGGAGGGGAGGTAGATGGGGGATGAGCTGAATGGGGGATAGGTATTATGGAGGGCATTTATGATGAACATTGGTTGTTAAATGTAAGCAAGCGATGGATCACTGAGTCCTACACCTGAAACTAACATTACACTGTATGTTAACTAACTGGAGTTTAAATAAAAACTTGGAAGAAAAAAAGAAAAGAAAAAAAGCATTTGAAGTGGTCTAGAAAGTGTGCTGAGAGCAATTACTGACTCAGAGCAAACTGACTGCATTATAGGGAAGATAAGTTCAGAGGTTAGGAGGCAAATACCAAAGGGATTCCTTGAAGAAATGGTATATAGAAAAAAGGAATTAAAAAAATTTTTTAAAGGTTTATTTATTTTTGAGAGGGGGAGGAGGGGCAGAGAAAGAGGGAGACACAGAATCTGAAGCAGGCTCCAGGCTCCAAGCTGTCAGCACAGAGCCCAATGTGGAGCTTGAACTCATGAGCAGCGAGATCATGACCTGAGCAGAGATCTGATGCTCAACCGACTGAGCTACCCAGGTGCCTTTTTATTTTTTTTTATTTTTAAAGAGAAAAGAAATTTTTAAAGACTAGAGTAACAACTAGGTATTTATCCAAAGGATACAAAAATGCTGATTTCAAGGGGCAAATGCACCCCAGTGTTTATAGCAGCACTATCAACAATAGCCAAAGTATGAAAAGAGCACAATGTCCACTGGCTGATGAATGGATAAAGAAGATGTGGCATATATATACAATGGAATATTACTTGGCAATCAAAAGAATGAAATCTTGCCATTTGCAACAATGTGGATAGAACTTGAGTGTATTATGCTAAGCAAAATTAGTCAGAGAAAGATAAAAATCATATGATTTCACACATATGTGGAATTTAAGAAACAAAACAAAACAGATGAACATAAGGGAAGGGAATGAAAAATAAGATAAAAAGAGAGAGGGAGGCAAACCATAAGAGACTCTTAAATACAGAGAAACTGAGAGTTGTTGGAGGGCTGGTGGGTGGGGGATGGGCTAAATAAGTGATGGGCACTCAGGAGGGCACTTGCTGGGATGAGCACTGGGTGTGATATATATAAGTGATCAATCAATAAATTTTACCCCTGAAACGAAGACTCCACTATCTGTTAACTAACTTGCATTTAAATAAATTAAAAAAAAAATTTTAATTAAAAGAACTGGCAAGGATGATTCAAAGAGAAAAACAAAGACATAATGAATAAAGACTAGAATACCAGCTTGAGTTCAGTAAAAGAACAGTTAAAGATGTCCAGTTACTTGAATCAAGCCACTTTCGATACCCCAGCATAAAAAAATTTCCCTTGTATAGAAATTCCTTTGAGTTTATCAATTTCCCTTGAGATACGCAAAGAATGTTTAAGGGTTAATTCTTTTTTTTTTTTTTTTAATTTTTTTTTTCAACGTTTATTTTTATTTTTGGGACAGAGAGAGACAGAGCATGAACGGGGGAGGGGCAGAGAGAGAGGGAGACACAGAATCGGAAACAGGCTCCAGGCTCTGAGCCATCAGCCCAGAGCCCGACGCGGGGCTCAAACTCACGGACCGCGAGATCGTGACCTGGCTGAAGTCGGACGCTTAACCGACTGCGCCACCCAGGCACCCCAAGGGTTAATTCTTTTGACTATTTGCTACTTCAATTCTTCTTAACAGCCTGTCTAAATCCAAAGACTCACTAGAATGAGACTTGATTGGAGTAGCGGAAAAGGGAATTTCATACAGTTGAAGGATTAAGGAATAAAAGAGAGGGAAATGAGCTGCTCCAGGGGCATCTGGATCCTTAGAATGCAGAGACAGGAAGTTCAGAGCAAAGTGCCAGAAGGTGGGAGAAAAAGGATTTGGAAGAATTGGTGGGAGAATGGCCCCAAGCAAGGTAACCCACTTCATAGTGTTGACCATTGTACTATATTTCCATAGGTCACAAAGAAGACACAGAGAAAATATATACACAAGAAAGTGTAACTCAGTTGTCCAGTTGGGTTTCTCTTTCTTTCTCCAGCTATCTTTCTAGGTATAACCAGACTGATTCTCAATCTTAGTAATCACAAACTCAGAAAACGTACCTGGAGGTCCCATAGCGCACATGATTTGAATGTCCACTAGCTTAATCATAGAACAATCTTTTAGGTCATACCAATTCCAGTGATCTAACCATTGTCTAAGCAACTCAATGGGTGGCTGAGCCCCATATACTTCCCGAGCGGGCATATTGACATCATCTACAAAGACAACCTGAGAATAAAAAGAGAAGCAGTATTATAAAATATTAACACCTTAATGTCCTATTGTGTAAATCGTGTTGAGGCAAAGAATGTAGAGTACATATGTGAGAAATGATGGTTTCTTTTCAAATAAAGAATAATATCCCCTAGCATCCATGCTTCCAAGGAATAGGGAAAGTCTCATTACTAACCTTTATAGATTAAGAGTTGAGGACTTAATAATCCCCTCACACAATTTGTTTCTCAATATGCCTCCTCTTTTTCCTTATACAATTTCAATACATTAAAGTAAATGAGAAAGCTAGGATGTTAAAATGATTATAACCTCTGAGTGGTGAAAGTTAGGTTCAAAGGGGTGTTCCTGGCAAAGAAACACAGAGAAGTCAATTGATAGCTGGGTTGTTCAAAGGTCTAGAGGAGCAAGCAGCATAGATGGCTGAATAGAAATGTTAATCAGGGAAGTAGAAAGGTAGATAATTTCCCAGATGAATATTTTACTTTTAATTCAAAGGGCAAGTGCTTGTTTTTAATGTCAAGTTGTCTAATGCACATGCAAATATGAACACACTTTTAGGGAAACTTAATCAAAATTTGTGATTAAAAAACAGTGTACAAAAAGATATCAAGTTTTAGTCTATCTTGTTTCATTTTTCTGACTGTAGCAGGGTCAGCGAAGTGGACCAGTGCTGTGCCATGCGTATAGAAACAGAGCAATTACCATTCTCTTGCCCAAAGGAGGACCAAAAACTCCCTTTCTTCTTTTGTCCAATTTTGACATGATGATATTCTGAGTTTGAGCTGCTGTAGTTTGTGCTGAGAAGTTAATTATCAGAGGCTTGTAGATGTCTTTGCTGAGTTGATTTAAAAGAAAATTCTATATAATAGGAAATAATAAAATGAGCCATAGTTTGGAATTATGCTCTGACTTTTGAAAATAAACACTAAGCAAAAGTATTGACACACCTGAATCTAAACTTAGAGTGTCGTAACAATGTGAAAAAAGGGATGGAATCAATAGAAATAACAGTTACTGTATCAGTGGTGTCTCTATTTGTCCAGGCCCCATGCATATGGCCTCTCTGATTTCCAAAGCCACCACACAGAGTACACATTCCTTCTTAACAAGAGATCATGGGGACTCAGAGGCTAAGAAACTCGTTTAAGGTCTCAGGGATGGGGGAAGGGGGAAGAATTCAGATCGCCATGCATCTCTTACCAGATAAATGTTCTTTTTATTATAGTCTGTTATCTTTCCACTGAAACACCAAGTTATCAGACTAGAAGTTAGGAAGCTTAAATAATATAACCGTATTTTCAAAATGGATTTCACCAGAAAGCAGGTGCAATTACAATGATTCTTAACCAAGACATTGTGTTTTACAAATCATCTTGTGAAAGAATAATTAAATAGGAAAATATTTACAATAGATTAGGTAGAAAAAGCAGATTACAAAATAAGATGCAAAGTACATTCCCCATTTTGTAAAAAGTAGTGTTTTTTGTTTGTTTGTTTTGCCTGGGCTGAATTTGGAATGAGGGTATAAATGACAAATGGGCTTATTTTTCTCCAACCATTGCGTTTAACCTTATCAAGTCTCCATTCCTTGACTCTTGATGGTATCTTGGGTAAATCCCTTAGCTTTCTGTATACTTTCAGCAAGATTGATTTTTAACTTTGGCCAAACCAACACCTTAATTTAAAATCTCAGTTTAGGGGCGCCTGGGTGGCGCAGTCGGTTAAGCGTCCGACTTCAGCCAGGTCACGATCTCGCGGTCTGTGAGTTCGAGCCCCGCGTCGGGCTCTGGGCTGATGGCTCGGAGCCTGGAGCCTGTTTCCGATTCTGTGTCTCCCTCTCTCTCTGCCCCTCCCCCGTTCATGCTCTGTCTCTCTCTGTCCCAAAAATAAATAAACGTTGAAAAAAAAAATTAAAAAAAAAAAAAATAAAATCTCAGTTTAAAACTTCTCCATCTCTGCTGTTGGATATTTCCTGATGTATACAGCATTTAAATTATAATGAGGGTTTCGTTTCAGTATGTTCTGAAAGATATTATTCAATAAATGTTATCAGGACAATTATTTAACCATATGCCTAAATATATTCCAAAAGGATTGACAGATTACATAAAAAGATAAAAATCAATAAAGAACTAGAAACAGGAACTATCATAATTGGGGGAATGTGAGTTGACTGAGAACCTGCAATGGGGGAGGGATCCCTGATGGCTCATTTGGGCTCCTTTCCCTTTTTCCCATCTTCTTCCCACCCGCAGCTGGGTGGGGGACAGAGCTAGAGGAAGATAGGCAAAAGTCCTATCCCACTGGCATCACTGTGGTTTCCTCTTGGATAATGTGGTCTTGCCTGCTGTCGTGGAAAGCTTCTAAATGTTTACTCAGAGGAGCAGATCTGCAAATTCTTTAGAAACTCCAAAGGGATACCCACACTGTGCAGTTCTCTGCCATAAGGAAAGTAATGGGGCTCCACACTGCGGCACTGCTGTGGGTAGTCATCTAGAACGGAGTCCCAAGAAGGCTGAAGTCCACTTATCTTCCACATTGTCCACTTGCCCCTGGGAAACTTGCACTCACTTGTCCTGCCAAAGCTGGGGATACTTACTGACAGCTCCAGGCAGCTTTCTGCCTTCAGAAATCTGAAACTAGAGGCGAGAACTAGTCTTTGTTCAATATGACCCTCTAAACACAAAGGAACACAGACTGTGTAAAGCTACTGAGATTTGGGGCATTATCTGTTATAGCAGCTAGTATTTTTTTTTAAACAAACACACAATGGGAATCATTACAGAAGTCAGTCAGTCTTATTACTACATAATAATCCTTCTTATATTAAATAATTTTGAAAATTAAATATCAAGTGTAATTAATTAAAACACCCCTTCCTTTCAACAGAGATGAACTTCTTTATCCTCAACAAGCTATTTTTATTAAAATACCTTTAAAAAGGTACAATAATTTAGTGATGTAAAATAGCATATCTTTAGTCCATTTTCTAAAATAGGCAGTTACTAAAAAATTCTCCGTGGCTACAACATCAAAATATTGGAATGTTTGAAAAATATGAAGTTTACTATTACACGTAGTTTACAAAATAACATTCTTAGGAATATTAATGTACCTTTTAACATGTAGATTTCTCTAATACTTACAATGATATAAACACTCTTTCCAGTTCCTGTTGGTCCTACAAATATTGAAGGCTTTTGATGGGTGGTTAACAATTCCATTAATGCAGAGTATCGAACTGTGTCCAGAGTTGGTACAATGATTTCATTAAACATCACATCCTTAGGAATTGGAGGAGCTTCTGCCAATTTTTTTACCCATGGTTCCCATTTTCCTATTCCCTGTTCATAATAAATAGCCAAACGGTGAATGTTATAAAATACTTTTTTTTTTTTAATTTTTTTTTTCAACGTTTATTTATTTTTGGGACAGAGAGAGACACAGCATGAACGGGGGAGGGGCAGAGAGAGAGGGAGACACAGAATCGGAAACAGGCTCCAGGCTCCGAGCCATCAGCCCAGAGCCTGACGCGGGGCTCGAACTCACGGACCGTGAGATCGTGACCTGGCTGATGTCGGACGCTTAACCGACTGCGCCACCCAGGCGCCCCTGTTATAAAATACTTTTAAAAGCTCTGTACTCCTGTGCCACTGTAGAAAAGATCAAAGATCAAGACCAAAACAAAACACTGATGTTTATACATTTGTTTTTAGCCTTTAAAACACTTCACCCTGAATTTGAAAGTTAAACTTTGTGCTAAATTGAGAAGAAATGAGGCTTTTATATGAATCAAAATGAAATGGCAATGCTGTGGTTTTTTTAATGCCCTGAAACCACTGATTACGTCAACCCAAAGATCAGCTATTTTGGCCAAATGTTAGATTGAGAAAACTGGACTAATTAATGCATGAAAGAGTAAAGAATTTTATTCCATAGTGTTAACCAATATAGCACTTATTTCCCTAGAACATCAGCTGCATGTTGCTTATACTTTAATATTTTTTATTTTTTATGTCTATTTTTTTATTTTTGAGGGGGAGAGAGAGAGAGAGAGACCGAGAGAGAGAAAGAGAGAGAGGGAGGAGGACAGAGGATCTGAAGCAGGCTTTGTGATGACAGCAGAGAGCCCAATGCAAGGCTCAAACTCTTGAATCTTGAGATCATGACCTGAGTCAAAGTCAGATGTTTAACCAACTGAGCCACCCAGGCACCTCTGCTTATGCTTTTATAATGGTATTTATAACAAACATCAGCTTATCATTTCAGGTGAGATTTTTGTAAATTGTGGTTAAAAAAAATACCTAAAATATACCTTCAACCATTTTTTTGAGTATACAGTTCAGTAGTTTTAACTATATTCACATTGCTGTGCAACAACTATCTAGAATAGACAAGATTTCTTAATGTGAGATTATTATCATGACTTAACATTATACTGCATCTTTATATCCAATTAACTTGTCAACTAAAATTTGTGCTTGCTATACAGTGTTTAGAACAAAAATTTTCAAAGATATCATGTTAACTCTCTCACCTTAGAAAAACATCACTGGTCTCTCCATTCTTGCAAAATCAAATTTAAGCTCCTGGTCATTTAAAGCATATCAGAATTCAGGCCCTCCTTCCTTATATCTTTACATGTTCCACAGGCCAGTCTCATTGATGGACCTACTGTTTCCCTACATGACCTGGGTTCCTAGACCTTCCCACATGGCACTCTTTTGGCTTAGAGTGTCACATGACACTCTTCTGAAGAGGTTATGAACTCATCAAGGGCAGCTGTGTGCCTTATTCATTTTTGTACCCTCTGGCACAGTGCTTTGTGGATAGTACAGATTTTTTTTTTGAGGATGGTGAATTCATATCACATGTGAAAACTGTATTACAAAGACATTTCTAGAACTTTCTAGAACTGATGAAAATAACAATTTCCTTCCCATATTCTTTTTAAGTATATTCATTTTTGAGAAAGAGAGACAGAGAGTGAGCAGGGGAGGGCCAGAGAGAGAGAGGGAGACACAGAATCTGAAGAAGGCCCTAGGCTCTGAGCTATCAGCACAGAGCCCGATGTGGGGCTTGAACCTATAAGCTGCGAGATCATGACCTGAGCCAAAGTTGGATGCTTAACTGACTGAGCCACACAGGTCCCCTCTTTCTCATATTTTTGATGATCTTTTCTAACATGGATCTTTTGCCACCATATGAGGAAGGAAAAGTTAAGAGTCAGAAAACCTGGAGTGGATATGCCCTTAGAGATTTTGTGATACTGGGAAAATCACCTATCTCTGAGCCCTAATTTCCTCAATGGGAAGATTTGCAAAATAATACTATCTTTCTTATTCCACTGAGATATTGGGAAACAAATAGAAATGCTTGTGGAAAAGCTTAATAAACTTCAAAGTGCTCTGAAAATGCAGGCTATTGTTAGTAATTGGAAATAAAATAAAATTAGGAAAAATGAAAGGACAATATCTTGCAGTTGACAGGGTGAAGAATCTCTTCTGAGGTAAGCCTGGTAATATACCTCAAAAGCCATAAAAATTTAAAAATTGATATAGCAAATTCCTTTTCTAGGAACTTCTCTTTTTTACTTAAAAAATTTTTTAAGTTTATTGTTTATTTATTTATTTTGAGAGAGACAGAGACAGCATGAGTGGGGGAGGGGCAGAAAGCAGGAGGAAGAGAGAATCCCAAGCAGGCTCTGTGTTGTCAGGGCAGAACCCAATGCAGGCTCGAACCCATTAAACTGTGAGATCATGACGTGAGCCAAAACCAAGAGTCTGACACTCAACCAACTGAGCCACCCAGGTGCCCCTCTAGGAATTTATCTTAAAGAAAAAATCAGATATATACACATGGCTTGTATACAGGAATATTCACCAAAGCAGAAAAACTAAGAAACAACAAAACAGTTCAACATCTAACAGTAGGAAACTGTTGGGCTAGATCGTGGTCCTCAGATAATAATCTACGGAGGCTTAGAAAAATAAGTTTATTAAAGAAATACTAATGAGATAGAAAGGTGTTCTCTTTATTAACGGGAGAAGAGGATATAAAATTACCCTCTGGGGATATAGTATGATCCAATTTCACTTGAAGCTCCATATTTAAACATTATGGATTTTTTTTTTTCAACGTTTATCCATTTTTGGGACAGAGAGAGACAGAGCATGAACGGGGGAGGGGCAGAGAGAGAGGGAGACACAGAATCGGAAACAGGCTCCAGGCTCTGAGCCATCAGCCCAGAGCCCGACCCGGGGCTCGAACTCACGGACCGCGAGATCGTGACCTGGCTGAAGTCAGACGCTTAACCGACTGCGTCACCCAGGCGCCCCAACATTATGGATTTTTAAATGTCCTCAATACAGTACTTACAGCTGTCACACACATACAGGTGAACAAACACCACCCAGGTTTTATTGTCCAATTCATTTGCGAAGTGCTGAATTAACACTAACCCAGCTACGGCCCTGCAGGGCTTCTTACCATCTGTGATATGCTAACATGCACCAAATGAATCTCCAAGAGGTATCTTAAAGCAAAATGTACCTACTGCTGGACTAGATGTCATAATGTGTAATTTTATTTAATGAATACAATAGGCCCATCAGGTGTTATTATTTGTCTCATTTTATCAAAGAGAAAAGCAAGAATCAGAAAGATTAATAAACTAGTCCCAGGTTCTACAGAAAGAAAGTGGCATTACTAGGACTGAAACCCAGAGGTGTCCGACTTCAAAGCCAAAGCAACTTCCTTTACTACTCCATGTTGACTCTCAAGGTAAACAGTGGTGACAAGGTGGCCCCAGAGCCATTATGTGCTGTAATGTTGTACATCTTGCTTCAGAGTTCTTACCTCAGTGACAAATTGATAATCATAAATTGTTCCTTTTTCAGGAAATGGGACAGTTAGTGCTTTTGAAGACGTTTGTTCCGTACCGCTCAGTAATTTAAACTTATTTTGAGTTAGTTCTGAAATTGGGCCTTCCATTAGTTCTCGAAGAATCTTATCAAATCTCAACCTATCATCATCATTACAAGATGCTCCGACGGACCAGATCAATGAAAATAGAAAAATGCCCTGCATCGGAGAGATGAGAAGATAGAGTGCATTAAAAAAGGACTTTAATGTATTCTTGAAGCTTGAATCAGGTCAGCCAGATTAATATCTTTGAAAGAAAATGAATAAACTAACATATAATAGTAAGTTATCTCAGGATTTTATAATAATTAGATTTTTAAAAGCCAAATTGCATGTTTTAGAAAAATCTTGCTATCAGCAAAGATAATATAATGCAAAGTATAATTCTAGGCATTGTGAAACCTCAGAATGATTAGTCTGGTAAATCACATGAAATTTTAAGTAAGTGGCAGGACCCTGATATTAAAAAAGAACATTGAGATAACTTTTTATGAAGGCATATTTTAATAAGGAATAATCAATCCACAATAAACCTGCTTTTTAAATTTAAATTTTGATAGTGTTTTTGTAAAAGCAGAACAAATTTATATTCATTTATTTACCTGTTGTAATAATCTGAGCAATGAATGCATAAACTAGAACTGCCATTCTGTAAGCTTTCTTCTTACCAGGCTTAGGCAGGAAAACAGAGTAGATGACAAGACCCACCACTAAATGAGAAAACTTACTAGTTTGCTTTAAAATCAAATCCGCTTCCTTTTAAAAAAATTTTTTTAACATTTATTTTTGAGAGACCGAGCATGAGCAACAGAGGGGCAGAGAGAGAGGGAGACACAGAATCCCAAGCAGGCTCCAGGCTCTGAGCTGTCAGCACAGAGCCCAATGTGGGGCTCGAACTCATGAACCATGAGATCATAACCTGAGCTGAAGTCGGACACTGAAACCAACTGAGCTCCTCAAATCCCCTTTATAATGCCAAAACAAACACAATCTTGACTATGCTCATAAAAGTTGTGGACTCTACTTCGACACTGTGCACCTGCTCCTAGATTACTCACAGGTTGTTTCTGTCCAGAAACTCTTTAAAACTAAATTAAAAATTAATTTATTTAATAGAATGTAAGTAATAAGAGCAACATATTGACCACATTAGAAATGCTACCATTAGCAGTACATAATTTTTTATTAAGGAATATTCAAGGTCTGTTGATAATTTTATTCCTATTTTAAAAATACGTTTATACATATTTTCTTCCTTTCCTCAATCCTGATGTAGATTTGTATATGCATATATATTTTTTAAGCGCTTAAATCTCAAGAAAAATGGGGCACCTGGGTGGCTCAGTCAGTTGAGCATCTGACTCTTGATTTTGGCTTAGGTTGTGATCTCGTGGTTCCTGGGATCCAGCCCTGTATCGGGCTCTGTGCTTATATAGCACGGAGCCTGCTTGGGATTCTCTCTCTGTCTCTCTCTGTCTCTGTCTCTCGCTCTCTCTCTGTCCCTACACCTGTTCACACGTGCTCCCTCTTTCTCAAAATAAAGAAACCTAAAAGAAAAAGCCAAGAAAAGCAAGGAAAAAACGCAAAGAGTTATTATGATTTGCAGGTTGAAGGGGAGGGAGGTGAATCTGATCAAATGGTCATTGCTATTTTGGGGGTTGATCATTTCTGAGGCTGGTTAAGTGACTGAAGATTCCAGTAGCAGATATAAGGGTATCAGTGGGTTTCACCCAAACCTCATGAGGCCATAGAACTGCCAGTTGAGGAGGTTCCTCCAAGGACCTACTATTTGGGGCCTGACTTTTTCCTTGCTGTTCAGCTACCACCCACAGTCCAGCCCCCATTTCCGGGGGAGAAATGAAGTTCATTAATGAGGAAGCACTGGGGAAAGCAGTAGATGCCTTTCTACAGCAGGATTCAAAGGCAATGGACCTTACCTCCAATAAAGAATACGTTTCTCGGTCATTTCTCTCTTTCACTTTGACTGCATCAGCAAAGTCATCGATAAAACAGTCTATTAGATTCATTAAGGATCGGACTAAGTTTGTGTCTGAAGTAGGAGATAATTCCTGAAAAATCAGGGGGAAAAGTCTATAGAACAAATCAACTTAAATTAGGCACTAATTAAAATAGCATCAACTAATATTTATTGAACTTACTTCGTCCTCATAGCTGTAGTACTTATGAAAAGGCATGATTATAATTCTAGCTCTATAGGTAGGAAAACTGAGGCACGGATTAATTCCCTAGTCTAGAGTGTAGTGACACTGGATGTGTTGTCCTGTACATAGGTCCTAGCACCATGCATCACATAGCAAGTTCTCCATAAACACGTGTCTTCTTGCCTCCGAGCTCTCCTCCAACCTTTAGAGGGGTATTGCTTCACAGTTACTGTGTGAGAATTAAGTCTCTGAAAGTTAATTGGAACTGAAGATTAGGAGCAGCTGACTTCATCTTCAGCCACTGTCCCAGTAGAAACAGGCAGAAATGACAACCGAGTTTCTAAGGATGGGACTAAGTATTACTGATGCCCCCCTAAAATACAAATGGCTGTTGCTAAAAATAAGACACTCATTACTACATAGTAGCTAAGAGGAACTCATAATTTCTTTAAGAGAGGACAAAAGTACATAGAACATTTTAGAAGCTTGTAATAAAAGCATGTTTTTTTTTCTCTTTTGCTATTGAAAAGATTAGTTATTACGTGGAAAATTCATTTATTTGCAATACCTACATTCTCTGACAATGCCGGGGATGGGGGGGGGGGGGAACCTGTAGCTTATTCTACAAGTTTAACTGTTTTTGAAACATGATTACTTCATATCTTCAACAAATTTCAAGGTTTCTTTCCCCCTTTTTTTTTTTTTTAAATTTTGTAACATCCACACTCCTTGGAAGAGATGTGTCCGCCCCTGTTGTGCCAGTGCCCCACCCCCACCCGGCCCGTTCCTCAGTGAGCTACCAGAGCAGCCTTGCCTCTTTCCTGAAAATGTTTGGGCCACGCTTCACCCCATGATCTTCTCACTTGCCAAATCCAAGGCCATGTGCCAAACATTTTCTGCCTTGACCTCTTGGTAGTTTCCCATAATACTGACTACCTGCTTCTTAAAACGCCCTCTTCTCTTCCTGAGATTGCAGCCAGGTCTGGCATTGTATCCTTTGCTCTCTTATCTTTTTTTCTCTGCATTTTCTCTTTAGGCACTATCCACTGGCATGATTTTTAAATTCCGCTTTCCTTTTCTGTACTGTGAGCCAAACACGTGCCTTCTTCTCTTCGATTTCCAACAGTAGGAGAAATACCAGCCCTGTGTCCCTATGTTTGTTCCAGAGCCTAAGTCAACAACAGTAATCTCTAAACAAGTAGATACACTCATGCTAAATATAGTGGATTCCTCATTTAGCAGGCCTAGAGTAGTAACGTGTTCCTCCATCATTACCCACTATCTAATTCTTTAGATTTAATAAATGAATTACTTTTAAAAATGGTCCCTTTGCTGGTTATAATATAGATTTATTCTAGGAACTTTAAAAAACAAAGAAAATTACAAAAATGGAAACTAGAATATAATAGTCTCTGAGAAATGAGAGATAATATTTTTAGGGATTTTCATCCAGATGTGGTTAAGTGGACCTTTAAGACTTTTTTTTTTTTTAAGAGGTAAGAGAGTAGCATCCATACATCTTCTCAAACTTTAAAATGCTTCTTTTAAAATTTTTCTGGGGGGCACCTGGGTGGCTCAGGCGGTTATGTTAGGTGGCTGATTTCGGCTCAGGGCATGATCTCGCGGTTCACGGGTTAGAGCCCAGCATCGGGCTCTCTGCTGTCAGCCTGCTTCAGATCCTTGGTACCCCCCTCCCTCTCTGCCCTTCTCCCTCATGTGCTCTCACGTGCTTTCTCTCTCTCTCAAACTAAAATAAACATTACAAATTAAAAAAAATAAATAAATAAAATTAAACTTTGTTTTGAAGAATAAGTATATAAGTTAAAATCTTTTTACTTTAATCAGAAAAAGGTTTTTAGTTAAAACAGTTATCTTAATACCTGAGAGTTGACATTGACCACAGACATTAAAATGAATATATTTGGCTAATTTGGATTTTCCACTTATTGTTTAAGTCTTAAAATTCTCGTTCCTCTTACCTTCGTATGCTTTCTAATAAATTCAACAGACACTGGGACCATTCTGTCAAATAAGCCTATTATAAATTCTTTCTGAATAATACTAATCACAGCAGGTAAAAGATTTATCCAAGACAACATTAGTGGTCTCCAGCCTAACATGTGAGGCTCCATGTAAATCATACCACATCTGGAAACCTGGAAAAAAGAATAATTGTTTACCATCAAGGTAATGCTTCTGTCAGAAATTTGACGTGGTATATCCCTTTCTTAAAACCTGCAGAAAATTCCTAAAAAGAAGCTTAATTTTATGTCACTTCACGACCTAAATTTTTATGTGTGACTTTACCAATGGTTCTAGACAAAAAGGAAAAAAATCCCTGACTCTTAAATTGATCAGGGTAGGTCAACAGCTATGCCTGTTCTTAGAGAGAGTACTGTTACAATGAATTATGTTTCATTTAAAGTCAAAGTTCCTTATAAAAACATTTATAACATTTCAAATGTATAAGATGTCAACATTGAGGACTCACAGTGGCAGGAGAAGCAACTTCCAAATCCATTGGTTCAAAAATAAGATTCATTTGTGGTGACATTTGAATAATCTCCCCACTCATCAGACAGAGCTTTTTGTTGTCATCCAGCACCGTATTCATATTCTCAATCCACACGGCATCCACTGGCCCATCAAAAATTAACCATTTCCTATCTGGCGTCTGGTATATGCATTTGATGAATACAAGGGAAAAATTAATAGTGATAATGTAAGGAAACAGTGCCATGCTTCAAAATTTAAACATGTAACTTGTAAAATTAATTTCACCATGAAAATGTAAAGGTGTCTTTTGAATACAGTGTGTATGTGTGTACGGAGAGAAAGTCACGAAAGAAGCCTTTATGTGCCATGGACAAGACAGAATATAACATCTGTTCTCAAGATTCCATCTTTTCCAACGTTTCTGAACTCACATGTAACATGTTTTGGAAAGTATTACAAATAAAAAAAAATATAATTGTCAGTGAAAACAGAATTTTCATTGAAATTACCTGATTCTATGCAATATTATGTTCATACAGATTAATTACTCTTACGTGCTAAGTCAAGTTTTTTCTTCCCTCCGCTGAATGAATTCACACACATTCATACCCCTCTTGGGTTGAATGGTTTTATGGCGATATGGGACATTAGTATAAGATTCAGTTTCACAATGATAAATATGAAAATATTTGCTCATTGTCTGGAATACAGTAAAAGCTCAACAAATATTAAGGAGTGGTTAGGTAGCTGCTGGAGAGTACAAAAGCTGATTCTACTTTCCACAGCTTACGAATCAGCTTTTTTGGGCACACGGATGCTGCCTTGGTTCACTTTCAGCAAACGTGATTTGAGTTGAAGTGGTGAGGGACTTGGATCCATCTTAACACCTTCTCAGTCCCTGTGGACAACTGCTTTAATCTACAAGACGGTACACTTGTCATGGGCTTAGGCCACCCCATACCCACTCTCTGAGCCAGGAAGCAAGAAAGAGCCCATACCCCGGAAGTCGCCTTGAAAAGAGCCCGTACCCCAGAAGTCACGTTGAGAAGAGCCCGTACCCCGGAAGTCACCTTGAGAAGAGCCCAGACCCTGAAAGTCACCTTGAGAAGAACCCAGACCCCAGAAGTCACCTTGAGAAGAGCCCATACCCCAGAAGTCACCTTGAGAAGATGTCACCTTGAGAAGAGCCCAGACCCCAGAAGTCACCTTGAGAAGAGCCCAGACCCCAAAAGTCACCTTGAGAAGAGCCTGTACCCCAGAAGTCACCTTGAGAAGAGCCCGTACCTCAGAAGTCACCTTGAGAGCAACTTTCCCTTGCACTGTTGGCTTCCCATGCCTGCTAATCTTCGCTTTGGGTAACACCACCATGTAACAGCAAGATGTTGGGCTCTACGGTCTGAAAGACCTTGCTTTTCATTTGACTTTACTACTTACCAGCTAGGAGACTTTGGGTCAGCTCCTTAACCTCTCTGAGACTATTTATGGGACAAAGCTCTCTGGAAAATGTAATATGTGCTATGTAACTGGATGTACAATGGGAGAGATCTCATAATTATTTCTGTACAAATAATGTAACTGCATACATTATCTACAGATGCCATGTGTTAATCTGGGCCAGAGTTTATCCACTGTGAAAAGAAAGAAACTGAGAAGTTATATCAATGGTCCCAACGTGTCTGTTTGCCTCAGTTACTTTTATCCTTGAAATTACTAATAAAGCCTGGTACTGGGCAAGATCTCTGTCCCATGAAAGCCAATCCTTATGTCACTCATTGCCCAAGTTCCTTCAGCCATTAAGAGCAGAGTTGAGATATGACATTTTTCTGTTGTCACACTGATTAAAGAATAATGATTAGACAGGTCCTTAAGCGAATAAAGAGCACCAAAGTCAAGACGTAAGGTAGTCAGAATAAAGGAAATGTTTACTTGAAAAAGATTTAATAAATTAAGTGTCTCTAGCCTAGGCCCTTCTTCTTTAAGACCAGACTTAGCAAGCTCTCTCCCACATGATCACATTCTGTGGACAGCCTGCTAACATGTGGCAACCAAGTTAACATTTCCTGGTCTGTGGACTCTTTCTTGGAAGAGCGGGCAACCGCTGCTCAGCAGAATAAGCCAGGAGTAGGTAAATGCCCGCTCTCACTCACAGCAGTCAGCAAGGCTGGCTCATCCCTCACCTCCTACGCTTTCCAGCAGCCCATTGTCTTCCGAACAAGTAGGGCAAAAGTGTTGGAACTTGAAGACATTGTTTTGTAAAGGTCTGCAATTTCTTCTCTGCGAACTGGAATATACCTAACAATTAGTGGGTGTGACAGAGACAGCAGCCTAAAAAGTGGGCAATGGAAGAACGTTCCTGAAGGAGCAAAAGGATCACGATATTCAGCTGTTCTCCATCCTGTGTCAGTTAGCCTGAAAAAAAGAGACCCAGGAGTACTTTTTCCCTGACCTCTTTCTCGTGCCCTCTTCTCCGCACACCCAGGCAAAGGCCCTCGCCAGCATCTGGCATCTTTGCCAGCATCTGGCATCGTCTGGCTTCTTTGTAGGTGCTGCCGATGCTGGCAGAAACAGTGCCAGACGATCTGGGACCGTGTTGTAAATAAACACCTTGAGCTTGAACTAGAAATATAAATGTTTGTTTGGAACAACTGAAAAACACATCAGACATCTGTCAGAAAGGACTATCATAGTCTTTTGAAGTGTGCACGCTTAAGTGTCAGTACTTACCGGTGAGGAAGCAAATGCCCTAAAACTGACAGCGAGGATGCCATCGGACCACTCGTGAGACACTACATCAAACTGTCCATACAACTGACCCATGGTGACAGACTTGGGATTTAAAACAGTAATTTGAACCTTGTTCTCTTCCATTAACCCCTTAAAGGAAAAAAAAAGTACATTATCTATTTAGAAGGATACTGTCTCTATTCATAGAAAAGCAGGACTGTATATGTAGAAACTCCTACACTCTACAAAGAAACTCCCAGAAATAAGGAATGCATTTAATAAAGTTCCAGCATATGAAGTCCATATATAAAGACTGGTTGTATTTACACAGTGCCAATGAACAACTGAAAAAATTAAATTTTTACAAATACTGTTTACCATAGTTTTAAAAACTCATAAAATACTCAGTAATAAATTAGCTATAAACCTAAATACTTACAGAACTGTAAATCTAAAACAACAATGAAACCTGGCAAAATTTTTTGTTAAGGGTCAGGCAGTCAATATTATAGGCTTTCAGGTTACAAACAGCAGCTCACATATTCTTCTCTGTTTCTTTTCTTTCTTTCCATTTTTTTTTTTTAAACAAACGTTAAAAAGTGTTACCACCATTCTAAGCTCATTGGTGTTAGAAAAATAGGCTCGGGGCCAAATTTGGGCTGTAATTGCCGACTCCTGCTACCAAATATTCTCTGAGAGAAAATTAAAAGATCTAACCATGTTCCATTCTCACAGAATGGAGAAGTTAATATTGGCAGATTGTCAGTTTTGACCAGAACCTTGAAGCCCGTGTGGGAATTATACAAGAGATGTTAACACCCCTTGGGGCATAAGCTTTTCATGTTTTTAATTAATAGATGTTATTTTCTTAGAGTAGCTTTAGATTTACAGAGAAATTGAGTGTAAAGTCAGATCTCTGTAGTTTCACATAGATTCCCTCTGCCCACTCACCACCACCACCCCCCCCCCCCGCCCAGTTTCCCCTATTATTAAAGCCTTGCATTGGGCTGGTATATTATTATGAATAATGAACTGATATTGATACATTATTACTAATTAAAGTCCATGGTTTACATTAAGGGTCACTCGTGTGTTATACATTCTATGAGTTCTGCCAAACACACAATGGCACATATCCATCATTACACTATCGTACAGAATAGTTTCACTGCCCTATAAATCCCCTGTGCTCCGTTAGTAGTCATTTCTTTTTTTTTTATACACAGCAACGTAACATGTGCAACTCTTCCCAACATTGCCTTCTGCCCACCCCCTCGGGGCTTGGGACACAAACCGCCAAACTCGAATAAAGACGTGGGAAGATCACTAAGCAGTAAAACAAGCTTTGAGGCTTTGCATACTTCTCTGTGCCCACCAAGGGGCTGACAAGGAAGGCATCGTCCTAAATCCAGAAGTATGGGAAAGCTCTACCATCATTGTCAGAGGAAGTTGCTATCACCAAAACAAGGTTTTTGTCTCAAAGGCAACAGGCTAGTGAGACTCCACAAGAAAGATCTAACGATCACATTGGGGCGTCTGGGTGGCTCAGTCGATTCGGTGTCCAGCTTCTGCACAGGTCATGAACTTGCGGTCGTTAGTTCGAGCCCCACGTCAGGCTCTGTGCGGACAGCTCAGAGCCTGGAGCCTGCTTCAGACTTGTGTCTCCCTCTCTCTGCCCCTCCCCTGCTCACACGCTTTCACTCAGAAATATGAACATTAAAAAAAAAAGATATAATGATCACAAATCCCATTTGGCTATAAACATTGAAATGAATGAAACAAAACTCTTCAAAATACAAGAAGTAGATGGAAATTAAATTTTATTAGTTGGAAAATTAAAAGCAGCCTCATTCCTTTCAAAGGAGCATTTCAAAGTAGACCAAACCATGATGCATAAGATAGGAATTCATTGCATTTATGTACATATGTATTATATAACACACAGCGCACAGTCACTTTAATACCACTAGCAGCTAATCACAGAAGTTTGCATTACAAAACTAACCATCCAGGAAATAAAAAATACTCTCTTAAAAGTATAAAAAGAGGGGTGCCTGGGTGGCTCAGTCAGTTGAATGTCTGACTCTTAATTTCAGCTCAGGTCATGATCCCAGGGTGATGGGATGGACCCCCACATCAGGCTCTGCACTGACGGCATGGAGCCTGCTTGGGATTCTCTCTCTTCCCCTTTTCCCATCTCTCTCTCTCTCTCTCTCTCTCTCCCCCCCCCCTCTGCCCCTCCCCCACATGCATGCTTTCTTTCTCACTCTAAAATTTTTTTTAAGTATAAAAAGAAAACTTTTAGGATTTTCAGACTTTTTTTTTTTTTACAACAAACGTGTTACCTTCATAAATAAAAAAAATTTGAAAAGAAATAAAAGGTTGACAGGCAAATCTATGGTATATTCTTTATATGCTAAACTTAATAGCTTCATATTACTTTTCTAGTAGTATTTTCCCTTTGACTCATTTTTTCCACGATTTTAAGTTGCTACATTAAAGTATCTTTTTTTTTTTTTTAATGTTTATTTATTTTGAGAGAGAGAGCACACAAGCAGGAGAGGAGAAGAGAGAGAGAATCCCAAGCAGGCTCCCTGCTGCCATTGCAGAGGCGATGTGGGGCTCAATCCCACGAACCGTGAGATCATGACCTGAGCAGAAATCAAGAGTTGGATACCCAACTGACTGGGCCACCCCGGAGCCCCTCCACTAAGATATCATTTTAAATGACCATACATTCTATCTTCCCCAAAGCTGATCATAAATAAATTAATGCATTAATACCACACCTACCTTTTCACAGATGTCATTTAGTGCTCCTGCTAAGATGCGATATGCACTGGTTTTCCCTCCAAATGGTTCTCCCACAATCATGAAACCATGACGCACAATCATCATCTCATATATTTGAAGTATCTTCTCAGAAAAGAATCTGGTCATTTGCAAATTCATGGACTCACAGTTATCTTTGATAGCTGTTAGCAAATCGTTGTAATCTGGTTTTGGTAATTTCACACCAGGAAACAAATCTGAGGTGATTCCCTGATGACAAATGATTTGGGGATTTATATTATACATTCAATACCCTGTCTCTCTCCACACACATATAGGTACACATGATGAAATTCCTCCCATCCTCATATTTAATACTGATGGAAATAGAGCCATTAAATAGTGCAACAGTATTTTTAACAGCTTTTTAGAGGTATCAAGACTAACATACAATGAACAATGTTTAAAGTGTTACAATTCGATAGGTGGAACCATCAACTCAATCAAGACAATCAGCCTATCTATCACTCCCCAAAGTCACCTTGTGACCTTTTGTAATCCTCTTTACCTTCTCTCCTTGCCACCTCCCACCTCCATCACCAAGTTACCACTAATTTCCTTTCTGTTACCTTTTTTTTTTTTTATTTGTATTGCCTAGAATTTAATACAGATGAAGTTACACATTATGGATGTGGTTTTTTCTGATTTTTATTCAGCATAAAGATTTGGAGATTTGTGCATGTGACAGCATCTGCTAATAGCTCACTGCATATAAGTATTACATTGCATTGAAGTATAATGGTTTCTAAATCCATACCCCTGTTGATGGACACTTTCATTGTTTCCAGTTTGGGGCTATTAAAAACAGAACTTCTATGAACATTTATATGCAAGTCTTTGTATGGACAAATGCCTTCACTTCTCTTGGGTGAATACTGAGTAGTGGAATACTTGGGTAATATGGTTATGATTTTAATATTTTAAGAAAGTGTCTGTTTTCCAAGGTGGTTGTATTATTTAAATTTACCCAAATACTTTTAGTAGTCTGTCTTTTCAACTTTTTTTAGTGTTTATGTATTTATTTTTCAGAGAGAGAGAGAGCCCGAGGAAGCGTGTGCATGAGAGTGGGGGAGGGGCAGAGAGAGAGGAGACTGAATCCTAGGCGGGTTTCACCCTGGCAGGCAGCTCAGAGCACCATGCGGGGCTCACCAACTGTGAGATCACGACCTGAGCTGTAACCAAGAGTCAGATGCTTAACCCTCAGAGTCACCCAAGGCACCCTGGTATGGCCAGTCTTTTTAATTTTAGCCCCACTCATAAATGTGTCGCAGTATCTTACTGTGGCTTCAGTTTGCACTTCCTGATGACTATCATTTTTTGTATGTGCTTATTTCCTTTATGTGGATGTTCTTTAGTGACGTACCTGTTCAAATCTTCTGTCTATTTTTAATTGGTTTCTTTCCCTTTTTTTTTTTTTAAACATCTAATCATTTTTGAAAGACAGAGACAGACAGCATGGGAAAGCAGAAAAGCAGAGAGAAAGCAGAGGGAGAGGGAGACACAGAATGTGAAGCAGGCTCCAGGCTCTGTGCTGTCAGCACAGAGCCCGATGTGGGGCTCAAACCCACACGCTGTGAGATCATGACCTGAACCAAAGTCAGACACTTAACCAACTGAGCCACCCAAGCACCCCTAATAGGTTTATCTTCTTAATGGCAAGTTTTAACCGTTCTTTAAATATTCTGCATACAATTCCTTCATCATATATCTAATTGGCAAATATTTTTTCCTAGACTGCAACTTGTCTTTCATTCTTTTATCAGTGTCTTTCAAAAAGCAAACTTTCAAAATTTTGATGAGTATATGTTATCAATTTATTGTTTTATGCACTGTGCTTTTGGTGCTGTGTTTAAGAAATTTTTGCCTACCCCAGAGTCACAAAATATTTCTCCTGTTTTCTTTTAGAAATTTTACAGTTTTACAATACTTTTAAGTTAAAATGTTAGATGAGTATTATCTGATTTCAAGACTGATTATGCAGTGTCATATTACTATAATGATAGACAAATATATCAGTGGAACAGAACAGGGAGTCCACAAAGAGACCCACATACATTTGAACATCTCATTCTGAACAAAGACAATTTGATGGAGAAAAGATAAAGATAGGATGCCTTTAATCCATACCTCAATATCACATACAAAACTTAGTTCAAAGGTATTTTAATCACTGTGGTGGTATTTTAATCATCTTAGTCTCTCTCAAAAATTCATGCCCATGCAAAAACCACAAAATGTAACCTCTTTTGGAAATGGGATCTTTGCAGATATAATTAGGTAAATTAAAATGTTATACTGGGCCCTAAATCCAATAACTGCTATCTTTGTAGCAGAAAGGAGACGGAGATTCAAATACAAATACACCCAGGGGAGGCCATGTAAAGGTGGAGGCCGAGATTGGAGCAATGCCAACCCACTCCAAGGAACATCGAGGGTTGCCAATAGCCACCAGAAGCTAAGAAGAGGCAAAGGAGTCTTTTCTAGAGGTTTGATTTCAGACTTCTATCCTCTAGAAATTTGAGAGAATACATTTGTGTTGTCTTAACAGTTTGGGGTACTTTTGTTATGGCAGCTTTGGGAACCTGATACGATCATATACTGTATGATTGGAAAGAATTATGATTCCATATTTAGTATATAGGAATATAGGAATATATAAAGTTGATTGCAAGATCTAAGAAACATACCTTTATAAACTGCTAAAGCTGTAAGTATTATAGCAACCTATGTGAGAAAAAGAACTATTTTCTTTACTGTGAAAGTAAAAGTGAAAATTCAGAAGTGCTTCATGTTTGAACTACACTTTAGAATTTATGAACTATGAACTTAATTGCCCCTATATTTAATCCTTCAAACGCTGTTATAGAGAAACTGACCTTAGTTTATCAAAGCAGTATGTTTCCTTGGGATAAATGGGAGAAACAAGCATCGTAGCACAGTGGTCAAGAGCACTCCACAGCCTGACTGCATGGTTGAAATTCCCGCTTGCTCATGTACTAGCCATAAATAAAAGTTAATTATCTTTGCCTCAGTTAAATGATCTGTAAAACAGGGATAATGACAGCACCTGCCCTACCTACTGGGTCATTGTGAGCATTAAGTTACTATTAGCAAAGCCCTTGTGTCTGATCCACGGTAAGTCCACAGTGTTTGATAAATAAATAAACATAGCTTCTCAGATTGTTCAAATTGCTTATGGTTGACCTTGAAACCCCAGAACATATTTGGTATCCAGTGGTTCTCAACCAAGACCAGTTGTCCTCACTCTCCTTTCAGGATGTGAGTTGGAAATATGTGGAGTTGTGCTGGTCGTCACAACAAAAAAGGTCTCTAAAAACTGGGGTGAGGGTGGGGGGCAAGAATGCCAAACGTCCTACAGTGCACAGGATAGTCTCGCAACAAGGAATTGTCACTGTCCCAATTTAAAGTGACAGTTATGCAGGACGCCTGGGTGGCTCAGTCAGTTGACTGTCCGACTTTGGCTCAGATCATGATCTCGCAGTTGACGAGTTCGAACCCTGCATGGGGCTCTGTGCCGACAGCTCAGAGCCCGGAGCCTGCTTCGGATTCTGTGTCTCCCTCTCTCTCTGCCCCTCCCCCGCTCATGCTCTGTGTCGGTCTCAAAAATAAATAAACATTAGAAAAAAAAGTGACAGTTATGCTCCATTTTTGAGACATTGCTCAATAATGTTCACGGAGTGAATACACAACTGCTTGAGAATACATCTGGTGAGTCAGATTTCCACGTTATAAAATGCAGTGTTTCGAGGCGCCTGGGTGGTCCGTTGGTTAAGTGTCCGACTTTGGGCCAGGTCATGATCTCACGGTTTGTGATTTCAAGCCCCACATAGGGCTCCATGCTGTCAGTACAGAGCCCACTTCTTCAGATCCTCCCTCCCCTTCCCGCTCTGCCCCTGCCCCTCTCGCGTATGTGTATGCATGCGCCCTGTCTTTCAAAAATAAACATTAAAACAATTATAAAAATATGTAGTTTTTACTCTTGGAAAATTTATTCAGTATACTAGTGCCAAAGACACTGAGGGAAAACATGAGGAAGAAAATTTGAACCTATTCCTTATATATTTGCACTGCCAGCTCTAAGTGCTATGAAAAGATCCTTTCAACTTGGTGATATATGGTTACTAGGGAAAGCTGAAGACACTGGGCCACACTACAGAGACAGTGGCCTTCTCCCCCCTCCCTGTCATACCCCTGCTGTCTTTACACATTGGAAACTAACTGCTTGAACTTCAAGGCAGCGCAAATTAGTGCACCATCTAACATCTGTTGGGAGACAGGCCCCTGATTCCTTCTATCTGAGACAGGGAAAAGGAAAAGAATGACATCAAATGAAACGTGAAAACCTTAACCATTATTCTAATACTTCCTCTCAATTAGTAACAGTCTAATCTTAAAAATATAACAAGCTTCTTAAACTTAGTTCTTTCTTTAAATTATCCTGAAAAATCAATTTCATAAAAGCCATTATACTCTTTTAAAGAAATTAAGCTTCTTTAAAAATGTCTTCAATTATTAATTTTTTAAAGTTTTTTGTTTATTTTGGAAAAGACAGAGACACAGCAAGCAGAGAAGGAGCAAAGAGAGAGGGGGAGGCAGATACCAAATGGGCTCGACACTGTCAGCACAGAGCCCGACGGGGGGCCTCGAACTCATCAAACTGTGAGATCATGACCTGAGCCGAAACCAAAAGTCAGACACTTAACCGACAGAGCCACCCAGGCGCCCATCTTCAATTATTAATTTAACAAACATTGACCACGTACCTTTTCTGTGCAAAGGATTCAGTGGTGTGTTAGACCAATTATTCTCCTTCATGGAGCCTACATTCTAATGTAATTTATAAGCAAACATACTTTGCAACTTTTGTGGGTTTATTACATTATGCAGTAAAAAAGTACTATTTAAAAATCGCAACTTGTTGAAAGTCATATAAAGTAACAGAGCTAGTTAAACATACTTCAAGTACAACATGGGATGATCTATGTTTTTCTGTGCCGTGTCATTATTATCTATAGACGTTTCTCCTAGGGAATTGCAAAGTTGGACACTTGATAAATACATCATTTTAAAAATTCTGATATACCAAAATAATAAATGTTCTTACCTCAAAGAGTGGTAAATCGTGGGACAAAAATTTTGGCAGATTTACATCAATAATAGATCTAAGCAGCAAAATTTCTTCATTTTCATTTGGATATTTCAGCTAAAAGAAAATATACTCAAGGTGATCTCTCCATCTTCTAAATGTAACCTCTACATTTTCACACACACATACACACACAGACCCTAAAGACAATTTAAATCCATGTAAAATTGTTCTCATTTATTTTCATTTAATTGGATTGTTATTAATTTTAGAGTCTGAAAAAATTCCAAAACACCTGTGATAGACCCAAAGTTTACTAAAAGCCTGGTTGAACTCCAAACCTGTTGTTCATGCCCGTAATAAGGTTAGCATCGTTCACAAACATGGAAACTGAGAATTATTTCTCCCAACTTCCAACACTTTCTTCAACATCTCACTCCAAAGTTTCTCCTACCATCATGCATTTAATTTTCCAGAACACTCTTCCTTTCCTCTAGAACCTTTATGCCTAATAAATTCCACGTCCCAACTGAACTGGCTTTGTAACCTTACAAAGTCAGTGATGCCCAGCTGTCAAGCTCAGAGCACCCAGTGCCAAAGCTAATTCTGCACATATAGACTTTGTCTTCAGATCAATGTAACCACACATAAATTGTGAAGTGTCAAAAGTCTATTTTGTGATTTGAGAAGCTATTATTTTAAAGCAAATGTTTAAATTGTTTCTTGACATAATAAAAACAAACTTCAAAATATTCAAGCCAACACTTTCAACCACTCTAAATTAGCTTTTGACAAAGAATGATAGGATTCATTTGCAGGATTCATTTGCAGCATAACTTAATAGCTCAATTCCACAGTCAAGATGTCAGTGATAACATACACTAGGACAATGCATTATCTTTTCCATTATCCGGCCACAGAATAATTCTGACATGCCAGGTTAATATAAATTGTTGCTTCTAGTTGCATTTGCTTATTGCAAAAAGACAATGACTTGAAGTTATGCTAGGCTAATGTGAAATAGAATATCACCACCATATATCAGAATTCTCAGTAACATTATTACAGAAGATAAAAATGCATGCCATTGTTCTTAATCATGTAGAATATATTTTAAAATCTTTATCTTCTACAAAACATGAACATGAACATTTTATAAACTCCAAGGTCACATTTTGCATTTTGCTATTAAGTATAGCCTACCTTGCTTTGTTTCATAAAGAAATAATGCACATTAATAGTTCATGGCTCCACAAAATACTTTCAATGAAAGGTTACACAAGCCTTAAAATATTTGTATTTCTCCATCTATATAGTTATGATTCATACCATTTTAAAATTCAAATGTTATGTTGCAAATCTATAACTGCTGGTCTACAATAAATTGTAATTATGGAATTACATTAATTGATAATGTTCAGCCACATTTGTATATATTTATTAATTATACATTATTTCTTTTAAGGCTATATATGTTCATATAGACTGAAAGCCTTCAAAATATTTCTCAGCAACAAGGAATTTTATTCCTTGGTAGTACTTAACTTCATACATTCAAAATTATGGAGGGGCACCTGGGTGGCTCAGTTGGTGAAGGGTCCGACTTCAGCTCAGGTCATGATCTCACAGTTCGTGGGTTCGAGCCCCATGTTGGGCTCTGTGCTGACAGTTCACAACCTGGAGCCTGCTTTGGCTTCTGTGTCTCCCTCTCTCTCTCTGCCCTCCCCAGCTGGCACTCTGTCTCTCCCTCTCTCTCAAAAATAAATAAACATTAAATTTTTTTTTTAATTATGGAACTGAACTCAAATCAAATCACTAAATTACATTTAAGTTTTTACAAATCCTAAAAATTTCCTTTTTCACATGTGCAGACGATCAACTATTTTTTAGTACAACTGAATTTTTTTCAGTTGGTGAAACCAGCCAGTATTGGAACTCTGTAAAGACAGATGGCCCTGAAATTTACCAACAAAATTTATGAGTAAGAAATAACTTGACTCCTCTACCTTTAGATTCCCAGCGGCAGTAAGCACGGACTTCACAGCTCTCATGCCATAGTCATAGTGATGTTGTGAGGACAACTGCTCTGAACACAAGCGGTAGGTGGCCACGATTTTCACTGACAGTGGACGAGCTGTGACGAACCCACAGGAGTACAGGACTATTTCAGCAATCATGGCATAATCAGGCACCATCATTGCTACCGTCCGAAAGAGAGCCTGTAGGAGTGCAGAATAGGTGTTTTTTAAAGAAGGCCATCATAAAGATAACCTACTGGGCATTTCCTTATGACTTTATAGCTCTTCCTCAATAATATTAAATTACAGTGTCCAGATCATATAGATAAGAACACTTAATTTTAAAAATGGGTTTCTAGTGGTGCCTGGGTGGCTCAGTTGGTTAAGCGTCTAACTCCTGATTTCGAATCAGGTCATGATCTCACGGGCTGGTATGATCAAGCCTCAGGTAGGGCTCTGTGCTGATAGTGAGGAGCTGGCTTGGGATTCTCTCTCTCCCTCTCTGTCTGCCCCACCACTGCTCACATTCTCTCTCTCTGCCTCTCTCAAAATAAATCAATAAACACTTTTAAAAAATAAAAATGGGTTTCTTGTCATTGTTATATAATACATATCATTAACTTCTGTATAAGTATTTTTCCTTAAATCATGATTTAAGAACACTTATAAATTCTTATGGTACTTAGATCGATTCTTCTTGGCAAGTGACAGATTATAGGGAAAAAGTATCCAATTCTGCTGGGATGTCCAAAAGCTAGGCTTTTCTTCTGGGCTGGTGAAAAAGTGCCTGGTTTGGGGAGACCTGGGCTGTAAGTGAGGTTCTCTAGGAATCTAATTAATTATATGCAGTGGGCTAATCAGATTACTCCTAATAACAAGGCTATGTTAGATAAATAAGGTATTTTGAGATATTTTTAACTTTTTTGTGTCTATAGTAAGCATGTCAGTCTTTCATCAAGCATAAAGAAATGAAAACTGGAAGTCTCAGATAATTAATACTAGAAATAAATCAGTTTTCCAAATTGTAAAGATATTTTTATTGATTGATTTTTGAGAGATAAAGAGATAAAGAAAGAGAGAGAGAGAGAGAGAGAGAGAGAGAGAATCCCAAGCAGCCTCCATGCTGATGTGGGGCTTGATCTCACACCTGTGAGATCATGACCTGAGCCAACAGCAAGAATCGTACTCTTAACCAACTGAGCCATCCAGGTGCTCCACAATATTTTTTCTCAGGATATTTTAACTGTTGTGGGATAGATAAATGTTACATGATGCTAACTAAAGAGAAAACTCAACAGATTTTAGAAGAATAAATAAGAAAATTTAACTTCACAGAGCACCTGGGTGGCTCAGTCGGTTAAGCATCTGGCCTTGGCTTAGGTCATGATCTCATAGCTCGTGGGTTCGAGCCCCGCGTCAGGCTCTGGGCTGACAGCTCAGAGCCTGGAGCCTGCTTTGGATTCTGAGTCTCCCTCCCTCTCTGCCCTTACCCTACTCATGCTCTGTCTCTCTCTCCCTCAAAAATAAAGATTAAAAAGAAATAAAAAAATAAAAGAAAATTTAACTTTAGAATGTTATTACGTGTCAAGTCCTACTTCAATAGCTCATACATTTAGACAGGAAACTTTGTGTACTAAAGAGAAAAAAATAATATTCTAGAAAAGTGGCAATTTTTTTTTAAGTAGGCTCCATGCCCAATGTGGGTCTTGAACTCACAACCCTGAGACCGAGAGTTGCATGCTGTACTGATTGAGCCAGCCAGGTGCCCCTAGGAAAATGGCAATTTTTATTCAGATAGTTGGTAAGTATCTTCCAGGAATTCATTGAATTACCCTAAACACAGGCAGATAGAAAATTAGGCATCTCGCTTAAGTGATCCTATAGACTGTTCCAGGTTGAGAATGAAAGATTTGCATCAAACAAGATCCTTCCAATGTGTTAATTACTAGCTAGAGACCTTAGTACACCTATTTTATCAGTAAGGTTACCATTAAAGAAAGAATAAAATGTTAAAAATACATAGCTTGAGCAAATAACTTGGAACAGAGAAGCTTAAACAAGTGCTCTAAGGCACTACATATTTGAGAAACAAAGAATGCAAGAGAATTACTATATACATAGTACCTCTTCAAATTTTTTAATGTTTATTTCTTTTTGAGAGAGAGACAGGGCATGAGTGGGGGAGGGACATAGAGAGGGAGACACAGAATCTGAAGTAGGCTCCAGGCTCTGGAGCCATCAGCACAGAGCCCGATGCAGGGCTTGAACCCACAAACTGTGAGATCATGACCTGAGCCGAAGTCAGACACTTAACCGACTAAGACACCCACGTGCCATAGATAGTACCTCTTTAAAAGGGTAGTTTCTCAACCACTTTTTTTTTTCTCTCAAGTAAAAGAATGAATGAATCAATCAATGAATCAATGAACAAATCAGTCAGTGGGTCCATGGCTAGGTTAGGGTGGTGTGGTCTTTCCACAATAGTATAAACTGCTACTAGTTTAAGGTGAACGATCAGGTCTGTGTGTTGTAGGCTTCCCTCTGACAACCTCAGGTATTTCACAAATTCCTATTCACATTCTTTCAGCCCTACTAGCAATATGGCCGTGGAACACTATGCAACAGACAGATCAGTAGCCAAGAGAACAAAAAACAGAGTGTGGTAAAGAAGTTTTGAGGGGTTATCATGATGTTCCATCCAATAGGAATCCTTCACCAAAGACTTAACTTTGCCTTTTATATATCACAGAGGAAAGCATCCTGCTCAAAATATTTTTAGGACTAAACTGTTATGGGGGTGGATATTCTAATTCAATGATTCTCAAACAGTGTGTGAGAAATACTGATATGATATGGTTTGATTTGAAATGTGTCAGAAATAATTTGTTAGTAACAGCAATAAGTTTAAAGGCAATTTAGTGCTCTTAAAAAGTTTTAAGTTAGATTCTGGCTTACCCAATGACATACTTTCTTGCGTGTAAGAGTATAGTTCCAAGTATCATACCCAGGCTTGAATGAATTCTGATACATATAGTCAACACGACCATTATCTTTCTGGAAAGCTATGTATCAGGTTATTGGCTTTGTGATATTAGAAGATCTGGAATATGCCTGTTTTACCATGGCTTCTAGCATTCGACTATTCTGAAATGTCATGTTGAGTGGATTAGAATAGTTTTAATATTAACTATAGCTTCTCTAAGGTAGAAATGTGCTTAAGGAATCGACCTACTATGCAGATCTTATCTAGGGGTACAGGATGTCAAAAGGGGACTCTTTCTGCATGATACACATAGGCGTAGGGAGATGGCAGCCCAGGGGAAGCTGGGTCCTAATTCCAAGGTTCTTGTAGATCAGGCCAAGAACTTTGAACAGTTTTTCTGCAGGCAAAACAAAAACAAAAAGCCCAGTAGCTTAACTCTGGAAGTTATAGGATCACATTTCTTCTGATGACACTGGTAGACTTTTAATGGGGAATTCGTTAGAGTGAATTTTAGTGAGGAAGAGATTGGTGACAAGTGGGTTGCTGCACTAAGACACACAAGAGGAGACTGAAGAGGGACAGAAACAAGGTGTGGTGATGAGACTAAGCGGGAGCAGCAAGAACCATAAGGCTTTTGTAAAATAGGATTCCCATTATTGGGGACCAGCTGAACCACTGGGTGAAGAAGAGGGAAGCCTCAAGGATGACTTTGAAGACATTCTCCAGGCCTCTGGGCCTCAGTAAGCCTTTTGTTTTTGTTTCAAGGAAGACAGATTTCTTTCTTTTCAGACTAAGTCATTTTCTTCAAAATTGTTAGGTGTTTCCATGTATACTTGCAAACAGACGTCCTGTAGCACTTCTAACTAAGGAGACTGCACAGTGGGAAGAACAACAAAGCTACCAGAATTTAAGAGCAACTTTTGGTCTAAAGTAGAAGGAAAATAATACATCACCCACAGAACCACAGGTGGATAATTTTGACACCATTTCAACACGCACGGCACATGAAACCATGAGACAACCTGCATTACAGGTTACAAGGGCATTGACACACTCAGCTAATAACAGTCCCAGCTTTTTATGATGAGCTATTCACACCTTTCTGCCTTTACAAATACTATGTAATCACGTTGATCCTACTTAGGAAAAACAGCAAATAAAAGCACTGCTACAAAAAGAGCTTTCCAAATGTAAACCACAATGAAAAGTTGCAAAATGCTTCTTAGATAAAAGAAGATTTACCAGTTTTTATTTTTTAATCATACCATCCTTCACTAAGGCAGAGTACTAAAACATCTAACATATAAAAGTGCATGGAATACAAATACCAAATACTGGGTAGCAATTGGTTGAATCAAGTCTTTTTGGTGGAAGAGAAAAATTCCTCACCTAGTCTAAGAAGTCCATCTAAATATGTGAATAGTGGAAGGAATGTAGGAGCAAGCTCCAGGGAACTCGGTTTTAGATCCACAATTACCATTGCATTATTCTTCAACATTGTTCTTTATGCACTAGCCATAGATGCGGTTTATCAGAAAAGGATATAAAATGCCTAAGATATGGGGAAATGCCATATTTCTCTCACAATCAACTTTTTGTTTTTTAAGTGAAGATTCTAGATTGAATTAACAAAGTGTTTTGCTCATTTTACCAAGAAAAAAAATAGTGTTGGGTATAAATGAGAACTGAGAGTTGATGTGAGCTGTGAATTATTTCAGCCTCTGTTGGAAGGCAATTCAGCAACACAGCACTTGGTCCTATGGCCATACTTCAGGAAATATTTTAAAATAGAGAAAAGCCTTAAGTAAAAATTGCCATTGCATTATTATTTATAACAAAGGAAAACTAAAAGCAACCTAAATAACAGTAAGGCACAATGCAGTAAATTTATTTGCTGTTTTGAATTACGTTTATACAGACAGGAAAATGCTCATGCTATAATGTTAACCTGGAAAAAAAACTGAGCATACACAATTGCCTGATTCCACCATTTAAAACGAGCATTTTAAAAGGCATTTAAAATTGTGGGATACAATATAGTAAAGAATAGGATGGGTATCTTTTTCAGTATTTCCTATATTTTCTAATTTTCTGTAATTATCATTATTTTTTTTAGTAGGCTCCATGCCCAACGTGGGGCTTGAACTCACAACCCTGAGATCAAGAGTTGAATGCTCTACTGACTGAGCCACAGCCAGGAGCCCCAATTATCATTATTTTTTAAACACAAATTTGGAAACTGCACTGGGTTTGCGTATTTATTTTCTAAGGGCACTCAAAGCTTTACAAATTATTTTCTAAAAGAGTGTTCTATAACATCCAAAAGCAAATGTTTTGCATAAAATTCAAAGATGACATGTTCTTTCTTTTTTACATATTAACTTTATAAACTACAGAGAGGAAATAGATGATATAATTGCCCCTTCTGTACCTTCAGATTATCTGGCAGTTCTGATCGCCCTGCATATCCAGGGTTCATTGTTATAAAGACAGCACACGTGGGGTCGAGTTTTAACTCGGTTCCTTCAAACACCAGTATATCAGTACCTGCATTAATACCTGTGGGTCATCAAGAATGAAATGCATTAGCAATTCCACATATAAATACGATTTGTGCCATGCACTGCCTCTCATATTTCTGTTTTCACATAATGCAGAGACAAACTAGTCCATTACCTCTTTGGATAGTAAGAATTTGTTGAGCAACCACAGACAGTACTTCCAAATCAATTCTGTTAAACTCATCAAAGCAAGCCCAGGCGCCACAAGATAACAGTCCCTGGGAGAAAAGAGTAATGAAATTTTTCAATTATATCTGATTGAATGTTGCATTGAAATGTTGCATTTTCACCTGATGTTTTCGAGGATTTAATATCCTAGCAAGGAAATTCCTTATTCACCTTTATCTTTAAAGACAGCATATTATTTTTTATTAGAAATTCATTATTCTCCATGAATAAGGAGTTTGATCAGTTGGAAAATTGTCCAATTGATCTATAGCTTTTTATTTTCTGTATATCTCTTGGCATTTAGATGTATACCTGAAATCTCAAAGCCTTTCTTACTTTTTTGTATACAAGTTGATTTTGCTTGCTTTTTCTACATGCAATTTTTTATTTTCTAGATTTTATTTTCTAAATTGCAATAATTCTCTAAATAAGATGATTTCTTTGCTAATGAGACTACTTTGTGGTCTAAGGACCTTAACAGTCAACTAACAGTCTCAGGCCCCAGTTTGCACTTCTAACTCAAAACTACCTCACAAATATGTGTCCTTTGGTCATTAAAGAAAACTGGAAAACCAAGCTTGAGTAGCTCAGTCCAAATTCAAATTTACTTGAAAAAAATCAATTTGACATGTATTGAATGCATTTCCTGTAGATTGTATGTGTATGTATATGTATTTCATTAAGTACCTGGTAGATGCCAGGCATGATGCATGTCTTTTATGTAAAGAAACTAAGACTATATCATACAAGATATTAAGTAATTAATAAAAGGCCACACAGCTAATAGTGCCTGACCTTGGATTTATACACAGTTCCACTACTGAATCCCACTGGATTAAACGTGAACTCCATGAATTTCGAAGATTAGTACATTTTCATTAGAGAAGACTATGACTTTGATCTCTGCATATCATAAAAGGATTAGAAATCACAGAGAACAAAAAATGCTTTTGAAGTTACATATTCAATCAATTATAAGGATTGTGAGGTTCTTAATAGTAAGACCCATGTCTGTCTCATTCTGTACCCCCATTATTCAGCATGTTCCTAACACAAAGTATGTAACCAACACATACTTATCAATAAGCAACTTTAATATCAAAAGTATATGAATCTATAGCAAAGAATGAAGAATATCATTATATACATTCAAAAACTGAGTAGTACATACCAGACTTTTCTTTAAACATTTAGGAATATAATAGCTGTTCAAACTACACTACACACAGACTCTTTAAGATTTACTATCTCTTTCATAAATAATCATTACGGTAAGATTGCGTGTCATTACAGAGTATGATTAATGTGATAAGGGGACATTTGAATGTTTTTTTGATACTTATTATAATTTTGACTTTTAAAATCTTCTTCTAATTGTTTCAGCATCACAAAGGCAGACACTTTTTATATTCCATATCTGTTATAAAATGACCAGGTCGTATTTCAGCCAGAACAGTTTATTGTACAGGGTAGGATTTGTATATTCTTTTTTTGTGAGTTTGTGTATGTGCATTTTTAATGTTAACTTTTCTGAAACAAATTTTGGAAAATAATTACAGAATATTTAAAAGTAAGAATTACAGAATCTTCACAGAAACATACACATAAACAAATAAACAGAACCCATAATCCCAAATGGATAATTCTGTGGTCAACTGTACCAACTAACATTTTAAGGACTAATAGGCTGTAGCAATAAAATGCTAAAATGACCAGATACTCATAGGTTTAATTTTTTTTAATGTTTATTTATTTTTGAGAGAGAGAGAGAGAGAGAGAGAGAGAGAGAGAGAGAGAGAGAGAGAATGAGCAGGGGAGGGGCAGAGAGACAGAGACACAGAATCTGAAGCAGGCTCCAGGCTCTGAGCTGTCAACACAGAGCCTGACGTGGGGCTCAAACTCACGGACCCTGAGATCATGACCTGAGCCGAAGTCAGATGCTTAACTGATTGAGCCACCCAGGCGCCCCAGATGTCATGGGTTTTTAGACAAGGATGTTATATTTTTAACTTCCCCCTTTTGTAATCTTACAGACTCCTAGGAGTGAGAATCTGACTCAGAATAAGAATAAAAAGTGGATTTTAACTTCACATAAAAAGATTAACTAGAGTGTATCTGTGAAAGTAAATTACTAAATCATGACTTGTTAATAATAAGAGCTATAGGTTAAAGAAGAGATTCCCCACAGTCTTTACGTGATGTATTTGTTCTCACATTTTTAGCTGCCCCAGTATACTGAAGGGACACCACTCATTCCTATTAGTAATATTGACCCATCACAGCAGGGGCTGGGGGCTGAGGGACAGTTCCTTCTCAGGTAAGCTTTTGAAATAACCCTACTCCTCTTGAGAATGAAGATAGTGTTTTAATTTTACTTAAAATACAAATAAGTCTTATACTTGCATTAAATTATCTTTCATTATAAATGAACTTCCTCTCTGAGAAGTCATCGTTTTGTAAAGAAATGAGTCAATTCAAACCTTAAAGAATTTCCCTAAAGCTAGATAATCCAACCCATCAGAGCAGTTGAAAACGACACACTGTTTGGCCACTGCTTTTGCTAAATCTTTGGTAGTTTCGGTCTTTCCTGTGCCAGCTGGCCCTTCAGGTGCTCCTCCAAGGTGCAGGTGAAGAGCTCCAAACAAGGTCCTGAAATAGAAGCAATAAGCAATCTTTGTAGAATAACGTTATTCTTAAATATCTATTATGAACAGAGGAAAAGTTTAAACTGACAGCCAAATTTTCTCCTTCCTCTTAAATAATTTCTTCCTTCCCATGAATCTCGGAAAATCTTTGTGCATTACTTTATCTGTTATCATATTTAATTTGTGAATAGCTGATTATATATGACAAAGTCAGAACAAACACACTTTTGAAATTCAATGCTGACTCTGGTCAATATGGAGAATTCAGCTGAGGCCGTAAACCATCCAATGCCCCTAATTACAAGAATTTGGAAATGCTACATAGAAAAAGATACTAACTTTGGAAACACATAGCCATTTTTGAAAGAACGGAAAGGAAATCACCAAAGAAGAGGAAATGCAATGCTGTCAGTAATTAGGTGCTTAAACTATAGAGGTGCATATTGTTTTGGGATCTGCATACAAACACAAGTGTATTTACTACCACACGGAATAGAAAAATTCTTAGAACTGAGCGAGGTGAAGAGCTGAAATAGATTTACCTATATAAACTCAGAAGCCTTGAAAAACTGACTTCTCTCTAAAGAGGAAGTAAAGTTATTTTAGCAGCCTACTCAAAAAAGACAAAGAATCAACTACAGAGGAGTTAGGAAGCTTATACTTCATGTAGCACCCAATCAAAAGCCTACATCATTCATAGGGGTATGGTCCCAATATCCATTATTCATGGGCATGTGAACCCAAACTAAGAAATTAACATTGAAATTTTGTTCTGGACCAAAGAAAACCCTAGAGCCCTTTTCAGAGGTAAATGTGAAACTGCTCCCCATGGACACCTCCACAGCTGAGGAAATGTAAGACTGCATGGGGAAGTGACCCTTACTAAAAAAGGAACTCACGATTAAAACTAGAGAGAGAGGGATCTGAGTTAAGAGTCAGACTTGCAGTGGCAGATGGACAAAGGTGTGGGAGGATTACTGTGTACATGGTACTCTTTGGCATCCTGGTGGTTTATTCAATTAGATTTTAATAAAAAGCAATAGACATAAGAAAATTGTGAGGGGAAAAAAGCCAATTTCATAAAAGAGGCAACGTGAACTCTAGCAATAAAAAATATAGTCATTGAACTTTTTTTTAGATGTTTATATTTGAGAGAGAGAGAGAGGGAGAGAGAGAAAGCACGAGCATGAACAGGGGAGGAGCAGAGAGAGAGAGGCAGACACAGAATGTGAAGCAGGCTCCAGGCTCTGAGCTGTCAGCACAGAACCCAGCCAGCATGGTTCCCGAACTCACAAACTGTGAGATCATGACCTAAGTCCAAGTCAGACGCTTAACGGACTTAGCCACCCAGGCACCTCTGATGACTGAACTTTTTAAAAAGTTAACAGATTAAATAGAGTAACCATGGAAAAAACAGAATTATGCACTAGAAGGTATATGAGGAAATCACCCAGGAAGATTCTGAGATAGAATATAAAAAAAGTTGAGAGACCATAGAAGAAGGAAGAGACTGCAGAGAAGTCAAAATTTAAAAAGCAATGGCTGAGAATTTGCCAGAATTGAAGAAAGATATGAAAAGTCTCAAGTGGGATAAATGAAAACTTACCCACATCTAGTAACATTACAGTGAACATCAACAAAATCTTAAAAACTACAATAGAAAGAATTTACCTACAAAGGAATCATAATTACAGTAACACACTACTAAGTAGTAGCAATGAATGCCAGGAGAATAATAACTTTGGAGAGCTGAGGGGAAATTATGATTCACTTATGGTTCTATACCTAACTAACCTGTCATCTAATAATTGAGTGAAGACCAGATTTTTTTTAGACAAAGATTGATAGAGCTTATTATTTGCAGAACCTCGCTGAAATAATTACTAAAAGATGTTGCCTAGTAAGAAGAAAAATTAAACCAGAAAGAAGGCAAAGGAAGAAGCAATGGGGAGTAAAGAATGATAAAATTTTTGATAAACATATATAAACATTAGTTGTAAAGTATAAAAAAGTATAACAATATACAAATAGAGCTCCTTCTGTCTTAGAATGTTTATTAAAAACCCAAGCTGAGAGCAATGTATGCCATCTTATCTTACAGAAAGTAAAATTGGTCACCTAGCACCAGGGCATGTAGAGATTGGCTAGGAAGCTTGTAAATGACGGGTCAAGAGTAAGATTTCTTTGGAAAGAGCTGCCATTATGTTGTCTATTTCCCATTCCTCCGTAGAGAAGAAGAGCAGCACCTACCCCTCTCCCAAGCTACCTGAGGAGCTTTAGAGAACTATTCAAAAAGCTTGACACACTGACCCCCGGAATTTGTAAAATACAGGAACTGG
Source organism: Lynx rufus (assembly GCF_022079265.1). Classification (NCBI taxonomy): domain Eukaryota; kingdom Metazoa; phylum Chordata; class Mammalia; order Carnivora; family Felidae; genus Lynx; species Lynx rufus. The sequence goes on along the minus strand of NW_025814834.1, from coordinate 39,426,699 downwards.
GAATTCAATCACAACTTAAAATAGTTAGCACCAAGAGAATGCCTGTAGCTGCTTCTGATGGCAGAATCAGGGAAAACTGTAACAGTGAGAGAGATGTACTCATATAACTGGCAAAATAAATGTATGTTTATCATCTGACCAGATCCAGATCCCACTGGAAGGGAGGGAGATTTGAATCACATTGAATGGGACTCTGTGCAGAAGACCCACTTAGAATCAGAAAAGATCCCAAGGTGAATGTCAGCACGTGGTTGACCTCAGACAGAGGCTGAAGCAAAAGTCACCAGCAGCCAGCCAGAGAAGGCATTTTGCACAGGTAACTAGGGGATGGGGGAAGTTCCAGAAAACCCACATAAATATCCCATGGGAGATCTGGCATATCTAGGTTTGCGTCCCCACTGAGGGCACCAAATAGCCAAGAGATAGTTGTCACACAAGACTCTTGTCACATGTAAACCCACCTCTCCCTTTCCTTCTCCTCTTCTCCATTAACCTTCAACATTGGAGGAGCCACAGGTGAGCTATTGAGGAACAGATGCTAAGGACAGGGATAAAACTGACAAAAGACTGAACACATTTGCCTCTCCAAATGCAGGCTTTGTGTCTGAGTCAAGCTCAAGCTGGGAGAGAAGGGGAGTTTTAAATTGGATGAAAGAGGGGCACCTGGGTGGCTCAGTTGCTTGAACGTCCAACTTTGGCTCAGGTCATGATCTCATGGTTCATGAGTTCGAGCCCCACGGTCAGGCTCTGTGCTGACAGCTCAGAGCCTGGATCCTGCCTTAGATCCTGTGTCTCCTTCTCTCTGTCTGCACCTCCCCTGCTTGCACTCTGTCTCTCTTTCTCAAAAATAAACAAACATTAAAAAGATTTTTTAATTGGATGGAAGATGCTAATTTTGATATTATACCTATATGAACTGTTAAATCTGAAAAAAAATAACACTTTTCGTTTTTGACAATAATTTGGAATACAGGAGTGGGAACTTGGATTAAAGTTGTTAAAGCTTTTTTATTATTCAGAAACCTGATAGAAAAAGTATAAACATAAATACCTATGAGCTATCTAATGGAGATACCCAACCAGGCATGTATGTAGCACAAGTTTACAGGAGAGACCTTGGCTGGAGGTATAGATTTGTGGATCTTCAGAATGTAGGCTATTAAAGCCTGAAAGTGAATGAGAACATTTGGGAAACCATGAGTCATGGTACGAAACACTGCATGAAAACAGAAATCTACAAAATTCTGCGTTTCTGGGGAAGCAACAGTTTGCCTTAAATGATCCAAAACAAAGAGAAAGTTTCAAGGAAAGAAGAAACGAATAGTGTAAAAAAAACAGCAGCAAAATCTGGCAATATTTAGCTCCAGAGCTGAGAGGAAAAAGCCAGCAGAGAACGAGAAACTGAAAATCAAGTTGAGAGGAGTATTAAGAGTCTAGGAAAAGATAATATAAAATACATTTGCTGAGTCAAAGATAATTCTTTTAAAGATTTAGTGGTCTAGGGGTGAGTGAAATTTATGTCCAATAGACCCTTAAGTTAGCAAGTTTACCTGTAACATCGATCAGTGAGCGGAGTAATAACCAGTCTAGGGGAATTACCCAGATACTCATATCCATATCGTAAGCCAGCATTGATCATCTTTGTTTCTAAATGATTTTCCTAGGATAAATCAGAGAAAATGAAGATAACTTAAATAACAAAATTTTAAATAATATGAAATTTCCAACTCTTTAAAACAATTGTCATGTTATAAACAAACTCCCTAAAATTCGCTTTTCAAGTCTCTTCAGCAAGTGGTGCTGGGAAAACTGGACAGCACAGGCAGAAAAATGAGCCTGGACCACTTTCTTACACCATACACACACAAAAAAACTCCAAAATGGATGAAAGACCTCAATGTAAGACAGGAAGCCATCCAAACCCTTGAGGAGAAAGCAGGCAAAAAACTCTTTGATCTTGGCCACAGCAACTTCTTATTCAACACATCTCCAGAGGCCAGGGAAACAAAAGCAAAAATGAACTATTGGGACCTCATCAAAATAAAAAGCTCTGCACAGCAAAGGAAACAATCAGCAAAACTAAAAGGCAACCGATGGAATGGGAGAAGATACTTATTTACAGACGACATATCAGATAAAGGGTTAGTGTCCAAAATCTATAAAGAACTTATCAAACTCAACACCCAAAAACAAATAATCCAGTGAAGAAATGGGCAAAAGACATGAACAGACACGTCTTCAAAGAAGACATCCAGATGGCCAACCGACACATGAAAAACTGCTCAACATCACTCATCATCAGGGAAATACAAATCAAAACCAGAATCAGATACCACCTCACACCTGTCAGAATGGCTAACATTAACAACTCAGGCAACAACAGATGTTGGCAAGGGTGCAGAGAAAGGATCTCTCTTGCACTGCTGGTAAGAATGCAAACTGGTGCAGCCACTCTGGAAAACAGTACGGAGTTTCCTCAAAAAATTAAAAATAGAACTACCCCACAACCCAGCAATTGCACTAGTAGGCATTTATCCAAGGGATACAGGTATGCTGTTTCGAAGGGGCACATGCACCCCAATGTTTACAGCAGCACTGTCAATAGTAGCCAAAGTATGGAAAGAGCCCCAACATCCATCAAAGGATGAATGGATAAAGAAGATGTGGTATATGTATGAAATCTTGCCATTTGTAACTATATGGATGAACTAGAGGGTATTATGCTAAGCAAAATTAGTCAGAGAAAGACGAATATCATATGACTTCACTCATATGAGGAATTTAAGATACAAAACAGATGAACATAATGGAAGGGAAGCAAAAATAATATAAAACAGGGTGGGGGACAAAACATAAGAGACTCTTAAATATGGAGAACAAGCAGAGGGTTACTGGAGAGGTTGTGGGGGTGGGGGTGAGCTAAATGGGTAAGGGGCATTAAGGAATCTACTCCTGAAATCTTTGTTGCACTAAATGCTAACTAACTTGGATAAATTAAAAAAATAAATTAAGAATAAATAAATAAATAAATAATAAAATAAAAAAGTAAAATTCACTTTTCAGACATCATTAAATTCAAAGAACTAAATATCTGATTTTCTTAGATAAGTAACTGAAGCCACTGGCTTCCATTTTTTCCGTAGATATCTATGAAAAACATATTTGTTCCCTATTTTTCCTATATATTCTTTTCTTTTTACTTGCCAAGGCTTTTTAAAATTAAGGTATAGTTGACATACAATATTAGTTTCGAGTATAAACATAATTACTCAGTATTTGTGTTTACTGCAAAATAATCACAGTAAGTCCAGTTAAGATCATCATACATAAGTACAATTTTCTTATAAGGAGAATTTTAAGATTTAGTAATTTTTAAATATGTAGTACAGTACTATTAACTATAGTAAAATACTGTGTATTACAACCCCATGGCTTATTTATAACTAGAAGTTTGCACTTTTTGACTCCTTTCACCCATTTCTCCCACTTTCCCATCCCCAGCCTCTGGCAACCACTGATCTGCTCACCAATCTATGAGTTTAGTTTTAGACTGCACATTTAAGTGAGACCGTATTGTACGTCTTTGTCTGACCTATTTCACTTAGCATAATGTCCTCAAGGTCAATCCATATTGTTACAAATGGCAAGGTATCATTTTTTTTGGCTGAATAATATTCCCCTGTACATATATATCATGTCTTCTTTATTGGTGTGTCAATGGACATTCAGGTTTGTTTCTATAACTTAGTTATTGTAAATAATGCTTCAATAAACACGGAGGTGCATGTATCTTTTCTAGTGTTTTTGTTTTCTTCAGATAATACCCAGAAGTGGAATTGTTGGATCATGTCATATTCTATTTTTTATTTTTTGAGGAACCTCTATACTGTTTTCCATAGTGGCTGCACCAATCTACATTCCCACCAACAGCATACAACAGTTCCTTTTTTTTCACACCCTTGCCAGCAATTGCTATCTTTTGTCTGTTATCTTTTGTCTTTTTTTAAGGTCTATTTATTTAGAGAGAGTGTGTGTATATGAGTAGGGGAGGTGCAGAGAGAGATTCCCAAGCAGGTTCTGCACTGTCCAAAGTGGGGGTCAATCTCAGGAACTGAACCTTGAGATACTAACCTGAGCAGAAATCAAGAGTCACACTTGACTGAGCCACCCAGATGTCCCTCTTTTGCCTTTTTTGTTAATAGCCATTTTGTTAGGTGTGAGAGGATATTTCATTGTGGTTTTGATTTGCATTTTACTGATGATTAATGATGTCGACCATCTTCTCATGAACCTGTTAGGTATATGTACATCTTTGGAAAAATGTCTATTCATATCCTTTGACCATTTTCAAATTATATAGTTTGTGTTTTTGCTATTGAATTAATTGTAGGAGTCCTTTACATATTTTAGATGTTAACCCCTTATCAGATATGATTTGCAAGTATTTTCTCCCACTAAGTAAGCTGCTTTTACATTTTATTGATGGTTTCCTCTGCTGTATAGCACGTTTCAGTTTGATGTAGCCCCACTTGTTGTTTATTTTTGCTTTTGCTGCCTTTTTCTTGCCAAAAAAATCATTGCCAAGACTGATTTAAAGGGCTGACCATCTATGTTTTCTTCTATGAATTTTTTATTTCAGGTCTTACATTCACGTCTTTAATCCATTTTGAGTTAATTATTGTGTATGGTATAAGACAGTGGTCCAGCTTCATTATTTCCTATATGGTCATTCTGTCTTCCCAACACTATTTATTGAATAGACTGTCCTTTCTCCACTGCATATTCTTGGCTTTTTGTCATAAATTATTTGGTCATAGATGTTTGGGTGTATTTCTGGGCTCTCTATTCTGTTCCATTGATTCATATGTCTGTTTTGATGGCAATACCATTCTGATCTGATTACTACAGCTTTGCAATATAGTTTGAAAACATGGAGCAGGATGCCTCCAGCTTTGTTCTTTTTCAAGATTGCTTTGTGTCTTTTGTGGCTGCATACAAATTTTAAGACTGTGTATTTCTGTGAAAAATGCCATTGAAATTTTGATAGGGATTACATTGAATCTGTAGATTGCTTTGGGTATTAGGAATACTTTAACAATATTAATTTTCCAATCCACAAAGTATCTTTCCATTCATTTGTGTCTTCAATTTCCTTCATCAATGTCTTAGAGTTTTCAGCATGCAAATCTTTTACCTCATTGTTTGAATTTATTTTTATATATTTTATTCTTTTTTGATGCAACTATAAATAGGATTGTTTTTTTAATTTCTCTGGTAATTGATTCTCCTATATTTATAATCAATTGTTCAATTCATCTTCACTATTGAATATTCTCATTATCATCATTTTATGGGTAAGAAAGCTGATGCTTCTAGAGAGTAAGTAACTTGCCCAAGTCCTACATCTGGTAAGGGAAGGATCTGGCATTCATTCATTCATTCATTCATTCATTCATTCACTTATTGATTGAAGAGAGAGAAAGTAGGAGGAGAAGAGAGATGAGGAGAGAGAGAGAATCTCAAGCAAGCTCTATCCTCAGCAGGGAACCCCACACAGAGCTCAATCCCATGACCATGAGATCATGACCTGAGCCAAAATCAAGAGTCAGATGCTTAACCAACTGAGTCACCCAGGCACCCTAGGATCTGGTATTTGAAATGATTCCACACTGAGCTCCTACCCACTACTTCTCCTATGGTTTTCCCGGGTTCTTATTCTTGTATCTTTTCTCCTCCCACTCCATAGCTACAAGCCTTTCACAAAAGTGAATCTGCTAAGAACTTTTGAGTCTGTATCTCCAGACATCCTCAGCTCCTTCTTCCCACTCTCAACAGGTTTAACTTTGTCCACTGTACTAACTGTCCCTATTCCTCCTGCATTCTCAGCTGTGCTGCCATGACCACCCACCTGGGTATCCTGATAAGAGCCTTCCTTCCAGATGTTTCTGGAGCCTTCTACTGACCAACAAGAGCAAACTTTAATGATGAAATCAAAATAAAAGTCTGAGTTTTTACATTGTTTAGATGTGTCAGAAATCTGAAATTACAGTTTTAAACTGTCTAGTTTGGACATTTTACAGATTCTGTGAGCATAATGGCTTATTTAAAATGAGTGATTTTTATAATTACTCAATTTGTGAGCATCCATATATGTATATGTATATATATATATATATATACATATATATATATATATATATATATATATATACCGTATTTATATGTAACTATAAATTTGGGTATAGAGTTTGGTATAGATAAAGATACAGTTTTTTGTTTGGATGATATATAGTTTCGCCTCCCTTAACCTTCAGCCTGGAGAATGCTTCTTTGGGTAGAGTCAGCCATCAACAAAAAATCTTTTTCTTTTAATGTTTATTTTTTATTTTTGAGAGAGACACAGAGCATGAGGGGGGGAGGGGCAGAGAAAGAGGGAGACACAGAATCTGAAGCAGGCTCCAGGCTCTGAGCTGTCAACACAGAGCCCGACGCAGGGCTCGAACTTACGAACCGAGAGATCATGACATGCGTCGAAGGCAGAGGCTCAACCGACTGAGCCACCCGGGCGCCCCAACAAAAAAATCTTCTACTACTATTTCCCATATGAGCAAGCAAGCACAAATTAAAAAGCTATGAGCTGAAATTGCTGTGTAATAACATTCAGTGATTTCACTTACTTGCCAATAGTACCTAAGTTGACTTAACCACTCGAAGTCACTGTCATCGCTAACTTGTTTTTTAACAAGTGATGTGAGGACATCTCTAGCATGGACATCCAACACCACAAGAGCTCCCAGAGTAACACGATTCTGCTTGGACAATTTGCCACGGACCAAAGTGACAATGTCATCAATTTGCATGTTACATTTTTCCAAGTACTGCTCAAGAGCCTGAAAGAAAAGAAGATATAATTAACGTGATCAGAATTTTTCTGAACAAAACCATTTCAAGCTAGCATATATACAGAGTGTTTGCCACATTTTCTCCCATTTAAATATAATCAATTGACACCATTTAAACTTGTTCTCATTCTTTGACACCATTTAAAAATAATCAATTCTTCTTACTACAAAAGTATTAGGTGAATGAGGCCAACCTGGCCAGATAGAGAAGAATATGTGGTTTGTGTCTACTCAACATCCTTTCCACTCCTATCTCCACTCCTTCTGTATGCTCTGTGGTTCTGGTGAGCTGTCCATCACCTTGCCCTATCCCAACGGCGGCAAGGAGAGGGATGTGTGACCCAGCCAGGGCCAATCAGAGTTATTCCCAGGAAATGCTACACACAGAGAAAAAAGTGATTTTCTTTAGGTTTGGGGGACTCTGAGTATGCCAATCTGAAGCTACTGCAAGCCTTCATCCACTTGGCGGAACAAGCCTGCCAGAGACCAGCAGAGAGGAAAGGCAAAGGAAGAGAGATACTGCAGTAGCAATGATGCTCTGAGACCCCAATTCCGACCGCTCTTCCTTGAATCCCAAAGTCCTTTTAGTCCTGTTGTGTAAGCTTTCTGAGCTGGACGTGTGCCACTTGAAAAGTAAAGATCTTAATAAACAAAACATCTCCCATTTTAGTTTATGGTGAGCAATGCCAGTTCTGAGTACCAGGCTCTCTTTTGGTGAGTAAATCTAATCAGTAAGTTAAAAAAGAGAAGAGGGTTTAGGATGAAGATCAAATTAGAATCAGTGAAAACCGATATGCTTAAGGGAGTGTCAACACGCTCCAGAAGGCTGGTGTGCTTTCTTTCTCCAATCTAATAGTATTTAATGAACATTGGGCACCAACCAGTGTATTTCATTCCTTCAGGACCAGGTAAGTGGTAGTGATGTAACTAAAAATGAGCATTTTCAAGAATGAGAACAAGTTTAAAGGGCAGGGTTGGAGACCGCACACTGTTTCTCTGAGGGGCACTTTTCTTCCTTGAAACATTTCATCTTTATTTTTTTTTTATTTTTTTTTCAACGTTTATTTATTTTTGGGACAGAGAGAGACAGAGCATGAACGGGGGAGGGGCAGAGAGAGAGGGAGACACAGAATCGGAAACAGGCTCCAGGCTCTGAGCCATCAGCCCAGAGCCCGACGCGGGGCTCGAACTCACGGACCGCGAGATCGTGACCTGGCTGAAGTCGGACACTTAACCGACTGCGCCACCCAGGCGCCCCTCATCTTTATTTTTAAGGAGGTCAGTCTTTCAAAGGTTTGAAGTGCTTGAATACTATTGCCTTCATATTATTTACATGATCGATTGCTATTAATTCTCTTCATAAGCAGTGAAAGATAAACTTCTGTCCGAGCCATTTTTAAAATTTTTTTTTTTTCAACGTTTTTATTTTTATTTTTGGGACAGACAGAGACAGAGCATGAACGGGGGAGGGGCAGAGAGAGAGGGAGACACAGAATCGGAAACAGGCTCCAGGCTCCGAGCCATCAGCCCAGAGCCCGACGCGGGGCTCGAACTCACAGACCGTGAGATCGTGACCTGGCTGAAGTCGGACGCTTAACCGACTGCGCCACCCAGGCGCCCCTGTCCGAGCCATTTTTAAATGGCCATAAGTGTTGGGGAGCCTGGGCGGCTCAGTCGGTTGGGCGACCGACTTCACGTCGGGTCATGATCTCATGGTTCGTGGGTTCAAGCCCCGCATCAGGCTCCGAGCTGGCAGCTCAGAGCCTGGAGCCTGCTTTCGATTCTGTGTCTCCCTCTCTCTGCACCTCCCCTGCTCGTGCTCAGTCTCTCTCTGACTCTCAAAAACTAAATAAATGTTAAAAAAAATTTTTTTTAATAAATAAAAATAAATAGCCATAAGTGTTTAAATTCTTGGAGCCAACTAGTGAAAATATGTTAAGATGCCAGTGAGTGCATCTTAGTTTTCTCATCAGTAAAAGTGGGGGTCTCTGAGAGACTTACCAGTTCTCACACTCTATAGTTCAACACAAAACATAAAATAAAAATTTAATCTTTCAATCTGACAGCACAAATTATATGTCCATAAGAATTTAGTACTACATACACTAGCAGAATGTATTTTCCTATACTAGGAAAACAGATTTGGAACTAAAATTTAACTTCAAACTGCAACAAACTGAGTTCTTTAGGAAAAAATTTATATGAATCAATGAGAATTCAGATTAGATAGAAAAAAAATCACGGTATCGATAGCCTTTTTGTTACATTTTCTTCCTTGTAAACCATTCTGTATAGTG